>NC_141009.1:5616219-6351946 GCF_052327205.1 Somniosus microcephalus
TCTCCGCCTCCCTACTTCTCTCTCCTTTAAGACGCTCCTTTAAAACCCACCTCTTTGACCAAGCTTTTGGTCACCTGTCCTAATATCTCCCTATATGACTTGGGTCAAATTGTGTCTGATAATCGCACCTTGGGCCGTTTTACTACATTAAAGATGCTGTCTAAATGCAAGTTGCTGTTTCCAGCAGGGGTCAGTCAGGCACAGTCTTCACCTGTTCCCCCTCTTTAGTTGCTGGCTGACCTGCTTTGGGCTTTGTGAAGTAATCTTCAGTTTACTTTTGGCTGTAAATTGTCTTGTTTTGATTCTGTGTTTAGAAGCAGGAGAAAGTGGCGTTGATGAGAAAAGCAGTCGATAAGCACAGAGCCTACACTGACACGGTAAGGGAGATTATTGGTGTCGGCTCCTCACCATTGTGTCTGCACTTGTCCCCCTGAACAGCTCTTAACTCTCAAACCACAAGTACATCCAAGACTCAAATCCTGTCCTCATATTTGGGAAGGCTCTTCCCTCACACTGTTGGACAGGAAACTCGAGAGTTTGTTGTGTGTGAGGGGTGGCGGGGGTGGTAATGATGGTGTTGGATGGCGGTGGTATGGGGAGTAATGATGGTGGGAGGGTAGAGGTGGTCTGGGGGGAGGGGTTGGTACGGTGGGGGGGGTAGAGGTGGGGGGGTGGGGGGAGTGGTGGTCTGGGGGCGGGGTTGGTGCGGTGGGTCGGGGGGGCGGTGGTCTGGGGGGAGTGGGGGGGAGCGGTGGTCTGGGGCAGGGTTGGTGCGGTGGTCCGTGGGGGGGGGGGGGGGAGCGTTGGTGTGGGGGGAGTGGTGGTCTGGGGGGAGTGGGGGGCGGTGGTCTGGGGGGAGTGGGGGGGAGCGGTGGTCTGGGGGGGTTAGTGAGGGTCTGGGGGGGTTGGGGTGGTGGTCCGGGGGGGGGGGGGTAGTGGGGAGCGGTGGTCTGGGGGGGGGGGTTGGGGGCAGGGTTGGTGCGTTGGTCTGGGGGGAGCGGTGGTCTGGGGGGAGTGGGGGGGCGGTGGTCCGGTGTGGGGGGGAGCGGTGGTCTGGGGGGGTTAGTGGGGGTTTGGGTGGGGGTCTGGGGGGGGGGGGGGTCGGTGGTGTGGGAAGTGGTGGTCTGGGGGGAGTGGGGGGGAGCGGTGGTCTGGGGGGGTTAGTGGGGGTCCGGGGGGGGGTTGGGGTGGTGGTCCGGGGGGGGGGGGGGGGGGCTAGTGGGGAGCGGTGGTCTGGGGGGAGCGGTGGTGTGGGGGGGAGCGGTGGTCTGGGGGGAGCAGTGGTCTGGGGGGAGCGGTGGTCCGGTGTGGGGGGGAGCGGTGGTCTGGGGGGGTTAGTGGGGGTCCGGGGGGGGGTTGGGGTGGTGGTCCGGGGGGGGGGGGGGGGCTAGTGGGGAGCGGTGGTCTGGGGGAGCGGTGGTGTGGGGGGGAGCGGTGGTCTGGGGGAGCAGTGGTCTGGGGGGAGCGGTGGTCCGGTGTGGGGGGGAGCGGTGGTCTGGGTGGGGGCAGTGGGGGTCCAGGGTGGGGGAGTCGGTGGTCTGGGGGGAGTGGGGGGGGAGCGGTGGTCTGGGGGGGGGTGGTGCGTTGGTCTGGGGGGAGTGGGGGGGGCGGTGGTCCTGAGTGGGGGGGAGGGGGGTTAGTGGGGGGCTGGGTGGGGGGGTAGCGGGGGTCCGGGTGGGGGGGGGGGGTGGTCCGGGTTAGCAGTCTATGCTTATTTCTGTTCTCTTTTTACTTTCAGACAATAAGGGGCCAAGGAATCGATAGGCACCTGTTGGGCCTTAAATTGCAGGCCATAGAGGATCTGGTTCGAATCCCAGAGATCTTCATGGACACGTCGTACGCCGTCGCCTTTCATTTCAATTTATCAACTAGTCAGGTGAGGGATTCACTTTCCTCCTTGTGCATTAAGCTGTAAGTTAACATGAAGACCCATGAAGGTTCCTCCCCTGCTGAGCCACAGCTGGTGAGTTCCTAATCTCGGTCGTGCCCCACTGAGGGAGGGAGAATTGGAAAACGATTCACCATCTCACTCGGGTACCGTTCTCACTTTCCATCAGGACTCAGTGGATAGAGAAAGGGGGGAAAAAAAAAGGACTTTAATTTCTACAGCACCTTTCACAAGCTCAGGACATCCCAAAACACTTTACAGCCAATAAAGGGCTTTTGCAGTGTAGTCGCTGTGTGCCGTATTGCCTACGTTACAACAGGAAGATCCCACAAACAGCAGTGACCAGATAATCTGTTTGTGATGTTGGTTGAGTGATAAATATTTGCCAGGACACCGGGAGAACTCCTCTGCTCTACTTCAACATAGTGTCGTGGGATCTTTTATGTCCACCTGAGAGGTCAGATGGGGCCCCATTTAACGTTTCATCTGAAAGACAGCACCTCCGACAGTGCAGCACTCCCTCAGTACTGCACTTGGATTTTGTGCTCAAATCTCTGGAGTGGGACTTGAACCCGCAACCTTCTGACTCAGAGGCGAGGGTGCTACCCAGTGAGCCACGGGTGAGCAATAGCTGACTTTTTATTTCTTTCCCTGTCTTGTTAAGTGTTTGGATGTTGGGTGAGGAGGATAGGCAGACAGCAAAAAGTATTACACCGAGAAAGATGGACACTGAACGGGCGAGGGAAGTTGGGACCAAAGGAATAGTCGAAGAGGTGCACTTTCAGGGGGTGCTTTAAGAACATAAGAAATAGGAGCAGGAGTAGGCCATTCGGCCCTTCGAGCCTGCTCCGCCATTCAATGAGATCATGGCTGATCTTCTGCCTCAACTCCATTCACCGGCCCTATCGCCATATCCCTTGATGCCCTTACTAGTCAGAAATCTATCGACTTCTGTTTTGAATATACCCAATGACTGAGCCTCCACAGCTCTCTGGGGTAGAGAATTCCAAAGATTCACCACCCTCTGTGTGAAGAAATGTCTTCTCATCTCAGTCCTGAATGGCCTACCCTTTATCCTGAGGCTGTGGCCCCTGGTTCTAGACTCCCCAGCTAAGGGAAACATTCTCCCAGCATCCACCCTATCAAGCCCTGTAATAATTTTATATGCTTCAATGAGATCCCCTCTCATTCTTCTGAATTCAAGAGAATACAGGCCTAGTTTACTCAATCTCTTCTCATACGACAGTCCCACCATCCCAGGAATCAATCTCGTGAACCTTCGTTGCACTCCCTCTATGGCAAGTATATCCTTGGGTAAGGACACCAAAATTGTACACAGTACTCTGGGTGTGGTCTCACCAAGGCCCTATATAATTGGAGTAAGACTTCTTTACTCCTGTATTCAAATCCTCTTGTAATGAAGGCCAGCATACCATTTGCGTTCCTAATGGCTTGCTGCACCTACACATTCACTTTCAGTGACTCGTGTACAAGGACACCCAGGCTCTTTGAGCATCTGCATTCCCCAATCTTTCACCATTTAGGAAATACTCTGCCTTTCTGTTTTTTCTACCAAAGTGGATAACTTCACATTTATCCACATTATATTCCATCTGCCATGTTCTCGCCCACTCACTGAGCCTGTCGAGATCCCCTTGAAGCTTCTTCGCATCCTCTTCACAACTGACACTGCCACCTAGCTTTGTATCATCAGCAAATTTGGAAATGTTACATTTAGTCCCCTCGTCCAAATCATTGATATAGATTGTGAATAGCTGGGGCCCAAGCACCGATCCTTGCGGTACCCCACTAGTCACAGCCTGCCATCCTGAAAAAGACCCGTTTATCCCTACTCTTTGTTTTCTATCTGTTAACCAATTCTCAATCCATGCTACAGGAAACTTTCTGATATCTGGCACTGACTGGACTGAGCTGGTGCCGTACCATCAAAAGTGCCGGACATACCAGCGTTAATGTTGAGAGATACGGAACTGAAAAGCTCCGTGTGAATCAACAAACCCTGTTGCAGCTTCAGAACAGTCGGCTGCAGTTGCAAGCGTCTCTAGCTGAAGCTGTTGCTATAGCTACAGACCTTGCAGTGCCTGACTGGGGAAAAAAAGCAACGAGAACTAAAAAAAAACTTACAGAAAATGGCTCCTGATTTTTGCCGTTAGATCGAGTATTCCGGACATATAACTTCCGGATAAACCAAAGTTTCCTGCAGTATATTACCCCCAATTCCATGTGCCCTAATTTTGTTCACCAACCTCTTGTGTGGGACCTTATCAAAGGCCTTCTGAAAATCCAAATACACCACATCTACCGGTTCCCCTTTGTCTACTCCACTAGTTACATCCTCAAAGAACTCCAATAGGTTTGTCAAACAGGATTTCCCTTTCATAAATCCATGCTGACTCTGCCCAATCTTACTATTAGTTTCTAAGTGCCCAGTTATTGCATCCTTTATAATAGATTCCAGCATTTTCCCAACTACTGATGTGAGGCTAACAGGTCTGTAGTTCCCCATTTTCTCTCTCCCTCCTTTCTTAAATAGCGGGGTTACATTTGCTATCCTCCAATCTGCAGGAACCGTTCCAAAATTCTATAGATTCTGGAAGATGACAACCAGTGCGTCCACTATCCCAATGGCCACCTCTTTCAAAACCCTAGGATGTAGGTCATCCAGTCCTTGGGATTTATCGACTTTTAGTTCCATTAATTTTGCTGGTACTGTTTTTTTTTTTTTACTAATAATGATGAAGGTGGGGAGAGAAGACGTAAGGTAGAGTGGTTTAAGAAGTACTGAGAGTAGGGTCCAGACAGCTGAAAGCTCTATCACCAGTGCTGGAACTGAGGGAGAGGGAATGCACTGGAGGCTGGAGTTAGAGCTCAGGACTGGGCGTGAGGATGAGAGCAAGGAGGGATTTGGTGAAGACGACGACGACTTTGAAATCTATGTGGAGCCAACGTCGATCAGTGGGCAGCAGTACTAAGCGCAGATACCTTGAGGAGTTAGGTTGGTGGAGGGCGGAATTTGCAAGGGTTAATGAATATGGAGTCTGGAGTCGACCCTGGGGATGATTGGGGTTTGAGAAACGGGCGGTTTGCATGGGTGGAACTCGTGCCCAGGATAAGGGGTTTGAAACTCTGCTGTGGGCCATCTGGTGTATCCTGAGCCAGTGGCTGCGGAGATAGTCAACAGGAGATTATCACCGGCGTTGCTCTTCACCGTGCTGTGCAATGGTGATGTTAGAGAAACTACAATGGGGTCGGGGGAGAAGGAGGTGTCCGGTGAAGAGCACTGTGGAAAAACAGCCACTTGGGCTGAGGTATTGGAGGTTCTGAGGGCTCCCAGCGAGTCTGTGCTTTGAGGAGGGGCAAATGGGAGGAAGAAGTCCAATGTAACCGAGATCTGCCCTCCCTGTCAGGTCCCTGCTAAGACGGACTGCCTGATGTGCTTCGGGCCTGTCGTGCCGGACGGTTACGGCGTGTGTTACAACCCCATGGACGACCACATCAACTTCTCCGTGTCCGCTTTCAACAGCTGTGCGGAGACCAACGCGGCCAAGCTGGCCCACTACCTGGAGGAGGCCTTAGTCGATGTGAGGGAGCTGCTGGTGCAGGCACCCAGCTCGAAGCTCTGAAGCAGCCAGGTAACGGAGCAGGACGGACCCGAGTTACCGTCAACCAAAAAAACCAAACATTTAGCCAACACGATCCTGGCGCCGCTGTGTGGGGCGGAATGTTTGCCAAATGTATCACAGTGTGAACAAACCCTTATTACCTAGAGGAGGTTAAAGAGGTTATATATTTAAAGATCGTTGTCAAAAATAATCTTTTTACAAAAGAGGAGTGTTTGTTTAAATGGTGAATGTTGCTGTGGTAGTCGGATGGGACAGGCTTCTTTCCCCTCCCTCCAACCCCCTCCCTCCAAGGCACCTAGCGTCCAGTGGGGGCATGGCAATCCAGTCCAGTCCCCGTCACCAACACAAGGAGTCACTGGATGGTGATCAGTTATCAACACGCATACACTTTAGGCCCACCCCCGCAGACATCAGGGCGGATCGTCGCACCATTACCAGCACCCTATGTTTGACATAAGTTTACTCGGTGCAGGCCAGGGACCGACCCTGGTCTGTACGGTCCTCGCTCCTTTATTTCAACCTTTAAGCATCAACTTGTTTACGTTGGTTAGTTAATGTAATTGGAGAGCTGGAGCACAAACAGCCCATCAAAACTTCATTTATCATTTTACAATGTGGACAGGACAGTGAATTATTCAAAGTAACCCAGTGCTGTAATACTCTTTCTAGTGTTCAGTGAGGGCTTGTTACACACTGGCGATGCTGCAAAAAACCACCAGCATTGTCGGCAGTTTCTAGTTATCCGGGGTCTTAAAATATATTTTATATTTTTAATATAATGTAATCCAAAAAATCTTGTCTGCTGAACATTGTAAATATTGCCAGTGAATTGTTGCAGTAATCATCGAGATGAAATATTTTGAAAGAAATTGAACACTAAGGAGTCGGGAGGCTGCAGCTCTGTGTTGAGGGGATGGTTTTTGCACAGTGTACCCCCTCCCCCCCCCCCCCCCCCCACAACCTACGATTGACGGAGAAACTGCTGCTTTCGGATGGGCGACTAAAACATAAATAGATCCACAAATGCTGCCTGGCCGTTGTTATCAAAGCAGGCAGGACGTCAGCACTTACCTTCTGCAACCCGAGAGCTGTGAGCTGGGGCCCTATCTGTGTTACTGGTGCAAGGAAGTGGTTAGACAGGAAATACACATACCCTTTAGAAATGAAAGGTGGTGTGAAATGAGTTTGGTTGTCTCGTCTGGAACGTGCTGCCTGAAAGGGCGGTGGAAGCAGATTCAATAGTAACTTTTAAAAAGGAATTGGAGAAATACTTAAAGGATAAATTTGCAGGGCTCTGGGGAAAGAGTGGGTGCAAGTGGGATTAATTGGACGGCTCTTTCAATGAGCCTGCACAGGCACGATGGGCTGAATGGCCTCCATGTGCTGTGTGATTCTATCTAGCTCTGAGAAGGGACCCACAGCACTTTATCACCTCTCAATAAATTCAAATACCAGTTTGTTTTTTTTAATTTCCAGCGTCCGCAGTATTTTGCTTTTGTTAAAAATTAGGTTAGGAGTAAGAAGGGAAGACACAGACTGTTTCCAGTCAACAGGTAATAGTAGATTAAGTTATGAAGGAAGCTAATTGAAACAGACAGTATAAATGGGTTCAAGAGACAAATGAATGTCATAATTTAACATGAATTGGTGTTGAACTGGGAGGTGATTGTCACACTAATACACTACTGGCACTCTTCAGGTTGGGCAGTGTAGAGGGAGCTTTACTCTGTATCTAACCCGTGCTGTACCTGCCCTGGGAGTGTTTGATGGGACAGTGTAGAGGGAGCTTTACTCTGTATCTAACCCGTGCTGTACCTGCCCTGGGAGTGTTTGATGGGACAGTGTAGAGGGAGCTTTACTCTGTATCTAACCCGTGCTGTACCTGCCCTGGGAGTGTTTGACGGGACAGTGTAGAGGGAGCTTTACTCTGTATCTAACCCGTGCTGTACCTGCCCTGGGAGTGTTTGATGGGACAGTGTAGAGGGAGCTTTACTCTGTATCTAACCCGTGCTGTACCTGCCCTGGGAGTGTTTGACGGGACAGTGTAGAGGGAGCTTTATTCTGTATCTAACCCGTGCTGTACCTGCCCTGGGAGTGTTTGACGGGACAGTGTAGAGGGAGCTTTACTCTGTATCTAACCCGTGCTGTACCTGCCCTGGGAGTGTTTGACGGGACAGTGCAGAGGGAGCTTTACTCTGTATCTAACCCGTGCTGTACCTGCCCTGGGAGTGTTTGATGGGACAGTGTAGAGGGAGCTTTACTCTGTATCTAACCCGTGCTGTACCTGCCCTGGGAGTGTTTGACGGGACAGTGTAGAGGGAGCTTTATTCTGTATCTAACCTATGCTGTACCTGCCCTGGGAGTGTTTGATCAGACATTGGGTGCCTGGAGTGGAGAGCGTTCCATTGTCACACTGACACTCCTCACCTTGATGAATACAAAGATAAGCAGAAGGATTTATACAATTGTGTGAATCCCAGGGAACCTTGCTTTTGGTGCTTTCTAAAGGCACATTCTGGGGAGACTCCTATTAAATGATTTAATAACTCCTTGTGGGACAGCTTTTTTAAGAAAAACTTCAGCCATGTTTGCAGAACGACCCGTTTACTGGTTCCCCAGACGACGACGGCTATTAGGCAGTCATGTTCTGAAGCAGTGTGGAATGATGGCAGGTCACACACTCCCCAGTCAGTGATTGAAAATGGAATTCCTGTTGCAACAGTCTCTGTTATGGAGCCCGTTTTATAATTTGTGACAAATCACTAAGCTGAGGCAGGGAACAGTGCATGGAACTGATCAGTTTACTTCTTAGGCAGTCCCTCGCAACCGAGGATGACTTGCTTCCACATTAAAAATGAGTTTTCAGGTGACTGAGTCCAGTGCGGGACCTAGTCTCTGTCACAGGTGGGGCAGGCTGTGGTTGAAGGGGCAGACAGGTGGGTTGGGGTGCTTGGGTTGATGCGCGCTCCTTACACTTGGCTTCTGCTTGCTCCCGGCGAAGAGACTCGAGGTGTTCGGCGCCTTCCCAGATGCTTCTCCTCCACTTTGTGCGGTCTTGGGCCAGGGATTCCCAGGTGTCGGTGGGGATGTTGCACTTTTTCAAGGAGGTTTTGAGGGTGTCCTTGAAGCATTTCCTCTGCCCACCTGGGGCTCTCTTGCCGTGTCGGAGCTCCGAGTAGAGCGCTTGTTTTGGGAGTCTCGTATCGGGCATGCAGACAATGTGACCCGTCCATCGGAGCTGATCGAGCGTGGTCAAAGCTTCGACGTTGGCCTGAGCAAGAACACTGACGCTGGTGCGCCTATCCTGCCAATGGATTTGCAGGATCTTGCGGAGGCAGCGTTGGTGGTACCTCTCCAGTGCTTTGAGGTGCCTGCTGTATGTGGTCCATGGCTGAGGCATACAGCAGGTTGGGTAGCTCAGCTGCTCTGTAGACCATGGTCAGTTTAACCCGTACGTTGACAATCCAGTGTTTTAATTTGCTATCCCTCCAGTTTGAATACTTTTCTGAATGTATTTAGCCAGCGGCCGCTAATGTAAATATTCCACTCAGTAAAAACCCACTTTTAAAACACAGTGTTATTAGTGTGGTGCGACCTTTGTGAATGTGACTGTAATAAAAACTTTATAGATGCAACTTGTGGTGTTTTTCAGTTGCTTTGAGTGGATGGGATGTGCATTAATCTCCTGACACTCTGGTGGTGTTCCTTCAAAGCGATCTGTTGAAACTTGTTTCTACTTCCTCCTTTTCCCCGTTTGATTGGTAGCGCAGGCTCCTGAACTGGTGCTGGTACTGCTGCCGCGTGTGAGTCTCTCTCTCCTGCTCTCGCACGAAGCTGGCAGAAGATTTGCCAACCCAGCACTCCTCTCATCCTTGGGCTGGTGCAGGAAGAGGCTCGAGATTCAATCATTTACCGAGGGTTGAAAATGGTATTCTATTCCCATCCGTCAGTTCACTGCACCGTGCAGTTCCCCAACAGCGAGGGGAGTAAGACAATCCACTTCTAATCCTCTACCAAATGGTGCTTTGCAACCATTTTGCCCTCCCTGCAAGTAAGCATTGGAAACTAGCCCGGGGGAGTGGAGAAGGGGGTGATGGACAGAGCCGGACTGCAGCTTGTAGCTCCACGCATTAATGCACTAGATCACTCCGCAATCTTCCCCCATCACCTACCTCCGATCACAGATTGAGAAGCAGGCAAAGACCACAGCAAAGAAAACAGTAAGACAGGCAAGCATTATATTTCCAGTAAAATACAATTAGAACATTGATTGATGCACATTTCCTTGAAGTTAATTCCTTACAGAGACTTATGCAGCCAGCTTTACATATAGTTTAAAACCACCAAATTTCCAAACTAGACAGCAGCTTGCTCTTACCCCAGAGGCCCAGGGGAGGAACTGATTGGACAACGGGCCCAATTCCCCCCAGAGTGAAAAGGTTTCAAGCAGATTGATATTAAATAAATAATAATCAGTTTGGATACCTGACCCATATTAGCCACCAATGTTAAGTTTTAAAAAAAGAAAGCGCTGGTTTAGAAGTGAAGCCACAATCGATGGTGCTGATGGTGGGCGAAGTCACTCGTGGGAAATGTTACGATTTTCCACTTTAGACGCCCAGCTCTGTGTTGAACACTCCCAGATGAGGTAACGGCATCATCGGGAAGCAAAGGAAAGACCCTTTACCCTGCCCCAACAATGTGCCTTGATCCAACCTGCCCCACTGTGATATTTCCATTTCCATTTCCCACACCAACAAACCTTCTGGCTTTAGTGAGATTTACAGCTGAATTGGGGGTAGAATGGGGTTTTAGATTTCCTCACGCTCATTTCACAAAAGAGCGAGCAGAGACTTTCACTGCAGCAGGCTGGATTTAAACACAGGTCTCAGAAAAGATGGTCTTTTGGAGAGGGTGCAGAGGAGATTTACTGGAATGGTACCAGAGATGAGGGACTTCAGTTCTATGGAGAGACGAGAGAAGGTTAAGGGGAGATTTAACGGGTGTTCAAAATTAAATGGGGTTTTGATAAGAGTAGATGGAGAGAAACTGTTTCCAGTGGCAGAAGGGTCAGTAACCAGAGGACACAGATTTAAGGTAATTGGCAAAAGAACCAGCGCGAGCTCTGGGGAAAGAGCAGGGGAGTGGGACTCATTGGATGTCTCGTTCAAAGAGCCGGCACGATAGCCTAATGCCCTCCTTCTCTGCTGTACGATTCTGTGACTGTCACCCAGTTCCCTTTAATTGGAGCACTGTTGGCACAAATTAGAGTTCCTTTGGGTGTCGCACAGATACAGCACCAACTCAGTCTCTCCTACTCGCCGAGGTACACGGTGAAAAATTGGGTGGGAAAGAAATTATTGGCATCCACTAAATATTTTTTCCCCACAACTGTTGTGAATTTAGACCCAAACCATGCAGGTATCGGATGGTCAAAATAAACAGCCACCTCCTAAACAGGAGGGGGCTGGGAATGGAATGATACACGCACCCACCTCCAAAATGGGAGGGGGCTGGGAATGGAATGGAATGATATACCCTCCTCCTAAGTAGGAGGGGGCTGGGAATGGAGTGATATATTCTACAGCAGCTTAAAGCAGCAGAACGACTCAATGCGATCATGTAAACGATACTGATACCAGTCAGTTTCCATGTAAAAAACTGCAATGCGGGGCTGCTCTTCCTTGTGCTGATCCTGCCCAAGACCTGGTAGTGGAGAATCTCCCTCTGTGTGATTTAAAAGATTATTCAGTAGGCTTTTGGCTTGAACTATTTGACTTACACACCCAATCCAGGGACCTGAATGTTCACAATCTTGTTACAAGGAGCTGGTTGGCTCGAGACTCGTGTGCAAGTACAGACATGCACCCCACCCTCAGGCACAGACACGAGCCCTACTCATGTATGTGCAGGGAGGGACACTCCATTATATTCCACATCAGAGGCTTCTTGCTAAAAGCACATGCACAGAGCTGAAACGGAAAATGCATTTGCTTGCTACAGCTGGGATGCTAATTCTGTCTGGTTAAACTGCAGAAATCTATTTTTGTTTTAAAGCTTACGCATTTAAAAGTCAGTGACCTCAAAAATCTGAAGTGTGCGATAGAACAACAGACACCGAAGCTTCGAGTTACGTGGTACAGACTCAGGTTGGGCAAGTTACCAGCCACTGCTACCATGTAGAAGTAGCTGGTACTTCTCTGCTGATGGGAGCTAGAAAGGAAACCGCTCTGGGGACTCAGTACAGACTGGTGCCGCATGATTCTGGTACAGCGACCAGGATAGTCTCAGGGTTGTATCCATTGTTGGAAAATGTGTGTCTGGCCTCTGGCTCAACTGCCCTTCAGGGTTGAAACAGCCTGTTGACATTGGCCATCAAGGCATGCATATAAAAGAAATAAAGACTTGCACCTTTCAGGACATTCCAAAACACTTTACAGTCACTGAAGTACTTCAGCAGGAAGACAGGGCCTCGGTTTAACGTCTCTTCCAAGCTGGGAGTGTCAGCCTAGATTTTTGTGCTCAAGTCTCTGGAGTGGGGATTTGAACCCACGACCTTCTGATTCAGCGGTGAGAGTGCTGCCCACTGAGCTGCGGCTGACACCTCATCGAAGAGTGCCCGCTTGGACGACGCCCCAGAGTGTTGGCAGCACCTTCTGTAAAGGGACAACCCAGTCTGAGGCCGCCACCACCCAGCTATAGGGAAAGGCAACCACACGCAAGATCGGTACGAGGAACAATTTTCTTCCCAAGCTCCAAATTTCAGTCGATTTGTTTCCCAGTGGGTTACAAAACATTTTGTTGTTCCTATTTGACTGCTTCATCCCTGGGTCTGTACACACGCACCTCCAAACCTTCAACATACATCCAGCATGGAATATTCACAGCACAGTCTTTGGACTCGAGAGAGATGATACAACCAGAGAGTCATCGAGCCGTAGCCTCCTTTCCAGCCCCCGTCTCCCACAACATCGGAGATTGAACAAAGTTTACAAATAGCAATAAACAGCATAAAAAGGTACTGTGCACCATATAAGGCAATCACATTGTGAACACCACACTAACAGAATACAAGAAGCCAATCTACAAAAACCGTGCTACATCGAGAGGAAGCACTGTTCAAAATAGCCCTTCATTGTGTACCTGAATAGCAATTACTTTTAGATTTACATGTTTTTTTTAAATGGGGAACAAAAAACAAAGGAACATTTACAGATATAGCAGACGCATTCCTCACCGGCAGTGAGAGGAGCTGGTTCGTTATCCAACCAGAAGAATCACAGCTTAAAAAAAGAGAAAAGTATGTGTCACATCAGACCAGGATAGATTTTACGAATTCTCTTAAAGAAAAAACCGATGAGGCCCAACAATGTTCCCATTAAACTGCGCGACCACACAGCGGTCTGGAGATGCCGCTCACCAGCTTTACAATGGAATAACCGTGCATGCTCGAAAAATTGAATGGGCCACGCAGCCAGTTAAAGGGCCCACGCACCTAATAAAAAATTACAGGGCTCATCGGGACATGCTATTATTTCCTGCCCCCCCCCACCCCAACCAGCCCGTGCTTCTGAAGCACTGATCTGGGAGCTGGCGAGGTTCCACTTCATCACTCAGAATTCGTAAAATCTACCCAATAGTGTCCTGGATATTATTTGCTCTGAGCTGAACTCCCAAAGATTAAATAGTTTGCCTGCCCTTAAATGAAACTACTTCATTCTGTACAATTAGTTTTAAAAAAAATGAAAACAAAAAAGCTGCACTTTGATTGGGCTGTGGCAAAACACCAGTTTATAATACTGATCCTACACCTATAAACACCCCGGTGTTTCACGGGATACGAGCCAGACTGTACAGGGTGGGACAGCACTGTCACTAGCCAGGTTAAAAAAGCAGCATTATAAAGGTTCCGGTATCGTCTCGCTCCCCGTAATATTCACAACAACATACACTTTACGCACAGAAACCGCTGGAAATACACAGCATCTGAAAGGAGAAAAGGCAGATTTAGCATCAAGCTGAAAGATTCACCTGTTGCTCATCTGTCAGATGCTGACGTACGTCTTGTTTTAACGAGCGTTCTGTTCCAATTCCAGTTTCTCTCTTACACTATTATATTTTTGCAATAAAACTCGGCGAGCTTGGGAACCCAATTTATACACACTTTGTATAAAAAGGGCCAGTGACTTACGGAAAGTACGCCAGCAAATAACTCAGCACTAGTGGTTATTTTCTGTAAGGCACTGGTCACCATCAATGGTCCCTCTAAGCTGCGCACCGATCGGAGGTCCCGCGCAGGCCGCTCACCAGCTGTTCTGCTGGAAAAGATATTCCCCCCATGCCACGCAGCAAACTTAAAGGGACCACGCATGAAAAATAAGAGGGAACATTGGTCACCACCCTTACTCTATCCAGCACCTACATGATTGCAGAGGTATTCAAAGCTATCTGGATTGCCATATTTTGGCGGAGTGACAGATACGGTTGGGTGCTATTATTTTTAAAAACACATTAGCGACTGCTAGAGTCACAAAAGAAACAGTTCAAGGTTCACTGACTGGAAGTAGAAACCACCAGCACACAGCACCAATGCAGGGGCCACACACATTGTAGAAATAACCCACACTGAAAATTTACACACACTAACTGTACAAAAGGAATCTAATCCTACACCTCTTTATCACACACCTGTATAGAGGGTGAAGTTAAGGGGAACTTAACTCTCAGAGAGTGAGAGTCAGAGAGTGCGACTCTTACTGTAGTCGCGGTGTGAAGATGACGCCAGGTCTAAAAATTACATTAAAAGTTTTGCATTATTTCAAAACGCATATTGCCAGTTCCCATGAGTATATTATTGTTCCTTCCCCTAAACGTGTTGACAACTTGCTGGGCTACAGTTCCACAGGTGCCAGATTCTTTACCCAGCCAGTCATTCTTTGTAGACTGAGTGCCAGCAGGCTATCAGGCCATGGGTGGCATCACAGCCAAGCCTGTCCCAGTCTTCGTTCTCACCCAACATTCACACGTGTTTATTCCAGCAGGGGTCACTGGACATTGACCAGAAACAGGAGCCCGGACTGAATTCCTCCCCCCACCGCCCCCCTAGTCCGGGAAGCGCAGTAGTCACTCAACCACTGCTGCAGCTAACCGGCTAACTCAGCATTGGACCCAACACCTCCTGGTCCCCTTTACTCAGCTCCACACCACCTGGTCAGAACCTTTTACAACCATCTCAGACTGCTTCCAGATGTTCAGCTGGGGAATAAAATTTTGGTTCAATGATTATATCTGTGAAGGAAATCCAGCACAAAGCCGGTTTGTCACATCTCACCTGTGCAAATCGGGTTTTTTTATTTGCAGAAGCATTAGCTTGCCATCCTGTATCAATCTCTCCTACTGGACAAGTTGGTTAGACACTAATTTTACAATTATTTCTTTGATTTTAGTAGTGTGAAATCTATGTACTTACTTATTGGTAAGCACCAATGAAAATACAATATAAAAAAAATAAATTAAATTAAAAAAAAGGAACACAATACTGTGTAAAGAGCAAGATGCCTCTCTATGTCTGAACGACCTAACTAATTCTAAACAAAACCCGACAGCGACCAATGTTCCCTTTCATTTTTTTTTGGCTGCGCGGCCCATTCGAATCCACGTGCATGCGCCGTTTTTCCTCTTGTAAAGCCGGCAATGGCCTGCGCGGGAGCTCCAGAGCGGCCGCACAGCTTAAAAGGACCATTGACAGTGACCCCCCCACCCCCCCTAGTTAGAAGATTTAAAACTAAGCCTTCTGCAGTGAATAAAACTCACCGGTGTGGTAAACTTGGCGTCTGGTCCACGGCAAGTTCGAGCTCGAATACCTTGACTGGCAACCGATGAACAGCGCGCAAAACCGGGAGCTTGAACACAGAGTAAAACCGCTGCCCCTGTACATTTAAAGAGAGAAAAAAATCCTACAGCTGTCTGGGACTCAAGACGATGCTCTTTCACCGGTGCAAAAATAAAACTCCCCCCTCCCAACAAGTTTTCTATTTTTGTACATTGTCAGACAACTTAATTTCCAAACGTTTATTTAAACAAGAAATTTGTTACAAGAAAGCAAAAATCTTAAATAAAAAAAAAATGAGTTGTTTCATAATCATGTTTTGAAATGTTAAAAAATAAAAAATCATGATTGTACCTAATTACTGTACTAGCAAATACACCGGCAATAACCTGTCTTGGAAAAACTTTTTTTTTTTTTTTAAATAGCACATGTTCAGAAATAAGTATTTCACGAGCAATGGTCTGGACATTGGGCAATTCGCCCGTGGTTTCAGTCACACCGCAGTTCTCTGGGAATGGCCACTCACAGCAGCACACACAGTCAGAGTCAACTCCCGTCTCCAAAATCCTCTTTTCACTGCTGGGTCACACAATCTGGGTGATGACCAACCGGCTCAGGGAAACGCAGTACGTTAGGGGATGGGGGGCAGTTCCTTCAGAGGGGCCAGGGATATAGCAAGCTGCCCACACCATTCCCTGCCGTCTGGTCTGATTTATAGATCTTGCTCCTTGTGTGCATGCTGCAGTAACATTCCACCAAACTGACAACTAAATCAAAGCCCTGACATTCCCCTCTAGGTTACTAACGTACACACGTGTAATGGGATCACCAGAAGTCCTCTTCTCTACAATTTTACACACTGGATTAGCACCTCTGCCAAGATAGCAACAGAAGGAATTTCAGGTGAATGTTACGCACTCAGACATGAGCATCCCACGGCAGAATTCGACAGCCTGTGTTATTAGATTAGTTACTCTTGGGCTATCGAAACAAAATCTTCAAGATTAGCTTAATACCTTGCGGTAACTCCGAGTTTAAGTTTAAGAGAGTATTTTAATGGGTTTAATGACTGTGCTGTGTGCTGGCGACGCTAGTCAGTGTGATCCAGGCCTTCGTTGCTCAAGGAATGAATGGGAGTCTAGAATTTACCACTGATTGCTGGGAATTCTATTCCAGAATATCTCATTAAAAGCACAGCAACACTTACTTCCTGCAAAGTAAAAACAGAAGGGAATCACTGTTACTGTGGGGATTTGGCCAAGCATTAGGGTGGTAAAAGTGTTGGTAGGTGGTTTAATTTTGGGATGGCCAACATGCATTCCTGTCGAAATGATAAAGCCAACAGTGTCCGTGGGGTAAGAAAACAGAACGGTTTTCACCCAGAGCCAGAACCAGGTGTGGGAACAGCAGATGTATGACACAAGGCACTCCCATAACACAATGGATTAAACTCTGGTCTCAGAATAAATGCCAACCCTGAACCTCGACCCCAGAACAAATCCTCCCATTTCCAACACCTCCAAGATTAGTGTGCGGTTTGAGGTCAGTGTTTGTACTGGGTGGATGCAGAAGCGAGGCCACCCAAGACTCCCCTACACTTAGGATCCCAAGTCTCCTCTACTCCCTCGCCACTACACGGCCCAGGCTTGCTTAGGAATAACCAGGCCCCAGACAGATAGAGTGACCATGTCCTAAATACACAACGTCATCATCTGATTGTCAGTTTGTCAAAAGGTTACCATTTGCACAAAAGATCAAATCAAAAAGGACTTGACCAAAGGTGCAGAGAGCAGTGGAGGGGGGGAAACAGGCTCCGACAAGCCCCCTTTCTGTTTGGCTCTGGCAATAATGCCAGAATGTAGAATAAATAATTCCTTTTAATTTTGGGGAGAAAATGCCAATATCTGTTTAGCTACATAGAGTTCTTAAATGAGCCCAGTTGTTCATCACAGATAGAACATAACCAGTGAGAAAAATAAAAATCAGTTTTTCCACTCACATCACTAGTGTTTTTTTTCTTTATAAAAAAAAACTAACTTATTTTCCTAAAGTGCAACATGATCCCTTATAGTTTTATCTGACTGCTACAGCAGTAACCTGAGCATGTCAGATACCTGATTGACAATTCACAAACTACATCGCTCCCAACACTTCCAATTTTTTGTTTTTAAACCAGTAACACAAAAAAATGCCACATCTTTTTTTGCAAAATATCACAGCACTACACTGTGAAAGTAGGTCCCTTTCTTCCCTGCCGTCCCTCCCTAAAATAAAAACCAAGTTCATTAATCAGAAGCAATAATATCACATTTCACTGGCACTGTGTGTCCGCGCGCTGTGTTTAAACTAGTTCAGTCCAGCGCCCGCACGACTCTAACATGCAGTAGAAAGCTAACAGCGAGCTGCGTCAACACGGACTGCTGTCACGGGGAGTGTCTAGGCTGCTGACGTACGCCTCAGCTTGCCTTAGACCGTCTGCAAAAAAAAAAAAAAATTTTTTTTTTTAATTTTTAAAATGAGATATGTTTTATCGTTGTTGGTTTTCTCTTCCTCTCCTTCCAGGTCTGCACCACAGCCCCTTCCCCCAGTGAACGATGCCGCCTCGCCTCACTGCATCTTTGTGCCCAGCTTCCGTTGTCTGTTTCTGAGGATGGAGGCAAAAGAAAAAAAGTTTTAATTCACCCCTTCGAAATCAAGCAGCAATCGGATTTTGTTAAAGCTACAACACGGAGGGGGACACTAGGGAATGTGTTTTTTTTGTTTAAAAAACACCATCATTGGAGGGAAGTAAATAATAATGCAAAGGGAGCATACAATACGTCTCCTCACTGCCACCACCCCCCAGCCAATTCTAGTAGAAAGATACCGTATAACAGAAATTGCATCGGGGAAAGTAGCGTTATATCACAAACAGAGCTTCACCACAGTCTGTCAAATGAATCACGATACTGTTCCAAAGGCAAGATGTTTCTCTCTCTCCTCTCCCAAATAACATTGTGAATCACGGGTTTGTTTACAGAGGTTACTAGGATATGACATTAAATGCATGATGGGATAGCCTGGGATTTGGGAGTCCAGGTTGCACAGTGGCAGTGGTGGGAAGGTCGGGTCAGTGAGAACAGGTCAGCGGAGGAGGGACCAAAACGCCCTATAACACAGAACCCAAACAAACAACTGAGGCTTGAGGAAATCACACACAAATGCAAGGAGGAAAAACTCCCCCTATACTGTCCCATCAAACACTCCCAGGGCAGGTACAGCACGGGTTAGATACAGAGTAAAGCTCCCTTTACACTGTCCCATCAAACACTCCCAGGGCAGGTACAGCACGGGTTAGATACAGAGTAAAGCTCCCTTTACACTGTCCCATCAAACACTCCCAGGGCAGGGACAGCACGGGTTAGATACAGAGTAAAGCTTCCTCTACACTGTCCCATCAAACACTCCCAGGGCAGGTACAGCACGGGTTAGATACAGAGTAAAGCTCCCTCTACACTGTCCCATCAAACACTCCCAGGGCAGGTACAGCACGGGTTAGATACAGAGTAAAGCTCCCTCTACACTGTCCCATCAAACACTCCCAGGGCAGGTACAGCACGGGTTAGATACAGAGTAAAGCTCCCTATACACTGTCCCCATCAAACACTCCCAGGGCAGGTACAGCACGGGTTAGATACAGAGTAAAGCTCCCTTTACACTGTCCCACCAAACACTCCCAGGGCAGGGACAGCACCTACTCTTTACTCTGCTCCTCGATATGTTGTTAAACACTAAAGTGTGCTCCCTACACACCACTCTTGTCACACCAACCAGCCATGTGGTAAATTGTGTTGTCCTGCAGCTGCTTGCAAGGAGCTCCTTAAATTTGCTGCCTACCCAATGAGTTCACCCCTTGTGTCAGACACAGTGTGGTAAACCACTGTTACCGTTCACAACCGTTCACTATTGTTACACTGTTGTTATCACTGTTTACACTGTTGTTATCGATACACAAGGTTACCGCTTGCCATGCACACTGCTATACCTGGGCTTACCTCAGCTGACTCCGCCCATGGCTCCGCCTGCTTGCCCAGGTATAAAGGTGACCGCTTGGCTAGTATTCTCCCTTGTTGGAACCGATCGCCCACGAGGGTGGGCTCTGTTATTTAGCCAATAAAAACCTATAGTTACTATCTTAACTCGTCGCTTTTCATGGACTGAATTGATAGGTATATCAATTTTATTGGCTAAATTTTGAAATGAGTGGATCGGAGCAGCCAAACGGCCAGCTACAACAGCCACAGCAGCCGGCCTGGCTGCGAGCCCTCCGACCGCCGTACCTGGATCTAAACCCACAGGCAGCGAACTCAGCCCTCGACTTCGAACACTGGCTGAGCTGTTTCGAATCCTACCTGGGATATTCCGGCGTGCCTCCGGGATCCAAACTAAGAGTTCTGACCGCCCAGGTGAGCCCTAAAGTATTTGCATTCATCCGGGACCGTGCTACATACGAGGACGCCCTCAACCTGCTGAAAGAGCAGTACCGGAGCCCTGTAAGTTCTATGTATGCCAGACATCTCCTAAGATCCCGCTCGCAACAGCCAGGAGAGTCTGTAGATGAATTTTTACTGGCGCTACAAACACTCGGCAGGGACTGTGACTTTAAAGCTGTAACGGCTGCAGAAAATACTGAAGGGAACATCCGCGATGCCTTCGTGAAAGGCCTTTGGTCCGACTACTCACGGCAAAGACTGCTCGAATCAAAGGACCTCGACTTGAATACAACTGCAGCCCTCGCTCGCTCTCTGGAAGTGGCCCATCGGGACCTCGAGGCGTACTCCAGGTACTGTGCTGCGCGACCCTGGGACTCGGGCCCGACTCCGGCCGCAATTCCCCTCGCACCACCACCCCTGGGACCCACCACGGCGTCGGTGTCCCGGAATCGATCGGGACCGCCACCCCCGGGACCCGCTGTGGCAGCGGACCTCCGCGATCGGGCCGCCAGCTGCTTCTTCTGTGGCCAGGCGAGACATCAAAGGGCGCGCTGCCCTGCACGGAACGCGACCTGCTCCGGCTGTAAAAAGAAAGGCCACTTTGTAAACGCCTGCAGGGGGAAAGCCACAGACGCCAGCATTGCCTCATGTGAGTTGTGGGGGTGGCCATCTTTGATCAAGGCCACAGGCGCCAGCAGTGCCTCATGTGAGTTGTGGGGGCGGCCATCTTCTCCACCATTTTGTCCAACTTCGTGGGGACCCGCGTCATGGGCGCCGCCATTTTGTTCGCCGCACTCGGCCGCCGTTCTGTCTCCAGACCCGACCACCGCCTCGCCTGCAGACTACAGCAGCTCACTCAGCCATACACTGGCCTCCGTCACGCTTGACCAAGCTCTCCCGCATCATCTGTCCAAGTCCATGATGGACATCGAAGTAAACGGCCACGCCACGTCCTGCCTGTTCGACAGCGGAAGCACGGAGAGTTTTATTCATCCAGACACGGTGAGCTGCTACTCCCTCACTGTCCGGCCAGCGCGCCATCGGATCTCGATGGCGGCGAAGTCCCATTCAACAGACATTAGCGGCTACTGTGTAGTGACCCTGTTGGTTAGGGGCACGGAATATAAAAATTTTAAACTTCTCGTCCTGCCCCAGCTCTGCGCTGCCGTCCTACTAGGGCTGGATTTCCAATGCCACCTTCAAAGTGTCACTTTGGCTTACGGTGGACCCCTCCCCCCACTCACAGTCTACAACCAGCAAACTTTAAACCGCCCACCGCGTACCACCTGCGGCCGCTCCACCCTCAAAGTCCCGCCCCCCCCTCCTTGTTCGCTAACCTCACCCGTGACTGTAAACCCGTCGCTACCAAGAGCAGGCGGTACAGCGCCGGGGACAGAGCTTTTATTAGCTCTGAGGTGCAGCGACTCCTGAAGGAGGGCATCATCGAGGGGAGCACCAGCCCCTGGCGTGCCCAGGTCGTAGTCGTTAAGACCGGCGATAAACACCGCCTGGTCATCGACTACAGCCAAACCATAAATCGGTACACCCAGCTGGACGCATACCCACTTCCCCGCATATCTGATATGGTCAACCAGATTGCACAGTACCGGGTATTCTCCACCATCGACCTCAAGTCAGCCTATCACCAACTCCCTATCCGCCCTGAGGACCGCCAGTATACTGCCTTCGAGGCGAACGGCCGCCTCTACCACTTCCTTAGGGTTCCCTTCGGCGTCACCAACGGAGTCTCGGTCTTCCAAAGGGAGATGGACCGGATGGTCGACCAGAACGCGCTTCAGGCCACGTTCCCTTATCTAGATAACGTCACCATCTGCGGCCGCGACCAGCAGGACCATGATGTTAATCTGGAGAAATTCCTCCGTACGGCCCAACGGCTGAATCTCACTTACAATAAGGATAAATGTGTGTTTAATACCTCGCGCCTGGCCATCCTCGGCTGCGTAGTAGAGAACGGAGTCATCGGCCCCGACCCCGAAAGAATGCGCCCCCTCATGGAGCTTCCCCTCCCCCACTGTCCAAAGGCGCTGAAGAGAACCCTGGGGCTCTTCGCTTACTATGCCCAATGGGTGCCCAATTATGCGGACAAAGCCAGACCCCTCATGAAGTCCACCTCCTTCCCCCTGACAGCAGAAGCAGGCGCAGCCTTCTCCCTCATAAAAGGAGACATTGCGAAGGCCACAATGCACGCTGTGGATGAGTCCATCCCTTTCCAAGTGGAGAGCGATGCCTCCGACTTCGCCCTAGCGGCAATCCTTAACCAGGCGGGGAGACCTGTGGCCTTCTTCTCAAGGACCCTCCAGGGCCCTGAGATCCGACACTCATCTGTCGAGAAGGAGGCCCAGGCGATTGTGGAGGCGGTATGACGCTGGAGGCATTACCTGGCAGGCAAACGATTTACCCTCTTCACCGACCAGCGTTCGGTTGCTTTTATGTTTAATAACAAGCTGAAGGGCAAAATCAAGAACGACAAGATCTTGAGGTGGAGAATTGAGCTCTCCACCTACGATTACGATATCTTGTACCGGCCTGGTAAACTCAACGACCCCCCGGATGCTCTATCACGTAGTACTTGCGCAAACGCGCAAGTTGATAGACTACGGACCCTCCACAACGACCTCTGCCACCCCGGGGTCACCAGACTTAACCACTTCATTAAGGCCCGCAACCTGCCCTACTCCATCGAGGAGGTCAGGACCATGACCAGGAACTGCCAAACCTGTGCCGAATGCAAACCGCATTTCTATAGGCCGGACAGAGCAAGCCTGATCAAGGCCACCCGCCCCTTTGAGCGCTTGAGCATCGATTTTAAGGGGCCCCTCCCGTCCTCTGACCGTAATGTGTACTTCCTCAACATTATTGACGAGTACTCCCGTTTCCCCTTTGCCATCCCCTGCCCAGACATGACCAGTACCAGTGTCATCAAATGCCTGAACGACCTGTTCGCCTTGTTCGGGTTCCCGAACTATATACATAGCGACCGGGGCGCATCCTTCATGAGCGAGGAACTTCGCCAGTTCCTGCTCGCGAGAGGTATTGCTGTGAGCAGGACCACCAGCTACAACCCCCGGGGGAACGGCCAGGTGGAAAGAGAAAACGCGACAGTTTGGAAGGCCGTCCTCTTAGCCCTAAAGTCTAAGGGCCTCCCAATCTCTCGCTGGCAGGAAGTCCTCCCGGCAGCACTCCATTCCATCCGGTCACTGCTTTGCACTGCCATTAACGCCACCCGCCATGAACGAATGTTTGTTTTCCCCAGGAAGTCGACTACGGGAACCTCGCTACCAACATGGCTGACTTCTCCGGGGCCCGTCTTGCTGCGGAAGCACGTGAGGGCCCATAAAACGGACCCCCTGGTCGAGAGGGTGGACCTCCTGCACGCCAACCCCCAGTACGCCTATGTGGCATACCCAGACGGGCGGGAGGACACTGTCTCCTTGCGAGACCTCGCACCCTCGGGCACCCCCGAGATACCACCGTTATCCCCCACCACTCCCCCAAATCCAGCTCCTGTAGACGGCATGCCGGAACCCCAGGAGCCTTCGTCGACCACGCAGACACCAGCATTACCATCGGATACTGCACCACCGCCGCTGCTGCTGCGCCGATCAGAAAGGCTTACGAGGCCTCCTGAGAGACTGACATACACGAACTGGTAGTACACTTCACCCCGCCGGACTCAATTTTAAACAAGGGGTGAATGTGGTAAACCACTGTTACCGTTCACAACCGTTCACTATTGTTACACTGTTGTTATCGATACACAAGGTTACCTCTTGCCATGCACACTGCTATACCTGGGCTTACCTCAGCTGACTCCGCCCATGGCTCCGCCTGCTTGCCCAGGTATAAAGGTGACCGCTTGGCTAGTATTCTCCCTTGTTGGAACCGATCGCCCACGAGGGTGGGCTCTGTTATTTAGCCAATAAAAACCTATAGTTACTATCTTAACTTGTCGCTTTTCATGGACTGAATTGATAGGTATATCACACAGTAAATCCGATACCTGAATCAGGCCGCTCCACACTACTCCAGGGCACTGATCATTGACCAGCCAGCCTGGTGCAGTTTCCTGACCCGGAGTGGTAGACTTGACACCGAGGGCTGTGATTCTCCCCACTCCGCTCCAGATAACAATGTAAACTAATGCTCTACCGGGTGGAATAATCCTGGCTGGACAAGCAGCAGGAAACTTCCCACTGGTCTGTGCAGTCGTAGCTGGTTGGATCCCAGCAGTACTCCTCTGCACACTCGAAGGTCCCCATGCCTTGCCTCTACCAGCTTGCAGTCAAGCTCTTGGCTAACTTAGGTCAGTGAAAGAACGAACTTTAATTTATATAGCACCTTTCACAACCTCAGGGTGTCCCACCGTGCTTTACAGCAAATGAAGTACTTTTGAAGTGTAGTCTCTGTTGTAATGTAGGAAACTCGGCAGCCAATTCGTACACAGCAAGCTCCCACAAACAGCAATGCGATAATACCCCGATAATCTGTTTCAGCAATGTTGGTTGCAGAATAAATATTGCCCAGGACACCAGGGAGAAGAACTCTTCTTCAATAGTGTCATGGGACCTTAGGGCAGACGGGGTCTCGGTTTAATGTCTCATTTGAAAGACAGCATCTCCCTCAGCACTGCACTGGGAGTGTTGTCCTGGATTATTGTGCTCAAGTCTCTGGAGTGGGACATGAACCCACATCCTTCTGACTCAGAGATGCGAATGCTACCCACTGAGCCACGGCTGACACCTGGGTTTTGTCCGACTGAGGATAGCGCGTGTACTCCATAACTGGGCAAACAGAAACACCAGCCGTGCCGATTGCTCAGTCACTTGGTTTGGAGATCCTGAAATAGGGAGGATGAGCTTCCGCGTGCGTCATACACCAAACTGACCAAAAAAACAAGTGGTTTGTGAATGATGCTGATTAAAGTGTACACCCATAAAGATCCCCCTCCCAGTAAGTGGGATCTTCAGCAACAGATGGGTTTTACAACAACAACTTGCGTTTATATAGCGCATTTAATGCAGTAAAACGTCCCATGGTGCTTCACACAAGAACAATGAGGAGTTTATATTCAGATCAGCAAGGACACAGGTGTGCAGAGTTTACCATCTTACCGTGCTTCTGACCTTGTGACCGTGTACTCAAACCAGAGGATGTTTGGAATCAGACTCGTGTCCCGGATCAGGAAAAACTCCGAGATTGGCCTGAATTGTGAGAAAAAGTGACATGGAAAGTGTTTGAATCATTGACGTCCGATGCTCGTTCAAAATGCAGCAAAGAACCCAATCTGATGAAGACCATTCCAATGAAGAGTTACGACCAAAACATTAACCCAGCTTTCTCTTTCAGGTGCCATCAACCTGCTGTGCTCTTTGAAACAATCAATGTATATTTCATGGACGCTGTGGTGGGGGGGGGGGAATTTCTGCAGTCAGTGGCCCTGAGGGATGGTTCTAACTCAGTCCCTTTAAAATACTCACTGCAAAGGAGAGCTGAATAAACACATCGGCCCAGAACTTCGGCTCTCCCCGGGGGAGTACGCACGGGGTACTCACCTGTAAGCCCAATGGAAGGGCCGGTTTCCTGCATGCACTGCGCATGCGCGGGAAACCGGCACTTCCGTTCCCCTGAAAGAAGGGGTTCAGAGGTGGAACGCGTGCACCGGACAGGCTGCGCGTGCGAATCGAACTTACGTTTTTTTTTTGTTTTTTTTAAACAGGTTTTCCCGGGAGGGTAAGTCTCCAGAAGTTAGACATGTAAAAAGCAGTCGCAAGGCCTGCTTTTTACAAGGTAAGTGGTGAATTAATTAAAATTAAAACTTTTTTCCACAGGTTTATTATTTTTAAATACTTTAAAGAAAGGTAAGTTTATTTTCAGCCCCATTAGAAAATAAAATTATTTTCTTCAAAAATTTAAATTGTTTAAAATAGTTATTTCATGTAATTTATAGTTTATTTTAAAAATGTGATTTTTTTTTACATTTATTTAAAGATTTAGTGATGTTTTGGGGCTTATAGTATTTATAGGTTTGACAGTCAAACTTATGAATGGGCATTTCCCTGCTCCGATTGGCTCTCCATGGCCCACGTGATCCCAGGGGACGCATCGAACTAACTGCGCCCCTGGGATACGCAAGCACTGCGCACCGGCAGTTGGAGGAGGCCCAGGATCGGAATTCCACGGGGGCCCAAAGCTCAACGGCCGGCGTGCAAGGTAAGTGCAGGTCGGGGGCTTGCTCCCGCGGGAAACCCCCGACCCGAATTTCTGGGCCATCGTTTGGGGGGGGGGGGGGCAGTGTACAAGATTTTAAAAAAAATATTGTTCTAATGTGCCAATTTAATCATGCAATACGTGAAGGTTAAGGGCACTTACCAGGACGCTATCCTGGGGAATAGCGGCGTTAGTACCTCTTGTGTGAAGATAAACCAGACTGCTCCCATTACCCCGCCTGCTATAACTCCATATATCACCTGGCTCCAGGAATGGTACATCAAATAGACTCTGCAAAACCAACCACAACATTCCGTTAAAGAACAAATCATAGCACAGAAGGAGGCCATTCGGCCCATCCTGCCTGTGCCAGCTGATTGAAAGAGCTCTCCAATTAGTCCCATTCCCCTCACTCTTTCCCCATAGTCCTGTGAATGTTTCCCTTTCAACTATTTATCCAATTCCCTTTTGAAAGTTACTATTGAATCTGCTTCCACCACCCTTTCAGGCAGCGCGTTCCAGATCACAACAACTCGCTCGTTAAAAAAAATTCCCATCTCCCCTCTGGTTCTTTTGCCAATTATCTTAAATCCGTGTCCTCTGGTTACCGACCCTCCTGCCACTGGAAACGGAATGGTCAAATGTTGCAATAAAATGAAAACATTTGTCAATTTTCTCCTGAAGGAATCGACAGTTCCACAGGCGTCAGCAACCCTCTCGCACCTCGATCAAGTGATCACTCTTCATGTACAAGCCCACAATTTCTGCACTGCAATCCACAAACTATTGACAATAACATATCTTTAGAGTTAATATAGACATGGCACCAGCAAAATTGTAGGAGCTTAATAAAAATAAAAATCGATATATAAATTATTGCATCTGATGCGTTTTGTCTGTCACCCACCAGACTTTTTTTTTTATTATCATCGGATGTGGACGTCACTGGCAAGGACTGCATTTGTCCTAATTGCCCTTGGTAAGTCTCTGGATCATTAGTGAGCCACCTTCTTGAATACAGTGGAGTGGCGTTAAACCACATTTCTGTGGGTCTGGCGTCACATATAGGCCAGACCGAGCAAGGACGGCAGATTTCCTTCCCTAAAGGACATTAGTGAACCAAATGGATTTTTGCGACAATCCGGTAGTTTCATGGTCACCATTACCGATACCAGCTTTTTATTCCAGATTTATTAAATTAACTGAATTTAAATTCCCCAGCTGCCATGGGATTTGAATTCATGTCTCCGGATCATTGGTCCAGGCCTCTGGATTACTAGGCCAGTAACATAACCACTATGCTACTGTACCCCGACTGCACACTTTGTTACAGATGCAAAACAAATCTTTAAATATAAAGGACACTGAGAAAGCCAGTCACTAAACGTTGGGTGCTCCTGACCGGGAGCCTGAAACCCCGCAATTCCCCGTCTGCTCCCTCGCCAAACAATTGAACTCTGAATGACCCGAGGCTGTGATTACTTAACAATTAGAGGTTTTGTGGTCTGAAAGGGTCACCACTGCACTTAGCTACAGAATAATACATTGACCATTGCATGGTACAACACCTTATAAAACAGTCTGTCATCCAACTTACCTCAGAGAATCTGCTGGTGTACAGAAAGCACTACCTACCTACTATACGAGACAAGGAAAGCCACAGTCAGCAGACATATGGATAAAACGTGCCTCCACAACAGGTCTAAACATCTAGCATTGTTTGTTTGGTGCATTCTGAGAAAAGGAACAAATATATATATATTTTTTTAAATGTTAACATTTTTCACCCCATGATTTACAACAACAACTTGCATTTATATAGCACCTTTAACGCAGTAAAACATCCCAAGGCTCTTCACAGGAGCGATTATCAAACAAAATTTGACACCGAGCCACATAAGGAGCTATTAGGACAGGTGACCAAAAGCTCGGTCAAAGAGGTCGGTTTTAAGGAGCATCTTAAAGGAGGAGAGAGAGGCGGAGAGGTTTAGGGAGGGAATTCCAGAGCTTAGGGCCCAGGCAGCTGAAGGCACAGCTGCCAATGGTGGAGCGATTAAAATCAGGGATGCTCAAGAAGCCAGAATAGGAGGAGCGCAGAGATCTCCGAGGGTTGAAGGTAATATTCCCTCTAACTTTTTTCGTGCGCGGCCCCTTTA
Source organism: Somniosus microcephalus (assembly GCF_052327205.1). Classification (NCBI taxonomy): domain Eukaryota; kingdom Metazoa; phylum Chordata; class Chondrichthyes; order Squaliformes; family Somniosidae; genus Somniosus; species Somniosus microcephalus. The sequence goes on from NC_141009.1 coordinate 5,644,437, forward strand.
ACGGGTTGTGCAGCCTGTTCAAATCCCCGCATGTGCGCAGTTTGTCTAATTGTAAAGCCGGCGAGCAGCTTGCGCGGGAGTTCCAGACAGCTGTGCGGCCGTGTAGCAGAGGGAACATTGGCTGGGGGGCTGGAGGAGGTTGCAGAGATAGGATGGGGCGAGGCCATGGAGGATTTGAACACAAGAATGAGTGCTTTTTTTTTTTTTTAATCGAGGCATTGCCAGACCAGGGATCCAGTGTAGGTCAGCGAGCACAGGAGCTTTCAAACAATCTGCACTTGTTTGGCACACCTGTGCTTGGATCGGGCTCCACAGCTGCCAGCAACTCTCCTGTACCTCATCCAGTGCCCATTCCTCACCCGAGGCTGGGCAAGTAGTGTCAGCAGACTATCCTACCCAGAGCTCATTCCATGCACGAATCACTCTCTGTATAAAGAAGTGCTTCCCGACAGTACTGAACTTGCCTATTACTAGTTTGTACCCAAGTCCCCTTGTCCTGCAATCATGATTTAACTTGAAATAGTGCTCAGGATTAAACTCTTCTCATAGAATCTTACAGCCCATCGTGCCTGTGCCAGCTCTTTGAAAGGACTGACCAATTAGTTTCACTCCCCTGCTCTTTCCCCATAGCCCTGCCATTCTTTTCCTTTTCAACTACAGTAAACTCTTGTTTAAACGGCATTTAATCATCTGGAATTCTTTTAATAACCAGCAAAATAGATAACCGGTAATCTTGCCGAATCCATCCAGCACTTGTTTTGCCGAGTCCGAGTCTCCTGCGGTGGCCGAGTTAGGCAGTGGTTTTTATTTTTGTTTGTGTTAAAAATGGCCCACCTCTCTGTTATCCAGAATTATTCGTTAACCAGCACCATCCTGGTCCGGTAGGTGCCAGATACGAAAGAGTTTACCGTATTTATTCAATTCCATTTTGAATGTTACTGCTGAATCTGCTCCCACCACCCTGTCAGGCAGCGCATTCCAGATCATCATAACTCGCTGCGGAAAAAACACTCATGTCGCCTCTGGTTCTTTTGTCAATTACCTTAAATCTGTGTCCTCCAGTTACTGACCCTCCTGCCAGTGGAAACAGTTTCTCCCTCTCTACTCTATCATCCTCTATTCTAATTAGTGTCTTATACTCCTCTACAAAGTCTCCTATTATTTAACTTTCATGGCGGAAGTTTTTCTAACCTTCATACACAGCAGAGAACGTGCAATACTGATCCATAAAACATACCCAAGAAACATACATACCTTAAATAAAGGAAAAGGAGTGAGTAGATGGAAAAGAACCATATGAACTGGGAATGACTGGAGGGCATCCCATACTCTGTAAACAAGTTACTGTGGCCACCTGTGTGTAAAAGTAATTAAGGAACATTTACAAAATATGGAATAATAGAACCTGTCTTACACGTATGCATAAGTTGAATGCTCATCAGGGTCACAGAATCATAGAATGGTTATAGCACAGGAGGATCCCTTTCGCCTGTCGAGCCCGCGCCGGCTCTCTGCAGGAGCACTTCAGCGAGTCCCACTCCCCCGCCCTTTCCCCGCAGCCCTGCAAATTTCTTTCCTTCAGATACTTATCTAACTCCCTTTTGAAAGCCGTGATCAAGTCTGCCTCCACCATCCTTTCAGGCAGTGCAGTCCAGATCATAACCACTCGCTGCGCAAAAGTTTTTTCTTATGTCGCCTTTGGTTCTTTTGCCAATTACAGGAAACTTTGTGTTCCGGAGGCTAAATGTCCGGCAAGCTCGAGCCACCGGCAAAAATCAGGAGCTGTTTTGTTAGGTTTTTTTTTCTTCTCGTGGCTTTTTTTTCCAACAGTCAGGCTCTGCAAAGTCTCTCTGAAGCTGTTGCTAAGCGACAGAGACGCTTCCAAGGTACGGCCGACTGTTTAGAAGCTGTTGCTAAGCAACAGTGTTTGTTGCCAGATACGGAGATGAAAAGCTCCGTATGCTTCAACATTAACGCTGGTGTGTCCGGCAGTTTTGAGGGAACGGCAGCAGCTCGGTCCCGTCGGTGCCGGATAGCACAAAGTTTCCTGTACCTTAAATCTGTGTCCTCTGGTTCTCGACCCTTCCGCCAATGGGAACAGCTTCTCTCTATCTACTCTGTCCAGACCCCTCATGATTTTGAACACCTCGATCAAATGTCCTCTCAATCCTCTCTGCTCCAAGGAGAACAACCCCAGCTTCTCCAGTCTATCCACGTAACTGAAGTCCCTCATTCCTGGAATCATTCTCGTAAATCTCCTCTGCACCCTCTCTAAGGCCCTCACATTCTTCCTAAAGTGTGGTGCCCAGAATTGGACACAATACTCCAGTTGGGACCAAACTAGTGTTTTATACAGGTTCATCATAATTTCCACACTTTTGTACTCTATACCTCTATTTATGAAGCCCAGGATCCTGTAAGCCTTTTTAACTGCTTTCTCAACCTGCCCTGCCACCTTCAACTATTTGTGCACACATACCCTCAGGTCTATCTGTCGTGCACCCCCTTCAGGATTGTACCATTTAGATTATATGTCCTCTCCTCATTCTTTCTACCAAAATGTATAATTTCACACTGTTCTGCGTTAAATTTCATCTGCCACGTGTCCGCCCATTCCACCAGCCTGTCTATGTCTTCCTGAAGTCGATCACTCTCCTCCTCACTATTCACTATACTTCCAAGTTTTGTGTCATCTGCAAATTTTGAAATTGTGCCCTGTACACCCACATCCAAGTCATTAATATATATCAAGAAAAGCAGTGGTCCTAGAACCGACCCCTGGGGAACACCACTGTGTACCTTCCTCCAGTCCGAAAAACAACCGTTCACCACTACTCTCTGTTTCCTGTCACTTAGCCAATTCCGTATCCATGCTGTCACTGTCCCTTTTATTCCATGGGCTTCAACTTTGCTGGCAAGCCTATTGTGTGGCACTTTGTCAAACGCCTTTTGGAAATCCATGTACACCCCGTCAACTGCATTACCCTCATCAACCCTCTCTAAAAACTCAATGAAGTTAGTTAAACACGATTTGCCTTTAACAAATCCGTGCTGGCTTTCCTTAATGAATCCACACTTGTCCAAGTGACTGTTAACTTAATCCCTGATTACTGTTTCTAAAAGCTTCCCCACTACTGAGGTTAAACTGACTGGCCTGTAGCTGCTGGGTTTATCGTTACACCCTTTTTTGAACAATGGTGTAACATTTGCAATTCTCCAGTCCTCTGGCACCATCCCCGTATCTAAGGAGGATTGGAATATTATGGCCAGTACCTCCGCGATTTCCTCCCTCAATTCCCTCAGCATCCTCGGATGCATCCCATCCACTCCTGGTGATTTATCTACTTTTAAGTACAGCCAGCTTTTCTAATACCTCGTCCTCATCAATTTTTATCCTATCAAGTGTCTCCACTACCTCCTCCTTCACTATGTCTATGGCAGCATCCTCTTCCTTGGTGAAGACAGATGCAAAGTACTCATTTAGTACCTCAGCCATGCCCTCTGCCTCCATGCGTAGGTCTCCTTTTTGGTCCCTAATCGGCCCCACCCCTCCTCTTACTACCCTTTTACTATTTATATGCCTACAGAAGACTTTTGGATTACCTTTTATGTTGGCTGCCATTCTATTCTCAGACCCTCTCTTTGCCCCTCTTATTTTCTTTTTCACTTCTCCTCTGACCTTTCTATATATAGCTTGATTCTCAGATGTATTTGCAACCTGTGAGCAGTTAGGAAAAGTACGCCAAGTACAGCAGGGGTTAGACGGGTCCAGCCCCCAATAATATGTCTTGAGCACAATGTGCCCCCCACGATGATTGAAGCGTGTTCTGATTTTCAGTCTTTCAGGTATTCAATAAACATTTTGACAAAAGGTTGTGTTTGACTGGAACTGCTTCACTCTGATTGTACAGGATCCTTTCCCCAATCCTCCACCCACGCCCGCCCCTCCCACACCAGATCCCAGGCAACAAAGGAAAAAGGCATCCTGGCTGTAATTTGTCTGTGAACACACAGGACACCCACAGTGCTATCTTTCCCTTGCAAAGCATGAACAGTTGTGTTTTGTGACTGTGATCAGATAATATGACACCGTGAAATTCCACTCCAGTGATACCTCGACCACAAGCAGTGGCAGCACTGCCCGTGTCGGCAATGGAAATCCCCCCGCTGTCACATTAGGGTCAGCTGCTCAAACTGCCTCTACTGCGACATTATAAAAGTACAGAAAATGATTACAAGGGGAGGTGACTCAGTGCTCAGGCTAATCTTTAAAGGCCCAGGTGTGGTTTTTTAATTCATTTGCAGGATGTGGGCATCGCCAGCAATGCCAGCGTTGATTGCCCATCCCTAATTGCCCTCGAGAATGTGGTGGTGAGTCGTCTTCTTGAATACAACGGTGTGGCTTGCTGGGCCATTTCAGAGGGCAGTTAAGAGTCATTGCTGTGGGTCTGGAGTCACATATCGGCCAGACCAGGTAAGGACGGCAGATTTCCTTCCCTAAAGGGCATTAGTGAACCAGGTGGGTTTTTACGACAATCCGGTAGTTTCATGGTCACCATTACTGAGGCTAGCTTTTTATTCCAGATTTATTTAATTGAAGCTCCCCGGCTGCCGTGGTGGGATCTGAACTCATGTCTCCGGATTACTAGTCCAGTAACATGACCACCATGCTACCATACCTTATTGTTGCAGAATCAATCCTAGAAGGGATTCTCCACGGCCAACTCCTGTCCCGCTGTAGTAGAAACAGCCCGCCTGTCAATGGCGGTGCAGTTCCTACAGGAGGTGCTGTTCGTGTGGCGCAGTTTAAAGCCACTCTTTGGAGCCACTCTCTTTCGAGTGCCGGTCTCTTTCGCAACACCCGAGAGAGTTATGCACAGACCGGCTTCAGCAAACCGGGAGCATTCCAGCAGCTCAGCCTAGCGCTGCAGCAGCTGAGAGACCTGCCATCAGAGGCCTGGCTGTAATCCATCTATTGTGGAGGAGCATGCTGCCCAGCAGCAGTAAACTCCTACTGTAAGTGGGGCATAACATTATGTGACAATTCAGTAGAATAATACTCCACCCTGTAAATATCTATTTAAAAATATTTTTGTTTGATCAATGAACACGGAATGCTTGGAGGAGTTACTAAGCCAGGTGAAAGTCAGCAGGATGAAGAGAACAGTCACGCCGAAGTAGGTCAGGTAAATGACTGGAGTTAATCCCACCCAGTACCATCAGGCTCAGTAACTACTCTGAGCCAATCAATACTCCATTCTTAAAACAAAATTAAAAAGGTGAAAACTCTTAAGCACCGTAAATGCTGGCCTGTAAATCAGTCCCGTATATTTAAATATGTAAGATGTGACCTGCGCATCAGAAAGTACCGCAATCTGGTTTTCAAAAAGAAATCTCAATAAGGCGCACTCACTCCTTATTCAGGAAAGATTGGAAACATTTAGTGCTGCGAGTGTCTCTCACCTTGGCAAGGTCTGGGCTCTTTGATAACATTCTTAATTACCCAGTTGAAGCCTTCGTTTAGTACCAAACCGCAGAGAAACGAAATCTGTAGCAGAGAACAAAAGTTGCAAATTGTAAACACTTTCAATGTTTCCAATGCACTTGTACTCTGGAATCTCCCCATTAGCCAACACTAGATAGATGTACAGCATGCTATTTCTTATGTTTTTACAGCACTACTCCTAAAACTTAAGGCAAACAAGGTACCCGAAGATGGGACCTGATGGGGAAGCAGCGCCCAACAGTGACAAACGTAAATGCCACCAACTGCCATTTTCTTCCCAGCCACTGGCAGGCTGGCTGAGCATTCACACTGCCCACATTGTGGCTTCTCAAGCTCGGCTCCGTGCAGATCATCTCCGGTCATTGGGGAAGGTCCGTTGGCCGGAAAGTTAATTTGGTGAAATGCAATTTTCGAACCGGTTGTTTTGTCTCTGAGCGCCACAGCTAGAGTAGTGACCCCACAATGTGAATAGGATGGGATTGCACAGCAGCAGAAGCTCCAGAGATTATAAAACTACTTCTACACGAAATGGTGCCGCAGTGTTTTTTGCATGGAACACTCTTCAGGCTCCAGTGGAAAATGACTTCAAAGCCTCTGTGCTTCACCTGCACTGTGTGTGCAAATTTAGAGTACAGCAAACAAATCTTTCCAGAGCTACTCGCAACCCACTTACATGTTCTACAGACACGCGGCAGATCGGAATTTCCATATGGTTTATTTGGGAAGAGCTGAGCAATACGAACTGGTGCGCTGAAGCTTTGAGTGCTGGACCCACTTGCTATGAATGCAAGATCAGAGACACGTGTACCTTCCATTTCTCTCAGTTCTTCACGTCCCCTCATAGATTCCTCCGACAGGGAACGCTTGCGGGTGATCCGTCCCCACACCTCTGCCGCTGCCATTCCAAGACCACCCACTAATGAAGTGCAAGGAAGGGGCCGTTCATTTATAAAAACAAGGAGAAAAACAACTCCCACCAGTTTAAACTTGGGAACTCAGCGAGTGCAGGAAATAAGTGGAATACACGACCTCCTAGATTCCAGTATATTAGGACTATTGATGACTAAATGAACTACATCATCTGAATAAATCAGATTTATTTAGTGAGCATATTTTAAGTGACCGAATATTTATAATTAAAAGTTTATATCTGAAATTGCATTCATACGGTCAGACATCATGTATATAAACAAACTAAAATGATTGCTTTTAAGCAATGCTTGGGGAAACCAACATACAGACACATGGGTTGCATGATGCCAACACCTCACGGTGCGTGCGCACACACACAACAGAGCGATGGAATCCAAGTCTCACCCTCCGCCCCGCAGTGCCAGGTTTATGATCTCAGCAGCTTCACAGTGGTGGGGAAGCGCCTCAGCCAGATTTCACACCTTGCTCACCCAATCCCTCCTCCAGGAACAAGGGAAGGAGGCGGGAGTGGGGGGGGGGGGGGGCGGAGAAATATACTTGGAACTGAGACCATTGCATTGGATACATTAAGAGCAACCATTCCCAGCTATCAACGTGAGAAACATTAAAATGCAAAACTTACAGAGTGCAGCTCCCTCTTGAACACGATGAGCGTGATGAAACCAAAAAGGATAAATACTGGTACAAGACTTAAATATGCAAGAACCTTTCCTGTGAGGTCACCTGGAGAACAAGAAGAATTACAGTACGTTTAAGGAAAAGTCACTGCAAAATTCTAAATCGTTATTTAAAACGCTGCATTTTCTCCCCAGTGGTCCTCGGATGTCTCATGACCGAGAGGGTAGATGACCATCTCCCAGGGAACTTCCAATGCTGCTCTGGGCCAGACCCTAGGAGTGAAATTAAATATTGGGAAGACCCAAGCAATTATCTTTGGTCCCCACCACAAACTCCGTTCCCTAGCCACCGACTCCATTCCTCTCCCTGGCAACTGTCCGAGGCTCAACCAGACTGTTCACAACCTTGGTGTCGTAATTGACCCGAGATGATCTTCCGACTACATATCCACTCCATCACCAAGACGGCCTCCTTCCACCACCGTAGTATCACCCGACTCCGCCCCGCCTCAGCACATCTGCTGCCGAAATCCACGTCCATGCCTTTCTTACGTTTAGACTCGACTATTCCAAAGCTCTCCTAGCCATCCTCCATAAACATGAGCTCATCCAAAGCTCTGCTGCCCATGTCCTAACTCGCACCAAGTCCCGTTCACCCATTACCTCTGTGCTCGCTGACCAACATTGGCTCCCGGTCCAGCAATGCCTCGATTTTAAAATTCTCATCCTAGTTTTCAAATTCCTTCATGGCATCGCCCCTCCCTATCTCTGTAACCTCCTCCACCCCTACGAGATCTCCGCACACCTCCAATTCTGGCCTCCTGCGCAGCCCCAATTTTAATCGCTCCACCATTGGCGGCCGTGCCTTCAGCTGCCTGGAATTCCCTCCCTAAACTTCCCTCTCCTCAAAACCGACCTCTCTGACCGCACTTTTGGTCATCTGTCCTAATGTCTCCTTATGTGGCTCGGTGTCAAAATTTGTTTGATTACGCTCCTGTGAAGCGCCTTGGGATGTTGTACTACTTTAAAGGCGCTATATAAATGCAAGTTGGTGTTGTAGCATTCTATGATTCGAATTTCCTTTTGTAAGTTACGATTGAATCCGCTTCCACCATTCTTTCAGGCAGCGCGTTCCAGATCACAACTCGCTGCTCAAAAAATTTTATCCTCAAGAGCCAGAGGGGGAGATGGAGAATTAATTTTTTTTTTTTTTTTTTTTTTTTTTATAAACACAGCAAGTAACTAAGAAAACTACGAGGCACTTGGTCTGAGTATTAAACAAAGCTTTAATCAACTGTTTTACAACATGGAGATCTAGTTGTGTCCTTCACTAGTTCCTGTTAAAGAATGTCCTGAGCAAGCTAGGCCCATGCCCGAGTATTTATACTCTCCCTGGACAGCGCCACCAGCAGGCCGCCCAGTATCATTTCCACATGAATGACAAGATTCATGTCAGCGAGTTGTTGTGATCTGGAACGCGCTGCCTGAAAGGGCGGTGGAAGCAGATTCAATAGTAACTTTCAAAAGGCAATTGGATAAACACTTAAAGGGGAAAAAACTGCAGGGCTGTGGGGAAAGAGCGGGGGGGAGGTTAGTGGGACTGATTTGAGCGCTCTTTCAACGAGCCGGCACAGGCACGATGGGCCAAACTACCTCTTTCTGTGCCATAAGATTCAAAGATAGAATCCCACAATTAACCTAGATTCTAACCGTACTCAAGCTGGTGTGGGGAGGCCCAGTGGGTGGGGCCGTATCATTCACTCTACACCTCCCGCAAGGACTGGGGAGGTGGGAGTCCAAGGAAAGATCGGAGCAGAATCAGTGTAGACAAGACACCTGGTCACCTACCCTCTCAGGGAGGCCACAGGCTAGAAAAATAATTAGAGGGTAAACAATTTAAATTTTTCATTTACAAAGCACACCCTCTATGGGCACAGATTCTGAAAATATTATGTTTCACTTTTTGTTTTTAAACCACTGTGCTAAAATCAAACCTCTGAGTTCATTTCTTCTCTCTGGGGCATACAGCGCTAGCTGAATTCAGAGAGAGACACGTGCACACCGTGAAGAAAGGCCCTCCCACACCCACCAGAGCGGCACAGTGAGATTCTGATCCCTCTTGGCTTTCCCCGCCCCCTCCACGTTTCCCTTAAAGGCTTTTCCACTGAGTAGGAGAGACAGGTTCCCTTACACGTGTACTTCCTTTCCCATTCGTTTAATCAAAGCTTTGGGCCGACACATCCCCTCGAATAAACTTTGCATTCAGCCTCACAAACACGAGGGGGGTTTCAAAATAGTGTCCCTCTACCTTTAAAACTGTGATTTAAATAAAAATTCTACTTCCACCACATGATAAGAACACAGCCTAGACTTGGCTCAGTGAGTCTGCCTGTTCCTGGATCAGCAACTGCTGCCCAATTACCAGCAGCACGTACTTCTTTCTGTGCAGGGTTTGCACAAGGCTACGAGTGCTGAACTGGAGATCGACTGGCTGGCTGCCAGATCCCGCCCACTGATAATCGTTAAGTGTTGGTCTTGGGCAGGTTTAGAGGTTTAGAGATTACCCAGGCTGTGCAAGGGAGGAGGCAGGGAGTTTTCTTTGGAACATTCCCACATTTGTACTGATTGCTAGGTTCTAGATCATTAGATGGAATGAGCGTCAACGGGCAAATGATTAGTCTGTGCAAACTGAATCTAAAATCCCATAACAGTAGCAAAATCAGTTAAACATCCTGTAATTAACCTGTAACCATTCGAGCTCCAGCACATTGACAGGATGTGGATTCATGCTAGCAATTCCCCACATGATGATTCCCAATATTACAACAACTTGCATTTATATAGCACCTTTAACGTAGAAAAATATCTCTAGCAAGGCCGACATTTATTGCCCATCCCTAATTGCCCTCGAGAAGGCGGTGGTGAGTCGCCTTCTTGAACCGCTGCAGTCCGTGTGGTGAAGGTGCTCCCACAGTGCTGGTAGGGAGCGTTTTCTCAGAATTTGACCCAGCGACGATGAAGGAACGGCTGATATATTTCCAAGTTGGGATACTGTGGGGGACTTGGAGGCGGTGGTGTTCCCATGCACCTGCTGCCCTTGTCCTTCTAGGTGCTGGTGGTCGCAGGTTTGAAAGGTGCTGTCGAAGAAATATTAGGAGGGATGACCAGAAGCTTGGTCAAGGACATGGGTCTGAGAGCTTTAGAGAGGGAATTTCAAAGTGTGGGGCCGAGGTTGCTGAAGGCACAATTGCCAATGGTGGAGTGAAGGGTGGAGGGAGGGGACTCCACAAGAGGCCAGAGACATAGAAGCGGAGAGTTTGGGAGCAGGCTAGTAGTACGACAGGAGGTTAGAGAGACAGAGACGAGTGATTTAAACACATTAGCTAACCTGTAGTAGGGAGACACCACATGAAGGCCAGACAATCAGCCACAGTGAGAGAAGGAGGGAAAGAAGGCAGTGTGTCACTCTCGGCCATTCTCCTGCAACTCCCCAAAGCCAGTTACAGAATGGCACGGCCAACGGCCCAGGAATTGGCTGCTCAAACTTGTTATCAAATAACTAAAGATGGGATATGAAGAAAAATATGACTTTAAAAAACCCACGACTGAATAAAACATAAACTGACTGAAAGTGGGAACATTTACAAATTGGGCAACTTGTCGAGATACTTCAACATTGTTAAATTTTCTCTAAATCATGTTAAAGGCTTATGATGACACACGAGTGTCCTGTGGATTACTGAATCATTAAAAAATTACAAAACACAGGCCATTCGGCCCACCGCATCTGTGCCTGTGCTAGCTCATCAACTGGAGCTATCTACTCTAATCCAACTTCACTCTCCCATATCCTTCCAAAATCTTTCTTTTCAAATACGTATAGTCTCTGCCTCAATAGGCATGTGGTAAGTTATTCCAAGTTCTAATAACGTTTTGTGTAAAAAATATTCTTCCAACTTCCGCCTTGAATCTGCTCATGAGTTCATGCTTATGTTACTGATTTATCAACCCGCAGAAATAATCTTTCACCATTTACTGTCTCTTGTAATTCTGAAAAATTCAATTAACCCTCTCTGTTCCCTTGGCAAATGCCCCAATTTTTCAAGCCTTATTTCAAAATCATAACCCGTCATTCTTGGTGTCATTCAAGTGAACTGCACTGTACCCTACCCATGGCTCTAATATTCTTCCTGTAATGGGATGCCCAGAACTGCAGGCAATACTCCAAGTGTGGCCCAACCAATGTCTTCTACAAATTCAACATCACTTCCTTGTTTTGGTATCTGATGCCCCAAATCCCACTGAGTTTCAGACAGATTAAAGTACAGAATGCTTTGCTGTATATTTACATGTATCTAGAACTCTTGTATACTTATTCTTATTGCAAGGCCCAACTGTACTGTGCATAGTCTGGACTCCATATTATAAAAAGGATATAGAGGCAAAGGTGCAAAAAAGAATCACTAGGATAATACCAGAACCGAGGTGACACCAATCAGGAAAGACTGAACCGGCTGGGGGGTCTTTTCTCTCGAAAAGGGAAGGCTAGGGGTGACCTGATAGAGGTCATTAAAATAATAATAGGGATTGATAGGGTAGATGAAGAGGCTTCCACTTGTGGGGAGTCCAAAACTAGAGGCCATTCATATAAAAGAGTGTCACTAATAAATCCAATAGGAAATTCAGGAGAAACTTCTTTACCCAGAGAGTGGTGAGAATGTGGAACTCACTACCACAGGGAGTGGTTGAGGCGAATAGTATAGATGTATTTAAGGGGAAGCTGGATAAGCACATAAAGGAGAAAGAAATTGAAGGATATATTGATAGGGTGAGATGAAGAGGGGTGGGAGGAGGCTCGAGTGGAGCATAAACACCGGCATGGACAGCTTAGGCCAAATAGCCTGTTTCTGTGCTGTAAACTCAATGTGAAGGTAAAAATTGGCTAACCGGTATATTTATGAAGTCAGCTTGCTACTCATTACACCTATAGCACAAGATTCAGCCTAGATGCAGGTAAACTGAAGTAATTGGATAGCAATGTCGAGCAGACAGAAGCAGTGGATGTATTTGTACACCTGGAAATTTGTATCCCAAAGGGACATAACATAAGAAATAGGAGCAGGAGTCGGCCATTCGGCCCCTCGAGCCTGCTCCGCCATTCAGTGAGATCATGGCTGATCTTCGACCTCATTTCCACTTTCCTGCACTATCCCCATATCCCTTAATATCCAAAAATCTATCGATCTCTGTCTTGAATATACTCAACGACTGAGCCTCCACAGCCCCCTGGGGTAGAGAATTTCAAAGATTCACCACCCTCTGAGTGAAGAAATTTCTCCTCATCTCAGTCCTAAATGGCCGACCCCTTATTCTGAGATTGTGACCCCTGGTTCATTGAACACATAATCCAAGCTGAGGGAGCGCTGCACTGAGGTGCTGTTTTTCAGATGCGACGTTAAATGTTAAACTGAGGCCCCTCTCGGGTGATCTCAGATACACTGCTCTGCCTGGAATTGTTTATGATCAACTACTGATCCCAGAATGTTGGATGCTTTTGGAACATGTTGTACAAGCAACATGTTAGGTAACAGCTGGGAAGACAGAGTAAACAACAATGAAGTAATGACAGAAGTGGCCTGGATCCAACAAAGCAAGTTACAGCAAGAACATTGCGACAGGTAGGGCGCATGCTATATAGCTGAACATCAGTACACTGGGGAGCTAATGGAATCCGCCCCAGTGGGAGGCTGAAGATGAAATTGTCTATGGGAAGAAAGGAAAGGACTTACATTTATGTTACACCTTTCACAACCTCTGGATCTCCCAAAGCACTTTGCAGCCAATTAAGTATTTTTTGAAGTGTAGTCGCTGTTGTAATGTAGGAAACACGACAGGCAATTTGCACACAGCAAGCTCCCACACACAGCAATGTGATAATGACCAGATAATCTGTTTTAGTGATGTCATATAGAGTCATTCGGCCCATTGAGTCCGTGCCGGCTCTCTGTAGAGCAATCCAGGCAGTCCCATTCCCCCGCTCTATCCCCGTAGCCCTGCAAGTTTATTTCCCTCAAGTGCCTATCCAGTCTCCCCTTGAAAACATTGTTGGTTGATTGATAAATATTTTCAAATAGTGCCGCAGGATCTTCACTGTCCACCCGAGAGGGCAGACAGAGCCTCAGTTTAACATTTAACGTCACATCTGGAAAAACAGCACCTCAGACAGTGCAGCACTCCCTCAGCTTGGATTATGTGTTCAAGTCTCTGATGTGGGGTTGAACCCATGACATTCAGACTCAGAGTTGAGAGTGGTACCCCAGAGCCAAGGCTGAAACCGAGACTTGATTGGCAGACTCACAATGGCAAGGTCTTGTGTCTATGTTCAGTTTGGTTAGAACTGATTGATCCAGTCGGTTGACTGATTTTTATATGCTTTATAAATAAGATAAAGGCTCCAAATAGGCGTTTTGCGGCATGTTTTATTTTGTTTTCTTCCCTTTATCAGATCTCTGCTATACTATGCACCAAGTCACAGCTGTGAAAGTGAGCAGGCAACCTACTCCCAAAACACTGCTACTCTGCAAATGAATTCTCACTTGGCACATTTCCCCACCCTCTCCACAGTGCAGCAGAGACTGCAAACTCAAGTTGAGGAATCAGTGTCTCGGGCTGACCTCCTGCTGTTGCTTGGTGTAGCAGGTTGATGCACCAAACCTTTACACCACTTAAAACTTTCAAACCCAATTAGAAAGGGTAAAAATACATCTATATTGGTGCTTATTCCACTTCAAGTAAAGCCACTCTCTAAATAAAAAAGACTTGCATTTCAATAGTGCCTTTCACAACCTCAAGACGTCACAAAGCGCTTTACAGCCAATGAAGTGCTTTTTGAAGTGTGGCCACTGTTGTAATGTAGGAAACGTGGCAGCCAATTTGCGCACAGCAAGCTCCCACAATCAGCAATGTGATAATGATGTTGATTGAGGGATAAATATTGGCCCAGGACACTGGGGAGAACTCCCCTACTCTTCTTCGAAATAGTGCCATGGGATCTTTTACCTCTAATGGCGGGGACAGATGGGGCCACTGTTTAACGTCTCATCTGAAAGACAGCCCCTCCAACAGTGCAGCACTCCCTCACTACTGCACTGGAGTGTCATCCTAGATTTGTGTGTTCAGGTCTCTGGAGTGGGACTTGAACCCACAACCTTCTGACTCAGAGGTGAGAGTGCTGCCCACTGAGCCACAGCTAACACTATAATCTTCCACACCAAGGGTCAGCAAATCAATCACTAATTTATGATCAAAAGATTAAAATTTCAAACTAGTGCATCAAGTGTTACACTTGGTCAGACTTCTGCCAGTTACTCAGCCTCCACGGACATAATACAATACAATTCAACTTAGATTGTTCCAAGTGTGTCAGCCTTGGCTCAGTGGTAGCACTCTCACCTCTGCATCAGAAGGTTGAGTGTTCTGTCAGAGGTGCCGTCTTTCGGCTGAGATGTTAAACCGAGACCCCGTCTGCCTCTCAGGAAGAGGAGCCGGGAAGTTCTCCTCCCCTCGGTGTTCTGGTCAATATTTATCCCTCAACCAACATCAATAAAACAGATTATCTGGTCATTATCATATTGCCGTTTGTGGGATCTTGCTGTGCGCAAATTAGCTGCTGTGTTTCCCGCATTACAACAGCGACTACACTTCAAAAGTACTTAATTGGCTGTAATGTGCTTTGGGACATCCTGAGGTTGTGAAAGGCGCTGTATAAAGACGTTCAATAATTACGCTCACCCTACTCTCCAAGTACTGGTCAATAGAATGCTGCAGCACAGAAATGGAGCATTTATTCTGCAGGGGATTTTCTCCATATGATCCACCTTGGCTAATCCCACTATCCTGCTCTTTACTATTCAATTTTTATCAAATTCCCTTTTAAAAAAATGACACAAATTTCAGCGAAACTCTGGCTGCAATATTTTCAGAACCAAATGCTATTCATTCAATTTTTTTTTAAGATTAGAATAGAAAAGGCAGTAATTGACTGGTAAGCCTCTCGCAGTGCAGTCACTGCCATCTCTGACATTGCTGTAAATATTTTCACCATGACAGCTCTTTACTGCCTGGGCACTCGGACGTACTGCGCACGCGCCAAAAAGCCGGGCCGGCCAGTTCGCGCGTGCGCCGCAGGACCGCCGGCCCCGCCGAGCATGCGCACTGCCGCCTTCGGGGCGGCCACTATTCGGCAGCAATGGCACGACTCGCTGCGCATGCGTAACTCGAGGGCGGCCGCACTGAAACCAATGGCGCATTATTTTGCAGCGACAACCCAGCAGAGGCGTTCATTCCCCCGGTTCCCCCCCTGCCCAACAAGGGGCCTGCAAACAAGGCTTCTCCCTGCACCGCTCGTTCGCGGTTATTGTCCCCGCCCGCAAAAATTTCTAAAGGCAGCCGAGAATCATTCTTGCAACAATCTTGCCGGAGAAACTTTTACCTGGGGGATATTCGACGTGTGTGAGGGACAACGGCTGCCACCGCTCCTTCTCCACAGCAACCGAGCACTTTCCAACCGCTTCCATCTTTACCGCATCACGGCGACCCGCCGACAGCCAATCACAGAGCCAGTGGCGGAGGGCTATGCTGCCGGCTCCCAACCAATAGCAGCCCGGTAACTACTGAGGATCGAACCAATCACACCGCTTCTCCCGTCCCGCCTCGCCGGCCGCAGCGTCCTATTGG
The DNA here is from genome assembly GCF_052327205.1 of Somniosus microcephalus. Lineage (NCBI taxonomy): Eukaryota > Metazoa > Chordata > Chondrichthyes > Squaliformes > Somniosidae > Somniosus > Somniosus microcephalus. The sequence continues at coordinate 5,660,229 of NC_141009.1, forward strand.
CAGAGTGACTGCACCATTGACGAATCACAGCACAAGATAGGGATTTCTCCCGCCCCTTTCGCCGGTCGCTGCTGCCCATTAGGAAAGTGACTGCAGCATCGTCCAATCATCGGACAGAGAACGTTTACCATCAACTTCCAGACAAAGCAGTGGAGGCAAAAAACCCTGAAGTCATTTAAGAACCAGATGGGTTGAATGAATGGAAATAGGCCCAATTCTTTCTCATCTCTAATTATCTTATTACAAATGCCTAATTTGGAATAAATGGAGCAAAACAACACTTGCATTAGGGTCAGCCCTGGCTCAGTGGGCAGTACTCTCCAGCCTCCAAATAAGGTGGTTGTGGGTTTGAACCCCACTCCAGGGACTTGAGCACAAAAATCATGAGGGAGCGCCGCACTGTCGGAGGGGCAATACTGAGGGAGTGCCGCACTGTCGGAGGGGCAGTACTGAGGGAGTGCCGCACTGTCGGAGGAGCAGTACTGAGGGAGCGCCGCACTGTCGGAGGGGCAGTACTGAAGAAGTGCTGCACTGTCGGAGGGGCAGTACTGAGGGAGCGCCGCACTGTCGGAGGGGTCTTCTTCCGGACGAGACGTTAAACAGAGGCCCCAGCTGCCTTCTGATGTGGATGTAAAAGATCCCACGGTACCACTCAAAATAGCAAGGGAGTTCTCCCGATATTCTGGCCACCATCAATGCAAGGTCTCTCAGCTGCTCCACATTAGAACAAAGCACTGCATTTCATAGCTGACAATAATGCAAGTGTTGTTTTGCTCCACTTATCTATTTATTCTACTCAAAGAGCAGGGGAGTTCTCCCAATGTCTTGGCCAACACGTAACCCTCAACCAACCTCACTAAAACAGATTATCATATTGCTGTTTGTGAGACTTGCTGTGTGTAAATTGGCTGCCATGTTTCCTACATTACAACAGTGACTAAATTCAAAAAGTACTTTATTGGCTGTAAAGCACTTTGGGACATCCTGAGGTTGTGAAAGGTATTATAAATGCAAGTTCTTTATCAAATGCCCAAAGCACCCAATGGATTACTTTGAAATGCAGTGCCTTGTTCTAATGTGGAGCAGCTTAGAGACCTTGCATTAATATAAATTTATTATATATTCTAGTGTCTGCCTAAATTATAGGCACCAGTCCTGGAGTGGGCTTGAACCCACAAATCTCTCAGGCAAGAGTGTAACCAACTGAGCTAAGATAACACACGTTATCATAGGACAAATTTTTAATCGCATTCTTTCCAGGTGAGAGTTGCTTCGAGTCTCACCGCACCCCCACCATCCCCCGGTTATGTAATTTCCTCTCAGCAGCACGTTGCATCAGTCACAACTACAGTTCCCTCCAACTAGTGGTGTATCCTTCCCTTATTGTTGTGTTAAAATTCTCATCCTTGTATTCAAATCACAACATGGTCTCATCTCTCCCCATCTCTGTAGGCTCCTCCAGCCCTACAACCTCCGAGTACTCTGCGTTCCTCCAATTCTGGCCTCTTGCGCATCCCTGATTTTCATCAATCCGCCATTGGCGGCCGTGCTTTCAGCTGCCTAGGTCCTTAAGCTCTAGAATTCCCTCCCTCAATGTCTCCACCTCTCTCCTCCTTTAAGATGCTCTTTAAAACATACTTCTTTGACACCTGCCCTTATGTGGCTCTGTCAAAGTTTGTCCGATTATGCTCCCGTGAAGCACCTTGGGACGTTTGACTACGTTAAATGCACGATATAAATTATAAATGCAAGCTGTTGTCTCTATCTCTGCCTGGAGCATGCTCACCCAACAACAATTTGCATTTATGCAGTGCCTTTAACTTAAAAAAAAACGTAAAGAGAGCTTTGTGTGGACCAGTCAGGGTGGGAACATCGGAACAGGAGGAGGCTATTCAGACCCTCAAGCCTGTTCCACCATTCAATCAGATCTTGGCTGATCTGTATCTTAACTCCATCTACCCGTAACCCTTGCCTAATAAATAAATCAATCAATTTACAGGCATTTTCTTTCTTTTTGAATTTTTTTTTTTTTAATTGAAATGTACTGATGGATACAGGGCAACAGTGATGATTTTAAAAATAAAAAATACAATCTCAAAATTCACAAGGTGAAAAGAAAAAGTTTTACATCAAAAACAATAATTAACAAAAAATTAGAAATAGGCACACATTTATATATTTAAAGAATGACCATTTCAGACACTTTTTTCCCCATTCTCTTTTCTTCCTCCCAATCCCTAACTCAAGACAAACCTCTGAATTTTTGTAAAATCTCTAGCAGCTTTGAAAGACTGAACCAGCGGCCCAGCCCAATTGTCAATAGAAGGCAAATTCCTTCATTCAATTCCAGACAGTACAGCAATTTTGGGATAGACCATTACCAAAATTAACCAATAACCTTGTGTTGTTCAGTAACCACCAAATCCAGTCAATCTAGGAAATGGTGGGGTGGGGGAGGAGTGACATCTAGGAATATCCCGATCAGACTATAGTGGTTCTGTGCTAGAGCGAGTTTGGGACCTCTCAGTTGCTGGTGCTAGTTTGGTATCAGTCCAGATATGCCTTTGCTTGGCTGCTGGTAAAGAAAGGTCTTTACCAGCAACCAAGCGGTAGGTGTGGTATCGGTATGGTAATGGTTCTGGTCTGCCCTGCAGCACTTACGCTGGTATTAATTACTTGTCCAGTGAGTTCATTACAGTCCAGTTTGGTTAAGGCTTCCCCCATCCAATGTTACAGCAGCACCTTAAGACAGAATGTGGATCAACTGTTTCTTTACACCTTCAGCACCTCCCAAAACTGTCTCCCAATGGGGGACATTCTTTACAGGAACTAAAAACATGATTAAAAAAAATTTTTGTGGGGGGGGGGGGGGTGGCTTGGGTCAAGAAAACTGGACATGCACACAGATAATTAAAAAAAACATTAAAATGAGAACATAAATAAGGTCCAATGCACCGGCATCATCAGGTTGTCACTTATAGACTCTCTGTCCTTGTCTTTATAGATACAAACCTCTTTCTCATATTTACCTCCTCACGCCCCTGAGCCACAAACCGACTGAGGGCAGGTGGGCAACCTGCTCTAGACCAACTCCTGTGCCAGTCAAAAGGAGGTGTGCAAACATGGCCAGAGGATGATTCTTCCCATCGATTTGATTTTATTGCACCACTTCTTCCCTCTCCTCGAGCACCACGGCCACACCACAAATGTTCCCTCTAATTTTTTGGGGGGTTGCGTGGCCCATTCAAACTTCCGCACATGCGCAGTTTTTCCGCAGAGAAACCGGCAAGCGGCCTGCGCGGGAGCTTCAGAAAACCGCGTGGCCACGCAGCTAAACGGGAACATTGTTCACCACCCGCCCCCACCCCCCCATTTAAAGTTGCACGGCTTTTGTAACTTGGCTCCAAGATTGTAGGTTGCATTTTTCCATTGCGCTCCACGAGGTATCGTTACAAAAGCCTCGTTATATACCCCCGCTACAAAACCCGATGTGCTCCGCTCCCATGGACCTCATGACATGAGGGTGAGGCACACAGACTGACCATTAATGCCTAATCGTCATACTCTGGTTACACAGCAAAGCACAGTCAGCCTGGAACCTGGCACATTTGGTACACGGGCTAACAGAAGGAGCAACAGCCAAGATTAATACAGTATATACATTTCTCAGTACACAGATTGGACAGCTGGTGTCTGCTGGTGGGACTGTGTGGATCAATGAGGTCTTTTGCTTCAAACAAAGAAAAACGTTAGAAAAAGATGAAGAGAAACTTTTGGCTGATCAAGAACCCTCACATTTCCTCAACAGGGGTGACCTGGGTCAATATCTGAAGTAAAGAATTTCTAACCCTGATTTTCATTTCCGTATAAATCTATTATACTGGAATTCAACAGAAACAAATCCAACACAACATCTGCTACTTTTCTAAACAAAAAAAAAAAGATTTTGCTAGCGGTAGGCTGAGGTGTAGAGGCCGACCCACGATTTGGTAACTTCGGTAGCACCTGGCTAACAGAAGAGGGCCCAATACTAGAAGTGCCACTGGCTTCTCGTTTAACCACATGGCAGTGTGTGTGCGCGCTTTTCTTTTCAAAACTAACTTTTCATTGACGGCTGCAGATTAAAACAACACCTTGCTCCAAAGCCGCTCAAAAATGCTCCAACGTGCTGCACCAGTTAGTGATGGGATATGGGTCTGCGCTTGCAGTTCCCTGCAAAGATAGCAAGACACACACTTTACAAATGGTATTTAAATAGCCACGGTGAAGTGGGAAGAGGCCTCGAAATCTCAGCAGACTTGCTGCTAAAGATGTCGAACCGAAGCAGGGCAGCAATCAAAGCCAATGGAACGTTCAATTACATCACCAAAAACAGTTCAATGCAAGTCAGAGGATTTCATGATCGAATCGTACAGGGCTCTGGTCAGACCACAGCTCGAGCACCGCGTCCAGTCCTGGTCAGACCACAGCTCGAGCACCGCGTCCAGTCCTGGTCAGACCACAGTTCGAGCACCGCGTCCAGTCCTGGTCAGACCACAGCTCGAGCACCGCGTCCAGTCCTGGTCAGACCACAGCTCGAGCACCGCGTCCAGTCCTGGTCAGACCACAGTTCGAGCACCGCGTCCAGTCCTGGTCAGACCACAGTTCGAGCACCGCGTCCAGTCCTGGTCAGACCACAGCTCGAGCACCGCGTCCAGTCCTGGTCAGACCACAGCTCGAGCACCGCGTCCAGTCCTGGTCAGACCACAGCTCGAGCACCGCGTCCAGTCCTGGTCAGACCACAGCTCGAGCACCGCGTCCAGTCCTGGTCAGACCACAGCTCGAGCACCGCGTCCAGTCCTGGTCAGACCACAGCTCGAGCACCGCGTCCAGTCCTGGTCAGACCACAGCTCGAGCACCACGTCCAGTCCTGGTCAGACCACAGCTCGAGCACCGCGTCCAGTTTTGGTCGCCGAGACACAAGGGAGAAATTCAGAGGCTGGAGAGTCAGTGCAGAGAAGGGCCACGAGGCTAATTCCCAGTGTTAGGAGTTTAAGTTATCAGGAAAGACTGAAGAGATTCAGGATTGTCAGCCTGGAAAGGAGGCATTGGAGAGACGATCTCATAGAAGTATACAAGATAGTAAATGATATTGAAAGGGTAAATCTAGAATATTACTTTAAATGAAATAGTAGGAGTAGGACACATGTACAAACCAGTAAAAGGTAACTGCAGGACTAATATCAGGAAGTTCTTCATGCAGAGAGTGGTCAACACTTGGAAGGGACATCTCAGTAGAGTGGTGGAGGCAAAAACACTGGCATGATTTAAGAAACTATGCTGCAGCGTAGGGTGCGTCTGGTTGAACATGGGGCCAATGGGCCTCTTTATCCACAATTACCTTGTGATCTCAAAATGTACCTACCTTGGTAGTTATTAAGTGGAGACCACAGGAAGAGAGGAAGAAACGGAGCTTCACTGCTTCCTAATGGTATTCCCTTACTTTCGCGGACGTGGCAAGAGAGGAATCAGCACTGAATGCCACCCCATAACCAGGCAAGTCGTGAATGTAAGCCCAGACACGTGGAGCAGTAAGGTGTCCAAGAGATGAAGGGGATGTGGGTCAGAAGTGGCCATATTATGTATGAATCATTGCCATATGCAGATTCTCAGTGCAACAGTAATGGGCAGCTCTCTGACCTTCATCAGCTGCAAGAACGTATCCTTACTGCCCCATTCCGGAGATTAGAGCACAAATTCTAAGCTGACACTTTTGATGCAGTACTGAGGGAGCGCTGCACTGTTGGTGGTGCCATCTTTCTGATGAGACGTTAAACCAAGGCCCCATCTGCCTTCTCAGGTGGGCGTAAAAGGTCCCACGGCACTATTTTGATGAAGAGCAGGGTAGTTCTCCTCGGTGTCCTGGGGCCAATATTTATCCCTTAACCAACATCACGAAAAAAAGATTATCTGTCATTATCACATTGCTGTTTGTGGGAGCTTGTTGTGTGCAAATCGGCTGTCGCATTTCCTACACTACAACAGTGACTACACTTCAAAAGTACTTCATTGGCTGTAAAGCACTTTGGGACGTTCTGAGGTCTTGAAAGGCGCTATAGAAATGCAAATCTCTTCTTTCTTTAAAATGGACACAGTTTTAGAAATTCAGCAACTATGGTATTGGGCCGGGAGAAAGTGAGGGAGAAAGAGAATTTGGGCCACAATATTCTTCTTTTAAAAATAAAGTGTGCTAGCAAATCTGATTTCTACGTGGCCTAACTAACTGACTACCTTTAAAAAAAGTGTGCATGAACATTACATTTTCTGGTACATGATCAAAAATGCCTTGGTACATGCAGTAGTTTACAAGCTGGCTTAAGCTTGGTGAACTCGCACAAACTTGGACTCAAAGTGCCCCTCCTCCACCTTGTCCTGCCAAGTATTCCCAGGTCAGGTCTACCTTGCATTAAGATGCAGGGTAAAGAAAAAGCTCCCTCTCTTCCAATGATGCACTTCAACACCCGATTGCACTAATCTCACGCCAGTCTCCCTTGTAGCCTCTCCGACCGAGACTGGTAGTTTTTGTGCTGAGGAGCCTCACCCACTAGAGATCGAGGCTGCCCTAAACTCGGCATGCCAACCGGCAAGCCAGAGTGAAGTTTCATCCCCGTCCGAGCTGGGATTCCGACCAGGAACTGGTGGTGAAAGGACAGTGTCCTCACTGACTATGTCACCCAGTCCCTCAGGCAGTCTTTTGTTTAAAAATCAGTAAGATTCTTCATTTCATTAACCCTCGCACACTTAGAGAAACTCCTCTAGATTCCAACTCCTGTCTGTAGACTTTTTTTTTTTTTTTTTTTTAAGTCACCAGAATTCACTTTACTTTTGCATCTCCTGAACACGGTCACAAACACATTGGTTCGCCCACACCTCCAGTATCATAGGCCTAGAAATTCAGCGGGCTGCGCCACCTGTTAGCACCTTAAGAGGGTGCTAAGTGGGTCAGAAGCCACTGGCCACGCCTCCTGCTAAATTCAGCGGGACGCTAATGGCGGCGCTAGCCGTTAGCGCTGCGCCGCTACCGATGACGTCATCTGCGCAGTGCCCCGCTAACGCCCCGATCGCGATATTTAGATGCGCCCCTGCTTTAACGCCGGGCGCTATTTGCGACCGGTTCAGGGGGGCCTACCTGTGGCGGTAGAGGCGCTAATTAAAAGGAGGTGCGGGCGGCCTTTTTTTTGCTGGCCGCCTGCCAGCACCTCTCCGCGCTGCCATCCCCGGCCTCCTGAGCTCCCCCCCCCGCGGAGTGCCGACTACGTTCCAAGAGCCCGACACTTCTCCTCGGTGCCGGGCTCTTTTGCCGGCACTCGCGATCCTCGATCGCGCTGCACAAGGCCCCTCCCCTTTAAGAAGGGGAGGAAGGCCTGCAGTACCGCAGCGTGCTGTGCCGCAGCGATATTCAGCTGCAGCGCCCCAAGAGAGATGCGGGGCGCCTCCAGTAGTGCCGCGCTTCCCTCTGGGGCGCGCAAACTGAATTTCCGGTGGGCAGCCGCGACTGCTTCTGGGGCGCTACATTTAGCGTCCTGGCGAGGCTGGAGCCCCAAACGGGGCTATAGTGAATTTCTAGGCCATAGCGTTTTCCACAAGTCTCGATCACAATTTAGGAAGGAAAAAAATTTCAACTCAATAGAAATCACTGCTTACAAGTCCATTTAAAAAAAAAACCCTATTACATTCAGTTGTCTTATTATAAACTCTTCAATGATCGACAGGATGTGATTCTGGAAAAGATATATTGGCTGATTTACAAGTAGCCTCTGTGTCACACTGTTGGAAGAGAAGGAATCCTTTGATTAAAGTGAGCGTGCCACAGCAGGAGTTGGTAGATTATCGCAGGACCCAATTGCAACAGGGAGCCCGAGGTGGTCTGAACCTCCACAGGCAATGCTCCATCACAGGGGCACAAAGTTAACTTTACCCCCCCCCCCCAAAAAAACACTCCACACCTTGCCTTCTTACAGCGAGTAATCTTATCTTCTTCGAGAGTTGGTGCAGCACGCTCCGAATTACTCCGAAAGGCAGAAAGGGGCTTTTCCGAGGCTGACTGTTCATGGCAAACAGACCTGTTCCAAATCTCTCAAATACAGTAACTCAAACAAAAAAATGAAACCTGCTGCAGGTTGGCATCATCTATTGATCATAAAACATTGATATCAGGTATCGATATATCGGGCCTCTTTATTTGGAGGGGGTGGGGGTAATCCAATGACCCAAGCTTGCGTGTTAAGACGGTCGGGCTTTTAAACAACCCTGAACCACATTAGAGGACTCTCCCCTTCCCCCGCACTTCTGCATTCCAATATCGTGCAGTCGCCATTACTGTTTGGGCCAATTAGACATTTCCCCCTAGGACCATGTCTCTTTGGTGTGCAATGCTCATCTGGGCGGGGGAGAAAGAGACAGACAGAAAGACAGGAATACTAACCCCCAGAATGTAGTGCATTAAGAAAACGTAAAGATGTAGGAAAGGCGGCGGAGGGGAAGAACACTTGAAAATTTCAATTTTAAAAGTAGTGCAAATTCACTTAAAAGTTTGGTTTAGACTTTTGAGTCCACAGAGAAAATAGTCTCAGGAGTTTTGCTCAATTAAATTGAGGGCCCGTCCCTCACAAAGTTAAAATAATTACACATATACACACACTTTCAAAAGTAATTAGATGAGAAACAACTTCATTCCGAGCTATGCCTGGAATCCAAGTCAAGGAATTTTTAAAGTCTTTGAGCTGGCGAGTCGGTTTAGGGACACGAGGCGTCCACTTGCGAGAGAATCCGAGGGACGGAAGTGGACAAGTCTGCCTGAGCAACACGCAACCCCTTCTAGTGAGGGGTAGGGGGCAAAATAGGAGACTTGTGGTTTATGGCCATCTCGGCTACGTTAAACGTGAAGCCACTCCCTGACGTCTGGCCATTTTCACCCAGTCCATGTAGCCTACATTTTGCTACCGGAATGAGTGCTGACTGGGGGGGGAACTTACGGCAGGACTTACAGCAAACAGAGTCTATTTTTACAGCAGAGACTATTTACTCAGCAACAGAGTCTATTTAAACAGAGCCCCCAATGAACTACAGCAAACACACTACTCCCAATAAAAGCAGGATTATTCCTCCAGCAAAATGCAGTGAGTCGAGGATAGTTACAGAATAGAAATTAAGTGAGTCAAATCAATCCCAGTCACTTGCAGCAGTGCGCTCTACAGGTGTGATTGATAAATTACCCAATCATCTCCATTCTGGTCAGGGCTGGTGGTGTCACTATATGCAGCCTTTTGCTAAAGCCCTGGTGAATATTACCCTCAGATTCCAGAAGGCACAGGATTATGGAGAAAGTGACTTTCCCCGTCAGTTATTTGCTCTCTAATGTTCCCTTTAAGTTACGCAGCCACGCAGCGCTCTGCAACTCCCATTCAGCAGGCTCACCGCTTTTAAATAGGAAAAACCTCACATGCACGGTATTTGGAACGGCCCGCTCAGTCCCAAAAAAAAATTAAAGGGAACATTGCTGGTCTCCCTGCTGTGCCCTGCAGGGTTCCTTAGTTGAGAACGTGGAGGGGGACCAGGGTAGATAATCTACATCCAGTCCTCTGCCATTCTGGGCACTGACCTCTAGGAGGTATGCAAATGTCTCCCGATTGCAAAGTGCCCCGTTACTTGTGGGAGGGGTAATAAATCAAAAAATTGTGGGGAAGTGGTTTACTATGAAATATTACATCAAACACGTACAGCAAATATCAGGGGAACATTAAGCTCCTGTTTCACACAATTTTATCCTGGTTAAAATACCAAGACAAGCAGGAAGCAGTAAAGCCTACAATTAGCTGGTACTGGCTCAGTGACACCACACAGGAGACAGGACCGCCACAGAACTGGAGGATGATTGGCTGGGACAGGTCGAGTAACAGCGTCAAGCAATTACAAGCAAGAATGATCACACGTTAGAAATCAAATTACTTTAAAAGTTAAACAAAAAATTAGTTGCCTGATTTGTAGACTCAAGTGCTAGTCTTGGGTATTAAAAAAAAGTGCTTTGAATTTTCACAGATTATGTCCTTTTGTGCAAGAATGATACAGTTTTGTCACAGAATGGACTCCTCCTGTGCTGTATCATTCTATGATTTGGTAACACTGGGCTGGGTGATGGGAAAATGAGCGGGAGTGGGAACACTGGGTAATTTTTTTCCACCCTAAACCCAGGGATGCTAAGGCCAATTGTAGTGTGCTCTTTACTACCCTGGACATCTACTGATCACAATGAAATGTTCTGGTCTGTATGCCTCAGTGACAGACCAGGCAGTGTATTTACCCGCTACACCACCAGGAGGGACTGTTGCACCTGTGCTTAAAGAGCAAGATTGACTGTATGACCCCCACCGCACCCCAACCGTAAAAGTGGAGGGAAGCATATTTCCAGTCCTGAAATCCTTGGGTTATCCTAAAGAGACACCCCCTCCACCATCCTACATCTCTAGGATATATTAGATTCTGCAAGAATAACATCCCATTCTTCCTATCCTGACCAATAGCATATCAAAATACTGATATCCAACAGAATGAGCCAACCTCAATGTGTGTGGAGTATTCTGATCAAGACTCTTACAGGTCTCTTCAATAGGGGGGTCGTCCAGGAATCAGATATAATCCACTGATTCTCAGTGCCAAGTTGTTTTGATTCGTAACTTCCCAAAATTAATCATTTTCTTTTTTTTTCTTAAAAAAAAACCTTTGTGCCTGGATTTCATACGAGACTGGCCTCTTCCAAAGGTCCATTGTCACTGCTGGGTATCGTCCCATTCATTTCCGTTATTGCATCAACGCCCAGGTAGCCAAGGAGAATCTCGCTGCGTCGCCGTGACAACTGCACAATGTCGTCCGCCAGCGAATTCACTGTAGTGTATCGCACTTTGTCCACATCAAATATGTCCTTCAAATACTGGAGAATTTGTTGCTACAAGACAAAGCAACAAGTGCATGTAAAAACTATAGTTAAAAAACAAATCTATTACGCAGCACACACAAGACTCACTCCCTTCTCCCCAATCTTCCCTCCTCTAAATTACTGAAAAAAATTCATATTTATGCATTGACGTAAGAAAACTACTAGGCACTTGGTCTAAGCGTTAAACAAAGCTTCAATCAACTGTTTTACAACATGGAGGTCTAGTTGTGTCCTTCACCAGTTCCTGTTAAGAATGTCCTGAGCAAGCTGGGCCTGTGCCCGAGTATTTATACTCTCCCTGGACAGCGCCACCCATAGGCCACTCAGTATTATTTCATAAGTCTTTCTTTCATGAATGACTGATTCATGTCATGCATTAAACATTTTGAAATAAAAATCATAGATTTAATTAATGCACGACTGCTATAGTATTACCAGGTGCCTGTGGGTGACGATACTGAGTGCTGTAGGGTTACTAATGAAGCGGGAGTGGGAGGATTCAGGAAAGGGTCAATTCAAAAGCAGTAAGAGAAATGTCAAGGCTGTAGAGCAGAGTAGTGATCTGGGTAAAGATAAGCAGAGTGCGCCAGGAAGGGACAGAAAGATTAATAAAGGTAATAGGGCATTAGTGACTAAAGTGACATCAGGGAAAAATAGAAAGAAGTTAAAGCTAAAGGTACTATATCTGAATGCACGAAGCATTCGCAACAAAATAGATGAATTAATAGTGCAAATAGAAATAAATGGTTTTGATTTAATAGCCATTACAGAGACGTGGTTGCAGAATGACCAAGGTTGGGAACTAAATATTCCAGGATATTTGACTTTTAGAAGAGACAGGCAGAATGGAAAAGGAGGGGGGTAGTTCTGATAATAAAGGAGGGAATAAAGACAGTCGAGAGAAGGATCTTGGCTCGGAAAAACAAAATGTAGAATCAGTTTGGGTGGAGCTAAGAAACAACAAGGGGCAGAAAACATTAGTGGGAGTAGTCTCTAGGCCCCCTAACAGTGGTTGTAGTGTCAGGCAGAGTATAAATCAGGAAATTAGACATGCATGTAACAAAGGTAATACAGTAATCATGGAGGGCTTTAACTTTCATACAGACTGGGCAAACCAAATTTGCAGAAATAGTGCAGAGGAAGAGTTCATGGAATGCATTCAAGATAGTTTTCTAGATCAGTATGTCAAGCAACCTACATGGGAATTGGCTATTTTAGATCTAGTACTGTGCAATGAGACAGGGTGAATTAATAACCTGATAGTAAAGCAGCCTCTGGGGAGTAGTGATCATAATATGATAGAATTTTATGTTGAGTTTGAGACTGATTTTAGTTGAGTTTGAGAGTGATTTTAGTTAAGTCCGAAACTAGGGTCCTAAACCTGAACAAAGCAAACTACACAGGTATGAGAGGAAAGTTGGCTACGGAATGTTAGGAAACTAGATTTAAAGATATGACAGTAGAAAAGCAATGGCAAACATTTAAAGAAATAATTCATAATTCGCAACGAATATACATTCCCTTAAGGAATAAAAACACCCTGGGAAAAATTGTTCAACCGTGGCTAACAAGAGAAATTAAAGATAGCATTAGATTAAAGGAAGAGGCTTATAATGTTGCCAAAACAAGTAGTAACCTGAGGATCGGGAGGACCTGGTGAATATTTCTACAGTCCAGTCGTTAAAGTAAAAGTAAGGTTTCTAGTTTAGAGTAAGTAGTGTTTAAAGGGAAGTAAGGTCCCTAGTGTATTTAATATTCTTTAATTTAAAGGAAGTAAAGGGAGTAAATTAAGGGTAGGACACGGCAGGGCAGCTCGGCTGCGTGGAGTGCTCCTCCTGTGCTATGTGGGAAGTCAGGGACAGTTTAGGTGTCCAGGGCGAACACATGTGCAGGAAGTGTCTTCAGCTGCAGCTACTCGAAATCCGCGTTTCAGAGCTGGAGCTGCGGCTGGAGTCACTGTGGAGCATCCGCAAAGCCGAGATCTTCGTGGATAGCATGGTTAACGAGGTGGTCATACTGCAGATAAAGAGTGCACAGGCAGACAGGAAATGGGTGACCGCCAGACAGAGTAAAAGAACTAGGAAGGTAGTGCAGGAGTCCCCTGGGTCCATCTCCCTCTCCAACAGATTTTCCGTTTTGGATACTGATGGGGGAGATGGTTTCTCAGGGGAATGCAGCAAGAGCCAAGTCCGTGGCACTACGAGTGACTCAGCTACACAGGAGGGGAGGAAAAAGAGTGGGAGAGTAATAGTGATGGGGGATTCTATCGTAAGGGGAACAGATAGACGTTTCTGTGGCCACAGACGTGACTCCAGGATGGTATGTTGCCTCCCTGGTGCCAGGGTCAAGGATGTCACTGAACGGCTGCAGGGCATTCTGAAGGGGGAGGGCGAACAGTCAGAGGTCGTGGTTCACATTGGTAGCAACGACATGGGTAGAAAGAGGGATGAGGTCCTGCAACAAGAATTTAGGGAGCTAGGTAGCAGATTAAAAAGCAGGACCTCAAAGGTTGTAATCTCTGGATTGCTCCCGGTGCCACGTGCTAGTGAGTATAGGAACAGGAGGATAGAGCAGATGAATGCGTGGCTAAAGAGTTGGTGCAGGAGGGAGGGCTTTAGTTTCCTGGATAAATGGGTCTGCTTCTGGGGAAGGTGAGACCTGTACAAGTCGGACGGGTTGCACCTGAACCAGAACGGGACCAACATCCTTGCGGGGAGGTTCGCTAGTACTGTTGGGGGGTTTTAAACTAACTTGGCAGGGGGATGGGATACGGAGTGGAGCTATAGTAGGGGGTGATGCACAGCCAAATATAGAGGAAAAAACAAATCAGCCTAGAAGGCAGAGCAAATATGTAATGGCACAAGGGAGGATGGCAAGGCTGGATGGCATTTATTTTAATGCAAGGAGTCTTGCGAGTAAGGCAGATGAATTGAAGGTGTTGATGAACACATGGGAGTATGATATTGTTGCTATCACAGAGACATGGTTGAGGGAGGGGCAGGACTGGCAGCTCAATATTCCAGGGTATAGAATCTTCAGGCGAGACAGAGGTGGGTGTAAAAGGAGTGGGTGTCGCAATATTAATCAAGGAGTCAATTACGGCTGTAAGGAGGGATGATATCTTAGCAGGTTCCTCTAATGAGTAGAACTTAAAAACAAAAAGGGGGCAAGCTGGGAGTGTACTTTGGGCCCCCAAACAGTCAGGGGGAGATAGAGGAACAGATAACAGGAAATGCTGGAAAAACTCAGCAGGTCAGGTAACATCCGTGGAGAGAAATTTGAGTTGACGTTTCGGGTCGAACCCTTCTTCAAAACTGGAAAGAAAAGAAAACAGATCGAAGGCAGGGCTGCGATCGGACAAAAGAAGTGAAAGAAACAAAAGAAGTAAAAGAGCTAGACGAGATGGTAATAGACTGAGATTAGGTGTAAAGTGTACCGGCAGGGCAAGAGATAGCTGCCAGGTAGAGAGAAACAAAAGGAAAGGGGGGGGGGGGGGCAGAAAAGGAGTGGAAAAATTACAAGAAAAAATGTGTAATAGGGGCCGAGGTTATGATCTGAAATTATTGAACTCAATATTGAGTCCGGAAGGCTGCAGAGTGCCTAATCGGAAGATGAGGTGCTGTTCCTCGAGTTTACGTTGAGCTTCCGTGGAACAATACAAGAGGCCAAAGACGGTGAGGTCCGAGTGGGAATGGAGCGGTGAATTTAAATGACAGATATGTAGGCAAATCTCAGAAGTGTAGAAATAATAGTAGGGGATTTCAACTTCCCCAATATTAACTGGGATAGTCAGAGTGTGAAAGGCTTAGAGGGTGTGGAATTCTTAAAGTGCATTCAGGAGAGCTTTTTGAGCCAGCATATAGAAAGTCCTACAAGAGAGGGGACGGTACTGGACCTAATTCTAGGGAATGTAGTCAGGCAAGTGGTAGAAGTGTCAGTAGGAGGGCATTTTGGTGACAGTGACCATAATTCGGTGAGATTTAAGGTAGTCATGGAAAAGGACAAAGATGGACCGGAAATAAAGGTTCTAAATTGGGGGAAGGCTGATTTTAATATGATAATGTAGCGGTTCGTGTAGATCGCCACTAAATAAGAGAGTTTGACTTCGACGAACTATAAATAATTGTTTATTTACAGGAACAGGCTAATTACAGCAGGTAAGATGGCTGACTGTAGGAGCACCGTGGTGTAGGTCTTGTCCCAGCGGGGACTCCACGAGGACTGAGTTCGCAGTCCTGTGGGGAGCGTGATGACGTCATCGCGTTTGTGTTGTGACGTCATCACGTTGTTCGCGTTTCCCGCGCTTAGGGCGTCACGTGATGCGCGTCGTTGCGTCGCTGGCCGTTGAGGCCGAAGTCGCGAGGCCGGGCTGTGCCGGTGCTTGCTGCAGGAGCGGAAGATCGCGTCGCTCCTGTCGGCTGGCCATTGAGGCCGAAGACGCTAGGCCGGGCTGTGCCGGTGCTTGCCGCGGGAGCGGAAGATCGCGTCGCTCCCGTCGGCTGGTCATTGAGGCCGAAGACGCTAGGCCGGGCTGTGTCGGCGCACGCACATCACGTCGTACGTGACGTGACGTCAGCGCACTAGGGCGCGTCTTAAAGGGGCAATGGCCCCAACAGGTAAGTTAAAGGGAATTATGTGTCTCAATGTAAGGGACAACCAGTGGTACCGCCACAATAAGGTAGGATCTGGCCAAAGTGGACTGGGATCAGCTACTTGTAGGAAAATCCACATCAGAGCAGAGGAAGACTTTCAGAAAGGAAATAGAGAGAGTACAGCGCCAACATGTTCCTGTAAAGGTCAAGGGTGGGACCAACAAGCCCAGGGAACCTTGGATGTCAAGGGATATACAAGAATGGATTAGGAAAAAAAGGGAGGCTTTTGGCAGATACATAGGACTAAAAACAGTGGAAGCCCTAGAGGAGTATAGAAAGTGCAGGGAAATTAGGAGAGCGAAGAGGGGGCATGAAAAAACACTGGCGGCCAAAATAAAATTAAAATCCCAAGGTGTTTTATAAGTATATTAAGGGCAAGAGGATAACCAGGGAAAGAGTAGGGCCCATTAGGGACCAAAGTGGCAATCTGTGTGTAGAGCCGGAAGATGTGGGTGAGGTTTTAAATGAATATTGTGCATCTGCGTTCACTATGGAGAAGGACGATGTAGGCCTAGAAATCAGGCAGGGGGATTGTGATATACTTGAACAAATTAGTATTGAGAGGGAGGAGGTACTAGCGGTTTTAGCGGGCTTAAAAGTGGATAAATCCCCAGGCCCAGACGAGATGTATCCCAGGTTGCTGCGTGAGGCAAGGGAGGAGATTGCAGGGGCTCTAACACAAATTTTCAGAACTTCTCTGGCCACAGGGAGGTGCCAGAGGACTGGAGAACAGCTAACGTAGTACCATTATTCAAGAAGGGTAGTAGGGATAAACCAGGGAATTACAGGCCAGTGAGCCTAACATCAGTGGTAGGGAAATTATTGGAAACATAGAAACATAGAAGATAGGAGCAGGAGTAGGCCATTCGGCCCTTCGAGCCTGCTCTGCCATTCAATGAGATCATGGCTGATCATCCAAATTCAGTACCCTGCCCCTGCCTTCTCTCCATATCCCTTGATCCCTTTAGCCTCAAGAAATGTATCCAATTCTTTCTTGAATATATTTAATGAACTGGCCTCCACCGCCCTCTGTGGCAGAGAATTCCACAGGTTCACCACTCTCTGGGTGAAGAAATTCCTCCTCATTTCAGTCCTAAATGGCTTACCCCTTATCCTTAGACTATGACCCCTGGTTCTGGTCTCCCCGGCCATCAGAAACATCCTTCCTGCATCTAGTCTGTCCAGACCTGACAGAATGTTATAGGTTTCGATGAGATCCCCTCTCAATCTGAGGGACAGAATTAGTCTCCACTTGGAGAGCCAAGGATTAATCAAGGATAGTCAGCATGGCTTTGTCAGGGGGAGATCATGTCTAACCAATTTGATTGAATTTTGAGAGGGGGTGACTAGGTGTGTGGATGAGGGTAGTGCAGTTGAGATAGTCTACATGGACTTCAGTAAGGCTTTTGACAAAGTCCCACATGGGAGACTGGTCAAGAAGGTAAGAGCCCATGGGATCCAGGGCAATTTGGCACTTTGGATCCAAAATTGGTTTAGTGGCAGGAGTAGGAATAAACGGGTCATTTTCGGGTTGGTCAGATGGGCAGAACAGTGGCAAATGGAATTTAACCCTGAAAAGTGTGAGATGATGCATTTTGGGAGGACTAACGAGGCAAGGGAATACACAATGAATGGTAGAACCCTAGGAAGGACAGAGGATCAGAGGGACCCTGGTGTGCATGTACATAGATCCCTGAAGGCAGCAGGACAGGTGGATAAGGTGGTTAAAAAGGTATATGGGATACTTATATTCTATGCCTCGGCTAATGAAGGCAAGAGCAGGGAGGTTATGATGGAGCTGTACAAAACGCTAGTTAGGCCACAGCTGGAATACTGTGTGCAGTTCTGGTCGCCACACTATAGGAAGGATGTGATTGCATTGGAGAGGGTGCAGAGGAGATTCACCAGGATGTTACCTGGGCTGGAGCGCTTCAGCTATGAAGAGAGACTGGACAGGCTGGGGTTGTTTTCCTTCGAGCAGAGAAGGCTGAGGGGGGACCTGATTGAGGTGTACAAAATTATGAGGGGCATAGATAGGGTAGATAGAAAGGAACTTTTCCCCTTAGTAGAGGGGTCAATAATCAGGGGGCATAGTTTCAAGGTAAGGGGCAGGAGGTTTAGAGGGGATTTGAGGAAAAACTTTTTCACCCAGAGGGTGGTTGGAATCTGGAACTCACTGCCTGAAAGGGTGGTAGAGGCAGGAACCCTAACAACATTCAAGAAGCATTTAGATGAGCACTTGATACACCATAGCATACAAGGCTACGGACCAAGTGCTGGAAAATGGGATTAGACGGGGCTTGATGGCCGGCGCGGACACGATGGGCCGAAGGGCCTCTTTCTGTGCTGTATAACTCTATGACTCTATGATTATGATTTTAGAATTCAGCAAAGGAGGACCAAGAAATTGATTAAGAAAGGGAAAATAGAATGAGAGTTAACTGAGAGACATAAAAACTTCCATAGGCATGTAAAAAGGAAAAGATTGGCGAAAGTAAATGTGGCTGAGACAGGAGAAATTATAATGGGGAATAAAGAAATGGCAGAGAAATTAAACAAATACTTTGTGCCTGTCTTCACGGAAGATGCAAAAACCCTCCCGGAAATAGTGGAGAACCAAGGGTCTAGCGATAATGAGGAACTGAAATAAATTAGTATTAGTAAAAAAAATAGTACTGGAGAAATTAATGGGACTGAAAGCCGATAAATCCCCTGGACCGGACGGCCGACATCCTAGGGTTTTAAAAGAGGGGGCTATAGAGATAGTGGATAGAGGTCCCACATAAGAGATTAGCGTGCAAAATTAAGGCACATGGGATTGGGGGCAAGGTATTGACTTGGATGGAGAACTGGTTGGCGGACAGAAAGCAAAGAGTTGGAATAAACGGGTCGTTTTCCGAGTGGCAGGCAGTGACTAGTGGGGTACCGCAAGGATCGGTCCTAGGACCCCAGCTGTTCACAATATATATTAATGATCTGGACGAGGGAATTGGATGTAATATCTCCAAATTTGCAGACGACTCAAAGCTGGGTGGGAGGGTGTGCTGTGAGGAGGATGTCATGAAACTCCAGTACGATTTGGACAGGTTGGGTGATTGGGCAGAAACATGGCAAATGTACTATAATGTGGATAAATGTGAGGTTATCCACTTTGGTGGCAAAAACAGGAAGGCAGATTATTATTTGAATGGCAATAGATTGGGAGAAGGGGAAGTGCAGAGAGACCTGGGTGTTCTTGTGCACCAGTCGCTGAAGGTAAGCATGCAGGTGCAGCAGGCGGTTAAGAAGGCAAATGGTATTGTTGGCCTTCGTAGCAAGAGGGTTCGAGTACAGGAACAAGGATGTCTTGCTACAGTTGTACAGGGCCTTGGTGAGACCGCACCTTGAGTACTGTGTGCAGTTTTGGTCGCCTTACCTGAGGAAGGACATTCTTGCCATGGAAGGAGTGCAGCGAAGATTCACCAGGCTGATACCTGGGATGGCAGGAATGACGTATGAGGAGAGATTGTGTCGACTGGGCTTATACTCACTGGAGTTTAGAAGATTGAGAGGGGATCTCATAGAAACCTATAAAATTCTGTCAGGCCTGGACAGACTAGATGCAGGAAGGATGTTTCTGATGGCCGGGGAGTCCAGAACCAGGGGTCATAGTTTAAGGATAAGGGGTAAGCCATTTAGGACTGAAATGAGGAGGAATTTCTTCACCCAGAGAGTGGTGAACCTGTGGAATTCTCTGCCACAGAGGGCGGTGGAGGCCAGTTCATTAAATATATTCAAGAAAGAGTTGGATATATTTCTTAAGGCTAAAGGGATCAAGGGATATGGGGAGAAGGCAGGGGCAGGGTACTGAATTTGGATGATCAGCCATGATCTCATTGAATGGCGGAGCAGGCTCGAGGGGCCGAATGGCCTACTCCTGCTCCTATCTTCTATGTTTCTATGGATGCATTGGTTGTCATTTTCCAAAATTCCATAGATTCTAGAACGGTTCCCGTGAATTGGAAGGTAGCAAATGTAACCCCACTATTTAAGAAAGGAGGGAGAGAGAAAACAGGGAACTACAGACCAGTTAGCCTGACATCTGTTGTAGGGAAAATGCTAGAATCTATTATTAAGGATGTGGTAACAGGGCACTTAGAAAATAATAATAGGATTGGGCCGAGTCAACACGGATTTATGAAAGGGAAATCGTGTTTGACAAATCTATTCGTTTTTTGAGGTTGTAACTAGCACAATAGATGAGGGGGAACCAGTGGATGTGGTGTATTTGGATTTTCGGAAGGCATTCAATAAGGTGTCACACAAGAGGTTATTAAACAAAATTAGGGCTCATGGGATTGGGGGTAATATACTAGCATGGATTGAGGATTGATTAACGGACAGAAAACAGAGAGTAGGAATAAACAGGTCATTTTCGGGTTGGCAGGCTGTAACTAGTGGGGTACCACAAGGATCAGTGCTTGGGCCTCAGCTATTCATAATCTACATCAATGATTTGGATGAGGGGACCAAATGTAATATATCCAAGTTTGCTGATGATACAAAGCTGGGTGGGAATGTAAGTTGTGAGGAGGATGCAAAGAGGATTCATGGGGATATAGACAGGCTAAGTGAGTGGGCAAGAACATGGCAAATGGAATATAATGTGGAGAAATGTGAAGTTATCCAGTTTGGTAGGAAAAATAGAAAAGCAGAGTAAATTTTTTTAAATGGTGAGAGATTGGGAAATGTTGGTGTTCAGAGGGACCTGGGGGTCCTTGTACACAAATCACTGAAAGTTAACATGCAGATACAGCAAACAATTAGGAAAGCAAATGGTATGTTGGCCTTTATTACAAGAGGATTTGAGTATAAGAGTAAAGACATCTTACTGCAATTATATAGGGCCCTGGTGAGACCACACCTGGAGCATTGTGTACAGTTTTGGTCTCCTTACCTAAGGAAGGATATACTTACCATAGAGGGAGTGCAACGAAGGTTCACCAGACTGGTTCCTGGGATGGGGGGATTGTCCTATGAGGAGAGATTGAATAGACTAGGCCTATAATCTAGAGTTTAGAAGAACGAGAGGTGATCTCATTGAAACATACAAAATTCTTACAGGGCTTGACAGGGTAGATGCAGGGAGGATGTTTCCCCTGGCTGGGGAGTCTAGAACCAGGGGTCACAGTCTCAGAATAAGGGATCGGCCTTTTATTACTGAGATGAGGAGAAATTTCTTCACTCAGATGATGGCGAATCTTTGGAATTCTCTGCCCCAGAGGGCTGTGGAGGCTCAGTTGTTGAGTATATTCAAGACAGAGATCGATAGATTTTTGGATATTAAGGGAATCAAAAGATATGGGGATGGTGCAGGCAAGTGGAGTTAAGGTAGATCAGCCATCATCTTACTGAATGGCGGAACAGGCTCGAGGGGCCGAATGGCCTACTCCTAATTCTTGTTCTTATGTTACCAGGTGCTTGCGGGAGGCAATACTGAGTGCTGTAATATTATCAGGTACTTGTGGGTGGCAATACTGAGTGCTGTAGTACTACCAGGTGCCTGTGGGTGGCAATACTGAGTGCTGTAGTATTACCAGGTGCCTGTGGGTGGCAATACTGAGTGCTGTAGTATTACCAGGTGCCTGTGGGAGGCGATATTGAGGGCAACTTTTCTCACAAAATGGGCAGCAGAGTTTATGTGATGCAGTGCGCAGATGCATTAGGTTACGTGACCTTCTGGATTCACGTCAAGTTTTCCACGGAACCCACTAGAATTTTCAAATACTAACTTTCAAAAGGGAATTGGATCTCTACTGAAAAGGAAGAAATTTAGGGCCATAGGGAAAGAGCAGGGAAGTGGGATTCATTGCTCTCTTTCAGAGAGCTGGGAAAGGCATGATGGGCCAAATGGCCTCCTTCTGTGCTGCATGATTCTATGAATTCTCAGTCCCAATCCAGATGATGCATTTACCCACACAACCGTCCAAGTAATTCAAAAGGTGCTGAGCTAAGTATTACTGGAAATACTGTAATTGATCCAGAAGAACTTCACTGGGTCTCTTAATTCAGCTCCTTTAGATGGTCAAGGCTCAGTAACCTTTCTAACCAGTTCAATGTCAATACATTAATACCAAGCACCTCCTAAACCTCCACCAAGTAGAAGGACAAGGGCAGCAGGCGCTTGGAAACACCAGTTCCCCTCCCAGTCTCACACCATCCTACTGAGACATATATCGCCATTCCTTCATCGTCGCTGGGTCAAAATCCTGGAACTCCCCTCCCTAACAGCACCGTGGGAACACCTTCGCCACACGGACTGCAGCGGTTTAAGGCAGCAGCTCACCACCACCTTCTCAAGGGGCAACTAGGGGTTGACAGTGACTTCTTTATCCCCAGAACAATTTTTTTTAAAGAATCAACAAAAAGAGAAAAATAAATCTTTATAATCAATATTGGACAAGAACCAGGGGTAAAGCCCCCTTGCCCTCACTCGTGATACAATGGGGGAGCGAAGAGGTTTAAAAAGGAGTGTCTCACCTTAAAGATAGTGCAAACTTCACAGAGGTGCTGCTTAGGTCCAAGAAAGCCCCAGGCAAGGACAGGACTGACGTGCTCCGAAATAGAGTAAAAATGGGAAATGAAGCCATCAGGGACCTACAGTCACAAGGAAACACAACATAACCGCCAAGCATTAAACCAAGCTCGGGAATATTATCCATTTCAAACTTTAGATCGAATTTTATTGTGTTCCAAACAAGCTGGCAATGTGTCCCACACATTGCGTGTGAAGGTCTTTATAATCACTGGTTCATCCACCACCCTCGCCCCCTTGTTTACTGACCTGCAATAGTCGCCTTTTCGCTTTCAACACCGACCAGCAAGCTGTGGCAAGGGCCTGGGGGGGGGGGGGGAAGTGGAGAAACAAGAGGAGTCAAAACACTGGGAGTTTTAAAAGAAGTATGTAAGAAAGACTAATGTATCCCCATTCAGACTTCACAAAGCAGAGGATACGTGATGGCTGCCGCTGAGTTACCTGTTCTGCTTATTACTAGCCATGGAAAGAGCAGGGGAGTGGGGCTAATTGGAGAGCTCTTTCAAAGAGCCGGCAGCCATGATGGGCCAAATGACCTCCTTCTGTGCTGTATAATTCTACGGTTCTAAAGTCGTGCAATGAGTCCCTCAATATGCAGAATCAATTAACTCAATAGAAATGCTTAGTTGTATACATCATAAAAAGTAAATAAAGTTCTTTTGACCTGTCAAAATGTCTTAAAAATCTTACACCTGCATGCACTTCCTGTCAACTTCTGCCATTATAAATTCCTGTGTCCATATTTAGTATTGAAACTTGCCATGTAAACATGTCATGCTGTAGATATGGCCTCCGGCCACTGGGGGCACTGCAACACACCACTGCCCCAGGGGGTTGGGGGTGTAATTACAGTGCCACAAGTTTACAGCGACAGCTTCCTTTATAAGTGTTGACATAGAAATTTATAACAGAAATATAAAAATAACGAATGAATGTCTCACTTCAAAATAGGGACCGAGTTATGTCTGTGCACTCTGGTTCAATTAATCCCAGTCCTCTAACCCCATTTCACCTGAAGACTACACTTGGTCACGCCAAAGCAAGAGCGAGAGCGTGAGGGACCGACCGACTGAGGCGTTCTCATGGGCAGTTAGACTAATGGGGTTGGTTTTAATTCATTTGTTTATAACACGTAGTTTTGTGAATCACCTCTCCTACGGTCACCTCAGCGCACCAACGCAGATCGGCGTGACTTACCGTCTCCTTAAAACTATCCGACAGCCAGCGGTTCCGTAAAACAGCGACCACAGACGAAGGCGGGCTTTCCAGGTCCTCAAAGGCATCCATCAGAATAAAATCCAACACGATATCGAAGAAGTTCATGCACACAACCTGTGGATACAAGGCTTCTCCCGTTAGTGAAAGAAAGGAAGAAGTTGCATTTATACAGCACCTTTCACGATCTCAGGACATCCCAAAGCACTTTACAGACAATTTTGAAGTGTAGTCACTGTTGTAATGTAAGAAACAAGTGAGCCAATATGCACACAGCAAGATCCCACAAAAAAGCAATGTGATAATAATTGTTATAAATCTCATCATCATGAAGAAACGACTCATGAAATAACACTGGACGGCCAGCTGGTGGCACTGTCCAAGGAGTATAAATGCTTGGGCATGGGCCCAGCTTTCCACGGACATTTTGTAAGACAGGAACTAGTGAAGTACAACTAGACCTCCATGTTCTGAAACACGTTGATTAAAGCCTTGCTTTATACTCGAACCAAGTGCGTAGTGAGCTTTATTACGTCAATAATGACCAGATAATCACCACCTTTTACTGTGATGTTGGTTGATGGATAAATATTAGCCAGGACACCGGGGAGAACTCCCCTTTTCTTCTTTAGAATAGTGCCGTGGGATCTTTTACATCTACCCGAGAGGGAAGACAGGGCCTCGGTTTAACGTCTCATCCGAAAGACAGCCCCTCCGACAGCGCAGCACTGACTCAGCACTGCACTGGGAGTGTCAGCCTAGATTTTGTGTTCAGGTCTCTGGAGTGGGGCTTGAACCCACGACCTTCTGACTCAGAGGTGAGAGAGTGTGCTACCCACTGAGCCAAGGCTGACACCAGAGATATGCAGCAAAATAATAAAAATGAGGTTTCCACAGAGTGGCGTGACCTGGATCCCCACATCCATGCTGGAGACCACCTCTGACGTCACTCCTTCAGCACCTCTTGCACCTGGTTTGAGAATGGGCTTTGAAGCAGGTCACCTGCTCCTTCAGTCAGGTATACAGTGTAGGGCGGGAGCAGAGTACCTTACATTAAAAAATAACTCGGAAGAGGTGAAGAGTAGCGAGGCATTAAACCCCCTGGCCTCACTCTCGGCACTCTCCTTTCATTTCTTTCTATTCAAAATCTTCTTCTGAAACAAAAATGTCAGCACAGAAAAGGTAAATCAGTCCAACTGGTCTATGCGCCACACCAGCCTCCTCCTACCCTACTTCATCTCACCCTATCAGCATATCCTTCTATTCCTTTCTCCCTCATGTGCTTATCTAGCTTCCCCTTAAATGCATCTCTGCTATTCGCTTCAACCACTCCCTGTGGTAGCAAGTTCCACATTCTCACCACTCTCTGGGTAAAGAAGTTTCTCCTGAATTCCCTATTGGATTTATTAGTGACTATCTTATATTGACGGCCCCTAATTCTGGTCTCCCCAGCAAGTGGAGACATCTCTACGTCTAGGTAGATTTTGGTAGTTAGAAGTAAACGTGGGCCCCACAATCCATACAGAAGATCATTGTGTGAAGTTTGGACCGAACATGCTGAAATACGTAACTTGGGTAAGTCGATAAAAACATGATTTCAGATGGCAAGGATTTCAAGTAGATCAGATCGGATTATTCTTTGTACCTGTGAATAAATATTTGACTATTCCTACAGCAACAGATACAAATGTGCTTAAATATTACATGGTTCCCACTTCAAAGTTCACCGCAGTACAGTTTGCCTCAGTGGAATACATTTATTTTGATGGGCATTAATGTGTTCTAAAATGAACAGCGCCAATAATTTAATAAAAATGTCAACAAAACAATGAAAATTCACTTCCGACCCTTCCCAAGCAGCTGCTTAAAAGATCTCTGGACCTACCCCTCGTCCGTCCAGCTCTCTCTCCGTCGTCTCCCAGGTTTCTTCTCTTGCTGCATAGTGCAGCATTTCTTTGTAGGTCTCATGGAATCGATTTACATTCTGTAAGAGGTGAAGAGAGAAGAGGAAAAGAAAATATGAGATTTTTCTTGCATTGTAGCAATGGGAAGATCAGATTTTGCCACTGTTCCTTCACCTCTTTCTTCAACCAGTCTAACTCTGCCACCATCACCGTTCGACCCAACATGGCAGGAAGTTGAGCAGCGAGTGCCTCCACGGATTTAGAGTACAGAGTCACTTGGTCATCAGACTGGGTTCTTCCGTCTTCGCAACGGGATGGATCCACCGGGAATGGAGGAATTAGCCGTCTCTGTGCTCGCCAACCTGCGATTTTCCATCCATTTCACTATAATGGCTGGAAATCACAGACTGGTGGGCACAAAAGTGGAAAATCCCAGCCCACAACATTATCATCTTCCAATTTCCTCACCTACCCTGCTGAAGGTGTTATGATGGGTTTTGATAAAGAAACTGTTTCCACTGGCATGAGGGTCGATGAGCAGAGGACACAGATTTAAGATAATTGGCAACAGAAACAGAGGGGAGAATTTTTTTTCAAAAGCAGCGAGTTGTTGTGATCTGGAATGCGCTGCCTTAAAAGGGCGGTGGAAGCAGATTCAATAGTAACTTTCAAAAGGGAAGTGGATAAATAACTGAAACGGAAACATTTGTTGAGCTCTGGGGAAAGATCAGGGGAGTGGGCGTAATTGGATAGCTTTTTCAAAGCACTGGCACAGGCACAATGGGCCGAATGGCCTCCTTCTGTGCTGTATGATTCTATCTCCCCTGCTGAAGATGTTGTTTCCCGCTGGATTACGGTTCCATAGATACCAGGTGCCTTAAAGTACCTCACCCAACTGGCCATTCTACACTTTAGAGCCTAGACACAGTGAGCCCAGGGCAGGGGGGGCGCATTCTGCCCATCCCTTACGCCCATACGCACTGCATTTTCCAACAATCAGTGGATAGTGGTCAGGTGCCCTGGCTGATTTTTCTCCTCCCTAGCCAAGAGAAACTGAAGCAGACAGTGGCATCCCGTTACAAGCTTTGGGTCTGCCTTAAATATTCTTTTAGATATTCTTTTGGACTGTTGTAAACGGTCTGAGCATCTTACGTTCAGGAGTGCGCCCACACAGCCCAATATCTTGCTATACAATAGTGTAACCCAGGGGTGTAACAATAGGAATCACCCCCCTTGTGATCTGATCTGGATATTGTGTCTTTCGCACGTGCCCTTACGTGCAGTTCTCCAATTGTTTTAAAGACAAACTGAGAAACACTTAATGAAATAAAGTGTTAACGCTGCTTAATTCCACAGACAACAAATGATGACACAGCAACAAATGAGAGTACGGTGGCAATGTTACTGGACTAGCAATCCAGAGGCCTGGACGAATGAACCGGAGACATGAGTTCAAATCCCACCATGGCAGCTGGGGAATTTAAATTCAGTTAATTAAATAAATCTGGAATAAAATAAAAGCTAGCATCAGTAATGGTGACCACAAAACTAGTGGATTGTCATAAAAACCCATCTGGTTCACTAATGTCCTTTAAGGAAGGAAATCTGTCCTATATGTGACTCCAGACCCACAGCTATGTGGTCGACTCTTAACTGCCCTCTGAAATGGCAGCTCACCCCACCAGCTTCTCAAGGGCAATTAGGGATGGGCAATAAATGCTGGCTTGTCAGCGACACTCACATCCCGTGAATGAATATAAAAATAAAACAATCAATGCAAGTTCCACCTCAACAGTTAAATGTTTTGGGGCCGATTTTCCAGCCATGCACATCAGGAAATCTTGAGCAGTGTGCTTGCATTTTCCCAATACCCACAGACTATCAGCCCCCTCCTCTGAAGGATGTAATGCAGCGACGCCCTCAGTACTGCACTGGAGTGTCAGCCGATATTATGTGCTCAAGTGGTGATATGATAATCTTATATTTGGTGTATACCCCTGCTCTCTACTTATAACCACACAGTTCTGAATTACAGTATGTTTGGGGTGGGGGGGGGGGGGGGGTGGGCAGTGAGTGTTTTACCTTTCCTGCAGTGGACATCAGTCCTGTGATCATCTGCTTCCCAACTTCACTGAAGTATAGCCTGTTTGCTTCATCCTGCAGCAGTGTCTGTGACAACAGTAAGCCTTTATTAGAAATGGAAACAACACACGGTCCCCACAGTGCATGAGGTCCGATCCCACCCCGCTAACACCACCATCTAACACACAGAGAAAGGAGCAGCTACAGACCGTGCCTGGAGCCCAGAGAGGAAAGCATCAGATATAAATAATTGCCTTACTAATTCATCTTTCTCCATCCCTCAACTAGTATGGGGAGGGAAATTTACTCTTTAATGAAAGCTACTTTCCTCCCTGGTCCTCCTCGTCTCCCTCATTACAATGGAGCGTGTTCATGTCTTTAGATTTCTTGCCTCCTCACCTGAAGCCACTGACTGACGGTGGGGTGTAGTTCCACCGGTACCAGAAGCCCTTTGAGTGGCAATAGGCTAGTCCACCACAGAAGGCATCACAGCCAAATCCAACTCCCGCCTGCCCCCATCCCACCCACCCAACCTCACTTGAAAACTGCAGACATTTAAAAGAGGTCACTGGATAGTAATTGGGAGGAGGATCGTCGGCTTATCATCTCCCCAGCTCTTTGTAGCACAGATTATGTAGTAACCAATGTTCCCGCTAATTTTTTTTTCCCCCGTGCACAGTCCCTTTAAATTTTCCAGCGGCAACAGCTGGAGAGCGGCCTGCGCGGGAACTCCCGATCGATGTGCGGCCGCACACCTCAGTGGGAACGTTGATAGTAACACGGTAATGTTTTGGGCAACAGTAGACCATTGATCCATCAGGCCATACTGTGACTCTAGAACTAATAGACCTGTGTCCTTCCACCCCCAAACAGGAATTCACCCATTCCTTTTTTAACTCAGCCATGGCCCTCTATTCCATCATCGCTGCTGATAATATACTCCACACATCTACCAACCATTTGCAAAAAAAAGTTAGCTGAATTTCCTGTTTTCTTTCCACTTCCTTATCTTTAAGCCCTGTCCCTAGTTCTTGTATCCTGTGTTGGACTGAAATTTCTTTATAATACTTCCCCCACTGTCCCTAATCAGAAATAAATGGGAATTGGAATTCCCATTCCCCTGTAACCAGCCAGGTGGAGACAAGCATGCCGACCGCGACGCTTCCCTCAATTATTTTACACAGAGTTTATAGCACAGAAACAGGCCATTCGGCACAACTGGTCTATGCTGGTGTTTATGCTCCACACGAGCCTCCTCCCACCCTCTTCATCTCACCCCATCAGCATAACCCATTCCTTTCTCCCTCATGTGCTTATCTAGCTTCCCCTTAAATACATCTATGCTACATTCGCCTCAACCACTTCCTGTGGTAGCGAGTTCCATATTCTCACCACTCTGGGTAAAGAAGTTTCTCCTGAATTCCCTATTGGATTTATTAGTGACTGTCTATATTTATGGCCCCTAGTTTTGGATTCCCGCACAAGTGAAAACATTTTCTCTACGTCTACCCTATTGAAACCCTTCATAATATTAAAACCTCTATTAGGTCACCTCTCGGCCTTCTCTTTTCTGTCTTGCAGCAAAAGAAAGCAGGTACTTGGCCCCTTGCCCCAGAGAAGCGAGCCCAGGAACAGGATCAGGAATGTGCAGCATGGAGGGAAACAAAAAATTCACAGAACAAGCCCCCCCACCGCCCCCCCCCCCCCCCCCAACCGCCCCCCCCCCCCCCCAACCAGTCTACTCCTTCACAGTCACCGTGAGAATAGAGATAAACGCATTTTACACACAGTTATGTAGTGGGAAACTCCCCCTAGCACATGCTCAACACTCACAAATCACTACAGCACTTGTCTCCTTCACCCATTGAGCAGCCTCATCAACAGGTTTACCTCGAATGCCTGACGCACACAGTGTAGTTTCGCCAAGAAGTCCTCATCGTTATAGCATTCCAGGAGCTCAGTTCTGAAACACGCAAGATGGCCATCAACTTTACTGTCAGCGACTAGAAAAAAAGATGAATCTTGCACAGATCGACGGACGGTTCCATCTCCGGGCTGTGCTCGCAGCTGGGAGAGCCCTTTGGGTCCAACAACTCGCCTCAGTTAACAACAAATTGCATTTATACAGGTCCTTTAACGTAGTAAAACATCCCAAGGCGCTTCACAGGAATGCAAATCAGACAAAATTTGACAAAGCCACATAAGGAGATATTAGGACAGGAAGATGTAGGCTTTAAGGGGAGTCTTGAGAGGTAGAGAGACGGAGAGATTTAGGGAGGGAATTCCAGAGTTTGGGACTTAGGTAGCTGAAGGTACAGCCACCAATGGTGGGGCGAAGGAAATCGGTATGCACAAGAGGCCAGAATTGAAGGAACGCAGAGTTCTCGGAGGGGTGTAGGGCTGGAGGAGATTGTAGAGATAGGGAGGGGCTGAGGCCACAAAGGGATATGAAAACAAGGAGAATCCCGAGCTCGGAGAAAATCAGCCAGGATTCCCGTTCACAATAACTACCTAGTGACTCCTCTTGGAAAAATGTGTGGGCGTGGACAGGATGGAGCTTGGCTCCTGTATCGCACGCACCCCCCCGCCCCCAATAGTCGAATAGCCTGCCGGCATTCACTGTCTAACTCACACTATCACAGGGCACCGGAGGGCTGTCGACATCACCCCTAGAGCTGTACCCCTGCTGGAGGATCCACTCAGAGCAGCAGCAGGAGGAGGAGGAGGAAGAGGCAAGGAGACTGAAGACGGACAACAAAGGAGTTGGCCACGCACCTGAATGATCGGCAGGAGACCTGGTCATCTCGAACGATCCTCATAGCTTCTTCGTATAAAGCGGACGGTCTGGACGGGTGAAATCTCTCCCCGTCGAATGATAAGGAATCGAATCGCTGCAGATAAAAAAGCCTGAGATATTTAAATCTCTTTCACACGGGACATATGGTGGCTTAAAGGTTGCAATAGGACACAAGTCCCGAGTCAACATTCCTCTTCCTCGGCATGTCCTTCTATGTCCACTGCTGACCAGTGGAATCGACAGCATTGTAACTTGAATCTAACCTGGAAGCTTCTGGCAGACCGAACATGCAAGAGGGGGCACTGGCTGTTCTCGCACTCTGCTTACAGCGGCAGGATCTATTTTAGGCAGGTTTTTTTTCCTCGTTGGAAGTCCCTTGTAAAGTCCCCCAATGGCCTATTGGGTAACCGTCGAATTCAGCCATACAGACGAGAATGTCCCAAGTTCAATCCTTGGTCAGTGGCAACTGGAATACTACAATTCTCTCCCAACTCGACTATTCCACCGGATGCCTGGCCGGCCTCCCGCCTTGCACTCTCTGTAAGCAGGAGCTCACCAAAACTCTGCTGACCCGTATTCTAACTCGCACCAAGTCCCGTTCGCCCATCGCCACCAGTGCTTGCTGACCTACACTGGCTCCCGGTCTGCCAACGGCCGAATTTTAAAATTCTCATCTTTGTTTTCAAACCCCTCCCTACCTCTGTAACCTCCTCCAGTCCCACAACCCTCCGAGATCAATGAATCATAGAAATTTACAGCACAGTGAGTTCCAGACCCCCATCACCCTCTCGGTGAAGAAATTTCCCCTCAAATCCCTTCTAAACCTCCTACCAATTAGATTTAAATCTATGCCCTCCTCCAATTCTGACCGATTGAAAATCGGAGATGCGCATCGCTCCATCATTGGCGGCCGTGCCTTCAGCTGCCTCAACTCTAAGCTCTGGAATTCCCGCCCTAAACCTCTCCGCCTCCCTCTCCTCCTTTTAGACGCTCCTTAAAACCGACCTCTTTGATCTCTTTGTCCTAATATCTCATGTGGCTCGGTGTCAACTTTTGTTTGATAATAGCTCTTAGTAAAATGTCCCAAGGCGCTTCACATGTTAAAGGTGCTATATAAATACACGTTGTTGCTGTTTGCGCCAGGGTTCCAGCTGCTGATCGCCATCAGTAAAAGCTGAAATTGGATATAGGAACAGGAGCAGGCCATTAAAGCCCCTTGAGCCAGTTCCGCCATTCAATTCGATGATGGCTGATCTGTATCTCAACTCCATTTACCCTCCTAGATTCCGTAACCCTCAATACCCTTACCTACCAAAAATCTATCAATCTTAATTTTGAAATTTTCAATTGACCTCCAGCATCTACAGCTTATTGGGGGGGGGGGGGGGGGGGTGGAGTTCCAGATTTCCACTAACCTTTGTGTGAAGAAGTGCTTCCTGGCATCACCCCGGAATGGCCTGGCTCTAATGTTAAGGTTATGCCCTCTTGTTCTGGACTCCCCTCACCAGAGGAAATAATTTCTCTCTATCGAACCCTTCAATCATCTAAAACACTTCAATTAGATCACCCCATAATCCTCTATACTCAAGCGAGTACAAGCCACGTCTATGCAACCTGTCCTCATAATTTAACCCTCTTAACCCCTTTTAGACATGTGGATATCGGGCTCAGGATCAGCTGCAATGCTCTCCCGCAGTTGAACAGAGAACCAACACGAAGTGCCCAGGTTCAAACATGGGGACTGGCCATTTGGGCTACATACCTGAAGTGTAGCACAAGAGAGAAGGCAAGAGAAATTGGGGCATGGGGGCACCTCCGACAGTGCAGCACTCTCTCAGTACTGCACTGGAGTGTCAGCCTAGATTTTCTGTGCTCAAGTCTCTGGAGTGGGACTTGAACCCACAAACTTCTGACTCAGAGTGCTACCCACTGAGCCACGACTGGTACTATGATAGTATAAACATAGCCTAAAAGGCCAAAGTGGAGTTCAATGATGTGACCGATCACTTGTACCACTTGCTGAAAACAAAACCATTAAAGTAAAAGGGCGGTACCCATTCATGTTACCAGTTTCAGTGCGGAAACAGCTGCTGATGTACAAAGAGATCTGGGTGTCCTTGTACACCAGTCACTGAAAGCAAACATGCAGGTGCAGCAAGCAGTTAGGAAGGCAAATGGTATGTTGGCCTTCATTGCAAGAGGATTTGAGTACAGTAGCAAGGATGTCTTACTACAGTTATACAGGGCCTTGGTGAGACCACACCTGGAGTACTGTGTGTAGTTTTGGTCTCCTTACCTAAGAAATGATGTACTTGCCATAGAGGGAGTGCAGCGGAGGTTCACCAGACTGATTCCTGGGATGGCAGGACTGTCGTATGAGGAGAGATTGGGTCGACTAGGCCTGTATTCACTAGAGTTTAGAAGAATGAGAGGGGATCTCATTGAAACGTATAAAATCCTGACAGGGCTAGACAGGCTGGATGCAGGGGGGATGTTTCCTCTGGCTGGGGGGTCTAGAACGAGGGGTCACAGTCTCAGGATACAGGGTAGGACATTTAGGACTGAGATGAGCAGAAATGTTTTCACTCAGAGGGTGGTGAACCTGTGGAATTCTCCACCACAGAAGGCTGTGGAGGCCAAGTCACCGAATATATTTAAGAAGGAGATAGATAGATTTCTAGACACAAAAGGCATCAAGGGGTATGGGGAGAGAGAGCGGGAATATGGTATTGAGATAGAGGATCAGCCATGATCATATCGAATGGCCTACTCCTGCTCCTATTTTTCTATGTTTCTATGAACAGACTGCAAACAGAACAGGCAACAATTTAGGCAACCTTCTTCTAATTATAGCAGAAATTTATTCCCATAAATCATGCTGCATTTGCTAGTCCTTCCTAGCTAAATTCAGACCTGAGGAGCGCAGTAATGATGAGGTTGCTGCAAGTTATCCAACCACCACCTAATCCGGACAAAGCGCAACTGGCTTCCATTCAAAGTCTCGTTACAGTGTGATCGACACTCCAGCTGAAGAGCTGCTCCCACACAAACCAACGCAACAAATAAATCAGATTCTCAATCTGCAGTGTCAAAAGATAAAGAACTTACATAGTACTTACAGCACGGAAACAAGCCATTCGGCCCAACTGGCCTATGCTGGCGTTTATGCTCCACGAGCCTCCTTCCACCCCTCTACATCTCACCCCAGCAGCGTAATCTTCTATTCCCATCTCACCCCAGCAGCGTAATCTTCTATTCCCATCTCACCCCAGCAGCGTAATCTTCTATTCCCATCTCACCCCAGCAGCGTAATCTTCTATTCCCATCTCACCCCAGCAGCGTAATCTTCTATTCCCATCTCACCCCAGCAGCGTAATCTTCTATTCCTATCTCACCCCAGCAGCGTAATCTTCTATTCCTATCTCACCCCAGCAGCGTAATCTTCTATTCCTATCTCACCCCAGCAGCGTAATCTTCTATTCCTTTCCCCCTCATGTGTTTATCCAGCTTCGCCTTAAATGTTATTCGCCTCAACTACTCCCTGTGGTAATGAGTTCCACATTCTAACCACTCTCTGGGTGAAGAAGTTTCTCCTGAATTCCTTATTAGATTTATTAACATAAAACAAAGAATTTATAAATAATCCTTTGCATCCTCAGAATGTTCCAAGCTGCTTCTGTTTTTATGTAGGCAAATGTGGCAGACAATTTGTACATAGCAAGGCCACACAAGCAGCAACTTGCATTTACATAGCGCCTTCCACAACCTCGGAACGTCTCAAAGCACATTACAGCCAATGAAGTACTTTTTAAGTGTTGTCACTGTTGTAATGTCGGAAACATGGCAAGTAAATTTGCGCACAGCAAGGTCCCACAAACAGCAAGGAGATAAATGACCAGGTAATCTGGTTTTTAGTGCAGTTGGCCAGGACACCAGGGGGAACTCCCCTGCTCTTCTTCGCAGAGTGTTCTGGGATCTTTCACATCCACCAGAGAGGGCAGACCGTGCTTCAGTTTAAAGTCTCATCCGAAAGACGGACTGTTGCGCACATCTATAGCCCTGCAAAATGATATGAAAAGCTCGTGGCGGCTTGGCTTTCAATTCAGTCAATGATATCCCTCTGGACAGGGTGGCTGAAATGGTCCCAAACACACCGTACAAATTTCTCAAATTGGTGTGAGAACATAGAAACATAGGAGCAGGAATCGGCCATTCGGCCCTTCGAGCCTGCTCCGCCATTCAATATGATCGTGGCTGATCCTCTATCTCAATACCATATTCCCACTCTCTCCCCATACCCCTTGATGCCTTTGGTGTCTAGAAATTTATCTATCTCCTTTTTAAATATAGGAAGAGGAAGGCAACGCAGGATTAGATTTTCTGACTGATCCCGATTATTCTATGCATCATCAAACCTTGCAATTTCACAAAGCCATGATAGATTCCATCTCCCATCAATCTTCCAAAGTGCCAAGCACATTGGCCGGGCAATGGTTGTTAGGCACTGGGTGGCCAGAAAACAGTCAATCACATCCAGCAGACTTGTCCACTGCTGCAAGCTATGATGGAGTCGAAATAGCTGACACAGGAACTGCTGAGACACTGCTTTTTCAAGAAGGGAAAAGGGAAATAGTAATTGCGTCAAACATTAAACCTGGTGAAACTGTTCAGTTAGCCGCAGGCAGTGGCGTTGCGGAAGAAGCTTTATGGAGGGAAAACGAAGACATGCCATGACCTTGGTGTTATTTCAGAAAGGAACGTTTGGCTGGTATTCTGTTAAACTAGATTCCACCAAACAATTAGTAGCTCATAAAAGCTCTTTGGGGAGATTCCCGAGCCTATGTAAAATTCTCGAGCATAGCAGCCATGTCTGGTGATCTGCAAGGAAAACAAGCTTCAGCTTCTGCCAACAACACTCCTCACATTCCTTTACCTGAATGTGACCAAACTCTGAAGTAGAGATGGTTAAGGAGAGATTTGATAGAGGTGTTCAAAATTATGAAGGGTTTTGATAAGAGTAAATAAGGAGAAACTGTTTCCACTGGTGGGAGGGTCGGTAACGAGAGGACACAGATTTAAGATAATTGGCAAAAGAAACTGGGGGGGGGGGGGGAGAATTTTTTTTTTTTTTTTTTTTTTTTTTTTAAACACAGCGAGTTGTTATGATTGGCGAGTGGATGAAACAGACCATATCATGTGTTGCTGAAAAAGCCTTTGAAGATAGCAACAGAGCAACGATGTTGAAAGCCTTGCAGACCTGAATGACCCTCCAGAGAATCTTCGATAGATTCAGCAACCAAAGTCATTGGGCCGGAAATTCGGGTCACCACGGGTGAGTACGCGCTGGGTACTCACGCGTAGGGCCAACAAAAGTGCCGGTTTCGTGCATGCACGGGAAACTGGAACTTCCATTCCCTTGAAAGGGGTTCACAGGTCGAACGCGTGCGCCGGAGAGGCAGCGCGTACGCCTGGAACTTCCGGGTTTTTTTTTTCCCCCCAGGTTTCTCCGGGAGGGTAAGTCTCCAGCAGCTACGCTTTTAAAAAGCAGTCGCAAGGTCTGCTTTTAATAAGGTAAGTGGTGAATTAAGTAAAATTAAAACATTTTTTCCACAGGTTTATTACTTTTAAATACTTTAAAGAAAGATAAGTTTATTTTTAGCCCGGTTAAAAACTGTAATTAAATTTTTCAAAAATTTAAATTATTGTTTAAAATAGTTATTGTGTGTAATTTATAGTTATTTTAAAAATGTGATGTTTTTTTTAAAAAATTTATTTGAAGTTTTGGGGCCGATTTCTATTCATAGATTTGAGAGGTCTTCCTGTCAAATCTATGAATAGGGATTCCCTGCTCCGATTGGCTCCCCATGGCCCACGTGATCCCAGGGAACGCTTCGAACTAACTGCGCCCCTGGGATACGTGAGCACTGCGCGCCGGCAGCTGGAGCAGGCCCAGGATCGGAATCCCACGCGGGCCCACAGCTCAACGGCCGGCGCACTAGCTAAGTGCAGGTCGGGGGCTTGCACCCGCGGGAAGCCTCCGACCCGAATTTCTGGCCCATTATCGGTGCTTCTGCAAGTGAAACCTTCGACACCGAACTGCAAAAGATTGGACTGAATACAATAGAAGCTGAATCCCTTTTTATTAAAACAATTAAAACTTTCATATTTATACAGCACCTTTAATATTGTAAAACATCCCCCCAAGGCACTTCACAGGAGCGTAAATCAGACAAACTGTGACACACAGCCACATAAAGAGGTATTTGGACAGGTGACCAAAAGTTCGGTCAAAGAGATAGGTTATAAGGAACATCTTAAAGGAGGAGAGAGAGGTGGAGAGGTTTAGGGATGGAATTCCAGAGGTTAGGGCTGAAACAGCTGAAGGCACGGCCGCCAATGGTGGGGTGAAGGGAGTGGGGTGTAGACAAGAGGCCAGAATTGGAGGAATGCAGCGATCTCAGAGGGTTCTACAGCTGCAGGACCTGAGAGCGCTAGGGAGAGGGGCGAGGCCATGAAGGGATTTGAACAGGAGGGTGAGAATTTTAAAATCGAGGCGTTGCCAGACCAGAGGTCAGCGAGCACAGAGGTGATGGGTGAACAGGACTTGGTGCAAGTTAGGACACGGGCAGCAGAGTTTTGAACGAGCTGAAGGTTACGAAGGGTGGAAGATGGGAGGCCGGCTGAGATCCTTGCTGAGATTCAAAAACCAGTTTACATTTCTATAATTTCTGGACAGCATACTTCAAAAAAATGAAGTGTCGGGACTACCCTGCTGGCTCAGTGGGTACAGACACCGACTGGTATAGCATCGCCCCTTACATACCAGGACCTCAGCCATTGCAGCAGTTTGGGTGCTACAATTAGCATCAACATCCCTGAGCTAAGGAGGGACTCCTAATCCTGACCACTGCGCAGAAGATGCATGTGTGGGGGCATCGGGGTCGAAAAGGATCGGGCTCCACTGCGATGCCTCCCCATCGTAGAATAGCTTAAATGCCTGGGACCCCCTCATGAAAAATGGCCGCGTAGACGAGGTACGAGAGTGACTGGTGCCCGTGTACCGGTACCCACCAACGCAAGTCAGCACTTTCATGAGATGGGGGAGAAAACGGGGAGGGAAGGAGGAACAGAAAAAAGATGGCTCCAAAACCAGGCAGTCGTAAGCCCACTGTAAATTCAAAGAGCTCAACAGGACGGAACCTAAGCCGAATTTTAGAGTCGATACGACTTAGATAAAGCTCACCTCTGCCGCTGAAAAAAACGAGTCATCGGAGGTCACACTGGCATCGTCATCGAGATAGTATCTCCCGGAATCCTCTCCGTAGGGAAGGGCCAGAGCCCCAACACACTCTGGGCAATAACAAAAAAAAAGGTTTTTCTCCCATGAAACTCTACTGAGTAACTCAGGTTGAAAATCAGCAGTAACTACACAAACCTGTTTACAATATAAAAGAACAAAAGAATATAATTAGGAGCAGGAGTAGGCCATACGGCCCCTCGAGCCTGCAATAGGATCATGGCTGATCTTCGACCTCAACTCCACTTTCCCGCCCTATCCCCATATCCCTTCGAGTCCAAAAATCTATCTCTCTCAGCCTTAAATATACTCAACATCTACAGCCCTTTGGGTTAGAGAATTATAAAGATTCACAGCCCTCTGAATGAAGAAATTTCTCCTCATCTCAGTCTTAAATGACTGACCACTTATCCTGAGACTATGCCCCCTGGTTCTAGACTCTCCAGCCAAGGGAAACAACCTCTCAGCATCTACCCTGTCAATTCCCCTCAGAATCTTATGTTTCAATGAGATCACCTCTCATTCTTCTAAACTCCAGAGAGTACAGACCCAATCTACTCAATCTCTCCTCACAGGAACAACCCGCTCATCCCAGGGATCAATCTAATGAACCTTCATTGCACTGCCTCTAAGGTTAGTATATCCTTCCTCAGACAAGGAGACCAAAACTGTGCACAAAGAGCTCTCTTCCCCAGCTTAAGAATCAGAACTTACCAAAATCAGCCAGCAGGCTATTTGAAGGTACGGTCTCCCCAAACTCTTCCTGTAGTCGATAAGCTCGGTGCAGCAGGGCTTCCAGCTTCTGTGAAAACTCCTTGTTCCTCGATGCCTGTTTAATTATTTGCAGTTGAGGGGTTCTGCTCGTTGTTCAGTTCATCCTAAACTCAATTTCCTCTTTTCCCCTCCCCACAATGCTAATCTACAAGCGCCACTGAGCCCAAATGTAGGGGTCCTATAGTCACCCCAGCCAAGACCAGCTAACTCAGCGAAGGCTGAGGATGAAGCAAGTTCTCTAGGATCCCTCATTTCAGCTCACCCGGTGAGTCGCTGAGACAGACAGACCAGCAGGTCCCAGCTGATCTTGGCTCGGTCAGTGGTAGGGTGTTACAATTGGCCTCAGCAACCCTAGGTTAGACAGGGAGGAATCAGTTGGGGTTCCCTATCCAGTGACTCCTGCTAAAAAACGGACATCTCTCTTCATAGATTCATAGAGATTTACAGCACAGGAGGAGGCTATTCGGCCCATCGTGTCTGTGCCGCCTGAAAAAGAGCTCTCCAGCCTAATCCCACTTTCCAGCTCTTGCTCCATAGCATTGTAGGTTACTGCACTTCAAGCGCATATCCAAGTACAGGAAACTCTTTTTTATCCGGCACCGACGGGACCGGCGTGGTGCCGGTTTATCAAAAAGTCCAGATTACAGAGAGGTATAGTAAAAGGTACGAGAGCTCCGTACACAGCAACAAATCCAGGCTTCCCTGTTGCTTAGCAACAGGTGCAGGAACGCCGGCCACAAGATCTAGGTGTCCCTGTTGCTTAGCAACAGGTGCAGGAACCCCGGCCACAAGATCTAGGTGTCCCTGTTGCTTAGCAACAGGTGCAGGAACCCCCGGCCACAAGATCCAGGCGTCCCTGTTGCTTAGCAACAGGTGCAGGAACCCCGGCCACAAGATCTAGGTGTCCCTGTTGCTTAGCAACAGGTGCAGGAACCTCAGTTACACAGCCACAAATCCTGGAACGGCCACTAATATGAAGTAAAACTTAGCTAAACCGACTCCTGAATTTTGCCGGTTAACAGAGATTTCCGGTTATTTAGGTGCCGGTAAATCGAAAGTTTCCTGTGCTTTTGAAATGCGATGAGGGTTTCTGCCTCTACCACACTTTCAGGCTGTGAGTTCCAGACCCCCACCACCCTCTGGGTGAAAAAAGTTCTCCTCAACTCCTCTCTAATCCTTCCACCAATTACTTTAAATCTATGCGCCCTGGTTATTGACCTCTCTGCTAAGGGAAATAGGTCCTTCCTAGCCACTCTATCTAGGCTCCTTATACTTTTATGCACCTCTTCCTGCCCTTCTCAATGTACTCGGGCACTACAAGGCTACAGACCAGAGAGCTGGAAAGTGGGATTAGGCTGGATCGCTCTTTGTCGGCCAGCACAGACACAATGGGCTGAATGGCCTCCTTCTGTGCCTTAAATTTCTATGATTCTATTTCATAGTTTCAACTGTGTGTTGACAGAGTTTGACACGTGTTTCTTGTCAGTAGCAAGGTTATGACCCCAGATATATGAATACTGCCTGTCCCCACCTCACTGCCCATTCATTATCGCTTCTCCAGGCACTGTGCAAAACAGCACGACAGGAAAATCCCAACACACAAGGACCTTAAACTCAATGTACAGGAAACTCTTTGGTATCCGGCACCGACGTGTTGCCGGTTGATCAAAAATTCCGGATGACGGAGAGGGTTATCTACCGATGCTATTTTTAACAAAGAAAAATAAAAAAATCAAGAAATGTGCAGCATACAGTAATTGGGTATTCCCCTACAGAATGTTGTGTTAAATGGACGGTGGAAGATGCTTGATTAAGTACAGTACTGCCAGTTGAGGGTAATGCAATGCAATGACTACCAGCAGCGTGGGAGACACACAGTACCCCTGTAAAATGGCGGATCAGAAGAGACTACCGGCAGCGCGGGAGAGTCAGACTCCTGTTATTGAGGTGTTCCGACTTCTGACAGTGCCAAGAAGCCGAGTAGTGTCGGTTTGGAGAACTACCCCCACTGACTAACTCGGCCACCGCGGGAGACTCGGACTCGGCAACATTGCCGGTTATTGAGGTGTTGTTTTCGGAGTGAGAATTTTGCCGGTTAATAGAGAGTTTCCTGTACAAGCCAAGTATTTGTCTAAACCGTTCAGGACAGCCAGTTTGATAAGGGGCTGGAAGAGGCAGCAATGTTTTTGACCCCACTTTCACACAGAAACACACTTGCTGCAGTTACATCGTTACTTTGCCAAAGGTTCGGCTCGTCGCGACAGGCCAATAAAGCCATTTTGCAACCGCAACACGGATGCTCCCCCAGTCATGGGGAAGGGACCACTGCTTTACACAGTCCACGTCTCTGCTCGGTGTATGGTGTACCTCAC
This sequence comes from Somniosus microcephalus, assembly GCF_052327205.1. NCBI lineage: Eukaryota > Metazoa > Chordata > Chondrichthyes > Squaliformes > Somniosidae > Somniosus > Somniosus microcephalus. Next base: position 5,700,868 of record NC_141009.1, read on the forward strand.
AGCTGTCCCCAGTCCCGCCGCTCGCTCCCAGGTTCATCAGACAATTCTTTTTTTCAGTTTCAGAGCCACTCCTCTGTCGTTGGGTCAGGGCGAGTTCCCACTTTTGCAAAGCTTCTTCAAACAACTCCATCCCTAATCATTAAATGGAATTACATAGAATTACACAGAATGTACAAGCACAGAAACAGGCCATTCAGCCCATCAGGTCTACGTCGGTGTTTATGCTCCACACGAGCCTCCTCCCACCCTCTTCCTCTCACCCGATCAGCATAACCTTCTATTCCTTTCTCCCTCGTGTGTTTATCTAACTTCCCCTTCAATGTATCTACACTATTCGCCTCAACCACTCCCTGTGGCAGCGAGTTCCACATTCTCACCACTCTCTGGGTAAAGAAGTTTCTCCTGAATTCCCTATTAGATTTATTGGTGACTATCTTATATTGATGGCCTCTAGTTTTACAAAACGAAACACTTGGGAACCCTAAAAACAAAAACTAGCATTACCATCGCAAATTCAAGCATGGTTTGAAATCATAACATTTGCGATTTTAAATCCCCCTCTCCCAATTCGCTCCTGACCTCAGGGCAATCCGTTCCTTGGCTTCTGCCGATGCAAGCAAAAGTGGCATAATTGACTCACCTCCCCAGTCTCTTTCCCCATTGGCCAGGGAGCAAAGAACAGGAGCACCTCGTCTCCAAACAGGCAATCCAGCTGATTGAGGTCAGGTGTAGCCCAGGGTAAATGCAGAACCATGATCCATCTATTCTGCCCCAACAACGTGCTTTAAACCCCTCCTGCTACTTGCAGCCTCTCCATTTTCTTGTGTTTTTTCTCAATTAACTGAATAGCTGCATTAACTATTCAGTTCATTAATCCTTTATAAATCACTGGTTAAGCCTCGGCTGGAGTATTGTGTCCAATTCTGGGCACCATACTTTAGGAAGGATGTCAAGGCCTTGGAGAGGGTACAGAGTAGATTTACTAGAATGGTACCTTGGATGAGGGACTTCAGTTACATGGAGAGACTGGAGAAGCTGGGATTGTTTTCCTTAGTGCAGAGAAGGTGAAGGGGAAATTTAAGAGAGGTGTTTAAAATTATGAAGAGTTTTGATAAGTAAATAAGGAGAAACTGTTTCCACTGGTAGGAAGGTCAGTAACCAGAGGACACAGATTTAAGGTAAATGTCAAAAGTGCCAGAGGGGAGATGAGGAGAAATTACTTTACACAGCGAGTTGTTACGATCTGGAATGCACTGCATGAGAGAGTGATGGAAGCAGATTCAATAGTAACTTTCAAAAGGAAATGGGATAAATACTTGAAGGGAGAAAATGTGCAGGGGGAGTGAGACTAATTGGATAGCTCTTTTAAAGAGCTAGCACAGGCACGATGGGCAGAATGGCCTCCTTCAGTGCTGTATGAGTCGATGAACTAGTGGCCATATGGTTACTACCTTCCACTCACAGACGATAATACAAACTTACCTCATCCATCGCTTCTGTGCTGGACAACCAAACTGAGGTTTTTAATAGGATCCAAAAATTAGAAAAGGCTCGTGCCGAGTAGGTTTTCTCTCCCAGGTTTTCCTTCCTCCACTTCTAATCCAAATTTCATCCTTTAATACAGAACTAGCAAACCCCACCCATAGGGGCAGTTGTACACTGGCTCTGTGGGTAAGTGCACTCCTCTCTACCCCATCGGGCATTGCATCCGCCCCACCGATCCACGTGCAGGCAAGTAGTATAAGACTATAATGAAAGCACAGTATTATAAAAGCTTCCTACCAATAACGTATAGGTTCTCAGCATTGGAATCCTCTGTCGTCACATTCTCTTCCCGAACGGCTTCCGCTTCCCATGGTTCGACTGGCGAGCCTGCGGGACTCGGCGAGTTCGCTGGTCGTATCTTTCAGTAATCATTTAATGAAAAGAAACACAAGCACAGTTCAGACTAAAAAAAAAGACTTGCATTTATACAGCATCTTTCACAACCTCAAGACGTCCCAAAGCACTTTCCAGCAAATTAAGAGTGTAGTCACTGTTGTAATGTAGGAAATGCAGCAGCCAATTTGCGCACAGCAAGTTCCCACAAACAGCAATGGGATAATGACCAGATCACCTGTTCTAATGATGTTGGTTGAGGGATAAATATTGGCCAGGACACCGGGGGAGAACGCCCCTGCTCTTCTTCCAATAGTGCCATGGGGTCTTTTACGTCCACCCGAGGGGGCAGACAGGATTTAATGTCTCATTCGAAAGATGGCACCTCCGACAGTGCAGCACTGGAGTGTCAGCCTGGATTATGTGCTCAAGTCTATGTAGTGGGGCTAGAATCCACAACCTTCTGACTCAGAGGTGAAAGTGCTACCCACTGAGCCACGACTGATTAGTGACTGGACTGATGACTATACCATTGTTACACACTACTGGGGCGGGGAGGGGGCACAAGCACAAGCACAGGGCCTCCTGCACGCTCGATGTGCGAGTTACAGCACAGATGCTGGTGAGTACCTCTGAAGGGAATTTAGAAAACAGAACCCATAGCTCCCCAGGGGTTCGGTGGGTTAAAGCACCGTCCTGTGTGGTACTGAGCCACACAACACAGGACGATCTCAGACGTAATCCGCAGTTTGTACTGATTGTTGATTTCAGCCGGAACATCTACGATTGAATTCAATGGCCATGTCCTTTTGGGGGGGTGCGAGGAAAATAGCCAGAATGCTAGCAGGGATCACTGGTATCAGGACCAAATCTGTGCATGTGTACACCAAGCAAGAACAGGATTGGACTGAACGACTCATTAAAAATGGACATAGCATCATAAAACACAGAAGGAGGCCATTTGGCCTATCGTGCCTGTGCCAGCTCTTTGAAAGAGCTCTCCAATTAGTCCCATTCCCCGGCTCTTTCCCCATAGCCCTGCAAATTTTCTCATGCAGGAGAGACAGAGTGATAAACAACATGGTTTGAATGCTCCTTACCGACGTCAGGCTATGGGAAGAGCTGGATCGCCGGCCGAGCACGCTGGAGGAGACTGCGCTGAGAGTATCGTTGCTCTTACTCCCCGGGCTCTGCACTCTTTTAGGAGGGGGTGCTGTAAGGAAGAGGAGAGATTTCAGACACATTCGGTAATGGCTGCTTGGGGGACACAGGCTTCTCATCACAACACGGGAGGAATAAGGGGGACGGAAGGAAATAAAACCTGCTGCTCGACATCACAGACAAACTGCAGAGGGGCAGCTGACTGCATTGGGTGCATTTATGAACTAAATCAAAAGCATCACTGGTGACAAAACACACAGGTTTTCACCAGAGTGTGTGGGGGGTGATATTCCTATAGTTCTTTTTAATTTGTTCCTGGGATCTGATCTCGTGAACTGGTTTCGATTGTCTGAGGGGGTTGGAGAGAAATTCGGCAGAGTTTTTCCCCCCTAATTAGCCTTGTCTTTTTTTTGCCTCTCCCAGAAGATTACATGGCTGCTGGTGGGGGTGGAAAGAGAGAACAACAATGTTCCCTTTACGCTGCGCAACCACGCAGCGCTCTGGAGGTCCCGCGCAGGCCGCTTGCCAGCTTCACAATGGGAAAAACCGCGCACGCGTGGAAATTTGAATGGCTTGCAGAGCCCCCCAAAAAATGAAAAGGAACATTGGGTAGCAAGTGTCTGGTCGTGATGCTCCGAGCATCATTGGTGTTTTCCTGCCCATCATTTTCGTATGCTCGCAAGTGGGCAACAATGGCAAGGCAGCATCACCACCAACCCTAGTTACCCCGAGGGCATTAAGAGGCAACCACAGGGCAGTGAGAATTGGAGTCACATGGGCCAGACTGGATAAGGACATCAGGTCCCCTTCACTGAAGGACATTAGTGAACCAGCTGGGTTTTTACAACAATCCGGCAGATTTCACAGGTCATTTTTCTGGTACCAACCCACTAGATTTATTGAACCTAATTTCACAACAAGTCATGGTGTAGCTGGTACCTGCCCAGATTATCTAATGATTTAAAACTGAACAGTCCATTTGCCCACAGTCAATTGAATTTTTTTGACGTGTGCAAGAAGAGTCAAGAGAGAGAGACTTCAGAAGTTTTCTCCACAGCACCATCTATCGCCAACACCTGCAATTACAATGTTACAGGCAATTGTTTACATACAGGATTTCCATGCTTAAAGTTTATATATAGCCAGTTTCAATGTTAAATGTTGACATAAAAGCGTGACCAAAAATCAGGAAGTGTGCGCATACACAAGAGTCTATAAAACAATTCATTTCTTCCACAACAAGATTTTCTTCTTTTCTCGATTTCATCTTCCTTTCAGGCCTCCGTTCATGCCCCACTCCCTGATTAAGTCATTCTCTCAGGACTCTGCACATCATATCTTCGAGCTCAAGGATAATCCAGGGATGGGGCAGGGAAGTTCCTTGTCTCCACTCGGTGCCTCATTCCTGAGCCGAGATCAGAACACCACCCCCTCCCCTCCACCCCCCCCCCTTTCTTCACATTGCCCAGTTGAAGCCAAGACTTCCTTTTTTCCCCTCTTTATTGTGGTTCTGTCCCCGCTTCCCATTTAAATTTCTGCCATTCCATGTCATGCATCGGCCGCAGTTGTGAACGGGCAAGCTCCCCTCAGGATTGCCAGGTTAACACCAAGCACTAGGATGTGCTCAACTGCACACCAAGCAATGGTAAAGACACAAGGTGAGGGGAGGGGGCCAAGCCAGTCCTATAAAGCCAGTGAAGGATTTTTGGACTTTACCTGAATTACCTGCTAAAAAGGAGCTGAGTTTGGTTAAAAAGAACTGTTAAACTGCCCATTCAAGGCGGCATGCTGGGAAGCTTGACCAAAGTGTTATGCAGACTGTCTAGAAGAACTCCAGATAAGGAGGCCTTGAGAAGACAGTGAGAATTGTCTCAACACTGGGTGTGGTTTTGTAGCATCAGTCTGTGTAACCATGGGCGAGAGAGAGAGTGGAAAGTTACGAGAAAGATCAGCAAGAATGGTATAAGAGCAGCCATTCTAAAGTGAAAGTAAGGCACAGTGTACCAGACAGACCAGAAGAACACGTCGCAGGATGTCGATGGATTATTAATCTTCCAGTGTCCACGAAGCAGAAGAATTGGCCAGTTTCGAGTTGTACCACTGACTTACAGGTTGTATGCATCTTTATCTGTAAACCCATTGTGCTTTAATGTTAATAAAACCATTATTTGGAAAAATTTATAGTCTTGATCTCACCTCTGGTCACCCTAAAGATGCAAGAGAGTTAAAACAAATACCTTACAACAGGCCCAACCTTGATGCCAGTGGTAGGCACGGTTTATTGTAGCTGAAGGTGGCCATAGGAGTCGGAGGTAGGAGGCCAAAGCCCCCCGTCAAGGAGAGCTTTAGTTTGCCTCCACAGCACTGTTTTCGTTACGTTAACTTTACAGGGTTGCCTCTGGACAACGGAAGGAACCCTGAAAAGTAAATGGGGCAATAGCATGCAGACCCAGGAGGATCCCGAGCACCCCTAGGATCCAGAGCGGAAAATCAGCCAGGCTTCCTGATCCTGATTGCTTTTCAGTGTCTCCTGCAGTGATGTGCATGAGTGAATTTTTGGATGAGAATGGGATCAGGTCTTCACAGTTGAATACCCTGCTGACGTTCACTGTCTGGGATCAGCAAGAATAGTCCCTTTGGGCCTGCCCCACTGGTACCTGTGCCCACAGCGAGAGTCAGCCCCTTAGGCCTGCACCACTGGTACCCATGCCCACAGCGAGAGTCAGCCCCTTAGGCCTGCACCACTGGTACCCGTGCCCACAGCGAGAATCAGCCCCTTAGGCCTGCACCACTGGTACCCGTGCCCACAGCGAGAGTCAGCCCCTTAGGCCTGCACCACTGGTACCCGTGCCCACAGCGAGAGTCAGCCCCTTAGGCCTGCACCACTGGTACCCGTGCCCACAGCAAGAGTCAACCCCTTAGGCCTGCACCACTGGTACCTGTGCCCACAGCGAGAGTCAGCCCCTTAGGCCTGCACCACTGGTACCTGTGCCCACAGTGAGAGTCAGCCCCTTAGGCCTGCACCACTGGTACCTGTGCCCACAGTGAGAGTCAGCCCCTTAGGCCTGCACCACTGGTACCTGTGCCCACAGCGAGAGTCAGCCCCTTAGGCCTGCACCACTGGTACCTGTGCCCACAGTGAGAGTCAGCCCCTTAGGTCTGCACCACTGGTACCCGTGCCCAGTGAGAGTCAGCCCCTTAGGCCTGCACCACTAGTACCTGTGCCCACAGTGAGAGTCAGCCCCTTAGGCCTGCACCACTGGTACCTGTGCCCACAGCGAGAGAGTCAGCCCCTTAGGTCTGCACCACTGGTACCCGTGCCCACAGTGAGAGTCAGCCCCTTAGGTCTGCACCACTGGTACCTGTGCTCACAGTGAGAGTCAGCCCCTTAGGCCTGCACCACTGGTACCTGTGCCCACAGCGAGAGTAGGCCCCTTCTGGAGAGAAATGGAGAATTTTTCTTTTTTTTTTAAAAATAGAAAGGGCAAACAAATGGCTTCTTTACCTCTCTTTAAGGGTGGGAGTCTCCCCAGTGCAGGGAGCTGGGGCTCCTTGCGTTTCTCTGCATCTTGCTTTTTCCTCCGCCGTCGCCTCTTCAGCTGGTGGGCTGTGAGAGCCAAGGCCACGGTACCCAAAGCTGTTGCAAAAAGCACCTTCTTCAGCCCCGGAGACAGCCTCAGTTGTGAGAAGATGGACTTTAGACGGTATCAAATAAAGAGCGTTTTAGAATTTATCACAATACGTTAGAGAATACATAGAAATCACAGCACAGAAACAGGCCCTTCGGCCCAAATGATCCATGCTGGTGTTTATGCTCCACACGAGCCTCCTCCCACCCTACTTCATCTCACCCCATCAGCATAACCTTCTATTCCTTTCTCCCTCATGTTTATCCAGCTTCCCCTTAAATGCTAATTACAAAACATGATGCCTGGGGTGTTGCTTCAAACTACTGCCCCGCAAAACTACATCTGTACGAGTCAAGTGCTTTCAAGTTATGATTCTAGAAGATGCTTACACTTTGTGGGTCTGTCCAATAAGAGACTAGAAAGCCTGTTCTGTCCATGCAAGTGTGAGCACACAAGGGCCCAATACTGTGACATGGAATGCATCACCCATTCAGGTACAACATTTAGGGGCGTGAACACACACAATGTTTTTTTTTTAAGTTACATTTTAATTTTATTTTCTTTCCTTGCTAAATGTCTTCCCTCTCCCTTACTGGGGCATGATTTCACAGGCACTGGGGGTCCTCCAGTGCACAAATAGCCAATATTCACATGCAAGCAGAGCATGATTGCAGGCTATCTGACTGCAGGGAACCTCTCAGCCAAGCCTGATCCTGTCCTAAGCCATTGTCCACACACAGGGGTCAATGAATAACAAACAGGATCAGGAACCCTGGCTGATTATCCCCTCCCTAACGGAGAGGCACAGAGACCAATAGCAGCACCCTGATCATTACCCTGGCTGAAAGGAGCGGACACAGCACAAACCAGGGTTCGATTATAGGAGCTTCCCGATCTGTGGGACTCAGCGACTCACTGGATAAAGCTGCTGAGCCGTCAGGGGAGCACGGTTTAACTTTTACTGATTACGGGGCGTGGGAGTCTCCACTAGAGCACCCAGTTTGAGAATATTTCCTGATATTTAAAATCCAGTGCATCTTCCAAATGAACTGTACGGGTAGCACAAAGCCACTTTGCTTAAACTTCTTTGTTTTACGTCTCACAGAAACACAATAAGGTCATCATTTAAAGAAGTTTGCATTTATTAAGCGCCTTTCGCATCCTCAGGACGTCATCCAATTAATTACTTTTGAAGTGTAGTCACGGCAACCAATTTGTGCACAGCAAGCTCCCACAAACAGCAATGAGATAAATGACCAGGTAATATGTTTTGGTGGTGGTGAGTGAGGAATAAGTACTGGCCAGGACACCGGGGAGAACTCCCCTGCTTTTCTTCAAATAGTGCCATAGAACCTTTTATGTCCACCCGAGAGGGCAGACAAGGCCTCGGTTTAACATCTCATCCAAAAGACGGCACCTCTGACAGTGCAGCACTCCCTCGGTACTGCACTGGAGTGTCAGCCTGGATTATGGGCTCAAGTTCTGGAGTGGGACTTAGACCCACAACCTTCTGACTCAGGGGCAAGAGTGCTACCCACTGAGCCACAGCTGACCCCCAAGTACTACTTTCCCCTCTTCTCCTGAAAGCACCAACTTCTACTGGGAGACACCTCCACCAGCACCAGTAGTTCTCCAGTACAAACGCTCATTGTGTATGCAAAGTGCGTACAACGTTCACAAAGACAGCAGTAAAAGGAGTGGCACGTTTGTGGGTATCACACGGCATTGTCCAGTATAGAACTGCAATGCAGTACTGAATTACAGCCAGTAGGGGTCTTCAGTGAGCCAGGTATATGGGAGGATCCCTCTAGAGGCATAGCCAAGATGGGCCGAATGGCCTCCTTCTGTGCCGTGAATTTCCATGAGTGGCAGAAACCGAGTACGGTGACATTTCAACCTACACCACAGGACCTCACGTTCCATCTTTCCCCGAATTGTTTCCTCTCCAAAACGCGGCGAATCGTGCTCAAGTTTCCCCAAGCAACAACTGTCCCAAGTGGCCACGTGAGTCTGGACAGGGAGTTTCAGGAGGCTACGTGACAGTGCGATAATCGTCTATATAAATATCTGACTTTCAAAAGGATCCCAATTTTGAAACTCGCATCTTTAAAATATGCTCCTGAAATTGAGTGAAAGAAACGCATTTGGAGAAATAAGCCATGCTTTACATTTTCTTCTTTATAACATCTTTAGTTCTGTAATTCCTTTTGTGATTTAAAGAAACACCACATGAAACGTTAGGGATAGGAGTTTAATTTTTTTTTAAATCACAGCATGCACAGTAATAGAGTAGGTAAGCCAAGTGTTATTGATCCGTTTGGAATTTCTGATTAGATTTAAATCAATTTACAAAGTTTGCAAATCACAGCAGAGAGAGTTGCAGGATTCAAAGAGACCCTGATCAAAATAACCCTCAGCTCCCATCCTAATCTGATAATAACCCAGTCCGCCACCTATTCTCATCAGCAACTCCAGGCCCCACCAATCCCCATCAGCAACTCCAGGCCCCACCAATCCCCATCAGTGGAATTACTTTTACATAAATTACACCAGTGAGGTGGCACCATAAACATCTAAGAATTGGGTAATAAAACTATGAAACGTTTACCCTGCTAATGTCTCAGCTAAGGCAGCAAGTTGCTAAGCCATGGAGATCAGGAAGTTCCACGGGGTGGGGTGATACGGTGGGTTCAGTAACTGGCCTATCGCCTCGGGAATCTGGCTTCGAATCCAGCCCAGGCTGGCGAGATGAATGTTGTCTCTCTGCTTACTGCAAGGGTCCTATGTGAAATTACTTTGGACAGTCCCAATCCAATTCCATAATTGGGAATCTCAATCAAGAATGGCTCATGTGGGTAATGGAAAAACGGAAGGGGGTACCTGGGATTGGTGCACATTGTCAGGGCAGAGTTTGGTAACTTTACATTGTATAAAATGGATCTGGGAATGCTTGATACTGGCATGTAGGTCGCTGCGACCTGGAATGCACTGCCTGAAAGGGTGGTGGAAGCAGATTCAATACTAATCTTCAAAAAGGCAATTGGAGAAATACTTGAAAAGGAAAAATTTGCAGGTGAGTGGGACTAATTGGAGAGCTCTTTCAAAGAGCCAGTACAGGTGCGATAGGCCAAACGGCCTCCTCCTGTGCTATAGGTGCCTGAAATGTAAGGTGTTCCATTTTCCAGTACTAGCACGCCTCTCCTTGATCAGCACTATAAAAGCAGCGAAGAAATCTCTGCTGTATGTTGAGTCAGTCCTCTCAGCTGGGGTGATGGGAGGGGCATTGCAATTAGCTTTAGAGAGAGGAAACTTGACCTGGGGTCCCGGTCCCACTCCTGCTTACTATACAGGGCTGGAAGTGTCTGTCTGATCAAACAGCCTGCCAACACTCAGCATCTAGGCTCACATTGTCACTTGGACAAGCGACCAGAAGCCAACGGGGAACCAAGACCCCATCAAGGAGCCAAAGCCAGGAGGGGAACAAATAGGTGGGGGGGAACAAATAGAGAAAAGCTATAAAAATAAAGATTGCAGATTAGTGTCCGACTAATATATAGAATGTAACATTGGAAGGAACAGTCCCCACAACAGCTTTCCCCGCAAGCATTTGTTTTTTGAACTGAACAAACACCCGTGGAGGGTGAGCAGAAAAAGAGGCAAGTGCGAAACCGACACCCCGGCTACAGGGAACGTAACTCCAACCAGACGGTTGTACTCTGCAGCCAGCGCCAGACTCATGGTCCCACACAGGGCTCACTGAAGAAAGAGATTTCATTTAGGTAGCACTTTTTAAGGCCTCAACGCATCCCAAAGTGCTTCAGAGCCAATGAAGTGCTTTTGAAGTGCAGTCGCTGTTGTAATGTAGGAAACGCAGCAGCCAATTTGTGCACAGCAAGATCCCACAAACAGCAATGAGATAAATGACCAGATAATGTTTTTTAGTGGTATTGGTTGAGGGATAAATGTTGGCCAGCACACTGGGGAGAACTCTCCTGCTCTTCCTCCATTCGCGCCATGGAATATTTTACGTCCACCTGGGAGGGCAGATGGGGCCTCGGTTTAAACATCTCCTCCAACAGACAACACCTCCGACAGTGCAGCGTTCCCTTCAGTACTCCACTCGAGTGGCAGCCTAGGTTCTGGGCTCAAGTCTCTGGAATGGGGCTTGAACCCACAACCCTCTGACCCTGAGGCAAGAAAGTGCTCTGTCTGAGTCACGGGTCAATAGTAGATACACTAGAGGATCTGAGGAAATCTCATGGTCTAATCATCCAAGATATCGGTGACAAACATGTATTTGTTCAAAAAAAAAAATGTTTTAAGGTTTTATTTTTGAGACAGATATTGGAGGACAGTGCTTTGTCCTGGAGTATCCCTTTAAGCAGTCACGGAGCAGTTTCACTGCAGTGCAGTGGTGCTGAGCATTAATACGGAGACTCAGGGAGCAAAGAGGGCATTAAACCAATCCCCTACTCTGTTACTTTGCTGAGATGCGTCGAGCAAGGAGCCCGGCGGAGGGCAGGGAAATATCAGGCACAGAAGTCCAGTTGGGTGGGAAACTCATGATTCCTAGCAGCCAGCCAAAGTGGTACTGGGAACCATCCTACTTGCGATTGCACTCGAGAGGGTACAGAGGAGATTTGCGAGGATGTGGCCAGGACTGGAGATTTAAAATAATTGGTAGAAGAATTAGAGGGGAGTTGAGGAGAACTTTTTCCAACCAGAGGGTGCTGGGGTTCTGGAACTCACTGCCTGAAAGGGTGGGAGAGGCAGAAACCCTCATCACATTTAAAAAGTACTTGGATGTGCGCTTTAAGTGCCGTAGCCTGCAGGGCTACGGACCAAGAGCTGGACAGTGGGATTAGGCTGGATAGCTCTTTTCAGCTGGCACAGACACAATTGGCCAAATGGGCTCCTTCTGTCTGTTCTATGACTCTACTACCAACAAACAGTGAACCCAGGTGGACTAAACAACAACTTGGAAATCATTCTTTTTTTTAAAAAAAAAGGTAATGGATGAATGTTAAATTTTCATGCGAAGTTTAAATATGAAACTGTAATTATGTCTCCCCCCAAAATTCAAAACTAAAAATTCAAAGAATCACGGAGGCTCTGGTTAATTTAAGGTGCTGAAGTGTTCTAGAGACGAGAATGAGGAACGTTAACAGAATCACTCCAATTGGTCTTTTGTTAAATATGTGCCAAAATGCAGCTCGTGTGGAGCATGAACACAGGCGGCCTGTTTCTGTGCTGTAAATTCTCTGTCGCCAGCTCAGACTGAAGGGATGAATGGTTGCTCTCTGTTGGTTGTACGGGCCCTATATTGAATTAGTTTGAACAGTTTCGATGTAGCTCCTGGTGGAACTAGGTTCTATAGCACAAAAAAACTCCTACATTTGGCACAATTTAACTCGGAAAGGCCGTAGGATTTGGAATGCGCTGCCTGATAGGGCGGTGGATACAGATTCAATAGTAGCCTTCAAAAGGGAATTGGATAAATACATCAAGGGGAAAAAATTGCAGGGATATGGAGAAAGAGCGGGGGGCTAACTGGATTGCTCTTCCAAAAGAGCCGGCGCGGAAAGAATGGCCTCCTTCTGTGGTTGGTGCATGAAGCATAACAACTCAGAAGGAAATGTTATTCTGAGGTTGGGACTGAGGTGGTGCTCTCCCTGACCGGACGTTGGAAAAGGTGTTTCATTCCCCAACACTTGCATCCTTCACCCTCAGGAATAGGAAATCCAAGCCCAAAGATTTAATTCACCAGAGGCCGTGCTGTGATTTAACAATTTCTGGCATGCACCAACAGAGTGATGGAGCACGAGTTCGCCCAAGGTTCCTGACCTCAGCCATTCCACCAACACAAGGCACCTCGCGGAAGTCACCCGCTTCCCAGAAAACATCATGGGGAGAAGCATCCCCATTGTGTTGGGCAGGGGTATCAAGGGATATGGAGCAAAGGCGGTAAAATGGAGTTCAGGTGCAGATCGGCCATGATCTATAATTGAATGGTGGAGCAGGCCTGAGGGGCCGAATGGCCTCCTCCTGTTCCTAATATTCCCATCCCTGGGAGTCATTCTAAAGCAGCTCTAAATAACTGGTAGTGGAGCAGGAGTGGCAGAGTTGAGAGCTGTCACTGTGGGGGGGTTATAGATCAGGCACAGTTTGGCCCATGGTGGAAAGAATTTAAAAGGGGGAACTGATACCCTCACGATTTACTCAAACTTTATTATCGAACCTGATGAACATTCCACATGAATTTTATAGTGCATTATTAAATGTTACAGTTTGATGTACTATCTAATTTGTGACTTATACAGTCTTTGGCCAGCCAGAACAATACTGCTCACTATAGTCAACAATTAGACCTCCTCCCCAACAATGTTTCCTTTAAGCTGCGTGGCCATGCGGCACTCCAGGGATCCCGCACAGCCGGCTTTTAAATAGAAAAACTGCACATGCACAGTATTTTGAATGGGCCGCACAGTCTGTTAAAGGGGCTGCGCGACCCAAAAAAATTTACAGGGAACATTGCTCCCCACCCCACAAAGTTACAGCAAGTCTCACCAGGTAAAGGCACATTACACAGAATTTACAGCACGGAAACAGGCCATTCAGCCCATCAGGTCTATGCCAGTGTTCATACTCCACACGAGCTTCCTCCCGCCCTCTTCATCTCACCCGATCTGCATATTCTTCTATTCCTTTCTCCCTCATGTGTTCATCGAGCTTCCCCTTTAATGTATCTCTGCTATTCGCCTCAACCACTCCCTGTGGCAGCGAGTTCCACATTCTCACCACTCTGGGTAAAGAAGTTTCTCCTGAATTCCCGATTGGATTTATTAGTGACTATCTTATATTCATGGCCCCTAGTTTTGGATGTGATACTGAGGCAGACAGACCCAGGTTTGATGCCTGGTCTGTGCTGAGTTAGTCCAAGTCAGCGTCAGGTGGGTGGGAGTCGCTACAACTGGTCTAAATGTCAACTAGGGGAAGTGAACGACTGGCCAGGGAACTGGCTCCTGGTGGAAAATGTCTATTCATCAGGTTTGAAAATAAAGTTTGAGTAAATCGTGAGGGTAGCAGTTCCTCTTTTTAAATTAATCCCCCTGTACGGGTCAAACTATGCCTGACCTATGACCCCCACAGTAACAGCTCTCAAAACTCTGCCAGTGATGAGGGAGAGGGTGAGGAGGACAGGATAGCTGGCTGCAATACTCCTTTTAGGAAATTTGGTTTTAAAAAAAATAAATGCAATTATAGTACAAGATTATTTACAAGTCAAATAGGTGAATTTACTTGGCGTGCCTACTTCGAAAACAGAACCACGTACGATATGCAAGTCACCCGTGAGGACAAGTGGTGGCGCAGAACCAGGGCTTTCTTCCACCACCTGCCTCGCTCCCCAAAAACAAGCGGTGAAAATGGAACCTGCCCTGTTGGATGCCGACATACCTGCCCGAAAGTGGAGTACAGGAATACTGGAATCTCGGCCACCGTCATCGCCAGGGCTTGGATAATGGACGCCCCGTCTGTTCTCCTCAATGACATTGCGTACTAAGGTCAATTGCTCCTGTACATCCGCAAGGCAAGCGTATGTTCGCCGAGGTTTTTGTGCAGTCAGTCGGCAAGGGTCAGTGAGCAGAAGGGGAGGGCGGTCGTTTCAGTCGCTTCTTATCGCATTTTCCAATTCTGCGACGAGGCCCCCGGGGTGGTGGTTGGGGGGTGGAGGGGGAAAGACAGGAGCCGCAGTCCCGGCAAACTGAGCCGTCTCCCAGCCCCACTCTGCTGCTTCCTTCCAAAGACAGTGGGTCAGTAGCTCCCAGTTAATGTGCAGTTCCGATCAAAGCTGCAGCCCTAGCCTCAGTGCTCTAACCACTTGTTCCTTCAAGATCAATAAAAAGCCACGGTTAAAGACGAAGTAACGGCAGTGAGCAACAAACAAAAAAACACACACACACACACACAATCGGCAAGAAGACATGCAGCTTCGTGTGTCCAACTCCTCGCTCAGGAAAAGCCACACAATCCTCCGAGGGTGGAAAAAGATAGCGACTCACTCAGGACTGCAACGTGATGCCTCCTTGCAGTTATTTCCCCCTCTCCCTCCCCACCAACAGGCATTGGCAGAAATCAGAGAGCAGGTCTCTACTCCTCCCAGATAGAGAAGGTGGATGGCATTGATGGCAGGGGGAAAGAAAGGAGGAAGAAGTCTTCAAAAAGAAATTGAGCCAACAATACAGCAGCCCCAACAGTGCACTTTACCAGACTGGTCAGACCATGCCTGCAATTCCCCATTTAGCCACTAGGAATTATAGTCGCTTCCAGCACAGGAGGAGGCCAATCAGCTCATCACATCTGTGCTGGCTCTTTGTTAGACCAATCCAAAACCAATGCCACCGCCCCACAGTCCTGCATCTTCCGCTGTTTCAAATACACTGTTCCCTTAAAAGATGCAATGGTCTCTGCCTCAACCACTCCCTCTGGCAAAGCATTCCCTGGTCCAACAACACACTGCGTAAAGAAATTTCTCCCAACCCCTCTCCTCATTCACTCTTTAAATTGATTACCCCTCATCACTGACTCCACAATTAGAGATTGTCTTTCCCTATTCACCCCATCAAAACCGTCAGAATTTTAATCCTCTCTTAAATCTTATCTTGGTTTTCTCTGCTCTACTATAAATAGTCCCCCCACCCCACCCCACAGTCTCTCTTCAGAACTATAGTTTCCCAATCTGGCATTGTACTAATCTCATTGTATTATCTCATTGTACTAATGAATCGACGCAATATGGCCTTTCTATAATGAGGACTGCTCACGGTGCTGTAACTAACAGTTACAGTACTGTGAGCAGTCCTCATTATAGAAAAACCAGAGAGAGCATATTCGTATATATGTAGGATTAGGGTTTGGTTTCACCTCATGATTAAGGTTTTTCTTTTCACTTATAAATAGCTTGTAGACTTGCACTGTAGGTAAAAATAATAAAATGGCCAAAATTGCTCATTCCCAGAATGCTTCAGGGTATGGATGACATTTAACAAGAAAAAGTTTTGCCAGCAAGGAGAGGTCATCTGTTAGCAAGGAGAGGTCAGTGGTCTTCCAAGTAAGAGGGTAGCCTAGATCACAAACAAGACAATGATCAACAGTTTAGTTAGGAAACTGAAAAACAACTCCTATCACACCATAATGAATCATCAAGGTTACAAGGACGGGTGTGAGTGACTAGAGCCCTATAAAGACCTTTAAAGACCTTAAGTGTTCCTTCACAATTCGTAGAGACAAGAACAAAAGAATCAATGAAGGTTACATCTCTACCCAGAGTAAAAGCAGGTCATACCGTTTATTTTGCTTTACGACTATTGCTTAAGACATTGCACTGTAGCATCTCGCCAAGGCGTCTTCAACAGCACCTCCCAAACCTGCAACCTTTACCACCTAGAAGGACAAGGGCAGCAGGCGCAGGGGAACACCATCACCTCCAAGTTCCCCTCCAAGTCACACACCATCCTGACTTGGAAATATATCGTCGTTCCTTCATCGGCGCTGGGTCAAAATCCTGGAACTCCCTCCCCAACAGCGCTGTGGGAGTACCTTCACCACACGGACTGCAGCGGTTCAAGGCGGCTCACCACCACCTTCTCAAGAGCAATAAATGCTGGCCTTGCCAGTGACTCCCACATCTCAGGAACAAATTTTTTTTAAATTGAGTGTGCCAAGACTCGGTTGAACTCAATAAAGATTACTTGTGAACCAAGAAATTGGTCAAGTCTAAGAACCTAACCCAATGTTTTGCACAAATTTATCAGTGCCTCTTTTCTCTTGAACTCTATATCCTAATTTTTTAAAACCCAAACCGCTGCTGGCCTTTTTTAATAGTTTTATCTATCTGTACTTACACTTTCAGGGGATTTGAATCTCAAGTCCCCTCTTTTCACCTACACCCTTCAGTGTCTTTCCGTTGAGTGTATACCCCCATTCCTTGTTGTTCCGCGCAAAATGAGGCAGCTCCAAACTAATTTCATTTAGGACTCATAACTAGCAGAGATTGAGGCCCGGGTCCCAGGTTCGAATGGGACCCCAGCTGGGTGATTCCAAAGCTCGATGGAATATTGCAATGTACAGATGGGGAAAGCTCTGTGAGTCACTGGCCCTTTAAACGTCAGAAAAACCAGGAGAGTGCCAATGTCCCAAATTCAACTTCTCCAGAAAATAAAGCAGCCCCCCCAACACAACATGTCTGTACTTTAACAGGACCACTGCCCAAAAAGGAACGGTGTGTGCACGGACCAGTACTTCAGTGCAGTATGCTCTTCCTCCACTAACACAGTCAGAGAATGTTTCTCTAAGTTATTGTCGCAGCCTCCCAAAGCATTTGCAGTTTTAAACTTGGCACCTAGCCCAACAGCTGCAGGCCTGTCAGCGAGCGGTTCACACATCAACATTAATCACGACTCAAGTGGTGTACAACAACAACTCGCATTTATACAGCGCCTTTAATGCAGTAAAACATCCCAAGGCGCTTCACAGGAGCGTAAATCACCGAACCACATAAGGAGATACAAGGACAGGTGACCAAGAGGTTGGTTTTAAGAAGCATCTTAAAAGGGGGAGGGGTGGAGGGGGTTAGGGAGGGAATTCCAGAGCTTAGGGCCCAGGCAGCTGAAGGCACGGCCGCCAAATGGTGGAGCGAAGGAAATCGGTGATGTGCAAGAGGCCAGAATTGGAGGAGCGCAGAGATCTCGGAGGGTTGTAGGGCTAAAGGAGGTTACAGAGATTGGGAGGGTGAGGCCATGGAGGGATTTGAAAACAAGGATGAGAATTTTGATTGCGCCAGGATTAAAAGGAGGCCAGGAGCTATTAAAAAAAAACATAGACAGGACCCTGCATCAGCGTGGCTCCAACACGTCCATAGAACAAGCGAGTAACAACTTGACCTATATCACTTTGCCAATATTTGTACATCATCACATATTCCTGATTTTACATGACACTAGACTCATGCACAGCTCACAAATAGTGGTTTTAATACGTGAAATAACGGGGTCCTCCCACACACCCGTCCCCCCACTACCTCAAAAACACAAATCTTCGCGCTAACACTCCAATCCCAATTCTCCCATGAGCTGTGAACTCTCCACACGTTAATACAAATTACTGCTCAGACTACCACAGGACTGACTCACTCACTTAAGTCAGCCAACCAAGTACAAAAAGGACGATGACCCGATAGACCTCACCCCAGTGCTTTGGGGGGGGGGGGGGTGCAAAGACCACACCCCAGTTTAGCAGCATGTCTATAATTTTTCCTCTGCCTCTTCCAGCATCCCCTGCTTCCCAAGACCTGCCTGAGTTCAGGAAACTTGCCATGCACGGAACACTGGATGCAAACACGCACTGTGTGTTGGAGTGAGTTTCTACAATATACCTGACCAATTAACAGCAGATGCAGACGGGATGAAACTGCTCAGTGCTGGAGACCAACGGCAGCTCCGCTGCATACTATAAATATGGAGGACTTTATTGCAGGGGGTTAGACTAAGTCCACGGCCCACAGACAGCAACCAGGAAGGAAGATTCCTGCTATCCATATCAGCTATTTTTTTTTTTTTTTTTTTTTTTATATAAATGGTGACAGGTACACAGTGTACTAATTTACAATTTTCCAATCTGGCATTATATCGAGGCTTCCCATTGCACTGCGAGAGAAACAAAGCTTGATTTTTAATCCAAAAATAGGCCGGAACTCATAAAACGTATCTCCCTCTCGGAGTCGCCTGAAGGAAAGACCCTCTGTCAACAGTCGGAATGACGGTTAAATAGGTTAAAACCGAGGCACTAGTGTGAAGGCCCTATAGCCCAGGAACCCAGGAAAGGAAACAAGGAAAATCAAGGTGGTGATGTCATGATTGGGTTTTTAAAGGACTGGAGATATTAGGAAGAATTGGAACATTGAAACATAATATAAGATTCTGAGAGGGATTGACAGGGTAGATGCGGAGAGGTTGTTGCCCCTGGCTGGGGAGTCTAGAACTAGGGGGCATAGTCTCAGGATAAGGGGTTGGCCATTTAGGACCAAGCTGAGGAGGAATTTCTTCACTCAGAGGGCAGTGAATCTTTGGAATTCTCTGCCCCAGAGGGCTGTGAGTGCTGAATCGTTGAGTATACTCAAGGGGGAGATCAATAGATTTTTGGACTCTAGGAGAATCAAGGGATCTGGGGATTGGACGGGAAAGTGGAGTTGAGGTCGAAGATCAGCCATGATCTTATTGAATGGGGGGACCGAATGGCCGACTCCTGCTCCTAGTTCTTATGTTCTCAGAAGAGGACTGATGGAGATAGGTTGTTGCCTAGTTCTAAAGTCATGGGTGGGTTCACAGAATCACAGAAACCCCACAGTGCAGATAGAGGCCATTTCGGCCCATCGAGCCTGCACCGACACATATCCCACCCGATTCCCCGTAACCCCTACACCAACACATATCCCACCCTATCCCTGTAACCCCACGTATTTAATCCCCCTAACACTAAGGGTCAATTTATCATAGCCAATCAACCTAACCCGCACATCTTTGGACTGTGGGAGGAAACCGGAGCACCCGGAGAAAACCCACGCAAACACGGGGAGAATGTGCAAACTCCACACAGACAGTCGCCCCAGGCCGGATTCGAACCCGGGTCTCTGGCGCTGTGAGGCAACAGTGCTAACCACTATGCCACCGTGCTGGGTTACAACAGATGATCAGATAAAAATTACAATCAACACTGTTTTTCTATGTTCAGGGAGAAAACACCCCCCCGGTACAGAACCAAGCAACACCCAGGGGTCAATCCCCAAAGCAGAGAGCTAGAATTGGCCAGGAGGAGGAAACGGTCAACCAGGATTTCTGCCCCCGATTGCCACCCAGTAACTCCTGCTGGAAAGGGAGAGTGAAAGAATGAACAAACAGGTGTGGCATGCAGTTTATAGTTCACTCAAAGTGCTGTCTATAACACAGAACTTTATAGCTTGGAGTTATCAGCTCAGCTCAGCCCATTTGTGAAATGTAAACTGGCCTGCATTGTGCACCATCAGGCATCCAGGGATATGGATATAGATATATACCACAGGAAAGTGACAAGAGAGTATTTTTGTAATGCAATTTTACAGGTAAATAACTCTCAAATTCCCCCTCCCGGTTTTCCTCCCCTTCAGGACTCCCTAGGACAGGGAAGCAGGGTGACCTGCGCCCGTACTTCTGCTACTGTGGATGCTGAGGGGGTTGATAGGAACGCTTTGGATCAACCTGGTTGAACCCACGTCCATCCCACTGTCAGTGGTGCAGTGCACTGGTGACCAAATGCACTACGCCACCTAACGAATTACAAGAGTGGGTTTATTTCTTCAACAGTTTGTCGGTGCTGGACTAAGCAAAAGGGAATAATTAGTTTGGTCAGAACTGCGGTGAAGAAATTTTTAAAAAGTTATCAGACAAAAGCACCTCTGCCCTATCTCAGTGTATAAATCTAGCACGCAGTGCGGTATTGAGCCACTGGGGCAGATTGAGCTGTACTTGCACCTGGGCTAGGAACATTTAAGTTTACAGGCAGAAAATTGGGCAGGCTCCCTCACAGTCGAGGACCCCAGCGATTCGATGCGGCCCTGGTACAGGAAATAGAAAATCTGCTGCATAGAGATCAGGAAGGATTGATGTTCAGGTGCTGTGCTGAGTTAACTTTGCTGGGGTAGTCGCAGAGACCTGCCCTCAGCACCTCTGAGCTGGGGAAGAGGAAAAGGCATCTCACAGCTCTGTGGAAAGCCTGCCTAATGGTATTGGTCTGGGCTCTCAAATTAATTTTCCCATCTTATTCCCAAATGTCTCTGTACTCATGTAAAGGTGGTGAATGTTGCTGGATGTGGGCGTCATTGGCAAGGCTGGCATTTATTGCCCATGCCTAGTTGCCCTGAGGAGTTGGTGGTGGGTTCTCCCACCTAAACCACGGGTAGTGGTTTGATACTGCTTGCTAGGCTACTTCAGAGGGCAGTTAAGAGCCAACAATGGTGTGGGAATGGAGTCACATATAGGCCAGACCGGGTCAGGACGGCAGATTTCCTTCCCTAAAGGACATGAGTGAACAAGTTGGGTTTTTATGACAATCCGACAGCACCATTACTGATACCAAACTGAATTCAAAATCTCAAATGGGCACGGTGGGATTTGAACTCCCGCTCTCTGGATTACTAATCCAGTAACATAACCGCTACAGTACCGTACCCGTGCTCCGACCGAGATCAGGTAACAGCACAGACTAGGGTACAACAGCATAGTGATTATGTTACTGGACTAGTAATTCAGAAGCTTGGACTAATGAGCCAAAGACGCAAGTTCAAATCCCACGGCAGCTGGGGAATTTAAATTCAATTAAATAAATTGGAATAAAAAGCTGGTATCAGGAATGATGACCATGAAACTACCGGACTGTCGTTAAAAATCCGTCTGGTTCACTAATGTCCTTTAGGGAAGGAAATCTGCCGTCCTTGCCCATGACTCCAGACCCACAGCAATGTAGCTGACTCTTAACTGCCCACTGAAATGGCCTAGCTAGCCACTCAGTTATATTCAAGAAAGTGACTCACCACCACCTTTTCGAGGGCAATTAGGGATGGGCAATAAATGCCAGCAATGCCCACATCGCGTGAATGAATTTAAAAAAAACTAGGGATAGGACCCTCCTGTTGTGTTACGTCTCAGTGCCATACCGGGTGGCACATTTAGCTACTGAGCCATTTGGGGGCGGGGGGGGGGGGGGGCGACATTGCTCCAGTTAATTACGTTACTATCAATAACCCTCCATGGTCAAAATAATTTGTTGCTTAAACAATGCAAAGAATGGAGTTAAGAACCTTAAAAGAGAAGTACCTTGGACACAGACTGAGGCTCACTTTCCACGATTCCGCCAGACATCCTTAGCCCCAGGGTTGGGGGGAATTCAGGATGTGGTTTGGTACAGAATAAACCTTACATCCTGTTAAGAAAAAGAAGCAAAAAAGTTATCAAGGAGAATTGTTGCAACCTCTAGCAGTTATATTGAGGAGCAAGGGCTGAACATAAAAGGAGTGAGCTGTGGATGCAGGGGATCAAGAAAATGTTACCAGAAAAATTGCTATTTCTATCCAAACAGAGCAGCGTTTAGCCAAGCTAAAAAGGTTAATTTCTAGTAAAAGTGCCAACTGCGGTGATTATTGGGCTATTAAAGAGGTACTGAAGGGATAATTACTAGTCCTAGCCCTTTTAGGGCTACCCCAGATCAGGCGTATTCTTCAGACGTTCACTTTCAACTAAAGTTTGAGGTAGCCGAATCCTAAAGACGCTTAATTGGGTCTAAAGGTCGAGACTATCTCTCCCTAAAGGAAAGGAACAATCTGAAAATGTTACCGTCCTCCAGATAGCACTTTTAATAAGTTTAGCTAGACTGTAACGTTCTGGATATTATGAGGGTCCGGAAAACTCCCTCAGAATTCTGCAACTCCTCACCAAAGAGCAGACAGAGATTGAGTTCGCGAGTTTGATACAGAAGTATTGTGAGACAATTCTAAAAATATATAGATTTATTAAAGAACCGACATGTAATTACAGTAGGTGTTTCAATCGCAACATTAACAGTTCCAAAAAGAGTAAGCTTATAATTCTTATCAGATCTTAACTTCGCTACAGTTTTACAGTTCTTAGTCTTATTCCAGGATATCCACCAAAATCAAATACCTTTGATCCCCGAGGTACAAAGAGTTGTCGACTTACAGAGCCGCCTCTGAAGCCTGAGAATCGCTTTGCCCTTTTACAGCGAGACTAGTATCCTATTTGAGAGTTCAATATTTATACCCTTTTCCAGTGGTATTCCTTTAAGGATTTCTGCTGATGTAAGCTAATTATCTCTAGTCATTTTTCTGTTGACTTCTGCAATTCTTACAGTCAGTTCAGCTGGTAACATTAATAATCGTGTCTCTACCCCAGGTGTCCCAAGCTCATCATAAACGGTGTAACAGCAGGTGCATTTCACTTGATGTCATCTCTACCAAAGCCTCCTGTTTGTGTCTCTTTATGAAGTGTAAATTAGAACACCTCAACAAGGGTGATCTGTGCAATTCTTAGCAACCTCAGCTGGTTGTAACACAGAATTATGTCTCCTGTGTAGGTGTCTTAAGCTTAACACAAAAACGGTGTGACAGCAGGTGTTTCTTTTACTTGATGTCATTTTTACAAAGGCATATGTTTCTGCTTCTTTTATGTGCCTGTTTACAAAGTGTACTTTAGAACACCTTAACCAGGATGTACCATTGTCTGCCCCCAAAGATTCAGACCATCGGGAGCCTCCAATCTCCTGTTTCAATAAGGTTATTGATTCAGTGTCAACAACTTATCTTATCTCTATTACCAGAATGCTGTAACAGTTTGAGATTGTTGAGGCTTCCCGATTTCCAGGCCCAGTCGGTCATGTTTTAATAAGCCCAGAATTCTTTCATAGAATGGTGTATTTTTCTGAATCGGTATATGGCTTATTCCTTCACAGTACGTTATAACTACAACAACTTGCAATTATATAACGCCTTTAACAGAGACCAAAGTGTCCTGAAGCGTTTTACAGAGGAGTAATCACACAGAAAAGGATGCTAAGCCAAAAGAGGAGCTATTAGAAGGAGTGATTGCTCAAAGAGGTGGCTTTTAAGGATAGTTTAGAGAGGGAATTCCAGAGTGTGGGGCCGAGACAGCTAAAGGCACGGCCGCCTAAGGTGCAGGTTCATGTTTAATCTAAAATGCAACAAAAAAAATGCATGAAATGACATTCCCCCTCATAATTTCTTCAAAAATAGCATGCCAGCATTAAAAAAAAAAGTTAAAACGCAAAGGTCACCAACTAATGAAGCAAACCAGTCCGAGTTACACAGATTACTACTGGCCAGTGGGGTCACCTTGCTGTAATTCAATGCAGCAGCTCGGATAACGTGCTGATTCTGTGAGAAGCAAACGTCAGCCGATCCCTGCCCTCTGATGCAGGCTGAATTACAGTACAAAGGAGAAAAGTCCTTCAATATATTACAGCTCTGCCTCCAGCTCGCAAGGCAGCACACATCACCTCGCAGGTGGTTTTGTTCCCTGCCAACAGAGACTAAACACTTCCAAGCAGCAACCAGACGTGGCTGCCTCTGTGATGGCCACCATTTTGCTCTTGCCCTAAACCTCTCTACCTCCCTCTTTGACCAAGCTCCTAGTCACCCCCTCATAACAATAACTCCTACTTCGGCTCAGCGCCCATTCCTGTCTGGTTACACTCCTGTGAAGCACATTGGGACATCTTTCTACAGTAAAAAAAGACGCTATACAAATGCAAGTTGCTGTTGTTTTACGCAGCGAGTTGTTGCAGCATGGCATGCTTTGCCACAGGGAGTAGCTAGAGAGACCAATGATGCTCCCTGTAAGCTGCGTTTGTTCTGCGCGACCTGTTTCTTTCAATGCACGCATGCGCAGTATTTCCCATGTAAAAGCTTGTGAGCAGCCTGCGCGGGACCTTGCAGATTACTGCACGGCCGCGCACGCACGCAGCTTAGAGGGAACATTGGAGACCAACGCATCTTTTAAGAGAAAATTCGATAAATATTTGAAGCAATGATACAGGGCAACAGGGAAAAGTGAGCGGGGCGGATTGCACTAGCAAAAAGACAGCACGGGCATGAAGAGAATGGCCTGCTTCCCTTCTGTAAATGACTACTGCTGTTCTACGTTGCCACCGGTGTCCTGCATCTGCCCTGCTCGAAATTGGAAACAGGGCTGAAAAGACAACTTGCAAAAGCTCGGTCCTAGACCGGAAAAGATGCAGCTTGCGCTGGTGGTGTCAGCCCAGATTTTCTTCCCTCCAATGGAAACAATTTAGTATATTCAGTACATAACCAAACAACTGCAAAGAGTTAAATGCCTAAAAAGTCCGAGAGGCATCCTGAAAGCAAATAAGTTAAGCAATTCAGCTAATGAAGCAGAAAGGAATTAGGCACCAGTTATTCGGGATCCAAAGGCGTGCAATAACACCTCAGGCTGTAATATTTTTTGCTTAGGGAGAGAATTACTAGGAAATAAATTATTCAGTGTTCATTCTATAGCGAACAAACAATAGCTGGGAGTGTGCTACATGTCAGGTAGAAACTCAAGGGGTTTAGATATGGCTATAAATAGCAAAGAAACCAAGCTTGAGTAGTTCACAGAGTCAGATGATCCCCAAGTGTGTGTTCATCCACTGATCATAGCCGTCAGCTGTGGCTCAGTTGGTAGTCAGAAGGTTGTGGATTCAAGTCCCACTCCAGACACTTGAACACAAAAATCTAGGCAGACACTGCCAGTGCAGTACTGAGGGAGGGCTGCACTGTCGGAGGTGCCATCTTTCGGATGAGACGTTAAACCGAGGTCCCATCTGCTCTCTCAGGTGGCGTAAAAGATTCCGTGACACTATTTCGAAGAAGAGCAGGGTTGTTCTCCCCGGCGTCCTGGCCAATATTTATCCCTCAATCAACATCACAAAAACAGATTATCTAATCATTATCTCACTGCTGTTTGTGGGAGCTTGCTGCACAAATTGGCTGCCACGTTTCCTGCATTGCAACAGTGACTACACTTCAAAAAGTACTTCATTGACTGTAAAGTGCTTTGGGACGTCCTACGGTCGTAAAAGGCGCTGGAGAAACGCAAGTCTTTTTGTCCATTTTTTGCACATGTGCACACTGCATTGTTAAGATATAATACTCTTGTATATCTTACATAGTAAATACCCTGTTATCCACTATAAGGCTGCTGTATGTATTGCAGTCTCGCTGTAACAAACATGTCAGGCACACCCAATATATTCATGATAGCAATCTGTTCACTGCACTAAAGTACTGTACTTCCTACATTAAGTCGCTCCTCTTTGACAAGCTTTTGGTCTCCTGTCGCAATATCTCTTCATGTGGCTCGGTGTCAAATTTTGTCTGATAACGCTCCTGGGAAGCGTCTGGGACGTTTTACTACGTTAAAGGCGTAATATAAATGAAAGTTGTTGTTGTTATTTCAACAGTGACTACACTTCAAAATTGGCTGTAAAGCACTTTGGGACGTCCCGAGGTCGTGAAAGGCGCTATAGAAATGCAAGTCTTTGGTTTTACCTGCCAACATGCTGCAGCTGAAATGCTTACTGTATCTCAGTCAATAATTACAGGACGCCTGTACAAACAGCCCGACTCCTTCTGCAATCACAATGTTGACACGAGGAGCAGCTTTATGTTCAGGCAAAGCACTGCGATTGGACCACGTGCCGTACTTGCTGACAGATCTTGCGATGCGGTGGCCCAACGTGCATCTCACCTTAAATGTGTCTACGGCATCATAAAATCATCCAGCGCACTTTATGCCATCATCTGTTCAGTTAACAAAGCTAATGTGCTCAAAGCATCCAACTGCAGTAAAACAACCAATCAGGAACCAGCAACCACCAAATTGCTCAGTCACTAACAAATCCAATAGGGAATTCAGGAGAAACTTCTTTACCCAGAGAGTGGTGAGAATGTGGAGGGAGTGGTTGAGACAAATAGCAGAGATGAATTTAAGGGGAAGCTAGATAAACACATGATGGAGAAAGGAATAGAAGAATAATATGCTACCGGTTGGGCCGAATGGCCTATTTCTGTGCTGTAAATTCGATGCAATTCTAAATAATTATTTCCCCAAAGTTTCCAATTAGCAACCACCACAAACCAACCATTAGCCTTAACAATACTACTCAATGAGGTTTGAGTGGCCAATCCTGCTTCCCACAAAGCCACACACGTACACTTTCAAGCAAGAGTCACTGGATAGCGATCGAGAGCTTGAGCAGCAGCTTATCCACCCCTCTTTCTAGCACAGGGACACTGAGGCTTACTGTCTCCCTTCCTGCTGCCCCAGCTAGCTCAGGACAGGCCAGGGATCAATCCCGTTTTGTATATTCCTAAATGTTTTGCATACAGCGACAACTCCGCCTGCTAATGACATACTGTCGGGAAGAAAAGTCTTTTAAAATCAGCCAAACGTCTTTAGGCATTTGGAATACAGTTTCAGTACTTAATATTTCACAGGAGATACCAAGGCAAGTGTGTATTAGATCACCAACATGCTACACCACCTAGGGTGGCACTGAGTTCAAACCTTTGGTTATCTTTCTACCAATAACAGATTACGAGACACCAGACACGCTGCTGAGATGAGGCTAGGAGGAGGGAGCAGGGAGAGGAATCAAATCCGCCATCTCCTCTACTACCAATGGAGGTTGATTTTAGAACAGAATTAGCGTATGCCTCTTGCCCACCATGTCAGCCTGGACTGGTGCGTCCCTCAGAGAACCAAGTACGGTGAAGGACAGTTGAACTGTCAGCGCTGCACTGTCGGTGGGGCAGTACTGAGGGAGCGCTGCACTGTCGGAGGGGCAGTACTGAGGGAGCGCTGCACTGTCGGAGGGGCAGTACTGAGGGAGCGCTGCACTGTCGGAGGGGCAGTGCTGAGGGAGCGCTGCACTGTCGGAGGGGCAGTACTGAGGGAGCGCTGCACTGTCGGAGGGGCAGTGCTGAGGGAGCGCTGCACTGTCGGAGGGGGCGCTGCACTGTCGGAGGGGCAGTACTGAGGGAGCGCTGCACTGTCGGAGGGGCAGTACTGAGGGAGCGCTGCACTGTCGGAGGGGCAGTACTGAGGGAGCGCGGCACTGTCGGAGGGGCAGTGCTGAGGGAGCGCTGCACTGTCGGAGGGGCAGTACTGAGGGAGCGCTGCACTGTCGGAGGGGCAGTGCTGAGGGAGCGCTGCACTGTCGGAGGGAGCGCTGCACTGTCGGAGGGGCAGTACTGAGGGAGCGCGGCACTGTCGGAGGGGCAGTACTGAGGGAGCGCGGCACTGTCGAAGGGGGCGCTACACTGTCGGAGGGGCAGTACTGAGGGAGCACTGCACTGTCGGAGGGGCAGTGCTGAGGGAGCGCTGCACTGTCGGAGGGGCAGTGCTGAGGGAGCGCTGCACTGTCGGAGGGGGCGCTACACTGTCGGATGGGCAGTGCTGAGGGAGCGCTGCACTGTCGGAGGGGCAGTGCTGAGGGGGAGGGGCAGTGCTGAGGGAGCGCCGCACCGTCGGAGGGGCAGTGCTGAGGGAGCGCGGCACCGTCGGAGGGGCAGTACTGAGGGAGCGCGGCACTGTCGGTGGGGGCGCTGCACTGTCGGAGGGGCAGTACTGAGGGAGCGCGGCACTGTCGGAGGGGCAGTGCTGAGGGAGCGCGGCACTGTCGGAGGGGCAGTGCTGAGGGAGCGCGGCACTGTCGGAGGGGCAGTGCTGAGGGAGCGCGGCACTGTCGGAGGGGGCGCTGCACTGTCGGATGGGCAGTGCTGAGAGAGCGCTGCACTGTCGGAGGGGCAGTGCTGAGGGGGAGGGGCAGTGCGGCAGGAGCGCCGCACCGGCGGAGGGGCAGTGCGGCGGGAGCGCCGCACCGGCGGAGGGGCAGTACCGAGGGAGCGCCGCACCGTCGGAGGGGCAGTACCGAGGGAGCGCTGCACTGTCGGAGGGGCAGTACCGAGGGAGCGCCGCACTGTCGGAGGGGCAGTACCGAGGGAGCGCCGCACTGTCAGAGGGGCAGTACCGAGGGAGCGCCGCACTGTCGGAGGGGCGGTACTGAGGGAGCACTGCACTGTCGGAGGGGCAGTACTGAGGGAGCACTGCACTGTCGGAGGGGCAGTACTGAGGGAGCACTGCACTGTCGGAGGTGCTGCCTTTCGGATGAGACGTTAAACTGGGTCCCCATCTGCCCTTTCAGGTGCACGTAAAAGATCCCACGGCCACTATTCGAAGAAGAGATGGGGAGTTCTTTCTGGTGTGGTGTACAAGATTTATCCCTCAACCAACATCACTAAAACCGATTATCCAGTCATTATCTCTGCTGTTTGTGGGATCCTGCAGTGCACACTTCATCTGCTGCATTTCCCTACATTACAACAATGAGTACACTTCAAAAGTACTTCATTGGCTGTAAACCCCTTGGGAAATCCTGAGTTTGTGAAAGGCGCTATATAAATGCAAGTTCTTTCTTTCTCAATCTAGTTCCTATTATGCATGGGCCCACAGCACAAAATGGCCCCAGTTCACCATTAATTTACAGTCTCACTCGCAAAGAATGGCCTGTGTGGGACCAGGCAGCTGCCTGCACTGACCATTCTGCTAACGGTGGGGCTGAGGAACATTGTTCGGGCGGTGAAGAGGGAGTTTTACTGTCCATCTAATCCATGAACAGAGTGGTTCAAACACCAAGAATTCCCTGAAAGTGTAAGCACAGGTCGATAACACCATAAAAATGCCAATAGCATTTTGGCTTTATAAATAGGGGAGATGACTACTGTAAAAAAAAGTATTGATAAATTTGTACAAAAAAATTGGCTTGAGTTAGAGTATTGTGTGCAGTTTTGGGCACTTCATTAACAGAAAGGCCATTAAAACCATACAGGGAGGACAAGACTGACTGGAGTACTGCACTGGAGTGTCAGCCTACATTTTTGTGCTCAAGTCCCTGGAGTGGGGACTTGAACCCACAACCTTCTGACTCAGAGGCGAGGGTGCTGCCCACTGAGCCACAGCTGACACGAATAGTCATGAGGAACTTGAGATACTGGGACTGTTTCCACCGGAGTAGAGAAGGCTAGAGAGTTAAAAGAGGGTATTTAATATTATGAAGAATGTTGATGGAGTGAATTAGGAATGACTACTTTATTTGATTGGGAAGTCAGTGATGAAGGGTCATTGTTGAAATTGTCACTAAGAGTGAGGAGTTTAGGAGAAATTTCTTTATGCAGTGGGTGGCTGAATATTTTGCCACAGGGAGTGGCTGAGGCAGAGACCATTATACCTTTTAAGAAAAAATCTGGACAAATACTTGATGCAGAGAAAAATGCAGGGTTGTGGGGAAGAGAGCAGGCAGTGGGATTAGTTCTGCATTGCTCTAGCAAAGAGCCAGCATAGACACAATGGGCCGAATGGCCTCCTTCTGTGCTGTAATTTTCTATGCTTTACCTGACGATTGTTTGATAGGGCAGAATAAAGGATGTTCTACTGCATCAGCCTTTGTTCAGTGGTAGCACTCTTCCCTCTGAGCCAGAGTGTTGTGGATTCAAGTCCCACTCCAGGGATTTGAACACATAATCCAGGCTGACGTAGTACTGTGCACAGTGTTGGTCTCCTTATCTGAGGGAGGATATGTTTGCCTTTAGAGGTGGTGCAACAAAGGTTCTAGATTAATTGTCCTATGAGGAGAGATTGAGTAGATTGGGCCTATACTCTCTGGAGTTCAGAAGAATGAGGTGTGATCTCATTGAAACATATAAGATCCTGAGGGGGATTGACAGGGTAGATGCTGAGAGGCTGTTTCCCCTGGCTGGAGAGTCTAGAACTAGGGGGCATAGTTTCAGGATAAGGGGTCATTTAAGACAGAGATGAAGAGGAATTTCTTCACTCAGAGGGTTGTGAATCTTTGGAATTCTCTGCCCCAAAGGGCTGTGGAGGCTGAGTCGTTGAATATATTCAAGGCTGAGATCGATAGATTTTTGGACTCTAGGGGAATCAAAGGACATGGGGATAGTGCAAGAAGATGAAGTTAAGGTCGAAGATCAGCCATGATCTTATTGAATGGTGGAGCTAGCTCGAGGAGCCGTATCCCTACACCTGTTCCTAATTCTTATGTTCGTGTTCTTGTGAGGAAGCAGAACATTGTCAGAGGTACTGACTGAGACACTGAGCCAAGATCCAAACAGGTGGACATAAAAGAACCCATGGCAAGAGTCAACATTTCTCCTTCAACTAACATCAACAATTGTTGATTTGCTGTTTCTGGGACCTCCCTGTGTGGAGAAAACAAAAGTGACAACATGTCAAAAATGAATCAATGGCTGTGAAGGACATCCTGAGGGATTGAAAGGCACAATATAAGTTTCTGTGGTGTAAATACGATGCAATATATAAATGCAAGTTCTTTCTTGTAAGATCACCATCCTACACCTGACCTGTGAATGATCAATGCTTACAATAGGTGCACAAAATGGGAAAGGGTTCCATCCACTGGTACTAACAGCCCTCATGCACTAACAAACAAAGCAACAGGATGTCCAAGGGACACAACACTGCACCGCAGACAGGGAGATATATCCAGGTTCACAGAATTTGCAGCACAGAAACAGGCCATTCGGCCCAACTGGTCCATGCCAGTCTTTATGCTCCACACCAGCCTCCTCCCACCTTACTTCATCAAACCCAATCTGCATATCCTTCTATTCCTTTCTCTCTCATGTGCTTATCAACCCTTTAAATGCAGTTATACTATTTGCCTCAGCCACTCCATGCGGTCGCAAGTTCCACATTTTCACCACTAAATCATGCGAGTCATAAGAACATAAGAAATAGGAGCAGGAGTCAGGCATACGGCCCTTCGAGCCTGCTCCGCCATTTGCTCATCTTCAACCTAAACTCCACCTTCCCACCCGATCCCCATATCCTTCGATTCCCCTAGAGTCCAAAAATTTATCGATTCCAACCTTGAACATACTCAACAACTCAGCATCCACAGCCCTCTAGGGCAGAGAATTCCAAAGATTCACAACCATCTGAGTGAAGAAATTCCTCCTCATCTCAGTTTTAAATGATCGACCCCTTGTCTGGAGATCATGCCCCCTAGTTCAAGACTCTCCAGCCAGGATAAACAACCTCTCAGCATCTACCCTGTCAATCCCCCTCAGAATCTTATATGTTTCAACGAGATCACCTCTCATTCTTCTAAACTCCAGAGATTACAGGCCCAATCTACTCGATCTCTCCTCACAGGACAACCCTCTCATCCCGGGAATCATAGAAACATTGAAGATAGGAACAGGAGTAGGCCATTCGGCCCCTCGAGCCTGCTCCGCCATTTAATGAGATCATGGCTGATCATCCAAATTCAGTACCCTGTCCCTGCTTTCTCCCCATATCCTTTGATCCCTTTAGCCTTAAGAAATATATCCAACTCCTTCTTGAATATATTTCATGAATTGGCCTCAACTGCCTTCTGTGGTAAAGAATTCCACAGGTTCACCACTCTCTGGGTGAAGAAATTCCTCCTCATCTCAGTCCTAAATGGCTTACCCCTTATCCTTAGACTGTGACCCCTGGTTCTGGACTCCCCCGCCATCGGGAACATCTTTCCTGCGTCTAGTCTGTCTAGTCCTGTTAGAATTTTATAAGTTTCAATGAGATCCCCTCTCATTCTTCTAAACTCCAGCGAGTATAAGCCCAATCGACCCAATCTCTCCTCATATGTCATTCCTGCCTGGTCTCGGCTCACAGTCTGGATTCAGAGTGCCTGATCTCGGCCAGGTCGCCCGCCGCAGAATCCAGCGGGAGGTGACGGTGTTGCCGGGCACCTCAGAGCGCACCGCTCAACAAACTTCGCACCGATTGGCCGGCCGCCACACAACGCCTCTGGCGAGCAACCAATCGGCCAGCGCGCGCGAACAACCACCGCCATTTTACCATCCCCCTCGCAACAGAACACAAATCTCGCACCGCGCTCCAACAAGTAAGATTTAATTCCGAGTATGAATGGTATTTTGATATTTAAATTTTAATATTTAATATTTAAATTACTGAGCTGCTGCCCAACCCCCTCCTTATAACTGTGGAGTGGGAGGAATTTTTTTTCCCCTAACTCCATATATTTGGGGGGGGGAGGAATTATTTTATCGTTAATAAGGATTATTTTTATTGATAATCTGCTAACAATGTCCAGTGTCACTCACTCACCGGTGCCTGCCACACTCGCTCTGCTCCCTTCATCGCCTCAGAGGACAACTTCGCCCAGCGCGGCCCAACCGCACCTGCTCACCGGAAGCCCCGCCTGACTGACGGCCCGATCCGCCAATCAACCGGCCAGAGCGCGCCTGCCCTGACGTCACCGGACCAATGGGAGCGCGGCGGGGGCGGGGGCGGGGACCGGGCCTCAGCAAGTTTGGTTGAGGGCGCAGCCGGGCAAAAGGTTCGCCTGACGTCATTGATTTGAGGGCGGGACAAAGGTGCCCATTGGCCAGCGGGGAATTGATTAGCAGGCGGCCAACCAATCGTCACATAGAGACATCCTGACGCCACACCCACACACCCCCCACCCTCTGGGTGAAATTCATTGAATATTTTGTAGAAATTCCAATTTTGGGTGTCAGTTATGCCAAATATTCATAAATCATCCACAATTTCTAGTGCCTCGCAATGTGCAGAGCGACAGGGAAAGGGCGGGGAGTGGGACTAGCTGAAGTGCTCTTGCAGAGGGCCAGCACGGGCTCGACGGGCCGAATGGCCTCCTTCTGTGCTGTAACCATTCTACGATTCTATGATATTAAAGGACAAAAAGCACTTCTATGAATATAAACTAAATGGTACCATTTTAAAAGGGGTGCAGGAACAGAGGGACCTGGGGGTTCACATACACAAATCTTTGAAGGTGGCAGGACAAGCTCATAAATCTGTTTAAAAAAAGCATAGAGGATTCTGGGCTTTATAAATAGAGTACAAAAGCAAGGAAGTTATGCTAAATCATAATAAATTACTAGTTAGGCCCCAGTAGGAGGATTGTGTCCAATTCTGGGCCCCACACTTTAGGAAGGATGTCAAGGCCTTGGAGAGGGTGCAGAGGAGATTTACAAGAATCATACTAGTAATGAGGGCCTTCAGTTATGTGGAGAGACTGGAGATACTGGGGTTGTTCGTCTTAGAGCAGAGAGGCATAAGAAAGAAAGACTTGCATTGATATAACGCTTTTCACAACCCCAGGACATCTCAAAGTGGTTTACAGCCAACAAAGTATGTTTGAAGTGCAGTCACTGTTGTACTGTAGGAAACGGCAGCCAATTTGCGCACAGCAAGGTCCCACAAACAGTGATAATGACCAGATACTCTGTTTTTAGGTGTTGGTTGGTTGAGGGATAAATATTGGCCAGGACACCGATAATGCCATGGGATCTTTTGCGTCCACCTGAGAGAGCAGACTGTAATGTATATAGCTTTAAGTGGGGAACTATCTTTTACAGCTCATGTATACTGCAGTACCGGCAGTGACCACACCTGTATATAGCCCTGAGTAGTAATCTGTACAGATCAGGTCCACTGTGAGCCATGTTGAGTAAACACCTGTTGTACCGTTCTCCGCAGTCTGTGTCTTATTTTACACGGACACAACACAGACGTTTAACGTCTCATCCAAAAGATGGCACCTCCGACAGTGCAGCACTCCCTCATTACTGCATTGGGAGTGTCAGCCTGGATTATGTGCTCAAGTCTCCAGAGTGGGACTTGAATCCACAACCTTCATACTTAGAGGCAAGAGTGCTACCACTGACCCATGGCTAGCACCTAATCTGAGTTTCAATCCTTGCCTTTTCGAGCAGTACCATGCGTCGGCCTACCATATCACTGTAGAGGTATGGCCAAGATTGGGAACTCAGCATGTGGGGTATCACGGGCAAGAACCATAAACCACCATTCCATGATGCAGTATTTGGGTGCTGCAACATGCAGCACTGACAGACTACTCGTCTTCATAAATAAATATAAAGCAAAGACGGGTATATGGGGTTGAGGTACAGATCAGCCATGATCTAATTGATCGCCAGAATAGGCTCAAGGGGCTGAATGGCCTACTCCTGTTCCTATGTTCTTATAAAGTTGCTTTAAAAATTGATTGTACTGTTGCAAAAAGCATTTTATTAGTTCAAAGAGCCTTCTGCGCTCCTCCAGTTCTGGCCTCTTTCTCGTCCTTCATTTCAAATCGCTCTGTGGCCTCGCCCTCCTCCCTATCTCTGTAACCTCCTCCAGCTGTACAACCCTCTGAGATCTCTGCACTCCCCCAATTCTGACCTCTTGCACATCCCTGATTTTAATCACTCCACCCTTGGCGGCCATGCCTTCAGCCGTCTAGGCCCTAAGCTCTGGAATTCCCTCCTACATTACAGCAGTGACTACACTTCAAAAAGTACTTCATTGGCTGTAAAGCGCTTTGGGACGTCTGGTGGTCATGAAAGGCGCTATAGAAATGCAATTCTTATTTTATTTTAAACCTCTCCACCTCTCTCCCCTCCTTTAAGACACTCCTTGAAAACCTACCTCTTTGACCAAGCTTTTGCTCACCTGTCCTAATATCTCCTTATGCGGCTCGGTGTCAAATTTTGTTTGATAATCACTGCTGTGAAGCTCCTTGAGACGTTTTTGTAGTGTATGTACCTTTAAGGGAGAACTACTTTTACAGCTCCTGTATACTGTAGTACCGGCAGTGACCACACCTGTATATAAGCCTTGAGCATGCCTCTGTACCCCAGTCTTGAGACTACCCTACTCCAGTAAATACCTGTTGATTGTTAAGTTACAGCATCCGTGTGGTTATTGAAAAACATCATACTCTCAGAATCACGGATCTAACAGTGGCGACGAGTGTTGATTCGAATCTACCTGCAACTCTGCATTTCCCTTCGAGGATTCG
This sequence comes from Somniosus microcephalus, assembly GCF_052327205.1. NCBI lineage: Eukaryota > Metazoa > Chordata > Chondrichthyes > Squaliformes > Somniosidae > Somniosus > Somniosus microcephalus. The sequence continues at coordinate 5,736,087 of NC_141009.1, forward strand.
CTCCGGAGGGCGGTGGAAGAAAGTCGAGACCAGAAGCACGGGCGTCGACCACGAGCAACCGCCCAGTCGTCCGGCAGAGAGTGAACATCGCAGGGGAGGCTGTGGAGAGCCGGGCTTGCTTCCCCAGCCACGACGATCAGCAACAGACTGACGACAGGTACAGTGCAGACCCTTCCCGGACAGCGGCGGCTGGAGCTGACCGACAGCGGAGAAAAAGCCGAGCAGCGTCGACGGGGTAAGATAGAGGGTGAAGCGCACAGGGCGCAGCCGGGGGTTGAAAACCGAGCGGCATCAAGGAAAAACAAAATGGAGAGAGAGAGGGTAAAGCAGCAGCCGGGTTCAGGACCGAGCAGCGGAAACGGGAAAGGCGCACAGAAAGAAAAAAAAAAAAACGCGCAGAGCACAGCCAGGGCTCAAGGGCTGAACAGTGTCCACAGGGAGAAGAAGGGAGAGCGCGGGAGACGCCATTGAGCCGCGGAGAAGGAAGAGCGCGGGAGATGCCATTTGCCGCAGCGGAGAAGAAGGGCGAGCGCGGGAAGGAAGGAAAGCGCGGGAGATGCCATTTTGTGCCAGCGGAGAAGAAGGGGAAGCGCGGGAGACGCCATATTTGACAGTTAAATCACACCCAGGGATGCCGAAGAGTGGCAGTATCTCTACGTTCGACAATGAAGTCGAAGATTGGGCGACATATGTGGAACGTATTGAGGTGTACTGCAGGGCGAATGAAGTGCCAGATGCTAGGAAAGCACTGGTTTTGTTAAATTCCATGGGTGCAAAAACTTATGGGTTACTGCAAAACCTAATACCCACAGAGAAGCCTTTGAACAAGAATTTCGAAAGCATAGTAGAAATCCTACAGGACCACTTAAACCCCACACTGCTGCTGATAGCAGAATGATTTAAGTTCCATAAAAGGAACCAACACAAAGACGAAAGCAATGCTGAGTACTTAACGGAACTGCGCAAGCTATCGAAACACTGCCAGTTTGGAGTGGGACTAGCAGATATGTTAAGGGACAAGTTTGTGTGTGGGCTGCAAAGTGAAGGAACCCAGAAACGGCTTCTATCAGAAAAGGATCTTACGCCGGACAAGGCTTTCAGTATGGCAGTATCACACGAAGCAGCCGCAAGGGGCGCTGCAGAGATACAACGGAGACCGCAATAATATGGCACCAATGAAATGTCCTATGGAACAGGGAAGTGTTATCGCTGCGGCAGAACAACACATGACCAGAAGGATTGTTGGTTCAAGGACCAAGTGTGCAGACAGTGTGGAAAAGCAGGACACATAGCAAGAGTCTGCAGGTCTGGGAAGAAAACCAACAGTAAGAAATCTCCACAGGAGAAGTACAAAAAGGTACACAAGGTGATGGACATTAGTTCAGACAAACAGAAAAGTGACACAGACTCCGGAAGCAAGGAGCTGGGTTGTCTGAAAAGACATAAGGTAACCAAAATGGAGGACCACCAGACTATCTGGGTTACACTCAAGATAGACGGAGTCCAAGTGAAAATGGAATTGGACACAGGATCAGCCCTAACAGTCATAAACCAAAGGGACTACAAGCGGCTATTTTCACATATACCCTTGAAAGCTACAGAGATTGTCTTGAAGACGTACACGGGGCAAAAAGTCTACCCCAAAGGAAAAATAAGGGTGAAAGTGATATACAAAGGCCAGGAAATACCTAAAATGGACCTATATGTATTGCCAGATGGAGGACCACCACTACTAGGACGTGAATGGATCCGGAAGATACAATTAGATTGGCATTCCATACAGGCACTGAAGGTTGAGGCCAAAAAGGATGACGACGTCACACCTGGACGACTGTCAAAAATGCTAACTGATGCAAAAGAAGTGTTCCAGGAGGGACTTGGAACACTAAAAGGCATAACAGCAATGATTAAAATAGAGGAAAATGCAAGCCCAAAATTTCTTAAGGCCAGACCAGTGCCTTATGCGATCCGACCAACCGTCGAAGCAGAGCTGGAAGGGTTGGAACGTGCAGGAGTACTGTCCAAAGTAGACTGGAGCGAGTGGGCTACACCCATCGTTCCTGTAATGAAGAGGTCGTTGAGTAATACGCCTGGGGAACCAAAGAAGGTCCTCATCTGTGGGGATTTTACATAGAAACATAGAAGATAGGAGCAGGAGTAGGCCATTCGGCCCCTCGAGCCTGCTCCGCCATTCAATGTGATCATGGCTGATCATCCAAATGCAGTACCCTGTCCCTGCCTTTTTCCCATATCCCTTGATCCCTTTAGCCTCAAGAAATATATCCAACTCTTTCTTGAATATATTTAATGAACTAGCCTCCACCGCCCTCTGTGGCAGAGAATTCCACAGGTTCACCACTCTCTGGGTGAAGAAATTCCTCCTCATTTCAGTCCTAAATGGCTTACCCCTTATCCTTAGACTATGACCCCTGGTTCTGGACTCCCCGGCCATCAGAAAAGGTGACAGTGAACCCAGCCCTTCACACGGTACAATATCCGCTTCCACGAATTGAGGATATTTTCGCCTCGCTATCTGGAGGTAAACGCTTCACCAAAGTTGATCTAGCCCAGGCGTACTTGCAAATAGAGGTAGAAGAAGCTTCGAAACAATACCTTACGATTAACACTCATAAAGGTCTCTATCAATACAACCGGCTGGTGTTCGGGGTAGCATCGGCTCCGGCTATTTGGCAAAGGGCGATGGATCAAGTCCTGCAAGGGATTCCAGGGACCCAGTGTTATTTGGACGACATCCAGGTCACGGGCGAAAATGACAGTGATCACCTCGCCAACTTGGAGAAGGTGCTCACCAGATTAAAGGAATATGGGCTACGAGCTAATCGCCACAAGTGCGAGTTTTTCCAGAAGCAGATCTCGTATTGTGGCCACGTCATCGATGAAGAGGGGTTACATAAGTCCCCTGAAAAGATTGAGGCAGTTGTCAAGGCTCCAGCACCGGAAAATGTGTCACAACTGAGGTCGTTCCTCGGGCTGGTAAACTACTACCATAAGTTCTTACCAAATTTGTCAATGGTATTACACCCACTGAACACCCTACTGCAAACAGGGGTACCATGGAAGTGGAATGACGAACGTAGACGAGCTTTCCAGAAGTGTAAAGAATTGATCACATCAAAAGAGGTGTTGGCCCATTTCAACCCAGCACTACCAATTTGTTTGGCATGTGATGCATCACCCTATGGTGTTGGAGCGGTGCTGTCGCACAAATTCCCAGACGGGTTGGAGAGGTCAGTAGCCTTTGCGTCTCGGTCACTAACCTCAGCCGAGCGCAACTATGCCCAGATTGACAGGGAGGCCCTCAGCCTAGTATGGGGAGTAAAAAAATTCAACCACTATCTGCATGGGCAGAAGTTCACCTTGCTGACTGACCACCAACCACTTGTCTCCATCTTTAATCCTAAGAAGGGCGTTCCAGTGATGACTGCACAACGGTTACAAAGATGGTCCCTGTTTCTAGGGGCGAATCAATATGAAATAGAATATAAAGGCACAAAACAGCATGGAAACGCTGATGGGCTATCGCGCCTGCCACTGCCTACTGTGGAGGAAGCACCAGCAGTGGACCCTCTCGAGATATTTTATTCGTCAATAATTGAACGATTGCCAGTAACAAACGCGGATATAGAGAAGGAGACCCGCAATGATCCGACGCTGTCTCGGGTATATGATTTGACGGTGAGGGGATGGCCAACACATGGCGACTCACTGTTGCCAGCATTCTCATCCAGAAGAGAACAGCTGTCAGTATGCCAGGGGACAGTGATGTGTGGATCCAGAGTGGTGATTCCACCCAAGTTAAGGGAGAGAGTGCTAAATGAGCTTCATGAAGATCATCTGGGGGGAGTGAAAATGAAAAGCCTTGCTAGGGCTTATGTGTGGTGGCCAGGAATCGATCAACAAATCGAAGACCTAACCAAGAGCTGCTCAGGATGCCAGAAGGTCCAAAATGCACCACCACATGCCCCTCTACACCCATGGGAGTGGCCCTCCTCTCCATGGCAACGGGTGCATATTGATTTCGCTGGTCCATTCATGGACTCAATGTTTTTAATAGCAGTGGATGCTCATTCGAAATGGCCTGAGGTGATAAAAATGTCCTCAACCACTACAGAGAAAACGATTGCAGTCCTACGGACCATATTTGCCAGGAACGGCTTGCCAGAGCAGATTTGCTCTGATAATGGACCACAGTTTGTGTCCGAAGAGTTTTGAAAATTTATGAGAAGGAATGGGGTAAGGCATTACACATCCGCCCCGTATCATCCAGCCACAAATGGATTGGCTGAGAGGTTCGTACAAACCTTTAAGAAGGCGATAAAGGCCGTGTGCGACGATGAAATTCCACTACAGCATAAGGTGGACAATTTCTTATTAGCCTACCGAAACGCGACACATGCAGTTACCAACCAGACCCCGGCCATAATGTTCTTTAACCGAAGGTTGAGATCTCGTCTGGACTTGCTCAGACCAAATGTGCGAAGAAATGTTGAGGATAAACAATTCCAGCACATCAATGAGAAGCCGACAAGGAGCTTCAACGTAGAACAACCAGTCTTGGCCCGTGACTACCGAACAGAGAAATGGCAACCCGGAATGATGTGCACAAGGCAGGGGCCATTAATGTACACAGTGGATGTCGGGGAGAACATTGTGAGACACCACGTCGATCAGATCTTAGCGTCACAGGAACAAGTCAACCCCATGTCTTGCGTGCCTGGGGATGAACCCGACATACCGGTAGCATCTACCTCCGAACCAGTAGCAGTGGAACCCGATGAACTAACCGATGAAAAGGGGCCAGGATCGCCTCTGCACCAAGAACAAGAACCTCAGGAAAGGCACTATCCCGAAAGGATCAGGAAGCCGCCCCAAAAACTGAATCTATAAATGGACTATTGTTGTTTAATGTACATGTTAAAGTGTTAATTGTTATTTGAATATTATGGGTACTACTAATCTAAAAGGGGAGGAATTGTAGTGTATGTACCTTTAAGAGAGAACTACTTTTACAGCTCCTGTATACTGTAGTACCGGCAGTGACCACACCTGTATATAAGCCTTGAGCATGCCTCTGTACCCCAGTCTTGAGACTACCCTACTCCAGTAAATACCTGTTGATTGTTAAGTTACAGCATCCGTGTGGTTATTGAAAAACATCATACTCTCAGAATCACGGATCTAACAGTTTTATTACGTTAAAGGCACCATATAAATGTACTGTGTTGTTCAGTAGGCCACCTTTTGAGGAATCAAGGACAGGCCCCTTTAAATGTTATGCTTGCGGAGTGGTGATGAGGTAGCATTTGTGAGGTGAGAGGGGTATAGCCTGTCCTGTCCAATAACCTTACAGAAATTCTGTTCAGCTCCGTGCCAGGTTTGAAGTCACCCTGCCAAGGGAACAAGACTCATCCTTTCTCTTTTTGGTTAAAATTTAACTCGATCTTCTCAACATTGCAACTTTCAGCCAGAAGACAGTAGAGAGGACAGTGAACTTAGACCAGGGCGGCAACAAACCATGTGTTACATTTAGATTGTCCTCAGTGATGCTGGACTAGGAAAAATCAGCCAGACCTCCGCTCTTAACCTCTATCCTGCTGAAAGGTGTGCCTGGATGTGTGTGGCCACGATCAGGCCCGGCTGTGACTCCTCCATCTCCCTTCCACCCTCCCCCACTATGCAGTCAAATACCTGTTATCATTCACTGTCTAGCCTCACATGTGAAGAACAGCAAAGCCACTAGCGCCTGGGTACGGCGATGTTTGCTCCGCTCGCAAAATTGACCAAACATTTTGCGGCGGAGCTAATCGCTACCGCCACAATCTCCTGCGCCGGCAGATCGTGACATCAGTCGCACGTGCAACGCCCCGGTAGCGCCCCGGACCGGATATTGAGTGGCGCCCCCTGCCTTTCCGCCTGCCGCTAGCAACGACAGGTTGAGGGGAACGTTTTGCAGTCGGGAAGGGACTGGGGGAGCGCTATTTGAAGGCGACCGCTTCCTGCCTTTTTTTGTCGCCGACATTTTTGCACCACGCATTCTGAGAGAGAGAGAGAGAGAATTCTGGAGTGGTTCAATGCTGTGTGAAGGAGTTTTGGGTACTGAGCAGCACTTTGCAGGTTCATTTTGATTTGCCCTTCCTTGTATCTATTTAGAAGAGACTGTGGGGGCTGCACTCTGAGCTCTTCCCCTGGGCCTCTCCACTGTTCTTTCCAGCAGATTTGATGTACAGGTCTCTCCAGGCCAAGATTCAAGGCTGCAATGAGCAGGGTGTGGATGGAGAGCAAGATCGACCCTCCCCTTTAAGAACTGGCCGGCGCCAGTGTGTCTGTGTTCCACTGCTGACTGACATCACATGAGCTTCACCAGCGCTCTGAGGTAGCGCCTCGCTCATCAGCGTTAGCGCCTTAAGAGAGGTGTGTAGCGCCTGATTTAGCGCTCCAATTACCTCCAGGGGCGATAGAAGCCAAGTTTGCAGTCGGAGGCGATAATTAGCGCCAGGCGCTAAACTTTGCGCCCGGCCGATAATTGCGCCCCAAACAGGACGATACTGAATTTCTCCCCCAGCTATATCCCTGTAGCCCTGCAAGTTTATTTCCCTCAAGTGCCTATCCAGTCTCCCTTTGAAAACATTGACAGGGGAGAAATTCGGTATCGCCCCGTTTGGGGCGCAAATATCGGCCGGGCGCAAAGTTTAGTGCCTGGCGCTAATTAAGTTTAGTGCAAGGGCTCACCTGTGTACAGTGATTGTCAGTGTTTGACAGCACCTCAATACTGTCAAACACTGACAATTCATCTGTCAAAGAAGTGTGGTGCATATGCTTTTAGGAAAACCGGCAGATGAAGCGTCATCAACTGACGTCATCTGACACAGACTTTCCCTTAATTGGCTGGCAACCCTGCAGGGCGAGCTTAACAAGGCCAATCAAGGCAAAATAGCATCTGTTCATCAGATGTCGCTGGGGGCAGGACTAGAACCCTGAAGGAAGCAGCCCCGCCCCCAACTCATCTCGGTAAATAAAATCCAGCCCAAGGTGTTCAGGAAAGCTAAGGAAGGAAAAAAATGTGGGATGGCAGTATTGGTTAAGGAGAACGTTACAGTGCTGGAGAGAGAGGATGTCCTGAAGGGGTCAAGGACAGAATCTATTTGGTTAGAGTTGAGAAATAATAGAGGTGCCATTACACTACTAGGTGTATTCTATCGGCTGCCAACTAGTGGGAAAGATATAGAGGAGCAAATTTGCAGGGAAATTACAGAGAGGTGCAAGAACTTTAGAGTAGTGATAATGGAGGACCTCAATTATCCTAATATAGACTGGGATAGTAATAGTGTAAAGGGCAGAGAGGGGGAAGAATTTCTGAAGCGTGTTCAGGAGAACTTTCTTGATCAGTATGTTTCCGGCCCGACGAGGGAGGAGACATTGCTGGATCTGGTTCCGGGGAATGAGGTGGAGCAAGTGTCAGTAGGGGAACATTTAGGGGACAGTGATCATAGTACCATAAGGTTTAGATTAGCTATGGAAAAGGACAGGGAGCAATCTGGAGTAAAAATACTTAATTGGAGGAAGGCAAATTTCAGTGGGTTGAGAACGGGTCTGACCCGGGTAAATTGGAATCAAAGATTGGCAGCAAAACTGTAATCGAATAATGGGCTGCCTTTAAAGAGGAGCTGGTTCAGGTACAGTCGAGGTACATTCCCACGAGGGGGAAAGGTAGGGCAACTAAAGCCAGAGCTCCCTGGATGATGAAAGAGATAGAGAGTAAGATGAAGCAGAAAAAGAGTACATATGACAGATGTCAGGTTGAGAATATAAGTGAGAATCAGACTGAATATAGAAAGTCCAGAGGGGAAATGAAAAAGAAAATAAGAGGGGCAAACAGACAATATGCGAATAGATTGGCAGCTAACATAAAAGGGAATTCAAAAGTCTTCGATAGGCATATAAATAATAAACGGGTAGTAAGAGGAGGGGTGGGGCCGATTAGGGACCAAAAAGGAGACCTCCGCATAAAGGCAGAGGGCATGGCTGAGGTACTAAATGAGTACTTTGCATCTGTCTTCACCAAGGAAGAGGATGCTGCCAAAGTCTTGGTGAAAGAGGAGGTGGTGGAGATACTGGATGAGATAAAAATTGATAAAGAGGTGCTAGAAAGGCTGTCTGTACTTAAAGTTGATAAGTCACCAGGACCGGATGGGATGCATCCTAGGTCACTGAGGGAAGTTAAGGAAGAAATCGCGGAGGTACTGGCCAGAATATTCCAATCCTCCTTAGATATGGGGGTGGTGCCAGCGGACTGGAGAACTGCAAATGTCACACCCTTGTTCAAAAAAGGGTGTAAGGATAAACCCAACAACTACAGGCCAGTCAGTTTAACCTTGGTAGTGGGGAAGCTTTTAGAAACAGTAATCAGGGACAAAGTTAACAGTCACTTGGACAAGTGTGGATTAATTAAGGGAATCCAGCACGGATTTATTAAAGGCAAATCGTGTTTAGCTAACTTCATCGCGTTTTTAGATGAGGTAACAGAGAGGGTTGATGAAGGTAATGCGGTTGACGTAGTGTACAGGAACTTCTAAAAGGCGTTTGATAAAGTGCCACATAATAGGTTTACCAGCAAAGTTGAAGCCCATGGAGTAAAAGGGACAGTGGCAGCATGGATACAAAATTAGCTAAGTAACAGGAAACAGAGAGTAGTGGTGAACGGTTGTTTTTCGGACTGGAGGAAGGTATACAGTGGTGTTCCCCAGGGTCGGTTCTAGGACCACTACTTTTCTTGATATATATTAATGACTTGGACGTGGGTGTACAGGGCACAATTTCAAAATTTACAGTTGACTCAAAACTTGGAAGTATAGTGAACAGTGAGGGGGAGAGTGATAGACTTCAGGAAGACAGACAGGCTGGTGAAAAGGACGGACACGTGGCAGATGAAATTTAACGCAGAAAAGTGCGTAGTGATACATTTTGGTAGGAAGAACGAGGAGAGGCAATATAAACTAAAGGGTACAATCCTAAAGGAGGTGCACAAACAGAGAGACCTGGGGGTATATGTGCACAAATAGTTGAAGGCGGCAGGGCAGGTTGAGAAAATGGTTAAAAAAGCATATGGGATCCTGGGCTTCATAAATAGATGCATAGAGTACAAAAGCAAGCAAGTTATGACGAACCTTTATAAAACACTGGTTCGGCCTCAACTGGAGTATTGTGTCCAATTCTGGGCACCGCATTTTAGGAAGGATGTGAAGGCCTTAGAGAGGATGAAGAAAAGATTTACGAGAATGATTCCAGGGATGAGGGACTTCAATTACGTGGATAGACTGGAGAAGCTGGGGTTGTTCTCCTTGGAGAAGAGAAGATTGAGAAGAGATTTGATAGAGGTGTTCAAAATCATGAGGGGTCCAGACAGAGTAGAGAGAAACTGTTCCCATTGGCAGAAGGGTCGAGAACCAGAGGACACAGATTTAAGGTGATTGGCAGAAGAAGCAAAGGCGACATGAGGAAAAACTTTTTTACACAGCAAGTGGTTATGATCTGGAATGCACTGCCTGAAAGGGTGGAGGAGGCAGACTCAATCGTGGCTTTCAAAAGGGAATTGGATAAGGACCTGAAGGAAACACATTTGCAGGGCTACGGGGAAAGGGCGGGGGCGAGGGACTAGCTGAAGTGCTCTTGCAGAGAGCCGGCATGGGCTCGATGGGCTGAATGGCCTCCTTCTCTGCTGTGACCATTCTGTGATTCTATGATTTTATTTATTTTTGAAGCAACTACTTGTCTGGCCACCAGAGGGGACCATAGCACTATCACTGACTTTAATAGGGTTCGATGCTTAAAAAAGGCTGTTTTCCTGCTGGTCTTCTCCCCTCCTTTGCTGAAGGCGTTGACTCCTTGTTGGTCAGTAGTTCGACAAAAAGAAAGAAAAGGAAGACTGGCCCCCCTATCGTACCTCAGAAACATCTCAAAGCATTTCACATGAATTACTTTTGAAGTTTGTTGTAATGAAGGAAACGCAGCAGCCAATTTGCGCACAGCAAGCTCCCACAAACAGCAATGTGGTAATGACCAGATCATCTGTTTTAGTGATGTTGGTTGAGGGAAAAGTATTGACCCAGGACACCGGGGAGAACTCCCCTTGCTCCTCTTCGAAATAATGGCCGTGGGATCTTTAACGTCCACCTGAGAGGGCAGACGGGGCCTCGGTTTAACATCACATCTGAAAGATGGCACCTCCGACAGTGCAGCACCGGAGCGTCATCCTGGATTATGTGCTCAAGGCTCTGGAGTGGGGCTTGAACCCACGACCTTCTGATTCAGAGGCGAGCGAGAGTTACCCACTCAGCCACGGCTGACGGTTAAAGATCTCGGCTGCGCTGTGTGGCAGTGGCCAGTGAGAGGAGAAAGGCGTTCGATTCCAGGCAAAACTTCTTATTGCGATTAAAAAAAAAATTTTAAAAGGCGATTCCTAAAATATTTTAATTTCCTGTAAAAAAAATAAGAGCTCTTTGGGATTTTTCCAGGATTGCTGCACTGTCCCTGATTACACACGGAGGATGGAATTCTGCGTTATCTTGCAGCAGAGAGAGGGGAAGTGAGGGCAGGGCTGTCATTTATTTCTGGGCCCTATACTTCGCTCCTCCTTGGCTGGTAGAACACGGTGCTCGATTGATTGTGCCTCATTATCCCGGTCCCTGGGTTTGATTGATATCCCCTGACGCATTTCGCGCTTTCAGAGGGGGGAAGAGAGGCGGGTGCGGAGCTGGGGGTTGGTGTTGCGGGAAAAGCGTTGCACAGTAAGTCACATTCGTTAGGCGGAGCAGAATTCAACAGTCCTGGGCTAGCTACCACGCTCCCCCCGCCTCCCTCCTCTCCAAGCCTGTCGTGCTTGTACCCAGTGCCAGCGTGTCACAGCACGACTCCAGAATAAGCCGGGAAAGTGGAGGGGGGGTGATAATTGATGATTAAAGTGTGATGGATGGCGCATTAACCACAGGGTTTTTATCAGACTCGTGCAGCGGGACCCAACCCCCATGACTGGGCAGATTCACAGAACGGAGAACGCAGCCTCAAGAAATCAGAATGTCAGATTAGAGGCAGCAACTGAAAACTAATTATCCGGAAGAATAACACAAACACCAGCGGCTGCTTTTTTTTTGTTTCTAAACAAAGTCAAACTTTACCAGTTCTCCCCCACCACCCCCTCTCATTTCGAAGTCGGTCTCCTTAAAAAAAGAAAGACTTGCATTTCTAGAGTGCCTTTCACAATCTCAGGACGTCCCAAAGCGCTTTACAGCCAATGAAGTACTATTTTTGAAGTGTAGCCACTGCTGTAATGTAGGAAATGCGGCAGCTAATTTGCGCACAGCAAGCTCCCACAAACAGCAATGTGATAATGACCGGATAATCTGTTTTAGCGATGTTGATTGAAGGATAAATATTGGCCAGGACACCGGGGAGAACTCCCCTGCTCTTGGCCATGGGATCTTTTACATCCACCTGAGAGAGCAGACACAGCCTCAGTTTAATATCTCATCTGAAAGACGGCACCTCTGACAGTGCAGCACTCCCTCAGCACTGCACTGGGAGTGTCAGCCTAGATTTTTGTGCTCAAGTCTCTGGAGTGGGACTTGAACCCACAACCTTCTGACTCAGACAGCAAGAGTGCTGCCAACTGAGCCACAGCTGTCACAACCAACAGCCTTAAAAAAAACAGATTATCTGGTCATTATCACATTGCTGTTTGTGGGAGCTTGCTGTGTGCAAATTGGCTGCCGCATTTCCTACATTACAACAGTGACTACACTTCAAAAAATACTTAATTGGCTGTAAAGTGCTTTGGAACGTCCTGAGGTTGTGAAAGGCGCTATAGAAATGCGGGTTCTTCCTTTTACCCGCTGGTTAAGAACATAAGAATTAGTAGTAGGAGTCGGCCATACGGCCCCTCAAGCCTGCTTCGACATTCAGTAAGATCATAGCTGATCTTCGACCTCTGCTCCACTTTCCCACCTGATTCCCATATCCCTTGATTCCCATAGAGTTCAAAAATCGATCTATCTCAGCCTTGAATATACTCAACGACTCAGCATCCACAGCCCTTTGGGGCAGAGAATTCCAAAGGTTCACAACCCTCTGAGTGAAGAAATTCCTCCTCATCTCAGTCTTAAATGGCTGACCCCTTATCCTGAGACTATGCCCCCTAGTTCTAGACACTCCAGCCAGGGGGAAACAACCTCTCGGCATCTACCCTGTCAATCCCCCTCAGAATCTTGTATGTTTCAATGAGATCACCTCTCATTCTTTGAAACTCCAGAGAGTATCGGCCCAATCTACTCAATCTCTCCTCACAGGACAACCCTCTCATCCCAGGAATCAATCTAGTGAACCTTCGTTGCACCCTCTCTAAGGCAAGTATATCCTTCCTTAGATAAGGAGACCTTATTTGACTTGTTTGAAGCTCATGAGCCTGGAGGTGTGGAAAGGGCTGTTCTGAGTGCTGCTGTCTCATTGGTTTATGAATCTTAAATCAAATCACCAGGGTCTGTTGGTCTAAGCAGCTTGGGATATATGCAAATTAACGTGAACAGGGATTTAGACTTTACTTTGGCCTGTGATAAGCACCTACGCAGCTCACAGAGTCAAAAGGCTTGGGTAACCTGGCTTCATGGATAGAGGTGACAGACCAGTAATGTCACAGGTTTCAGTCCTGGCCTCAGCACCTTGAGGCTAGGGACTGAAGGCAAACGGCAAAAAATGGGTGAGCCTGTGTCTGCAGACAGGGATTCCTACCGTCTGTGTCTGGAGACAGGGATTCCTACCGTCTGTGTCTGGAGACAGGGATTCCTACCGTCTATGTCTGCAGACAGGGATTCCTACCGTCTGTGTCTGGAGATAGGGATTCCTACCGTCTGTGTCTGCAGACAGGGATTCCTACTGTCTGTGTCTGGAGACAGGGATTTGGACCGTCTGTGTCTGGAGACAGGGATTTGGACCGTCTGTGTCTGGAGCCAGAGGGAGACTGGGCCAGAGAGTGACTGTGCCCCCATTTACAGAGAGGCAGCGACCAAGTGGAATGAGGAACAGCCTATCCCAGATACAGAGATGTGCCATCAATAAAAAGAATAAAGGTTCAGAAATAGCCTCAAAATGTTGCTGTAAATCTCACTGAGGGTCCTTTAAATGCATTTCAAACGGCCGCCCCTGGGACTCCTGCTCACCCCTTTCAGACGGAGGGGAGATGGCTGAGTGCAATAACCAGGGTACTGAACGGTGGCTGAAATTACTGGGGGTGGGGCGAGGGCATACCTCGGGTGGATCTCCCTCGGTGGGGGGGGGGCAGGGGGGGCAGGAATTGGGGGCCGAACCCGGGAACCTGCCCGACTTAAATTTCCAATGTGGGGGGTGGGCAGGGTTGGATTGCCAGGACTCGGTGGGGTGGGGGGTTGCGAGCTGCATGGATGCAGATTGACAATCCCTGATCTATACCGTGCGTGCGACCGTGATTTGGGAAGGTGAGATTGTCACAATGGGGCGATTGTTGAAACTTGCAAATGATTCTGTGGCAGCAATTGTTTCATAAACAAACTGAAACTGCAGCAAGTCTGACGGGCAGATTTGTTCTTTTGTTGGTTTGACAGGCTGAGACAGCACAGAGCTGTGCCATGACTCTCCTGCGCTGTGCCCTGTGCGTTTGGCAGTTGTCAACATGACCCCCCACCTCCAGCTACAACAATGGCAGCTACAATACCCACAATCCTCCGCACTCCAGAAACTGCCCTATCCAGCACGTGGTTTTCAATGGGTCGTGCCAAACCGTATTATATCCTGGAAGCGCTGTGGCCCTTGCCGTTTGCCAGCGGGCGGGAACAAAACGGGAGGAGAAACTGCTCTCTACGATTTTTATTCACGGGATTGTTGCAAGGAGTGTCTGGGAAATTCATCTTTAACTGTAGGAGACTCCACAACAACTTGTATTTATATAGCGCCTTTAACGTAGTAAAACGTCCCAAGGCGCTTCACAGGAGCGTAAATCAGACAAAATTTGACACCAAAGAAGGAGATATCAGGACAGGTGACCAAACACGTCTTAAATGCGGAGAGAGGTGGCGAGGCAGAGAGGTTTAGGGAGGGAATTCCAGAGCTTGGGGCCCAGGCAGCTGAAGGCACAGCCGCCAATGGTGGAGCGATTAAAATCGGGGATGGACAAGAGGCCGGAATTAGAGGAGCGCAGAGATCTCGGGGGGTTGTGGGGCTGGAGGAGATTACAGAGATGGGGGGGTCGAGGCCATGGAGGGATTTGAACACGAGGATGAGAATTTTAAGACCCTCCTTAAAATTGTGGTGAAGCCCTATTTGTGATATAAAGCTACGTTCCCTGATTTCCATTGCTCCACCATTGGCGGCTGTGCCTTCAGCTGCCTGGGCCCCAAGCTCTGGAATTCCCTCCATAAACCTCTCCGCCTCTCTCTCCTCCTTAAAGCTTTTGGTCACCTGCTCTAATATCTCCTTATATGGCTTGGTGTTAAATTTTGTTTGATAATCGCTCCTGTGAAGTGCTTTGGGATGTTTTACTACATTAAAGGCACTATATAAATGCAAACTGTTGTTGTGTTCAAGGGACCGAAAGAAATGGAAAATGTTTTGTACACATGGCAGCAGGCCCTACTCCATAAGAACTAGCCGCCCTCTCAATCGACCATTTAACCATGGTAACCTATTCGGCTATGGGGAGCATCGTTTTCAAGCCTGATCCCGTACTGGTTGATGTCCATACACTCGCCGGTCATTGCATGAAAGCTCACAGACCAAGAAGGTTAGCAGGTTCAATTCTTGGTCAATGCCGAGTTACCCGATCTCAGTCGGGGCAGGAGTCGGGGCTCTACGATTTATCTCAGTGCCTCTGGGCTAGGGATAGAGTGAAGAAAGGGTGGGGAGAAAATCACCCAAGGTTCCTGCTCCCCTGATTACCATATGGTGACCCGTGGTACACCGTGCGGGCCTGTGCAAATCGTGTGAGGACAAAATCAGCCGCCGCTGTGATGCCCTCCACAGTCAAATAGCCTGCCAACACTCACTTGCTAGGCTCACAAATGCTGGTTCTGTGAAAAGGTACTGGAAGGGTACCTGTGAATATCTACCCCAGCAAGTGGCAGCACTTTCAGGAGAAGTGGGAAGGTAATTCATAAAATAATACAGTACAGAAGGAGGCCATTCGGCCCATCATGCCTGTGCCGGCTCTATGGACGAGCTATCCAATTAATCTCACTCCACCGCTCTTTCCCCATAGCCCTGCAAATTTTTCCTTTTATATTACTATATACACATACACAGTAGTATTTATCCAATTCCCTTTTGAAAGTTATTATTGAATCTGCTTCCACCACCCTTTCAGGCAGTGCATTCCAGATCACAACAACTCACTGTGTAAAAACAATTCTCATCTCCCCCCCCCACCCCCCAGCTCTTTTGCCAATTACCTTAAATCTATGTCCTCTGGTTATCGACCCTCCTGCAACAGTTTCTCCTTAATTACTCTTATCAAATTGAAGGAAAAAATATTTTTTACAACATAAAAACCCTGATTTTTAACTCCTGGTGAAAGTTGTGTGGTGGGGGAGTCGGGGGGCCGATGGGGAGGGGACTCCGTCTGGCCCTCCACAGGTTGAGGCCTGGACTTCTTCGGTAGCACCTCCCAAACCCACGACCTCTTCCACCTAGAAGGACAAGGGCAGCAGGCGCATGGGAACACCACCACCTCCAAGTTCCCCTCCAAGCCACACACCATCCTGACTTGGAAATATATCGCCGATCCTTCATCGTCGCTGAGTCAAAATCCTGGAACTCTCTCCCTAACAGCACTGTGGGAGTACCTTCACCACACGGACTGCTGCGGTTCAAGAAGGCGGCTCACCACCACCTTCTCAAGGGGCAACTAGGGATGGGCAATAAATGCTGGCCTTGCCAGTGTAGTGTATGTGCCTTTAAGTCAGAACTACTTTTTACAGCTCCTGTATACTGTAGTACCGGCAGTGACCACACCGGTATATAAGCTGTGCGCATGCCTCTGTACCCCAGTCTAGAGATTACCCTCCTCCAGTAAAGACCTGTTATTTGTTCATGTACAGCATCCGTGTGATTATTTATCCACTGAACCACGGATCTAACAGTGGCGACGAGTGTCGATGCGAATCTACCTGCAACATAAAAAAAAATATATATATATATAGTCGAGTCCAGGAACACGGGCGTCGACCACGAGCAACTGCCCAGCAGTCAGGCAGAGATCCAACTTCGCTGGGGAGACTGTGGAGAGCCGGGCTTGGTTCCCCAGCCACAACGAGCAGTAAGAGACCGACGACAGGTCCAGCGCAGACCCTTCCCGAGCAGCGGCGGCTGGAGCCGACCGACGGCAGAGAGAGAGAGCCGAGCAGCATCGACGGGGTAAGAAAGCGGGTGAAGAGAGCAGGGCGCAGCCGGGGGTTGATCACCGAGCGGCGTCGAGGGAAAATACTGCAAACCGGCGAGAGAGAGGGTAAGAAACAGCCGGGTTCTAGACTGAGCGGCGTTGACAAATATCAAGAGAAGAACGCGCAGAGCACAGCCAGGGATCACGGGCTGAGCAGGGTCCGCGGGGCGAAGCAAGGGGAGACGCCATTGAGCCGCGGAGAAGCAGGAAAAGCGCAGGAGACGCCATTTTGCGAAGCCGCAGCAGAGAAGACGGGCGAGCGCGGGAAGGAAGGAAAGCGCGGGAGACGCCATTTTATGCCAGCGGAGAAGAAGGGGAAGCGCGGGAGGCGCCATTGGTGATAGTTAACGCACAACCAAGGATGCCGAAGAGTGCCAGTATCTCTACGTTCGACAATGAAGTCGAAGATTGGGCGACATATGTGGAACGTATTGAGGTGTACTGCAGGGCGAATGAAGTGCCAGATGCTAATAAAGCACTGGTTCTGTTAAATTCCACGGGTGCAAAAACTTATGGGTTACTGCGAAATCTAATAACCCCAGAGAAGCCGGTAAACAAGAATTTTGAAAGCATAGTAGAAATCCTACAGGACCACTTAAACCCCACACCGCTGCTGATAGCAGAACGATTTAAGTTCCATAAAAGGAACCAACACAAAGACGAAAGCAATGCTGAGTACCTAACGGAACTGCGCAAGCTGTCGAAATACTGCCAATTTGGAGCGGGACTAGCAGACACGTTAAGGGACAAGTTTGTGTGTGGGCTGCAAAGTGAAGGAACCTAGAAACGGCTTCTATCAGAAAAGGACCTCACGCTGAACAAAGCTTTCAGTTTGGCAGTATCACACGAAGCAGCCGCAAGGGGCGCTGCAGAGATACAACGGAGACCGCAAGAATATGGCACCAACGAAATGACCTATGGAACAGGGAAGTGCTATCGCTGCGGCAGAACAACACATGACCAGAAAGATTGTTGGTTCAAGGACCAAGTGTGCAGACAGTGTGGGAAAGCAGGACACATAGCAAGAGTCTGCAGGTCTGGGAAGAAAACCAACAGTAAGAAATCTCCACAGGAGAAGTACAAAAAGGTACACCAGGTGATGGACAGTGGTTCAGATGAACAAAAAAGTGACACAGACTCCGGAAGCAAGGAGCTGGGTTGTCTGAAACTACATAATGTAACCGAAATGGAGGATCACCAGACTATCTGGGTTACACTCAAGATAGACGGAGTCCAAGTGGAAATGGAATTGGACACAGGGTCAGCTCTAACAGTCATAAATCAAAGAGACTACAAGCGGCTATTTTCACACATATCCTTGAAAGCTACAGAGATTGTCTTGAAGACGTATACGGGGCAAAAAGTCTACCCCAAAGGGAAAATAAGGGTGAAAGGGACATATAAAGGTCAGGAAATACCTAAAATGGATATATATGTATTGCCAAATGGAGGACCACCACTGTTAGGACGTGAATGGATCTGAAAGATACAATTAGATTGGCATTCCATACAGGCACTGAAGGTTGAGGCCAAAAAGGATGACGACGTCACACCTGAACGACTGTCAAAAATGCTAACTGATGCAAAAGAAGTGTTCCAGGAGGGACTAGGAACACTAAAAGGAATAACAGCAACAATTAAAATAGAGGAAAATGCAAGCCCAAAGTTTCTGAAGGCCAGGCCAGTGCCTTATGCGATCAGACCAGCGGTTGAAGCAGAGCTGGAAGGGTTGGAACGTTCAGGAGTACTGTCCAAAGTGGACTGGAGCGAGTGGGCTACACCCATCATTCCTGTAATGAAGAGGTCGTTGAGTAATACGCCTGGGGAACCAAAGAAGGTCCGCATCTGTGGGGATTTTAAGGTGACAGTGAACCCAGTCCTTCACACGGTGCAATATCCGCTTCCACGAATTGAGGATATTTTTGCCTCGCTATCTGGTGCTAAACGCTTCACCAAAATTGATCTAGCCCAGGCGTACTTGCAAATGGAGGTAGAAGAAGCTTCGAAACATTACCTTACGATCAACACCCATAAAGGTCTCTATCAATACAACCAGCTGGTGTTTGGAGTAGCCTCAGCTCCGGCTATCTGGCAAAGGGCGATGGATTAGGTCCTGCAAGGGATTCCAGGGACTCAGTGTTATTTGGACGACATCTTGGTCACGGGCGAAAATGACGGTGATCACCTCGCTAACTTGGAGAAGGTGCTCGCCAGATTAAAGGAATATGGGCTACGAGCTAATCGCCACAAGTGCGAGTTTTTCCAGAAACAGATCTCGTATTGCGGCCACGTCATCGATGAAGAGGGGCTACATAAGTCCCCTGACAAGATTGAGGCAGTAGTCAAGGCTCCAGCACCGGAAAATGTGTCGCAACTGAGGTCATTCCTCGGGCTGGTAAACTATTACCACAAGTTCTTACCAAATTTGTCTATGGTATTACACCCGCTGAACACCCTACTGCAAACAGGGGTACCATGGAAGTGGGATGACGAACGTAGACGAGCTTTCCAGAAGTGTAAAGAATTGATCACATCAAAAGAGGTGTTGGCCCATTTCAACCCAGCACTACCAATTCGTTTGGCATGTGATGCATCACCCTACGGCATTGGAGCGGTGCTGTCGCACAAATTCCCAGATGGGTTGGAGAGGCCAGTAGCCTTTGCGTCTCGGTCACTAACCTCAGCCGAGCGCAACTACGCCCAGATTGACAGGGATGCCCTCAGCCTAGTATGGGGAGTAAAAAAATTCAACCACTATCTGCATGGGCAGAAGTTCACCTTGCTGACTGACCACCAACCACTTGTCTCCATCTTTTATCCTAAGAAGGGCGTGCCAGTAATGACTGCACAGCGGTTACAAAGATGGTCCCTGTTTCTAGGGGCGAATCAATATGAAATAGAATATAAAGGCACGAAACAGCATGGGAACGCTGATGGGCTATCGCACCTGCCACTGCCTACGGTGGAGGAAGCCCCAGCAGTGGACCCTATTGAGATATTTTATTCGTCGATAATTGAACGATTGCCAGTAACAAACGCGGATATAGAGAAGGAGACCCGCAATGATCCGACGCTGTCACGGGTATATGAATTGACGGTGAGGGGATGGCCAACACATGGCGACTCACTGTTGCCAGCATTCTCATCCAGAAGAGAACAGCTGTCAGTATGCCAGGGGACAGTGATGTGTGGAGCCAGAGTGGTGATTCCACCCAAGTTAAGGGAGAGAGTGCTAAATGAGCTACATGAAGGTCATCTGGGGGGAGTGAAAATGAAAAGCCTTGCTAGGGCTTATGTGTAGTGGCCGGGAATCGATCAACAAATCGAAGACCTAACGAAGAGCTGCTTAGGATGCCAGAAGGTCCAAAATGCACCACCACATGCCCCTCTACACCCATGGGAGTGGCCCTCCTCTCCATGGCAATGGGTGCACATTGATTTCGCTGGTCCATTCATGGACTCAATGTTCTTAATAGCAGTGGATGCTCATTCAAAGTGGCCTGAGGTGATAAAGATGTCTTCAACCACTACAGAGAAAACGATTGCAGTCCTATGGACCATATTTGCCAGAAACGGTTTGCCAGAGCAGATCTGCTCTGATAATGGATCACAGTTTGTGTCCGACGAGTTCCAAAAATTCATGAAAAGGAATGGGGTAAGGCATTACACATCCGCCCCATATCATCCAGCCACCAATGGATTGGCTGAGAGGTTCGTACAAACCTTTAAGAAGGCGATAAATGCCATGTGCGACGAGGAAATTCCACTACAGCATAAGCTGGGCAATTTCTTATTAACCTACCGAAACACGACACATGCAGTTACCAACCAGACCCCGGCCATGATGTTCTTTAACCGAAGGTTGAGATCTCGTCTGGACTTGCTCAGACCAAATGTGCGAAGAAATGTTGAGGACAAACAATTCCAGCACATCAACGAGAAGCCGACAAGGAGCTTCAATGTAGGGCAACCAGTCTTGGCCCGGGACTATCGAACAGAGAAGAGGCAACCCGGAACGATATGTACAAGGCAGGGGCCATTAATGTGCACCGTGGATGTCGGGGAGAACATTGTGAGACGCCACGTCGATCAGATCTTAGCATCACAGGAATGCGCCAACCCCATGTCTCGAGTACCTGGGGATGAACCCGACATACCGGTAGCATCTACTTCAGACCCAGTAGCAGTGGAACCCGATGAACTACCCGATGAAAAGGGGTCAGAATCGCCTCTGCACCAAGAACAAGAACCTCTGGAAAGGCGCTATCCCGAAAGGGTCAGGAAGCCGCCCCAAAGACTGAATCTATAAATGGACTTTTGTTATTGAATGTACATGTAAAAATGTAATTGTTATTTGAATGTTAAGGGGGTATTATTAATCTAAAAAGGGAGGAATTGTAGTGTATGTGCCTTTAAGTCAGAACTACTTTTTACAGCTCCTGTATACTGTAGTACCGGCAGTGACCACACCGGTATATAAGCTGTGCGCATGCCTCTGTACCCCAGTCTAGAGATTACCCTCCTCCAGTAAAGACCTGTTATTTGTTAATGTACAGCATCCATGTGATTATTTATCCACTGAACCACAGATCTAACAGCCAGCGATGCCCACATCCCATAAACGAATAAAAAACAGATTATAACTCCCGGGACTTACCTGCATGGACCCCGCCGGTCTCCCCAGTGAGAAACACTAGCTGGCCAGCGTGTGGGAGTGAGATTTCGGGCGGCGGGGGTCTGCCTCTGGGCCCTTGAAGTACGGAGGGTCGGTGGCCAGGGGAGGACCGGGGCAGGGGAAGGCCCCAAGTTTCCTCGAAAGACCCAGAGGAAGACTCCTTGGGGGGAAAATTGAGTCGCGCCCCCTTTGGGGTGCTAACCTCACCGGGGCACGACCTGTATTAGCGCCCCCGCGGCCGAAATTGAATGGTAGCGCCCCAAGAGGGAAGCGGGGTGCTACTGGAAGCGCCCCGCCTCCCTCTTGGGGAGCTGCGAGGGAATATCGCGGCGCTACGTGCCGCGGTACTGCAGGCCTTCCTCCCCTTCTTAAAGGGGCCTTACGCAGCGTGACCCGGGGCCCAGCTGGGCCACCGGGGATCGGAGTGCTGGCAAAAGAGCCCGGCACTCAAAAGAAGTGCCGGGCTCACGGAGCACAGCTGGCACTCCGCGGGGGGGCTTCACAGGAGGCCGGGGACGGCAAAGCGGGCAGGTAGCTGGCAGGTGGCCAGCAACAAAAATGGCCGCCCGGCACCTCACCTTTAATTAACGCCGCCCAGGCCACAGATAGGCCCCCTTGACCCTGTCGGACATAGCGTCCGGCGGTAAGTCAGGGGGCGCTACCGAAGATAGCAGCCGGCGCGGTGCCGCGAGACGCTAGCGGTTACCGCCGCCGCTAACCTCCCTGCTGAATTTCACGGGAGGCACTGGCAGCGCTGCGCCCGGGCGCTAGTTGCTTTGCGCCCTGTTAGCGCAAAGCAACCTAATTTTTCCCCCCTACTCTCTTCCTGGTTCACAGGCAAACCAAAACTGAAAATAACTTCTCTCTCTGGGCCTCTTCTGGTCCCGGCTCCTCTCACCGCCAGGTCGGCCTTGTGGGGAAGCCGTGATGGTTTACCCCCAGCACAGGCCACAGGTTAAAATTACCACCCCGCCCTCATGATGTCATCAGAGACTGATCTGCATATTTAAAGAAGGACACTTCCAGCGGGCGGCCCATTGCCTACTCAAAACAGCAGGTTAAAATTGCAGAAGACAGCGAGCACGCCGAGGGTAAGTCACTGCGGCCATTTAAAAAGCCCCCTGTGCCCCCTTCACCCCACCCGCCACCACAACCACCCCCCACCCCCCCACCCCAATTGCCACAGGGTTAAAATCGACCCTAAAGAATTTGAGCCAAACAAGTAAGAAAAATCTGAGCTAGTTGCAGGATTGGGAATGTTCTGTTTGTGAGCGAGAGGCGGGCAACTAATTAGGGGTCCTTTTCTGAATTGATGGCTGGATCTTGCAGTAGTCCGAGGCGCCAGTCACAGGAACAGGAGGAGGCCATTCTGCCCCTCGTCCCTGCTCCGCCATTCAATTAGAACATGGCTGATCTGTACCTCGACTCCATCTACCTGCATTTGCTCCATAACCCTTGACACCCATATCCAACCCAAATCTACCTCTCTTAGGCTTCAATTGATCCCCAGCAGCCAACGCCTTTGGGGGAAGAGAGTTCCTGATTTCTGTTATGTATTGTGTGTTCTCCTCCCACCTGTGATGGCGCTGTCACAGGAGATAAATGGTTGGGTGTTCTCTGCTAAGTTTAGCTCTCTTTGTTCGGAACTTTCCAGAACTTCCTTTCCTTCCAATAAAGCACTTCATATTTGAATCTCTGAGTTCTGAGTCCTAAATTGTGTCTAGGTAGAAAGGTACCGACACAACAAGTGGCAACGAGGAGCGGATCATTCTGCGTACATTACGGGTGCAGTGAGTAAACAGAAAATTTAATTTGAAACGTGAGCTGGCTACTATATTAGGAAACATCGGTGATTTTGATGAAAATGTGGAGCAATGGAGCGCTTATACGGAACGTTTTGACTATTTTGTATTGGCGAATGCGGTGGCAAATGAAAAGGTCATGCCTACCTTTTTGAGTGTAATCGGGCTGAAGACATTCAATTTACTTCGCAGCCTTGTACAGCCAGATAAGCCAGGAACTAAAACATAGAAGCAACTAGTGGAAATTCTTGGAGCACATTTTTCACCAAAACCTCTGGTTATTGCTGAGAGATTTAGATTTCACAAACGGAATCAAGAGGAGGGGGAATCAGTGACGATGTTTATTGCTGCTTTAAAAAGGTTGTCGGAACACTGCCAGTTCAAGGAGGTGCTGAAGGACACCATTAGAGAGACTTGTGTGTGGTCTGCAAAATCCAGCCACACAGAAGCGCCTTCTTACTGAGGACAGCCTTACTCTTGAAAAGGCCATTGAAGTTAGTGTCTCCATGGAGATGGCGGAAAAGGAGGCTCACCAGTTGAGTTCAACAGGGAGAGTTCACAAGGTGTCGTCTGAGCCTAAAGGTGCGCGGAACGGCACATGTTACCGTTGTGGGAAAACGGGCCATCACGCTAATGACTGCTGGTGTACGGAGCTGGAATGCCGAAATTGTGGCAAAAAGGGTCACATTGAACGCGCCTGTAGAGGTAAAAAAAAGAACAGACAGAGCTGGGAAGCATGGAAGCAAAATGTCTGTATTTGGACAAGAGAGGAAAAAGAGTGTTCATTCAGTGCAGTATGATGGAACAAGCAAAACAGAGGGGAGCGACACCTCTGAGGAGGAAGAGGTGCACATACTGACGGTTGCAGGTGATTCAAATGGCTACTGGGTGTCACCACTGGTGGAGGGACAATCAGTGCGGATGGAGGTGGACACAGGCGCGGCTGTGTCCCTTGTTTCAGACACTGTCTACAACAAAATGCTAAAGCATCTTACCCTTCAGCCAACAAACATTGTGCTAAAGACGTATACCGGCGAACCTGTGGCCATGAGAGGCGTCATTGAGGTGACAGTTAAATTGAACAGACAGACTGCAAAACTGCCACTATATGTGGTAAAGGGAAATTACCCATCGCTACTGGGACGTGCGTGGCTAGAGAAAATCACGCTGGACTGGCCTGCAGTCCGCATGATGTCAAAAGGGGAGTCAGGTCTGACTGCAGTGTTAAACAAACATGCAGAACTCTTCAATGGGGAACTTGGGAGCATGAAAAAGATCAGCGTGAGACTGGACATTAAACCTGACAGCAAGCCGAAGTTTCACAAAGCCCGACCTGTACCCTATGCAATTAGGCCAAAAGTTGAGGCTAACTTGGAGGCCTTAGTCGAGAATGGAGTCCTGGAGCCTGTGAGCGTGAGCAAATGGGCCACACCCATTGTTCCTGTCCTGAAAAAGGATGGATCTGTTCGAATCTGCGGGGATTTTAAAGTGACTATTAACTCGGTGCTGTCTGTGGAACAGTACCCTCTTCCCCTCATTGATGATCTTTTTACGGGCCTGGCCGGAGGGCAAAAGTTCAGCAAAATAGACTTATGCCAGGCTTATCTACAAATGCATGTCGATGACAAATCAAAGGAGTTGCTGACAATTGTGACGCACAAGGGGCTATACAGGTACTGCCGCCTTCCGTTTGGAATTACGTCGGCCCCTGCTCTATTCCAAAGGGCAATGGATCAGATTTTGAGTGGACTGCCAGGAGTCCAGTGCTACCTGGACGACATCCTTGTCACTGGGACAAATGAGGAGGATCATCTTCTGAACTTGGATGCAACACTACAACGACTGAAAGAGTACGGACTCAGAGTTCGCAAAGACAAATGTGAATTCTTTCAGTCTTCAGTTGAGTACCTGGGGCATGTGATTGACGCTACTGGCCTGCATAAGGCGCCGTCAAAGGTCAAGGCGATCGTGGAGGCCCCAGCACCCCAGAATGTGAGCCAGTTACGTTCATTTCTGGGGCTACTTAACTACTATGGGAAGTTTATTCCAGACTTAGCAACATTGCTGAAGCCGTTACATCAGCTGCTATGTCAAGGCAAAACATGGAAATGGACTGAACTGTGCAACGAAGCTTTCGCCCAAGCAAAGAAAGCATTGCTGAAATCGGAGGTCCTGACACACTTCGACCCAAAGCTACCCGTGCAGCTAGCATGTGATGCATCACCATATGGTGTGGGAGCAGTCATATCCCACATCATGCCTTCGGGTGAAGAGAAACCTATCGCCTTCGCATCACACACCTTGAACAAGGCCGAGAGTAACTATGCGCAGATCGAGCGCGAAGCCTTGGGAATCGTTTTTGGAATTCGAAAATTTCATCAGTACCTGTTTGGGAGAAGGTTCACACTCCTGACGGACCACCGTCCATTGACTTCAATCTTTGGGCCCCACACCAGAATTCCGTCTCTCACTGCAAGCGGGATGCAAAGGTGGGCCTTACTGTTGTCAGGACACACATACGACATCAAATATCGCAAATCAGACTTGCACAGCAACGCAGACGGTCTCTCGAGGCTACCCTTGCCTGTTACTCCCCCAGAGCCTCGTCAGATAGACATCTTCTACTTTAGACAAGTGGAGGGAGCACCTGTCACTGCAGTTCAGGTGCGAAGGTACATCCGCAACGATCCAGTCCTGTCTGAGGTAATGGACGATGTCATTCGAGGGAGAGCTATAGGAAATTCTCCTAGTTTGAAACCTTACGTTTCAAAAAGAAATGAGCTCTCCGTCCAGGCAGGTTGTCTTCTTTGGGGACGCCGTGTCATCATTCCGCCACCTCTGAGGGAACCTATACTGCAACAACTTCATACAGGCCACAGTGGGATGGTTCGGATGAAGGAAATGGCAAGAAGCTACTTCTGGTGGCCAGGTCTCGATGGAAATATTGAGGAGAAAGCCAAAACATGTTCCCCATGTCAAAGGGTCCGGAATGTTCCACAGCTGGCAACCCTACACCCCTGGGATTGGCCTGCAGAAGTGTGGCAGTGAGTACATGTGGACTTCGCCGGTCCTTTCGAAGAGAAGATGTTTATGGTGGTTGTGGACGCTTGTAGCAAGTGGCCGGAGGTTGCTGTGATGAGGTCTACCATGGCAGAGAAAACAATTGAGAAACTTGGCGAGATGTTCAGCCGTTATGGCTCACCGGAACAACTTGTAAGTGACAACGGTCCACAATTTGTATCACAGGAGTTTGCAACCTTCCTGCATGTGAATGGTGTCCAACACATCAGGTCTGCACCCTATCATCCCTCTACTAACGGCCAGGCAGAAAGGTTTGTGCAAACTTTGAAGCACACCTTGAAGGCATCGCAAGGTCAGGGCTCAATCCACCAACGTCTGAACAGCTTCCTGTTGTCCTACAGGAACGAGCCGCATGCCACAACCAAAACTTCCCCCGCTTCGCTCATGATGAAGAGGCAGTTGCGGACAAGTTTTGACTTACTCAAACCTCCAAGGGCAGAACAGGTTGTCCATTGTCAACAACAAGCTCAAGTTGAAAAGAGAGAGAAAAGAGCCAAGGAGAGACGGTTTCACCCTGGAGAGCACATCCTAGCTCGAAACTACAACACTGGACCGAAATGGGTTCCTGCTACGGTGATCGCGCAGACGGGCCCTGTGTCTTACACGGTTGAGACTGCTGAGGACGTCATCTGGAGAAGACACACAGATCAACTGTTGCTAGAAGCAGAGACAGCCACAGAGGCTCCACTGGCTGGTTGGCCTGAACTGTTTCCGGATGATACCGCAAACCAGCATCCTTTGCCACAGTGCTCTTCTCCAACACAGGAAGTCAAAGAGACTGTTCCACCTGTGCAAACTCCTGACTTTCGACTGACACAGGCACCTTCTCCATCCAGGCCTGTGTCAATGCCTACTGCTGTGGAAGCCAGCGATGACCGCCGGTATCCTGTCAGAGAGCGGCGGCCTCCAAGACGCTTGGATCTGTAGGCTTAGTGACTTACCCACAAGACTGGGGCAGAATAAACCCCAGGGTAAAGTCAGGGTTTGAGGCAGTCTACCTCTACCCTAGGTTCGTTGAGTGCATTGAAAGTAACTTACCTGTTGAAGAATACTGTGGACCTTCCATTTAAGAGGGGAGGAAATGTTATGTATTGTGTGTTCTCCTCCCACCTGTGGTGGCGCTGTCACAGGAGATAAATGGTTGGGTGTTCTCTGTTAAGTTTAGCTCTCTTTGTTCAGAACTTTCCAGAACTTCCTTTCCTTCCAATAAAGCACTTCATATTTGAATCTCTGAGTTCTGAGTCCTAAATTGTGTCTAGGTAGAAAGGTACCGACACAACAATTTCCACCGCCCTTTGTGTGGAAAAAGTGCTTCCTGACAACACCCCTGAATGACTTCGCTCTAACTTTAAGGTTACGCCCCCTTGTTCTTGATTCTCCCCATTAGAGGAAATAGTTTCACCGTATCTACCCTATCACATCCCTTTATCATCTTAAGCACCTCGATTAGATCAACCCTAACATGAATCAGTCATTCATGAAAGAAAGACTTATGAAATAATACTGAGCGGCCTGCGGGTGGCGCTGTCCAGGGAGAGTATAAATACTCGGGCATGGGCCCAGCTTGCGCAGGACATTCTTAACAGGGACTAGTGAAGGACACAACTAGACCGCCATGTTGTAAAACAGTTGATTAAAGCTTTGTTTAACGCTTAGACCAAGTGCCTAGTAGTTTTCTTACGTCAAACCCCTTAATCTTCTAAACTCGAGGGAATACAAGCCAACCTGTCCTGATAATTTAACCTCCCAGTATTATTCTGGTGAGTCTACGCTGCAGCCCCCCTGCTAAGAGCTTCCAGAGGTGCAGTGCCCAGAACTGAACATGACGATTGATAATTAAAATTGAAGCAATCAGAGTGCGACCGGATTCACAGTAACTCCCTGCACTAAAGCCGCTGGGTTCGTGCCTCTGTGTTGCAGGGGAACGTGAGGGAGAGAGCTGCTGCAGGCAGGGGAAGACGCTGGTGGTGGCAGATAGCTTTATCAGATGCCACCTCACTGTCAACTGCCAGCTCGCTTGCGTCACGTGCCTGGGAGGAGAAGTGGCTTTCACTGCAAAGATATAGAGGCGTATTATCACAACCAAAAGCTTGTTTCAGAAAATGACTGCCCGCAAACAGTACCCGGAGCCGTTGGTAACATTCGATGGGCGACCCACACCTCGGAACATTTCCCGTCACCTCCCACCCACCCATCCCCGCCGCAAAATTGATCCCTGGGATGAGAGGGTTGTCCTGTGACGAGAGATTGTGTAGAATGGGCCTGTACTCTCTGGAGTTTAGAAGAATGAGAGGCGATCTCATTGAAACATATAAGATTCTGAGGGGAATTGACAGGGTAGATGCTGAGAGGTTGTTTCCCCTGGCTGGAGAGTCTAGAACGAGGGGTCACAGTCTCAGGATAAGGGGTCGGCCATTTAGGACTGAGATGAGGAGAAATTTCTTCACTCAGGGTTGTGAATCTTTGGAATTCTCTACCCCAGAGGGCTGTGGATGCTGAGTCATTGAGTATATTCAAGGCTGAGTTCGCTAGATTTTTGGACTCTAGGGGAATCAAGGGATATGGGGCTCGGGCGGGAAAGTGGAGTTGAGGTCAAAGATCAGTCATGATCTTATTGAATTGCGGAGCAGGCTCGAGGGGCCGTATGGCCGACTCCTGCTCCTAATTCATATGCTCTTTCCTTCCCTCCTGAAGGCCTTGATTTTTGAGAAGGTTCTCACCCTGACTGAGCGTAGATCCTCAGCACGAATATCACCATTTTCAAACACAGATTATTGACAACAACTTGCATCTATATAGCTCCTTTAACGTCGTAAAACATCCCAAAGCGCTTAACAGGAGCGTAAATCAGACAAAAGTTTGACACCGAGCCACATAAGGAGCTGTTAGGACAGGACAGCTTGGTCAAAGAGGTAGGTTTTAAGGAGCGTCTTAAAGGAGAGAGAGAGAGACGGAGAGGTTTAGCGAGGGAATTCCAGAGCTTAGGGCCAATAGTGGAGCGATGAAAATCGGGGATGCGCAAGAGGCCAGAGCTGGAGGAGCCCAGAGATCTCGGAGGGTTGTGGGGCTGGAGGAGGTTAGAGAGAGAGGGAGGGGGCCAGTTTCCGTAAGCGAGGGTACAGGGATGGCTTTTGCGGATGCGTGTGGAGGGCGGAGGAGAGTGGGGGTGGTTACAGTCTCCATAAAGGGTGGTCTTCTGATGTCGGATATAAGGAGGCAGCGCCTCCCCTGGTATCTGTTCCCTCCGACAATAAACCCCAAACTTGGCGTCACACATTCACCTCGCGCTGGCTCATCTCATCATGTGTTTTATTCAAGCTTGATGTTCTCCGGCACCATCAACCTTGGACCATCACCTGGGTTCCTCAATAAATAAATAAATGCAACTTGTGTCACTGGAACGAGAGAAAGGGCGACAAACACTTCTTTTGTGTGAAATGAAGAAAAGGAAAAAACTTGCATTTCTATAGCGCCTTTCACGACTACCGGACGTCCCAAAGCACTTCACAGCCAATTAAGTACTTTTTTGAAGTGTAGTCGCTGTTGTAATGTAGGAAGTCAATTTGCGCACAGCAAGTACCCACAAACAGCAATGAGATAAATGACAAAATAATCTGTTTTTTAGTGATGTTGCTTGAAGGATAAATATTGGCCCCGGGCACCCAGGATAACTCCACTGCCCTTCTCCAAAATAGTGGCATGAGATCTTTTACGTCCACCCGGGAGGGCAGGCGGGGCCTCGGTTTAACGTCTTATCCAAAAGATGGCACTGCCGACAGTGCAGCACTCCCTCGGGAGTGTCAACCTGGATTATGCGGTCAAGTCTCTGGAGTGGGGCTTAAACCCACGACCTTCTGACTCAGGGAGCGAGAAGTAGCGACCCACTGAGTCACGGCTCGCACCTAATGCACACTTAGAAAAATGTTGAGGAACGGTTCTGGAAGATCGTCATTGCTTTCTTTTGTGGGGAAAAAAAAACGGAGACTTGAAGGTGAAATAACTGAAGTTTTCCAGGTTATAACAGGGATTGACAATGTTGATCCGGGCAAATTGTTCTCTGTGGTGACGGGTTCAAATCCCATGGGACACAGGTTAAGAAATAGGGAGTCAGGAGTGAGAAGGGAAGACAGATCGTATGAGCTGTAAAAAGGGAGTATGAAAAGAAACTTGCAAAGGATTTCAAAATCAACACCAAATGTTTTTACAATTATATTAGGAAAAAGAGCAATGTGGGGCCTTTGAAAATTGATAACAACAACTTGTGACATGAATCTAGTCATTCATGTAGAAATGGCTTATAAAATAATACTGGGCGGCCTGCTGGTGGCGCTGTCCAGGGAGAGTATAAATACTCGGGCACGGGCCCAGCTTGCTCAGGACATTCTTTAACAGGAACTAGTGAAGGACACAACTCGATCTCCATGTTGTAAAACAGTTGATTAAAGCTTTGTTTAACGCTCAGACCAAGTGCCTCGTAGTTTTCTTACATCAACTTGTATTTATATAGCGCCTTTAACATAGTAAAACGTCCCAAGGCGCTGCAGAGGAAGAGGAGTATTATAAGACAAAAAATTTGACACATAAGGAGAAATTAGGGCAGGTGACCAAAAGCTTGGTCAAAGAGGTAGGTTTTAAGGAGCATCTTAAAGGAGGAAAGAGAGGCGGAGAGGTTTAGGGAGGGAATTCCAGAGCTTAGGGCTTCGGCAACAGAAGGCGCGGCCACCAATGGTGGAGCGATTATAATTAGGGATGCTCAGGAGGGCAGAATTAGATGAGCGCCGATATCTTGGAGGGTTGTGGGGCTGAAGGAGGTTACAGAGATAGGGAGGGGTGAGGGATGGAGGGATTTGAAAACAAGGATGAGAATTTTGAAACCGAGGCGTTGCTTCACCGGGAGCCAATGTAGGTCAGCGAGCACAGGGGTGATGGGTGAACGGGACTTGGTGCAGTGATAACAGTGATAACGTAAATGAAAATAAGGAAATGGTGGACGTGTTGAATAATTACCTTACGTCAGTATTTACAGTACAGGAAGAGGATAGCATGCCGGACATCGAGGAAACTAATATTGAATCGGGGACGGGGACTCACCAAAATTAACGTCAGCAAAATAACAGTAATGAAGAAAATAATGGCACTAAAGAGTGACAAGTCCGCAGGACCAGATGGTTTCCATCCCAGGATTTTAAAGGAAGTAGGTGAGAACAATACAGATGCCTGAACTAGAATCTTCCAAAGTTCTCTCGATTCGGGAACCTCTCCTTTAGATTGGAAAATTGCGCATGTCACTCCGCTATTTACGAATGGCAAGAGAGGGAAACCAGGGAATTATAGACCAGTTAGCCTAACATCGGGAAATTACTAGAGTCTATAATTAAGGATAGGGTGACTGAACATCTTAACAATTTTCAGCTGATCAGAGAGAGCCAGAATGGATTTGTAAAGGGTAAGTCATGCCTGATAAACCTGATTGAATTTTTTGAAGAGTTGGCTAAAGTAGTGGACAGGGGAATGTCTATGGATGTTATTTATATGGACTTCCAGAAGGCATTTGATAAAGTCCCACATAAGAGACTGCTAGCTAAAGTTGAAGCTCATGGAATTGAAGGCAAATTATTGACCAGGTTAGGAAATTGGCTGAGCGGCAGGAGACAGAGAGTAGGGACAATGGGCAGGTACTCTAATTGGCAGGATGTGACTAGTGGTGTCCCACAGGGATCCGTGTTGGGGCCTCAACTATTCACAGTATTTACTAACGACTTAGATGATGGGATAGAGAGCCACATATCCAAGTTTGCCGATGACACAAAGATAGGCGACATTGTAAGCAGTGTAGATTACAAAGAGATATTAATAGATTAAGCGAGTGGGTGGAACTGTGGCAAATGGATTTAAATATAGGCAAATGTGAGATCCTCCACTTTGGACCTATAAAGGATAGAACAGGGTATTTCCTAAAAACTAGAAACAGTGGAGATCCCAAGAGACTTGGGGGGGGGGGAAATTGGTTGCTTTGCACCTCCCGTTAGCACACTAAGAGGGCGCTAATGGGGTGCAAAGCAACTAGCGCCCAGGCACGGCGATTTTTGCACCGCTCGTGAAATTGACCAGACATTTTGCGGCGGCGCTAAACACTACCGCCATGATCTCCTTGCGCCCGCAGATCGTGACATTAGTTGAGCGTGCAACGCCCCGGACCGGATATTGAGTGGCGCCCCCTGCCTTTCCGCCTGTCACTAGCAACGACAGGTTGAGGGGAACGTTTTGCAGTCGGGAAGGGACTGGAGGAGCGCTATTTAAAGGCGACCGCTTCCTGCCTTTTTTTGTCGCCGACATTTTTGCACCACGTTTTCTGAGAGAGAGAGACTTCTGGAGAGATTCAACGCTGTGTGAAGGAGTTTTGGGTACTGAGCAGCACTTTGCAGGTTCATTTTGATTTGACCTTCCTTGCATCGATTTAGAAGAGACTGTGGGGGCTGCACTCTGAGCTCTTTCCCTGGGCCTCTCCATTGAACTTTCCAGCAGATTTGATGTACAGGTCTCTCCAGGCCGAGATTCAAGGCTGCAATGAGCAGGGTGTGGATGGAGAGCAAGATCGACCCTCCCCTTTAAGAACTGGCCGGCGCCAGTGTGTCTGTGTTCCATTGCTGACTGACATCACATGAGCTACACCAGCGCTCTGAGGTAGCGCCTCACTCCTCGGCGTTAGCGCCTTAAGAGAGGTGTGAAGCGCCTGATTTAGCGCTCCAATCACCTCCAGGGGCGATAGAAGCCAAGTTTGCAGTCAGAGGCGATAATTTGCGGCAGACGCTAAACTTTGCACCCGGCCGATAATTGCGCCCCAAACGGGGCGATACCGAATTTCTCCCCCTTGGGGTCCATGTACGTCGATCATTAAAACGTCATGGACAGGTACAGAAAATAATCAAAAAGTCTAATGGAATGCTGGCCTTTATATCTAGAATACAAGTGGGTAGAAGTTATTCTGCAGCTGTACAAAGCCCTGGTTAGACCACACCTGGAGCAATGTGAGCAGTTCTGGGCACCCCACCTTAGGAAGGATATATTGACCTTGGAGGGAGTGCAGCGTAGGTTTACCAGAATGATACACGGACTCCAGGGGTTAAGTTACGAGGAGTCATTGCACAAACTAGGGTTGGATTTCCTCAAATTTAGAAGGTTGAGGGGTGATTTGATCGAAGTTTTCAAGATATTTAGGGAAACAGATAGGATAGATAGAGAGAAACTATTTCCGCTGGTTGGGGAGTCTAGGACTAGGGGGCAGAGTCTAAAAATTAGAGCCAGGCCTTTCAGGAAAATAGCAATCAGAAAAAGAACCCTGGTCGATGTGCTCATTCCCAGTCCCCTGGGAAGGGAAGGAAGGCTGCTGGTGCCCAGGGAACTGACCCCAGTGTTGGTCAGTACCTTCAGCAGAAGAGGGGAGAAACTGGGGAGAAAAACAGACCAAAAGTTCAGTACGAATCTCGTCTGCAATCTGTTGTGTTAAAGAAATCTCGACTGGTCCAACTGAAGCAGTTTCCTGCTTATCAAAGAAGCTCATTCTAAATGGAAAGAAAAACAATCCTCTCATCAGTCCGACTTTGATTAACAAATGAGCAAAATGCAAACTCTTCCTGAGCCTCACCTTGGAACCTGTAAAACGCTTGTTATCTAATTACAAGCTGCAGGAGGGGGTCCCTGCCACAAGGAGCCAACTGTATCTCAGTCCAAGGAGTCGTTCTCTGCTCCCAGCTCCCTGCTCCCCGCTCCAACTCCCGCTCCCTGCTCCGGTTACCCGCTCCCGCTCCCTGCTCCCTGTTCCCGCTCCCTGCTCCCTGCTCACCACTCCCGACATCACCCCTGAACGGCCTGGCTCTAATTTTAAGGTTCTGCCCCCTTGTTCTGGACTCCCCCCACCAGAGGAAATAGTTTCTCTCTCTCTACCCGATCAACTCCTTTAATCATCTTAAACACCTCGATCAGATCACCCCTTAATCTTCTAAACTCCAGGGAATACAAGCCCAGTCTATGCAACCTGTCCTCGTAATTTAACTCTTTAAGGCATCATTCTGGCGAATTGAGACACAGGCCAACCATTAGTGTTTTTGATAACTTTTTGTAACCATACACCAGCTTTTAGCAATAGAACTAGAAACAAACCCAGGGCCAATAATATGAGAAAAAAACACTGGAGAATTATCACATTGTTGTTTGTGGGAGCTTGCTGTGCACAAATTGGCTGCCGCGTTTCCTACATTACAACAGTGACCACACTTCAAAACAGCACTTCATTGGCTGTAAAGCGCTTTGGGACGTCCGGTGGTCGTGAAAGGTGCGCTAGAAATACAAGTCTTTCTTTCTTTCTCTCTCTCTCTCCTTCTTTCTCTTTCTTTCTCTTTCTTTTCTTTCTCTCTTTCTCATTTTCTTTCTTTCTCTCTCTTTTCTTTCTCTCTCTTTCTCATTTTCTCTCTTTCTTTCTTTCCACCCTTGTGGGCGATGGGGTTTCAGCCTTGCTCTGAAGTTACCCAGTTGAAAGTAAAACTGCAAACAGGTGACGCACTGCACACATGCGAGACCCCCAATCTGTATTTGTTGGTTTTATGAGTAATTTTCCCGTGAAAATGTCTGCACTGTGGGCCATTGTACGTGATTTGTTGAGGCACAGAACCTTCATACGTTTGGCCAACTATCAGAAATCAGGATCGGCACTTTGTGTTTCATTTTCATACAGTTGTCCGCGATCATCACTTGTGGGACACCCACTGAACTTATCTGTTGACACATGAAACCTGCCTCTCAGCTTCCGTATCCATGGCGCTGGCTCCTGATTTGCATGTTTGGCCCTGCAGGTGTTTCAGCTCTGAAAGAAAGAACCTGCACCTATATAGCATTGATAGATTTTTGGACCCTAGAGGAGTCACGGGATATGGGGATAGTATGGGAAGGTGGTGTTGAGGTCGAAGATCAGCCATGATCTTATTACATACGAACATACGAATTAGAGTAGGCCACTCGGCCCCTCGAGCCTGCTCCGCCATTCAATAAGATCATGGCTGATCTGATTACTCCACATTCCCGCCTACCCCCGATAGCCTTTCACCCCCCCCCCTTGTTTACCAAGAATTTATCTACCTCTGCCTTAAAAATATTCAAAGACTCTGCTTCCACCGCCCTCTGAGGAAGAGAGTTCCAAAGGCTCACGACCCTCTGTGAGAAAAAATTTCTCCTCATCTCTGTCTTAAATGGGCGACCCCTTATTTTTAAACAGTGACCCCATGTTCTAGATTCTCCCACAAGAGGAACCGTCTTTCGGTTGAGACGTTAAACTGAGACCCCCATCAGCCCTCACAGGGGGATGTAAAAGATCGCACTGCACTATTTCAAAGTAGAGCAGGGGAGTTCTCCCCGGTGTCCTGGGGCCAATATTTATCCCTCAACCAATATCACTAAAACAGATTATCTGGTCATTATCACATTGCTGTTTGTGGGAGCTTGCTGTGCGCAAATTGGCTGCATCGATTCCTTCATTACAACAGTGACTACACTTCAAAAAGTACTTCACTGGCTGTAAAGGGCTTTGGGACGTCCAGTGGTCATGAAAGACGCTATAGAAATGCAAGTCTTTTTCTTTTCAAAGGCGAACTGAGACCAAATGAACCTGGGGGTCATCCTGGCTTGTATGTCTCAGTACCACACCAAGCGGTGGATTTGATGTATTCAGTGCCATTGCAATACGCCCCCCTAAACCTACCGGCTCAAGTCTCCTCCTTATAAAGAAAGACTTGCATATTGGCCCCAGGACATCGGGGAGAACTCCCCCCTGCTCTTCAAAAATAGAGGCCGTGGGATATTTTAAGTCCACCTAAGAGGGCAGACGTGGCCTCAATTTATCGTCTCATCTGAAAGACGGCGCCTCCCACAGTGCGGCACTCCCTCAGTACTGCCCCTCCGACAGTGCGGCGCTCCCCCTCAGTACTGCCCCTTCGACAATGCAGCGCTCCCTCAGTACTGCCCCTCCGACAGTGCGGCGCTCCCTCAGTACTGCCCCTCCGACAGTGCAGCGCTCCCTCAGTACTGCCCCTCCGACAGTGCAGCGCTCCCTCAGTACTGCCCCTCCGACAGAGCGGCGCTCCCTCAGTACTGCCCCTCCGACAGTGCGGCACTCCCTCAGTACTGCCCCTCCGACAGTGCGGCGCTCCCCCTCAGTACTGCCCCTTCGACAGTGCAGCGCTCCCTCAGTACTGCCCCTCCGACAGTGCGGCGCTCCCTCAGTACTGCCCCTCCGACAGTGCAGCGCTCCCTCAGTACTGCCCCTCCGACAGTGCAGCGCTCCCTCAGTACTGCCCCTCCGACAGAGCGGCGCTCCCTCAGTACTGCCCCTCCGACAGTGCGGCACTCCCTCAGTACTGCCCCTCCGACAGTGCAGTTCTCCCTCAGTACTGCCCCTCCGACAGTGCAGCGTTCCCTCAGTACTGCCCCTCCGACAGAGCGGCGCTCCCTCAGTACTGCCCCTCCGACAGTGCGGCGCTCCTTCAGTACTGCCCTTCCGACAGTGTAGCGCTCCCTCAGTACTGCCCCTCCGACAGTGCGGCGCTCCCTCAGTACTGCCCCTCCGACAGTGCGGCGCTCCCTCAGTACTGCCCCTCCGACAGTGCAGCGCTCCCTCAGTACTGCCCCTCCGACAGTGCGGCGCTCCCTCAGCACTGCCCCTCCGACAGTGCAGCGCTCCCTCAATACTGCCCCTCCAACAGTGCAGCGCTCCCTCAGTACTGCCCCTCCGACAGTGCGGCGCTCCCTCAGTACTGCCCCTCCGACAGTGCGGCGCTCCCTCAGTACTGCGCTGGAGTGTCAGCCTAGATTCTATCTCTGGAGTAGGATTTGAGCCCACGAACTTCTGACTCAGAGGCAAGAGAGGGCGACCCACTGAGTTGTGGCTGCCACCATTACTCACTAATCTCGCAAACGCACAGTTCAGTGTTTGTCCAATCCTTTCACTGGGATAGCGCCATTGTCACGGGAATGGTGACGGCAGGGCCCAGAGTCTAGTGGTGACTTATCAAAAACTGCCAGTTAGCTATTGCTGTCTCCATACAATGGAGCAAGTCACTCGGCTATTTGCATACTTGGCGTCAGAGTTCCCAGAACCTGTTCAACCCTCACCCAGCAGCTCCAATACTGATTTAGATTTTTTTTTTTTAAACTACCTGATTTGACTTGTGTTGAGACTCGACACTTGTTCTGTACTGAAATCTTGACTCCTTCACAACAATCAGCAGCCCCCACCACCAGAGCAAATTTGCTTGTCAAATGAGGGCCCTGCTTGGTATTCCCAGATACTCTCCCCCCGCCGGCTGATCAGGTCGGGGGGGGCGTTACACGGAACAACTGCTCAGTGTAAAGGTTGCAGGCAAATGTGCCTACAGCTGCAGGCAACATCCCATCACATGGCTCTTCCCTGATGGATTCGAGACGAGGCAGCCATATGAAGCTTTAACTCCTTCCGTGCCAGCTTCATGACTCTGTGCTGACTCTGTCCATGCAGAGCACACCTGTACCAGTGCACATCCGTACCAGCTCACACCTGGAGCCCTGCACATCTGTATCAGCACTCTATTGTACCCACACACACCCGTCAGCCGTGGCTCAGTGGACAGCACTCTCGCGTCTACGCTAGAAGGTTGTGGGTTCACGTCCCACTCCAGAGACCTGAACACAAAAATCCAGGCTGATGCTCCCCGTGCTGCACTGTCGGAGATGCTGTTTTTCGGATGAGATGTTAAACCGAGGCCCCGTCTGCTCTCAGGTGGATGTAAAAGATCCCATGGCATTATTTCGAAGAGGAGCAGGGGAGTTTTCCCGCTGTCCTGGCCAATATTAATCTCTCGACCAACTCACTAAAACAGATTATCCGGTCATTGTCACGTTGCTATATGTGGGAGCAAATTGGCGGCCATGTTTCCTACGTTGCAACAGTGACTACACTTCAAAAAGTACTTCATTGGCTGTAAAGCGCTTTGGGATGACCGGTGGTCGTGAGAGGTGCTACAGAAATGCAAATCTTTCTTTCTTTTTCTTTTTCTACCACTGCATACTCCAGCGCCCGCACACTCCTGTACCCCCACACTCCTGTGCCCGCGCGCGCCCACACCCCCCCGCGCCCACCCCCCCCGCGCCCACCCCCCGCGCGCCCACACCCCCCCGCGCCCACACCCCCGCGCCCACACCCCCCCGCGCCCACCCCCCCCGCGCCCACACACACCCGCGCCCACACCCCCCCGCGCCCACACGCCCCCCGCGCCCACACCCCCCCGCGCCCACACACCCCCGCGCCCACACACCCCCGCGCCCACACACACCCCCCGCGCCCACACACCCCCCGCGCCCACACACCCCCGCGCCCACACACCCCCGCGCCCACACCCCCCCCGCGCCCACACACCCCCGCGCCCACACACCCCCGCGCCCACACACCCCCCGCGCCCACACCCCCCCCCGCGCCCACACCCCCCGCGCCCACACCCCCCCCGCGCCCACACACCCCCCGCGCCCACACACCCCCGCGCCCACACACCCCCCGCGCCCACACACCCCCGCGCCCACACACCCCCGCGCCCACACCCCCCCGCGCCCACACACCCCCGCGCCCACACCCCCCCGCGCCCACACACCCCCCGCGCCCACACCCCCCCGCGCCCACACACCCCCCGCGCCCACACACCCCCGCGCCCACACACTCCCGCGCCCACACACTCCTGATTGAATTTTTCTCTCCCTAGCGCACTGAGATCAATCACAGCAGGCCTGCCACTGGCCGAGATCCCTTCACTCGTACCTGGGACCCCACTTTTGCCCATTCGCCTCCTCCCCTCCAGCCTGTAAACCCTGTGCCCGGCTGTAAATGACACTGACAACAGTCACAGGGTCCGGTCTCTCGTGGCGGCGGGTGGCACGAAGGTTCACCCTCGGGCAACAGAGCTGCAACCTATGGGGTCATAGGTCAGGGGTTATCGTGCAGTAGCAAACAGGGATGGTTCAGAAAAATTAACATTTAAAATTAACATTTAAAGCCCTATTCCTGGGACTAGGGACAGGGTCACTGGCAAAGCTTGGAAGCTAAGCAGAGCCAGGCCTGGTTAGTACCTGAAGGAGTGACCATCAGGGAAGACCAGGTGCAGAAAGTCACGGAAGGAGCCCCGAGGAGGGGCGGTTGGTGAGAAGGTCACGGAAGGAGGAGCGGCTGGTGAGCAGGCCCGGGCGTTGGGCTGAAGATTGTCGGACAGGAGGAATGGTGGAAATGGAATGGCGGCGTGCACCGACGCAGCGGCTTTGCTTCTCCCAGTCATGGGAGCTTGCAAGATCACATTTCGTTGTTCATGTACTTGTGCAATGACAATAAAGATTAATTATTATAAAAAGATGAGAAAAAGAAACTCTACCGACACAAAACCGGCTAATTCAACGAGATTTTATTCTCAATAAACTTCCATCTGGCATCATAAAATAACAGCGAATCAACAATAGCGATTTTAAAAAACCCTCATCCCCACGCACTGGGGTTGGCAACTCTGATTGGACGTATTACCGGAGGTTTCATCACATGACCTCCAACCGCCCCGCCCCTATTCTCCTGCCATTGGCTGCCCAACACGTCCATCCTCACAGTGCGCCACCTTCTCACAGCCAATCAGAATGCCCTATTCTTCATTACCCCATTGGAGGATTCTTGACACTCAATCAAGAGCCTTTATTTTCCATCACCGATATTTTTATAACAAATAAACAAAAGTATTTAAAGACATTTTTTTTTAAAACCCAATTTTTTTGAATGCTCCCTATGATTTTTCTCCCGGTGTTGCTCGCTGCAGGGTCCTGGAAATTAGTCTTCAATTCCTGAAGACTCCAGGGCAATCCTGGCGGGTTGGGAAGCACTACACCACACAGGCTGGGGAGGAAAGGAACAGACTCCTTGGAGAATCCTGAACGCACTTCTTGATCACGCTCCGCCACAGTCACAGCCACTCGGCTGCTCTCCTGCTGGCTCGGGCCCAGAGACATACAAGGGCGAGAGGGGGCGAGGGAGGGAGGGAGCGGGGGCGAGCCTCGGTAATCTGGTCCTTGCACAGCGCTACAGGCTCTGGAGCGGGTCAGACCCTTCCCCTCTGCCCACCCCAGAGCAGGAACGAGCTGACCTCACCCACTAACACCAACTCAGCTTGGTTCACTCCGTTTCCTGGCACTCCGTCGGGCTGGGAAGCTCCGGGGCTGGGAGTTTCAGGAACCAGCAGCCGCGAAAGGGCTGCAGTAGCCCAGTCAGTGCTGGGAGGATTTTCCAAAATGGGGCCGAGGGCGGGGGGGAGGGGGGTCGTTAAAAATTAAAACTTTAATTGGGGCTTCCCCTTCAGTGCCTGTTCTAAGGGGGCGCTGTGCGGCAGCAGTCCCATCAGGTAATGGGGCAGCACCTAATTTTAATATTTTGGGGGTCCACCAAGCCCAGCAGTCTTCGCATTGAATGCCTACATTAGGTGGTGGGGGTGGTGGGGGGGTCCGCTGAGCATCTCCAGTAAGTTGCAGGCCACCACCCCCAAGTTTCTATGGAGGGTTTTGATCGAGTAAATAAGGAGAAACTGATCCACTGGCAGGAGGGTCGGTGACCAGAGGACACAGAGTTAAGGTAACTGGCACAAAAGAGGGGGAGGTGAGGAGAACTTTTTTTACGCAGCGAGTTGCTACAATCTGGAATGCGCTGCCTGAAAGGCAGATTCAATAGTAACTTTCAAAAAGGGAATTGGATAAATACTTGAAGGGGAATATATTTGGGGAGACATCAAGGGGTATGGGGAGAGAGTGGGAATATGGTATTGAGATAGAGGATCAACCATGATCATATTGAATGGCTGAGCAGGCTCGAAGGGCCGAATGGCCGACTCCTGCTCCTATTTTTCTATGTTTCTATGAAAGAGCGGGGGAGTGCGACTAATTGGACAGCTTTTTCAAAGAGCCGGCACAGGCACAATGGGTGGAATGGCCTCCTTCTGTGCTGTATCATTCTATGAACCTTGGGAGCTGCCCCCCAGGCTAGAGAGGGGTAGACAGGTTGCAAGTGGTCTCCATTCCCCATTACGGGAACCACTCGAACAGTCCAAATAGGTGAGCGCAGAATGCTTTGACCAGGAGACTAAAGAAACAACACTTTAAAAAAAAAATCACAATAATTAAACCTAAAATCACAATAATTAAACCTATCAGGAAAGATTGAACAGGCTGAAAAAGAGAAGGCTGAGGGGTGACCTGACAGAGGTCTTTAAGATAATGAAAGGGTTCGATAGGGTAGACGTAGAGAAGATGTTTCCACTTGTGGGGGAGACCAGAACTAGGGGCCATCAATATAAGATAGTCACTAATAAATCCAATCGGGAATTCAGGAGAAACTTCTTTACCTAGAGAGTGGTGAGAATGTGGAACTCGCTACCACAGGGAGTGGTTGAGGCGAACAGCACAGATACATTTAAGGGGAAGCTAGATAAACACACGAGGGAGAAAGGAATAGAATATTATGCTGATAGGATGAGATAAAGAGGGGTGGGAGGAGGCTCGTGTGGAGCATAAACACCAGCACGGACCTGATGGGCCGAATGGCCTGTTTCTGTGCTGCACATTCTGTGTAACTCCACGACGATGTAAAAGAAAGGTGAGCATTTTAATTAAACACAAAAGCCAATGAAATTCTCTGAGCCATTCAGTTTGTCTTTCACCCCTTCACTGGAGCCCAGGCTACACATTGCCCCACAGTTCAGTGGATAGAGACAGAGAGCAGGAACCCTTCCCCCAAACCCAGCGGCTCTGAGGTTAATCTTAACTCCCGCCTGCCCACCCCCCCCCCACCATTAGCTGAGGTCAGCCAGTTCAGCACAGATTGGGAATCAAACAACCTTCTCGGTTGGTTTGGCTCAAGCTACTCAGCAACAACAACTTGCATTTATATAGCACCTTTAACATCGTAGAAACGTCCCAAGGTGCTTCGCAGGAGTGTAAATCAGACAAAAATTTACACCGAGCCAAAAAAGGAGAAATTAGGACAGGTGACCAAAAGCTTGGTCAAAGAGGTCGGTTTTAAGGAACATCTTAAGGGAGGAGAAAGAGAGGCGGAGAGGTTTAGGGAGGGAATTCCAGAGCTTACGGCCCAGGCAGCTGAAGGCACGGCCACCAATGGTGGAGCAAAGGGATTGGGGTATAGATAAGAGGCCAGAATTGGAGGAGCGCAGAGATCTCAGAGGGTTGTGGGACAGGAAGAGGTGACAGAGCGACGGAGGGGCGAGGCCATGGAGGGATTTGGAGACGAGCACGAGAACTACTCTGTGGATAAACTGGCTGGGCCATCAGGGGAAAACCGATTAAAGATCTTACAGTAACGTTATTTCAGAAATAATACACAGGCCGTCTCCGAAACGGCGGCAGAAGGGGTGAGCAGGACCAAAGCAAACAGGGATCCGACGTTCCCGCTCTGTGCTCCGCGTTTGCTCGGTTTGTGAACCGAGGGTTCGAATCCCCCTGCTGAGCCTTGGTGTGGGGGGGGTGGGTGTGCTGGCGGTCGTCCCGGAGCACTGTTGGTCGTCGTTCGCTGCCCGCCGCACTCCCCCCCAACGGCCTTCGAGTGTCGGATCGCTGCCGGCTCCTAACACTTCAGGCCGTGCTGAGTCTCACGGTGACGCCGGAGGTCCACCTTGCGCTGGAAGCCCTTGGCGCACAGCTCGCAGCCGAAGGGCTTGAAGCCGGTGTGCTTGCGGCTGTGGGTGATGAGGTTGGAGCTCTGACTGAAGGCCTTTCCGCACACCTGGCACTTGTGAGGCTTCTCGCCTGGAAACAAGAAAAGACAAAAGCCAAGTTAACAAAGAAAGACTCGCATTTCTACAGCGCCTTTCCCCACCTCAGCATGT
The DNA here is from genome assembly GCF_052327205.1 of Somniosus microcephalus. Classification (NCBI taxonomy): domain Eukaryota; kingdom Metazoa; phylum Chordata; class Chondrichthyes; order Squaliformes; family Somniosidae; genus Somniosus; species Somniosus microcephalus. Next base: position 5,779,053 of record NC_141009.1, read on the forward strand.
CCCAAAGCGCTTCACAGCCCATTAAGTCATTTTTTGAAGAGTACTCACTGTTGTAATGTAGGAAACGAGGCAGCCAATTTGCGCACAGCAAGCTCCCACAAACAGCAATGTGATAATGACCAGATAATCTGTTTTAGTTATGTCGATTGAGGGATAAATATTGACCAGGACATAAGAACATAAGAACATAAGAAGTAGAAGCAGGAGTAGGCCATACGGCCCCTCGGGCCTGCTCCGCCATTCACTAGGATCATGGCTGATCCGAATCTAGACTCACTGATGTAAGAAAAAGGAGTCTCACACATTAAGTAACTTTAAAGTAAGCTTTAAGCAACTTATAATCACACTATATACAGGAGAGGTCTTCACCATGCCTCTGGTAGAAGCCCCTTACAATACTGAATAGGTTCAGTATTTATACCAGTCCAACAGGAAGTGATGTATGACAGGAAGTGATGTATGTACAAAGTTCACAGTTCATAGTTTCACAATTCGTGACACATAACTTCCCGGAAGTTATCATTATTATCACATTCTTCCCTCCTGCAGGATTAGAAGGCTGTGGTCTTCCTTTTGTTCCGCAGCCGCCGAACGAGGAAGAGTCGCACCCGTTTGGGTTCCCGTCGTAGAGGGTCGCTGGTCCGCTTACATGCGGTTGGCCATTGGTCAGAGTCTGTGTGGCCTGGATTACCCTGTGAAGGGTCGGGGAGGTCATGGCTTCGCGTACGAGCCCCAATAGGTTCAAAGTCGGTCTGCCTCTGTTCAGAGGGAGGTGCAGAGCTGGTCTGTGGCGGATCAGTACTTTCGTGCGCGGTACTGGGAGGATCGCAACTTTGAGTACGTGGTTCTACCGGCATCAAGCTAGTTGGTGTCAGATCAGGATCCTGGAGAGGGGTACCCGATAGGTTCCAAGAGTTTCCTGGTGAAATACCATCACCCGATGTCCCACTAGGTCCTGGTGGGCAGGGAGCCAGATCCCGTAATGATACGGTAGATTCTCGGCCGTCGGGATATCGTATGTTTGCATAGGTGGGGTTGGCATCGGTTAGTTCGACCTCGTCTACGAGAGGGTCGTTTTTAGACGTCTGAACGTATCTTCGGAGTAGAACAGGTCCAGGAGTAGTTAGCCATGACGGGAGTGATGTCCCATGAGATGAGCGACGCTGGAATCCAAAGAACCGCTCATGAGGTGTAGTATTTGTGGCTGTAGAAAGAAGGGACCGTATAGAGTGCAATGCATCCGGAAGCACGGCTTCCCATTGCTGGTCTGGTAGGCCCCGAGATCTTAAAGCAAGACGTACGGAATTCCAGATGATACCGTTATACCTCTCTACCTGCCCATTTCCGATGGGATGGTATGGTGTTGTTTTGCTTGTAGCAACTCCCCGTTCTGAGAGGTAGTCCTTGAGTTCCTTTGACATAAAGGATGGACCCCGATCTGAGTGAATATAAGCCGGCATGCCACAGAGAGAAAATACCTGCTCAAGGCAGCAGATTACTGTGGACGCCAGCATATTGGAGCAGGGGAAGGCAAACGGAAAACGTGAATATTCATCAATCATGGTGAGCAAATGTGTGTTCCGAGTGGAAAAGGGCACTGGGCCCTTAAAATCGATGCTAAGTCGTTGCATCGGTTGGGTTGCGTGTATGAGCATACCATCTGAGGGGCGGAAGAACTGAGGTTTTAATTCCGCACAAAGCCGGCATTCTGAGCATATTTTCTTTACATCTCCAGTAGAAAAAGGGAGATTCCGTGATCGTACGAAATGTAGCATGCGCGTAACGCCAGGATGACACAATCCATTATGGACATCTATGAGAGTAGAGGACGACATAGCGGAGCAGAATGCCCGTGTGAGGGTGTCCGGGGCCACATTCTCCTTGCCAGGTCGATAGTGAATGATATAACCAAAAGAGGCCAGTTCCATCCTCCAAAGTTGTATTTTATTATTCTTAATTTTGGTTCATTTTCGATTATCGAGCATGAAGGCGACTGATCGCTGGTCCATGATTAATGTAAAGTGCTGGCGAGCTAGAAAATGGTTCCACTTCCGTACTGCCTCTATGATGGCTGTGGCTTCCTTCTCAACCGGAGGATAATGTAGCTCGGCACCTTGTAAGGTCCTGGACATAAATGCTACAGGACGACCTTCCTGATTTAGAGTAGCCGAGATCGCCACCTCCGAGGCATCACATTCGACTATGAAAGGGAGATTCTCATCGATGGAGTGAAGAGCCGCTTTCTCCAACTGTTTTTTGAGAAGGTTAAAGGCTGCAACAGCCGCTGTTTCCAATGGAAATGATCTAGCATGCAGCAAGGGTTGGATTTTGTCTGAAAAATGAGGAATCCATTTAGCGTAGTATGCAAACAGACCGAGAGCCCGACGTGAAGAAGCCGGATTCTTAGGTGACGGGAGCTCTTGGAGCGGGCAAAGTCTTTCTGGGTCTGGCTTAATGATACCATTGCCTACGCAGTAGCCAAGGATGTTGATGGTCGGTTGCGACTCAACAGACTTAGATTCATTCAAGGTTAAGTTACGGCGATGGAGGGCATCCCGAAATTTTTGGAGGTTGGCGTCGTGTTCCTGTTGATCGTGACCTGCAATAGTAATGTTATCAAGATAGGGAAAAGTGTCCCTTAGGTTTTCCTGTTTAACCAGGCCATCCATTGCCCGTTGGAAGACAGCCACTCCATTAGTAACCCTGAATGGGAGGCGACGAAATTGGTACAGCCGTCCATTAGCCTCAAAGGCCGTGTACTGCTTATCTGAGACCTTCAAGGGTACCTGATGATAGGCACTTTTTAAATCGTAAGTTGAGAACACTTTGTATTCAGCCAGTTTATTAACCATATCATCAATGCGTGGCAATGGGTAGGCGTCCAAGTCAGTATATTGATTGATGGTTTGCGAATAATCAATGCATAGTCGTTGTTTGTGAGGTTTTAGAGGGTTCTTGACAATGACGACTTGAGCCCGCCAGGGCGACGAACATGGTTCAATGATATCCTCTGCTAGAAGTCGAGAGATTTCAGCCTCAATAAAAGATTGGTCTTCCTGATTAAAGCGCCGCGATTTCGTTATTATTGGTTTGCATCGAGGCGGAATACTGGCAAATAATGAGGGTTCATCAAGTGAAGCTGCTGACAATGCACAAAACGGTAATTTAGACGGTATATTAGAAATAGTAAGTCCAGGTTTGGATCCGCTGAACTCAATGGTGAGTTTCTTATGCTGTTTTTGGAAATCCAGCCCTAAGAGGAGATCACTACATAAGTCCTTGAGCACCGAAAGTCGGGTGGAGGGATACAGGTGACCATTAAGTGTCATATCAACAACACAAAAGCTGGAGGTTCTGGTATTAAGTGATGATTGAGCCATCGCAATTGCCTGGTCCGATGGGAAGACATGTAGTTTCAATTTCGCAACAATCTGTTCTTTAATGAAACTATCAGTACTTCCTGAGTCAATTAAGGCATCTAAGGTATGCCCTTTAATTGAAACTTTTGTAGCTGCATGAAACAGGTTCTGTGGGCAAGCAACTGTAATTGGTGTCGTTGCACAGAGAGTGGCTGAAACTCTCGGTGTGCTTCTTCGGGAGAGAGCTCGAGGGGAAGCTTGATAGGTCCTAGCTGGAGCATCTCGATAGGCCCTAATTGGGGCAGTTCGGTAGGCCTTAGCTGGATAGGCCCTCGTAGAGGCTTTTGATTGGCAAACTTTAGCAAAGTGTCCTTTTTTTTTTGCAATAACTGCAGATTGCATTGCGAGCAGGGCAGAATTTCCTAGGGTGAAAAGCATCTCCACAAAAGAAGCATTCCTTCCTAGATTGCCAAGAGGCTGCTAAAGTGGGGTCATCCTCCTCTTCTTCATCAGAATTATCAGAATTAGATTCCTCCATGATAGGGTTCACCTGAGACCACTTGAATTGTCTGGTTGCAGTTACAGCAGCAGATCGAGATCTGGGCAACTGATAGAGGTCTGCATTTTTCTTTGCCAAATCCAGAGAACAAGCTAGGTCAAAAGCTTTTTGTAGCTCAAGTGTTTTACTTTCTAGTAGACGCTGGCGTATAAATGGAGAGGCAATCCCGCAGATGAAAGCATCACGAATCATTTCTTCGCGGTACAGCTCAGCTGAAGCTGCCTGAAAGTTACAATCTATGCTGAGCCTGCGAAGTTCTTGAAGGAATTCGTTAATCGATTCCCCTGGCCCTTGTCGGGCTGTGGCCAGTAGATGTCTAGCATAGACCTCATTTGGAGTCTTGGCATACAGTTTCTTAAGTGCCCGAATCACCTCATCGTAGTTATCCCATTCATCAACATATTCAAACACTGTTGGGGTCACATAGTTGATAAGCATCCTCAGTTTAGTAGGAGCAGTCGCTTTACATTCATCAAGGAAATTCTCAAAAGTACGGTACCAATGCTTCCATATCTTGCCAGCTGCTGGTGTGTTTGGGTCCAAGTCCAGACGAGTAGGTTTAAGGAGGTTTTCCATGATGGGTGGTTCCCTGGATCCTTAACTCCGAGTTTGTCCAAAGGTCTAGTATTTGTGAGTGTAAATACTAAGTTGCTTAAATTGATGTAAGAAAAAGGAGTCTCACACATTAAGTAACTTTAAAGTAAACTTTAAGCAACTTATAATCACACTATATACAGGAGAGGTCTTCACTATGCCTCTGGTAGAAGCCCCTTACAATACTGAATAGGTTCAGTATTTACACCAGTCCAACAGGAAGTGATGTATGACAGGAAGTGATGTATGTACAAAGTTCACAGTTCATAGTTTCGCAGTTCACAGTTCACAGGAAGTGACACATAACTTCCCGGAAGTTATCATTATAATCACACTCACGTCCACTTCCCTGCCCTCTCCCCGTAACCCCTAATTCCCTTATCTGCTAGGAAACTGTCTATCTCCATTTTAAATGTATTTAATGTTGCAGCTTCCACAGCTCTCTGGGGTAGCAAATTCCATAGATTTACTACCCTCTGAGTGAAGAAGTTTCTCCTCATCTCAGTTTTGAAAGGGCAGCCCCTTATTCTTAGATTATGCCCCCTAGTTCTAGTCTCACCCATCAGTGGAAACATCCTCCCCGCATCCACCCGATCAAGCCCCCTCACAATCTTATATGCTTCGATAAGATCGCCTCTCATTCTTCTGAACTCCAATGAGTAGAGTCCCAACCTACTCAACCTTTCCTCATACGTCAACCCCCTCATCTCCGGAATCAACCGAGTGAACCTTCTCTGAACCGCCTTGAGAGCAAGTATATCTTTTCTTAAATATGGAAACCAAAACTACACGCAGTATTCCAGGTGTGGCCTCACCAATACCCTGTATAACTGCAGCAAGACTTCCCTGTTTTTATACTCCATCCCCCTTGCAATAAAAGCCAAGATTCCATTGGCCTTCCTGATCACCTGCTGCACCTGCATACTAACTTTTTGTGTTTCATGCACCAGGACCCCCAGATCCCTTTGTACTGTAGCACTTTGCAGTTTCTCTCCATTTAGATAATAACTTGCTCTTTGATTTTTTCTGCCAAAGTGCATAACCTCACACTTTCCAACATTATATTGCATCTGCCAAATCTCTGCCCACTCACTTAGCCTGTCTATGTCCTTTTGCAGGTTTTTTTATGTCGTTCTCACTCATTGCTTTCCCTCCCATCTTTGTATCGTCGGCAAACTTGGATATGTTGCACTTGGTCCCCTCCTCCAAATCGTTAATATAGATTGTAAAGAGCTGGGGTCCCAGCACTGACCCCTGCGGAACACCACTAGTTACTGATTGCCAGCCCAAGAATGAACCATTTATCCCAACTCTTTGTTTTCTGTTAGATAGCCAATCTTCCACCCATGCCAGTATATTACCCCCAATCCCGTGATTTCTTATCTTGATCAGTAATCTTTTGTGTGGAACCTTGTCAAATGCCTTTTGGAAGTCCAAATACACTACATCCACTGGTTCCCCTTTATCCACCCTGTATGTTACATCCTCAAAGAATTTGAGCAAGTTTGTCAAACCTGACTTCCCCTTCATAAAACCATGCTGACTCTGTCCTATTAAATTATGTTTATCCAAATGCTCTGTTATTGTTTCCTTAATAATGGACTCCAACATTTTGCCAACCACAGATGTTAGGCTAACTGGTCTATAGTTTCCAGCTTTTTGTCTACTTCCCTTCTTAAATAAGGGTGTTACATTAGCAGTTTTCCAATCTGCCGGGACCTTTCCTGAGTCCAGGGAGTGCTGGAAAATAATCACCAATGCATCCACAATCCCTACCGCCACTTCTCTCAAGACCCTAGGATGTAGGCCATCAGGTCCAGGGGATTTATCCGCCTTAAGTCCCATTATTTTACTGAGTACCATCTCCTTAGTGATTTTAATCGTCTTTAGCGCCTCCCCCCCCCCCCCCCCATTGCCCCCTGTTTGTCCAGTGTTGGGATATTTTTAGTGTCCTCTACTGTAAAGACTGATACAAAATATTTGTTCAGCGTCTTTGCCATCTCCATGTTCCCCACCACTAGTTTCCTGGTCCCATCCTCTAAGGGACCAATGTTCACTTTAGCCACCCTTTTTCTTTTTATATAGCTGTAGAAACTCTTGCTATCTGTTTTTATATTTTTTGCTGGTTTACTTTCATAATCTATCTTCCCTTTTTTAATTAATCTTTTAGTTATTGTTTGCTGGCTTTTAAATGCTTCCCAATCTTCTATCCTCCCACTAGATTTGGCTAATTTATATGCCCTTGTTTTCAGTCGAATACTATCCTTTATTACTTTACTAAGCCACGGATGGCTGTCTTTTCTTTTACTCCCCTTTTTCCTCTGGAATATATTTATCTTGAAAGATGTGAAATATCTCCTTGAATGTAGACCACTGCTCCTGTACCGTCTTACACTTTAATCTGTTTTCCCAGTCCACTTTAGTCAATTCTACTCTCATACCTTCATAGTCTCCTTTATTTAAGCTCAGTATGCTGGTTTGAGATCCAACTCTCTCACCCTCAAACTGAATTTGGAATTCAACCATATTATGGTCACTCATTCCAAGGGGATCCTTTACTAGGACATTTTTTATTAATCCTGTTTCATTACACAGGACCAGATCTAAGATTGCCTGCCCCCTGGTTGGTTCAGTTACATACTGCTCAAGGAACCCGTCCCTAATACACTCTATGAACTCTTCCTCAAGGCTGCCATGCCCAATTTGATTAGTCCAGTCAATATGAAAGTTAAAATCCCCCATGAGTATAGCTGTTCCCTTATTACAAGCCCCAACTATTTCCTGATTTATACTCCGACCAACAGAGTTGCAACTGTTAGGAGGCCTATAGACTACGCCCACTAGTGACTTTTTCCCCTTCTTATTCCTTATCTCCACCCAAACTATTTCACTATCCTGATCCTTTGACCCAATATCATTTCTGACTATTGCAGTGATTCCATCCTTGATTAACATAGCAACCCCACCTCCCATTCCTTCCTGTCTGTCCTTCCTAATTGTCAAATACCCTTGTATGTTTAGTTCCCAGTCATGATTATCTTGCAGCCATGTTTCCGTAATGGCCACCAGATCATACCCATGTGTAGTTATTTGTACCGTCAACTCGTCAATTTTGTTACGAATGCTGCGTGCATTCAGATAAAGAACTTTCAAATATGTTTTCTGACAATTTATTCCTGCTTTTACCCCTTTTACTACTTTACCTTTATCATTATACATTCTGTCCCTTCCTGACACGCTCTGGTTTTTAATTCCCCCACTGCTACCTTGCTCTATTGCCTTCTCTGCTGTCATTTTTATTTTTCGCTCTCTTAAAACCTCCCCCCCACTAATTAGTTTAAAGCTCTCTCTACAGCCCTAGTTATTCGTTTCGCCAGGACTCTAGTCCCAGCACTGGCCAAGTGAAGTCCGTCCCAACGGAACAGCTCTCTCCTGTCCCAGTACTGATGCCAGTGTCCCAGGAAGTAAAACCCATTTCTCCCACACCAGTCTTTGAGCCACGCATTTAACTCTCTGATTTTATTTACCCTAGTCAAATTTGCACGTGGCTCAGGTAGTAATCCAGAGATTATTACCCTTGTGGTTCTGCTTTTTAATTTGACCCCTAGCTGCTCAAACTCCCTCAGCAGAACCTCCTTCCTTGTCCTATCTATGTCGTTGGTACCAACATGGACCATGACAACTGGATCCTCCCCCTCCCACTCCAAGTTTCTCTCCAGCCCAGAGGAGATGTCCGTAACCCTGGCACCGGGTAGGCAACACAGCTTTCGGGACTCTCGCTCTCGGCTGCAAAGAACCCTATCTATCCCCCTAACGATACTATCCCCTACCACTACAACATTTCTTTTATCTCCCCCCACTTGAATGGCCCCCCGCTCCATGGTGCTGTGGCCGGGTTGCTCATCCTCCCCGCAGTCCCCGTTCCCATCCTCACAGGGAGTAAGAGCCTCAAACCTGTTGGACAAGAGCAAGGGCTGCGGCTCCTCCAACACTACCTCCTGGATCCCCGTACCTGCCTCACTTCTAGTCACACCATCCTGTCCCTGGCCACGGACTACATCTGAATTAATTAATTAATCTAATTGGTGTGACTACCTCCTGATACACAGAGTCCAGGTAACTCTCCCCCTCCCTGATGTGTCTCAGTGTTTGAAGCTCGGACTCCAGCTCTTCAACACCGGGGAGAACTCCCCTGCTCCTCTTCGAAATAGTGCCATGGGATCTTTGACGTTTAACGTCGCATGCGAAAGACAGCCCCCCCCCCCCACCAACAGTGCAGTACTCCCTCAGTACTGCACTAGAATGTTAGCCTTGATTTTATGCTCAAGTCTCTGAAGTGGGACTTGAACCCATGACCTACCTGACTCAAAGACAGGAGTAGCTATCCACTACCCCATCTGATCTCTCAGGTGGATGTAAAAGGAGGCTGGATACAGTGTCTGCCTTTTGCTCTGTCTCTCTCTCTCTATCTCTATCTCTGTGTGGGGTGTCTGTCTCTCCCTTTCTCTGTCTACCTCTCTATCTCTGTGTCTCTGTGTGAATTTTTAAAAATTAATTCCTGGGATGTGGACATCGCTGGCAAGGCCAGCATTTATTGCCCATCCCTAGTTGCCCTTGAGAAGGTGGTGGTGAGTCGCCTTCTTGAACCGCTGCAGTCCGTGGAGTGAAGGTGCTCCCACAGTGCTGTTAGGGAGGGAGTTCCACGATTTTGACCCAGCGTCGATGATGGAACAGCGATATATTTCCAAGCCAGGATGGTGTGTGACTTGGAGGGGAACCTGGAGGTGGTGGTGTTCCCATGCGCCTGCTGTTCTTGTCCTTCTAGGTGGAAGAGGTCGTGAGTTTGGGAGGTGCTGCCGAAGAAGCCTTGGCGAGTTGCTGCAGTGCATCTTGTAGATGGTACACACTGCAGCCACGGTGCGCCGATGGTGGAGGGAGTGGATGTTTAAAGAGGTGAATATAAGTGTGTTACACAGTACCTGTATGGATGTAGGTGTGCTTCTTCATGTCCGACTTCTGGTGGAAGCGCTTTCCACAATATTGGCAGGGGTAGGGCCGGGTGTCTGAGTGAATCAGCAGGTGGGTGGACAGTGTGGACGATCTCTTGAAGGTTTTCCCACACATTTTACATTCAAAGATTCTCTCCTACAAAAGAAAATAGCACGAGTGAGTCTGAATCTTAAAAATAAAAACACGTCCGTACAACTCAACATGCAGCTTCAAGTGGGGATGTCACAATATGTTTTCCCTCATTTTCTCCCCTCCTCTCCTGAAGGTGCTGACTCTCACTGGGGTACGGGTCCCCTCCTCCCCTGAAGGTGCTGACTCTCACTGGGGTACGGGTCCCCTCCTCTCCTGAAGGTGCTGACTCTCACTGGGGTACGGGTCCCCTCCTCTCCTGAAGGTGCTGACTCCCACTGGGGTACGGGTCCCCTCCTCCCCTGAAGGTGCTGACTCTCACTGGGGTACGGGTCCCCTCCTCCCCTGAAGGTGCTGACTCTCACTGGGGTACGGGTCCCCTCCTCCCCTGAAGGTGCTGACTCTCACTGGGGTACGGGTCCCCTCCTCTCCTGAAGGTGCTGACTCTCACTGGGGTACGGGTCCCCTCCTCCCCTGAAGGTGCTGACTCTCACTGGGGTACGGGTCCCCTCCTCCCCTGAAGGTGCTGACTTTCACTGGGGTACGGGTCCCCTCCTCCCCTGAAGGTGCTGACTCTCACTGGGGTACGGGTCCCCTCCTCTCCTGAAGGTACTGACTCTCACTGGGGTACGGGTCCCCTCCTCCCCTGAAGGTGCTGACTCTCACTGGGGTACGGGCCCCCTCCTCCCCTGAAGGTGCTGACTCTCACTGGGGTACAGGCCCCCTCCTCTCCTGAAGGTGCTGACTCTCACTGGGGTACGGGTCCCCTCCTCCCCTGAAGGTGCTGACTCTCACTGGGGTACGGGCCCCCTCCTCCCCTGAAGGTGCTGACTCTCACTGGGGTACAGGCCCCCTCCTCTCCTGAAGGTGCTGACTCTCACTGGGGTGCAGGTCCCCTCTCTCCTGAAGGTGCTGACTCTCACTGGGGTACAGGTCCCCTCCTCTCCTGAAGGTGCTGACTCTCACTGGGGTACAGGTCCCCTCCTCTCCTGAAGGTGCTGACTCTCACTGGGGTACAGGTCCCCTCCTCTCCTGAAGGTGCTGACTCTCACTGGGGTACAGGTCCCCTCCTCTCCTGAAGGTGCTGACTCTCACTGGGGTACAGGTCCCCTCCTCTCCTGAAGGTGCTGACTCTCACTGGGGTACAGGTCCCCTCCTCTCCTGAAGGTGCTGACTCTCACTGGGGTACGGGTCCCCTCCTCTCCTGAAGGTGCTGACTCTCACTGGGGTACAGGTCCCCTCCTCTCAGCACCCCGTGGGTTTTTGGGGACCGGTTATTTTAAAGACCCGGATCAGTGACCTTAACACAAAGATGGGAAGGGATCGGGGAACCTGTGAATGGATGTTCATGTGCTGCTCCAGGCTGACTGCGTGACCAAACGTTTTCCCACACAGATCGCAGGCGAAGGGTCGCATCCCGCTGTGTGACCTCCTGACATGGACCTCCAGGCCGTGCGGGGTGGAGAAGACCTGTTGGGTGAAGGTGACCTGTTACTGCGAGGATCACGAGAGGCCTTTCCCAGTGAATTATGGATCTCTGACTGTGATTCTATGCCACATTCAATGGCAGAGATCGCACATTCCTTTCCCATTCCCATTATCATTCCAATTCCCGTTCCCTTTCACAGTGGGAGCTGGTGTACGTACAGAGGCCAGTATTCCCAGTGAGGTGATGTGTACCAGCCTCCTGATGGGCCCACAGGGTTCCTACCATTGATGGCAGAGAAACAAAGGAAGCGCCCGGACCCCTGGAGATGAAATAAGATTTATTGTTCTTAAAAAAAATTCTCAGCCCCCCTTATAAAGAAAGACTTGCATTTCTACAGCGCCTTTCACAACTACCGGACGTCCCAAAGGGCTTTACAGCCAATGAAGTACTTTTTAAAGTGTAATCACTGTTGTAATGTAGGAAATGCAACAGCCAATTTGTGCACAGCAAGCTCCCACAAACAGCAATGTGATAATGAGCAGATAATCTGTTTTTAGTGATGTTGATTGAGGGACAAACATTGGCCCCAGGACACCGGGGAGAACTCCCCTGCTCTTCCTCGAAATAGTGGCATGCGATCTTTTACATCCGCCTGTTAGAGCAGACTGGGCCTTGGTTTAACGTCTCATCCGAAAGACGTCACCTCCGACAGTGCAGCGCTCCCTCAGCACTGCACTGGTAGTGTCAGCCTAGATTTTTGTGCTCAAGTCTCTGGAGTGGGACTTGAACCCACAACCCTTTGACTGGGAGGTAAGAGTGCTGCCCAAGTGAGCCACGACTGACAATTGACTCTGTGGGCTCCATCCCTCTCTAACGGACTGAGATCGCAGCCCGTGCAAATTGGGCATGAATTGCCCGCGGCTGCGGTTACCTTGTTACACTTCACACAGTGGTAAGACTTCGGGTCTGAGACGTAATGGGTGCTGTAGTCGATGGGCTGGTCGATCTCCAAAGGACTTGAAATGCGGGACCCGTACAAACTGGTGGCGTCCACCCGGTGGAAGCTGGTGGAGAGATGGCAGAAGTCGTACACGTTCTGGAACGTGTCCCAGGGGAAGCTCTGTTTGTAGGCCGAAGTCAGCAAACAATCTTTACTGACAGGCGATCTTGGAAGAAGAGAGCCTGACACTGCAACAGAAAGGAAAAGAAATGAAGGTTAAAATAGACAATTATTCATTTTGGCCCCAGCACTTCCCCACCCTCTGCTCCCCCCACCCGCTCTCCCCCCCCGCTTCCCCCCGCTCCCCCATCACCAGACCCCCACCCCGACTCCCCCATCACCAGCCCCCCCCACCCCCGCTCCCCATCACCAGCCCCCCCACCCCCCACACCCCCATCACCAGCCCCCCCCCACCCCCCCACCCCCATCACCAGCCCCCCCCACCCCCGCTCCCCATCACCAGCCCCCCCAGCCCCCGCTCCCCCATCACCAGCCCCCCCCACCCCCGCTCCCCATCACCAGCCCCCCCCACCCCCACTCACCCATCACCAGCACCCCCCCAGCCCCCACTCACCCATCACCAGCATCCCCCCAGCCCCCGCTCCCCCATCACCAGCCCCCCCACCCCCGCTCCCCATCACCAGCCCCCCAGCCCCCGCTCCCCATCACCAGCCCCCCCACCCCCCCACCCCCATCACCAGCCCCCCCCACCCCCGCTCCCCATCACCAGCCCCCCCAGCCCCCGCTCCCCCATCACCAGCCCCCCCACCCCCGCTCCCTATCACCAGCCCCCCCAGCCCCCGCTCCCCCATCACCAGCCCCCCCCACCCCCGCTCCCCATCACCAGCCCCCCCCACCCCCACTCACCCATCACCAGCACCCCCCCAGCCCCCACTCACCCATCACCAGCACCCCCCCAGCCCCCGCTCCCCCATCACCAGCCCCCCCAGCCCCTGCTCCCCCATCACCAGCCCCCCCACCCCCGCTCCCCATCACCAGCCCCCCAGCCCCCGCTCCCCATCACCAGCACCCCCCACCCCCGCTCCCCATCACCAGCACCCCCCACCCCCGCTCCCCATCACCAGCCCCCCCAGCCCCCGCTCCCCATCACCAGCACCCCCCACTCACTCATCACCAGCACCCCCCACCCCCGCTCCCCATCACCAGCACCCCCCACCCCCGCTCCCCATCACCAGCCCCCCCCAGCCCCCGCTCCCCCATCACCAGCACCCCCCACCCCCGCTCCCCATCACCAGCCGCCCCACCCCCACTCACCCATCACCAGCACCCCCCCACTCCCACTCACCCATCACCAGCACCCCCCCAGCCCCCGCTCCCCCATCACCAGCCCCCCCCACCCCCGCTCCCCATCACCAGCCCCCCCCACCCCCGCTCCCTATCACCAGCCCCCCCCCAGCCCCCGCTCACCCATCACCAGCACCCCCCCACCCCCGCTCCCCATCACCAGCCCCCCCACCCCCGCTCCCTATCACCAGCCCCCCCCCAGCCCCCGCTCACCCATCACCAGCCCCCCCCACCCCCGCTCCCCATCACCAGCCCCCCCCACCCCCGCTCCCTATCACCAGCCCCCCCACCCCCGCTCCCTATCACCAGCCCCCCCCCAGCCCCCGCTCCCCATCACCAGCACCCCCCACCCCCGCTCCCCCATCACCAGCCCCCCCCACCCCCGCTCCCTATCACCAGCCCCCCCCACCCCCGCTCCCTATCACCAGCCCCCCCCACCCCCGCTCCCTATCACCAGCCCCCCCCACCCCCGCTCCCTATCACCAGCCCCCCCCACCCCCCCCTCCCCATCACCAGCCCCCCCCCAGCCCCGCTCCCCATCACCAGCCCCCCCCACCCCCGCTCCCTATCACCAGCCCCCCACCCCGCTCCCCATCACCAGCCCCCCCCACCCCCGCTCCCATCACCAGCCCCCCCCACCCCCCGCTCCCCATCACCAGCCCCCCCCAGCCCCTGCTCCCCCATCACCAGCCCCCCCACCCCCGCTCCCCATCACCAGCCCCCCCACCCCCGCTCCCCATCACCAGCCCCCCCCACCCCCCGCTCCCCATCACCAAGCCCCCCCCACCCCCGCTCCCCCATCACCAGATGTTTTCTACTTCCAGGTATGTCCGGCAGACTAGGTCGGGAAATAAACTGCATTTGCTGGTCCACATTGAATGGGGAAAAGTCGCACAGCAGAGACATTGCACAGCTAGACCCAATCAACGGGATGATCCGTTCAGAAAAGTTCAAAGTAAATCTATGCATCAAATGACTTCCATTTCTACCACCACAAATAACACGCTCTCAATCATGAGGAATCTCAGGGCGGTTTATGCATAATGCATCAAGAGGATTATCCAGTCACAGCATTACTGTCATTAAAGCCAGAACCACTTAGAAAATGTTATTGTGGAAATAATTATTTTGGACAGTTTTTATTTGTATTCACGGGATGTGGGCGTCGCTGGCAGGGCCGGCATTTATTGCCCGTCCCTAATTGCCCTCAGAGAAGGTGGTGGTGAGCTGCCTTCTTGAACCGCTGCAGTCCGTGTGGCGAAGGTGCTCCCACAGTGCTGATGTTGTCATAGTGGTTTGGTACAAATGAGTGGCTCACTGGGCCATTTCCGAGGGCAGTTAAGAGTCAACCACATTGCTGTGAGTCTGGAGTCACATATAGGCCAGACCGGGTGAGGACAGCAGAGTTCCTTCCCTAAAGGACATTAGTAAACCAGTTGGGTTTTTTCCGTCAATCCAATAGTTTCATGGTCACCATTACCGATATTGGCTTTTTAATTCAATTTATTTAATTCACTGAATTTAAATTCCCCAACTCATGTCTCCGGATCATTAGTCCGGGCCTCTGGATTACTGGTCCAGTAACATAACCACTATGCTACCGTACCCCTATGCCTGTCTTGCTGCAGTTGTACAGGGCCTTGGTGAGACCACACCTTGAGTATTGTGTGCAGTTTTGGTCGCCTTATCTGAGGAAGGATGTTCTTGCCATGGAGGGAGTGCAGCGAAGATTCACCAGACTGATACCTGGGATGGCAGGAATGACATATGAAGAAAGATTGGGTCAATTAGGCTTATACTCGCTAGAGTTTAGAAGAATGAGAGGGGATCTCATTGAAACTTATAAAATTCTAACAGGACTGGGCAGACTAGATGCAGGAAGGATGTTCCCGATGGTCGGGGAGTCCAGAACCAGGGGTCACAGTCTAAGGATAAGGGGTAGGCCATTTAGGACTGAGATGAGGAGGAATTTCTTCACCCAGAGTGTGGTGAACCCGTGGAATTCTCTACCACAGAAGGCAGTTGAGGCCAATTCATTAAATATATTCAAGAAGGAGTTAGATATATTTCTTAAGATTAAAGGGATATGGAGAGAAGGCATGGTCATGGTACTGAGTTTGGATGATCAGCCATGATCTCATTGAATGGTGGAGCAGGCTCGAGGGGCCGAATGGCCGACTCCTGCTCCTATCTTTTATGTCTATGTTTTTATGTTCTAACTTTGTATTGTAAATCAGCAGTTGAAGAACCCTGTCTGGAAGTGCCACGGATGTTCAGTTTGCAATAAGAGAGCTATTTCATTCAGTTCGTGACTATAGCACCCGAGGGCACAAACTTGCAACTTTTTCCTATTTTCTCTTTTTTGCCCCCCCTTCAGAGCACTAACTCTTGCTGGGTCTGGTTCTGTGGGTGCAAAGACACACAGCTACAGGGGACCCAACATTTACCGGCCGATCGTCATGTGACCACCGTCATGTGATCGATCACATGAACAATTGTCATGTGGTCAATTGTGAGATGATCAAACCTCCAGGAAAACATCCGACCGTAGGTGGCAACTGAGGGAGTGCTGCACTGTCGGAGGTGCCATCTTTCGGATGAGACGTTAAATTGAGGCCCTGTCTGCCCTCTCAGGTGGATGTAAAAGATCCCACAGCACTATTTCGAAGAAGAGTTCTCCCCGGTGTCCTGGCCGATATTTATCCCTCAACCAACATCACTAAAACAGATTATCTGGTCATTATCACATTGTTGTTTGTGGGAGCTTGCTGTGCGCAGATTGGCTGCCACGTTTCCTACATTACAACAGTGACTACACTGCAAAAAGTACTTCATTGGCTGTAAAGCGCTTTGGGACGTCCTGAGGTGGCGAGAGGTGCTGGAGAAATGCAAGTTCTTTCTTTTCCTACACTCACAAGCTTTGTTCGTAAAATGATATCACATAAATCATGCTTGTAAGTGAAGAATTCCTTGTGGGGCCTCCTCACCCCCCTTTTAAATGGGGCGAGCTGATAACCGTGCTGCTCACAAACAGTGAATGAGATCTTGGTACCTGGAGAGAAGTTGTGGGTGGTGGCTTTAGTCCCGTGACACGGGGGCGTCCTCTCATAGGCTGTGCTGTTCTCCCAAGCTGCCTCCTCCCGTCCACGCTTGGTGTCGTGACCTTTCACCCTGGCGCTGGAGCCCGTACACTGCACCGGAGACCAAAAGGATGAATCTGGGGAAAGCAACAGAAGCTGTTCGTATTCTTTAAATCTCGCAAGGAAGAAATATTTTCTCACAATTTATTTTAACTTTCTCGCTTCGACTGCAACAGGTTTTATTCACCCCTGCTCTCGCTCTCTCGTCCCAGCCCTAGATTTCTCCCTCAGTCCCCTCCTCCCTTTTATTTTAGGCTTACAGTCAACAAAGTACTTTTGAAGTGGAGTCACTGTTGTAATGTTTGTGGGGGAATCCAAAACCAGGGGTCATAAATGCACTCCCTGAAGGAAACCAGATTCAGATTCAGTCGTAACTTTCAAAAGGGAATTGGATAAATCCTGGAAGGGGAGAAAAATTGCAGGGCTACGGGGAAAGAGCAGGGGGGAGTGGGACTAATTGCAGAGCTCTTTCAAAGAGCCAGCACAGGCACGATGGGCCGAATGGCCTCCTTCTGTGCTGTATCACTCGATGATTTTATGATAAATATAAGATAGTCATTAAAAAAAACAATAAAGAACCTGGAACTCGCTACCACAGGGAGTGGTTGAGGCGAATGGCATAGATGCCTTTAAGGGGAAGCTCGATAAACACATGAGGGAGAAAAGATACTTTGATGGGGTGAGATGAAGAGGGGCGGGAGGAGACTCGTGTGGAGCATAAACACCGGCACGAACCTGTTGGGCCAAATGGTTTGTTTCTGTGCTGTCCATTCTATGTAAAATTCCCCTCCCCTTTGCTTTATTCACCCTCTCCACAAGAAGGCAGGTGAAGGCTGGCCCTTGTTTCTGAGCTCACTCCAACACCCCAAGAGTTGCTGGAATGATCTGCTCCACTCCACCTTCCACTCAACTGCGAATAGACCCTGATTTGAATGAGACTGATTTGAATACAGTGCCTTGGTTTAACTGCTCCACATTGTAGCTTTTAATATAGTGAAAAAATCTACAGGATTTTAATCTTTGCACGAACAGAAGTCAAAGGACCTTCCTGGTTCCACAACAACAGTAACCAGGAGGGGGCAGGGGGAGACAAATTCAAGGAAAGACTTGCATTTCTTTGCACCTTTCACGGACCCAGGACGTCCCAAAGCCAATGAAGCTGGATTTTGAAGTGTAGTCACTGTTGTAATGTAGGAAACGCAGCAGCCAATTTGTGCACAGCAAGCTCCCACAAACAGCATTGTGATAATGACCAGATAATCTGTTTTAGTTACGTTGGTTGAGGGATAAATATTGGCCCAGGACACCGGGGAGAACTCCCCTGCTCAAATAGTGGCCATGGGATCTTTTACGTTCAACTGGGAGAGCAGACGGGGCCTCGGTTTGACACATCATCTGAAAGACGGCACCTCCGACAGTGCAGCCCTCCCTCAGTACTGCACTGGGAGTGTCAGCCTGGATTATGTGCTCAAGTATCTGGAGTGGGACTCTGAACCCTCAACCTTCTGACTCAGAGGCGAGAGTGCTACCCACTGAGCCACGGCTGAAGGATCGAAATCTAAAATTCCAGGATTTTCCCTCGTAGTTCTGGCAATTTCAATGAGGCTGATGCCTACGCTTCATTTTGACTGTCCCTATCGAGTGACATTGGCCACTTTCCTCCTCTTCCCTCCCCTCCTGCTCTTCTCCTGATGCCGTTGGCTCTGAAATTGCTCCGCTGTTCCAGTCAGTGGGCCCCCACCATAACTCCAGCCTACCCTCTGCCAGTCCCTAGAAGGCAGAGGACAGCAGGCGCATGGGAACACCATCACCTCCAAGTTCCCCTCCAAGTCACACACCATCCTGACTTGGAAATATATCGGCCGTTCCTTCATCGTCGCTGGGTCAAAATCCTGGAACTCCCTCCCTAACAGCACTGTGGGAGCACCTGCACTGCACGGACTGCAGCGGTTCAAGAAGGCGGCTCACCGCCGCCTTCTCACGGGCAATTAGGGACGGGCAATAAATGCTGGCTTTGCCAGCGACACCCACATCCCGAGAATGAATACATTTTTTTAAACCCAGGCACGTGGATCCTAGACCTGCGGTGGCCTTGTTTGGAAGGGGTGGGGCTTGACTGCACTGGGAGTTCCCAACGAGGGGAGCCGTGGTGAGTTTGGAGGCTGATACTCCGAATGCGAGGAAGGCCGGAGGCGAGGTCAAGGTTGGAACTCCAAGGATTGGAAGCCTCTTGACACACAGGACTGGGGCTGTGATTTGGTGCTTTCAGGGGGTGTGGGGGAAGGGTAACTGGCATCTCCCTGGGGCAGCCAGCTTCCCCCGACGTTATCGAGGGTCTCCTCCTGACCCCGCAACCTTCAAGGCGGTCAGGAGCTGAGTCTCACGATGGGCGTGATCCTGGTGTACTTTTATGGGGGGTGGATAAACAAATTAACTGTAACTTAATAAAACTTTAAATAAAACTTAACAAATTAAATTAAAATTTGGTTCCCAGTGGTGATGATGCACTCCAGTCCCCGCAGCGCCCACCGGTCACGGAATGCCTCAAGCGTGCCAGCGGACACCGCGTGCTCCATCTCCAGGGCCACCCGGGCGCAAACATGGCCGCGGAAGAGAGGCAGACAATCGGGCCGAACGACCCCCTCGACTGCCCGCTGATTGGACCAATTGATGGATTTTTTGGCCAGGCCCAGGAGCATTCCTATGAGGAGGTCCTCCGATCTGCCCGCTCCCCTCCGCACCGGGTGACCAAAGATCAGGAGCGTGGGACTGAAGTGCAGCCAAAAATCGAGGAGCAGCCCCTTCAAATAGTGAAAGAGGGGCTGCAACCTCTCACACTCCATGTAAACATGAAACACGGACTCCTCCAGGTGTGATCCTGGTGTAACTTCTGTAATCACTCCTTTCTGGAGTACAGAACCACAGTGTCAGACACCCTCTGGTGCCCTGGCCCCGAGCGGTCATTCTTCATGGCTGTCAGTTAACAACAACAACAACTTGCATTTATATAGCACCTTTAACATACTAAAAGTCCCAAGGAGCTTACAGTGATGAGTGCCGGCTATTTGGGCATGGGGGACCTCACATCTGGTTCAAGTCCCAGTGCCCAGGAGGAGTCGCTGCACAGGGATCATGATACAGAAACCCTGGATGATTTTCTCCTTCTCTTTAAATCAGGGGTACTGAGGCAAATTGTAGCTCTGCTAAATCAGCGCTGCCGAGACCAGTTAACTCAGCAGGGACTGTGTAGAGAGCTTGGCTCCTCCTTGGGTTGTAGGAGTGATCAGCAGGTTCTGTTTCCTGCCTCTCATAGGAACAGGAGGAGGCCATTCAGCCCCTCGATCACAGCTGATCGGTACCTCAACTCAATTTGCCCGGTTTTGCTCCCTTACCCAACAAAAATCTATCGATCTCAGTCTTGAAACTTTCAATTGATTCCTCCAGCATCCACAGACATTTTGGGGCAGAGTTCCAGATTTCCACTATCCTTTATGTGAAAAAGTGCTCCCTGATTTCACTCCTAATGTTAAAGTTCTGCCCCCTTGTTCTGGACTCCCCCCACCAGAGGAATAGTTTCTCTCTATCGACCCAATCGAATCCTTTTAGAATTTTAATCACCTGAATTAGATCACCCCTTAATCTTCTAAACTCGAGGGAATACAAGCCCAGTCTGTGCAACCTGGCCTCGGAATTTAACCCTTTAAGCCCCGGTATCATTCTGGTGAGTCTGTGCTGCCCCCCCCTCCGAGGCCGATATATCCTTCCTGAGGGGCGGGGCCCAGAACTGAACCCAGTGCTCCCGATGTGGTCTGACCAAGGCTCTGTACAACTTCCTCCCCTTTGTATTCCAGCTCCTCTCTGGTTGAGATTGTGAAGAGATTCACACAGATGATCCCAGCGACGAGAGGGTTTAGTTATGAGGAAAAGTGAGAAAGAAAGAAAGACTTGTATTTCTACGACCTCAGGACGTCCCAAAGCGCTTTACAGCCAATGAAGTACTTTTGAAGTACAGGATAAGTAATCGGCAGTGTGATGATGACCAGATCATCTGTTTTTTTAGTGATGTTGATTGAGGGATAAATATTGGCCCCGGGACACCGGGGAGAACTCCCCTGCTCTTCTTCGAAATAGTGGCCGCGGGATCTTTTACGTCCACCTGAGAGAGCAGACGGGGCCTCGGTTTAACGTCTCCTCCGAAAGGCAGCACCTCCGACAGTGCAGCACTCCCTCAGTACTGCACTGGGGCTGTCAGAGCCTGGATTATATTCTCAATTCTCTGGAGTGGGGACTTTGAACCCGCGACCTTCTGACTCAAGAGGTGAGAGTGCGGCCCACTGAGCCACGGCTGACACCATGCTGGGCTTCTTTTCATTCCAACAGAGGAGTGGAGGAGTTGAAAAGTATGAGTGGTTTTGATAAAGTAATTGGGGAATATTTCCACTGGATGTTGAATCACTAACTAGAGGGCAGAAATTTAAGAGCATTGCCAAAACAATGAAGGCAGAGGTTGGCACAATCTTTTTTAACACAATGGGTTGTTAGGATAGGAAATGCCCAACCAGAAACAGTGGGCAGAAGCAGATCCATAAATATTTGAAAAAGGAAAATTTAAATGGGCTGAGGAATGGGACTAAATGGATGGCTCTTTAAAAAAGGGCTAGTATGGGTACGGTGGGCCGAAAAGCCTCCTTCTGCGCTGGAAATTTCTATTATGAGCAGTATTGTGCTTTGGACTCGTAACCCCCTAAGAAATGGGTGGCGACTGCTCCAAGTTCAGTTAATGTAACCTCCTCCAACCCTACAACCCCTCCGAGAACTCGGCGCTCCTCCAATTCTGGCCTCTTGTCCAACCCCCACTCCCTTCACCCCTCCATTGGCGGCCGTGCCTTCAGCTGCCTGGGCCTTAAGCTCTGGAATTCCCTCCCTAACCCTCTCCGCCTCTCTCTCCTCCTTTAAGACGCTCCTTAAAACCGACCTCTTTGACCGCGCTTTTGGTCACCTGTCCAAATATCTCCTTATGTGGCTCGGTGTCAATTTTTGTTTGATAATCGCTCCTGTGAAGCGCCTTGGAATGTTTTACTACGTTAAAGGCGCTCTATAAATGCAAGTTGCTGGATATCGGGCTGCGCAGACTGGCGATGCAACAGTCGTATTGTTAGCATACACAGTCATGCCGAGCGGTCAGCTGACCCTCCCCTCCATCCACAATATCAAAAGGAAGTCCCCGCTATCCAGAGAAAGGGTTGCCAACTCAGGCTGCACAGATTCCTGGAGGTTTCATCACATGACCGCCTGCCTCCAACTGCCCCGCCCCCAAACTCCCGCCATTGGTCGCCCGACATGTCCCTCCTCACGGTGCCCCGCCTTCCCACGGCCAATCGGAAAGTGAATGGACTCTTCTTTACCTGATTGGATGATGCTTGACTGTCAGTCAAACAACCTTTTTTCCCCCAATGACCAATATTTTTTATGACTAGTAAAAAAAGTGTGCAAAGAAAATTTTATAAAAACACTTTTTTTGAACTCCTCTATGATGTTTTCTCCCGGTGTTGCTGGCGGCAGTGTCCTGGAAATTAGTCTTCAATTCCTGGAGACTCCAGGGCAATCCTGGAGGGTTGAGAACCGTGGCTCAGGGGGTAGCACTCTCGCCTCTGAGTCAGAAGGTTGTGGGTTCAAGTCCCACTCCAGAGACTTGAGCACAAAAATCCAGGCCGACACTCCCAGTGCAGTGCTGAGGGAGTGCTGCACTGTCGGAGGGGCAGTACTGAGGGAGCACTGCACTGTCGGAGGAGCAGTACTGAGGGAGCACTGCACTGTCGGAGGGGCAGTACTGAGGGAGCGCTGCACTGTCGGAGGGGCAGTACTGAGGGAGCACTGCACTGTCGGAGGGGCAGTACTGAGGGAGCGCCGCACTGTAAGAGGGGCAATACTGAGGGAGCACTGCACTGTCGGAGGTGCTGTCTTTCGGATGAGACATTAAACCAAGGCCTGTCTGCTCTCTAAGGTAAAAGATGCCAGGGCACTATTTCGAAGAGGAGCAGGGGCATTCTCCCCAGTTTATCCCTCAACCAACATCACTAAAACAGATTATCTGGTCATTTTCACATTGTTGTTTGTGGGAGCTTGCTGTGAGCAAATTGGCTGCTGAGTTTCCTACATTACAACAGTGACCACACTTCAAAAAATACTTCATTGGTTGTAAAGCGCTTTGGGACGTCCAGAGGTTCTGAAAGGCGCTATATAAACACAAGTCTTTCTTTTCTTTTTAACCCAGTGCCCAGCAGCAGTGATGTGGAGCTGGAAAGTGGAATCAAAAGATCGGAAAATTGCGGTGCATCCCATCCACATTCCCCCCCTCCCAGGTGAGCCAGTGCTCACTTGCCTCTGGAGTTCAGTACCCATCAGTTATCCCTGGTGTCCTGGCCAATATTTATCCCTCAATCAACACAACAAAAAAGAGATTATCTGGTCATTTATCACATTGCTGTTAGTGGGAGCTTGCTGTGCGCAAATTGGCTGCCGCGTTTCCTACATTACAACAGTGACTACACTCCAAAAGTACTTCATTGACTGTAAAGTGCTTTGAGAAAGGCACTGTGGAAATGCAAGACTTTCTTCTTTCTTTGCCTTGTTTATACTGCAGAACGGAGCCTGCTTCAGATTCCAGGTTATGCAAATCACTTTTCCAGCTCATTAGCAGCGACTGCAGTTGGGAGTTCTGGCTTTCAATCGCATCCCTCATGAAAGCCCCGCTACAGGTACTGATCACGGAAAGATAATGGACTCTGTGTTTACCATTCGCAATGCAAACCCAACTTCTGTCTGCTTCAATCCCTCCCCTCTGTCGAAAAGAGATTAATAAATAATCAGGACGGAGTTTATATATAAACATTTCATTCCTGGCTGGTTGAGATTTTTTTTCTTGACAATTTTCTCCCCCGCCCGCCCCAAAAGGCAAGGGTACAGCTCCACAGTCGCTTGGCAACCAGCCCCCTCTTTCATGCACCCACCAAGTAGGGATACCAACTCTGATTGGACGAAATTCCTGAAGGTTTTAGCACATGACCTCCTGCCTCCAATTGCCCCCCCCCCACGCTCCCGCCATTGGTCGCCTGGCACGTCCATCATCACGGGGCCCCGCCTTCCCACGGCCAATTGGAAAGCGAACAGACTCTTCGTTACCCGATTGGATGTTTCTTGACTGTCAGTCAAACAGCTTTCTTCCCCCCCCCCCATCTCCAATATCTTTATAACTAGTAAACAGAAGTGTTCAAAGAAAATGAAGAAAACAGGCAATTTTTTTACTTGTTTACGATTCTCTGGCAGCTTTTCATGGGTCACTTTTCGCTGCTGAAACCCTCATCCATGCCTTGGTTACCTCTGGACTTGACTATTCCAACGCACTCCGGGCCGGCCTCCCACGTTCCACCCTATGTAAACTTGAGCTCACCCAAAACTCAGCTGCCCATGTCCTAACTCGCACCAAGTCCCGTTCGCCCATCACCCCTGTGCTCGCTGACCTACATTGGCTCCCGGTTAAGCATCGTCCTGATTTCAAAATTCTCATCCTTGTTTCAGATCTCTCCATAGCCTCGCCCCTTCCTACCTCTGTAATCTCCTTCAGCCCCAGAAATATCTGCGCTCCTCTAATTCTGCCCTCTTGAGCATCCCTGATTATAAATCGCTCAACCATTGGTGCCCGTGCCTTCTGTTGCCTGGGCCCTGAGCTCTGGAATTCCCTGCCTAAACCTCTCCGCCTCGCTACCTCTCTCTCCTCCTTTAAGATGCTCCTTAAAACCTACCTCTTTGACCAAGTTTTTGGTCACCTGCCCTAATTTATCCTTATGTGGATCGGTGTCAGATTTTTTGTCTTATAATACTCCTGTGCAGTGCCTTGGGACGTTTTACTACGTTAAAGGTGCTATATAAATACTTGTTGTTGTTGTTGTTGTGTCAGACCAGTCCACAAATGACCAGATTTCTCCGATTCAGTTTGATAACTTACCACGGTGGGATTTAAACTCACGACCTACATGAAGAATGCTCACTTGGTTCACCCCAATGCCCACCCACCCAGAGTTAAAATCGGGGCCAGGGCTACACATAGATAAGGTATGACTGAGGAGGGCGATTCCTCAGCATGCACGATGTTTTAAACAGAAGTTGTCCTACATCCTTTATCCATTACAAGAGAGAGGGGAAGAGGACAGGACAGATGGAGAGACAGCGAAGAAGAGGGAACATAGGAACAGGAGGAGGCCATTCAACCCTCCAGCCTCTTCCACCATTCAGTGAGATCATGGCTGATCTGCGACCTAACTCCATCCACCCACCTTGGCTCCATATTCCTTAATACCCTTGGCAGATTTAAAATTATTAATTGAGCTACCATCTGCTGCTTTTTGTGGAAGAGAGTTCCACACTTCTACCACCCTCTGCGTGAAGAAGTGTTTCCTAACTTCTCTCCTGAATGTCCTGGCTCTGATTTTAAGGTTCTGTCCCCTTGCCCTAGACGGAAAAAGGATTCCCTCCATCTACCCCATCAATTCCTTTCAAAATCCTAAAAACCTTCAATCTAATCAGCCCTTAACCTTCTATATTGCAGGGAATACAAGCCCAGTGACGTAAGAAAACTACTAGGCACTTGGTCTAAGCGTTAAACAAAGCTTTTATCAACCGTTTTACAACATGGAGTTCTGGTTGAATCCTTCACTAGTTCCTGTTAAGAATGTCCTGCGCAAGCTGGGCCCGTGCCCGAGTATTTATACTCTCCCTAGCCAGCGCCACCCGTAGGCCGCTCAGTATTATTTCATAAGTCTTTCTTTCATGAATGACTGATTCATGTCACCCAGTTTATGTAATCTGGCCTCATAATCTAACCCTTGGAGCCCTGGTAACATTCTGGTGAATCTGCGCTGCCCTCCTTCCAAGGCCAATACATCCTTCCTGAGGTGCGATGCCCAGAACTGTACACAGTGCTCCAGGTGTGGTCTAACCAGGGCTTTGTATAGCTGTGGCAAAACCTTTTATATTGTAGCCCTCTGGATATAAAGGCTAACATTCCATTAGCCTTTTTGATTAACGGTGTAGTTAAATGAGGGGTAAGTGATGCAGAGAGACCTAAAAAGAGAGTACTAGAAAGTCAAAGAAGAGAAAACAGAAAGAGGAAGAATAAGAGAGAAGAGCGATGGGAGGAAAGGATAAAAGATAGAGAGAGGTAGAGCAGCAGAAAGAGTAGTGATCAGTTGATGAATTCTCCCCCTCACTATTATTACACGCGCACATCCATAGTTACATTGGATAACACACCTCGCGTTGTCCTACAGGAAACTCACCGACAGGAGGTGATGGCACTGGCTCCGGCTGGGGAAACACTTCATCGTCAGTGTACCGGGGCTGGTGATAAGTGTTTGCTTTCTTTATTTTCACCAAGAACGATCGCGGCATTGTGAAATATCTCTGGGGCATTGCGGGAGGGAGAAAGAATGGAGGAAATAAAAAATCATAAATTGAAACTGCCAAACAGAAGATGAGGAAGGCCATTCAGCCCAACATCACTCATCCCTCCGAACCTCCCATCCAATGCACCATCCAATAGTCTCTTAAATGATTCCAGGCTTCCTGCCCCCCCTTAACTCTAACTGGGAATCAATTCCAAGTGCTGATCTCTCTTAGAGAGGAGATTTACTAGAATGGTACCAGGGATGAGGGACTTCAATTACCTGGAGAGATTAAAGAAGCTGGGATTGTTCTCCTTAGAACAGAGAAGGTTAAGGGGAGATTTAATCGAGGTGTTCAAAATCATGAAGGGCTTTGAGAGAGTAAATAAGGAGAAACTGTTTCCAGTAGCAGGAGGGTCGGTAACCAGAGGACACAGATTTAAGATAATCGGCAAAAGAACCAGAGGGGAGCTGAGGAGAATGTTTTTTACGCAGCGAGTTGTTGTGATCTGGAACGCGCTGCCTGAAAGGGCGGTGGAAGCAGATTCAATAGTAACTTTCAAAAAGGAATTGGATAAATACTTGGAAAAAAAAATTATGCAGGGCTGTGGTCTCCTTCTGTGCTGTCTGGTTCTATGATTCACCCATAGACTGCAACCCAGCCAGAGTCAATACCATCGAGAGAGGAGAGAAGGGGTAGAAAATATAGTGGAGAATATTGGCAAAAATAAATTATATTTAAATAAAATTTCACCCTGGTGCTTCCTTTCTCTTTAACTTTTTTCCTTTATCCTTTCACCCCTCCCCCAATCCTGGCAGAAGCTAATTAACAGACTGGGAAGGTTCAAAGAATGGCTGAAAATTTTCTGGGAATTTCTGACACGCTTGCATTTCAATGTATTTCAGGACAATTCGTGGTTTCAAGCTCAGATGAATGTCAGAGGCTGGGGCTCTGGTAAAAATAACCAGCCAATCTATTGCGACAATGGAATTTACCTCACTACATGGCAAGTTATTTTATAATTAGAAAGTATTACTAGTTTCACAAATGGGCACCAAACCTTCCTGTGGAATTCCACTGAGACCCTGGAACATTCCCCAGGGTGAAAAAAAACAACAACAACCTCAGAAACTTGAGCATAAGTGGGAGCAAGAAATATCTGAACGGGAACAGGAGTGTTGGTTGGATAAGAGTCCCTGATTGGCTAAGAGTCCCTGCTAGAGTAGGAGTCCCTGATTGGCTAGGTGTCCCTGATTGGATAACAATCTCTGATTGGATAGGAGTCCCTGATTTGATAACAATCTCTGATTGGGTAGGAGTCCCGGATTGGGTAGGAGCTTTCCAGCTCAGTCCATTCCTTACCTCTTCACTGAGGTTATGAATCAAGACTCCCATTGTGGAGCTTTGCACAGTGTGGGAGCAGAGGTCAGTGGGCGAAGATTCAATAATGGAAAAAAAGAAAGAAAAAACTTGCATTTTTATAGTACCCTCAGGACTTTCAAAGCACTTTACAGCCAATGAAGTACCTTTGAAGTGTAGTCACTGTTGTAATGTAGAAAACGGAGCAACCAATTTGTGCACAGCAAGCTCCCACAACCAGCAATGAGATCAATGACCAGACAATCTGTTTTAGTGATGTTGGCTGAATGATAAATATTGGCCAGAACACCAGGGAGAACTCACCTGCTCTTCTTCGCAATAGTGCCATGGGATCTGTTCTGTCCACCTGAGCGAGCAGACGAGGCCTCGGTTTAACGTCTCATCTGAAAGACGGCACCTCTGACAGTGCAGCACTCCCTCAGTGCTGCACTGGGAGAGTCAGCCTGGATTATGTGCTCAAGGGGGCCTTGAACCCATGACCTTCTGACCCAGAGGCGAGAGTGCGCCCACTGAGCCACGGCTGACACATAATGGGTAGAAAATCATGCAGCCACCTCCTATAATCCCGATAGTCCTCCCTTGGCAAAAAGCTATGAGCTAGGAGAGTAAAACCTTGATTACGCCTCTGTCAAGCGCCTGGGGATGTTTTTCTACATTACAAGCGCTATAGAGATGCAAGTTTTTGTTGAGTGAGCTGATTTCAGATGTGCTACAATTAGCCTCAGTGCCCTGGGTGAGTGAGGGGAGAAATCATTCCGTGTTCCTGCTCTTGAGGACAGTGTGTGTGTTCGAATTGAGCTCCTCTGTGACAGATCTCATAGTCGAAAAGTGGACCAATATTCACTTTCTCAGTGAGGAGTGACCAGCTGGACACTGGGGAACTGGAATTAGGGAGAGGGGAAAAGGATATATATATAAAAAAGACATATAAGATTTTGAGGGGGATTGACAGGGTAGATGCTGAGAGGCTGTTTCCCCTGGCTGGAGAGTCTAGAACCAGGGGGCCAGAGTCTCAGGATAAGGTATTTCAGCCATTTAGGACTGAAATGAGGAGGAATTTCTTCACTCAGAGGGTTGTGAATCTTTTGCATTCTCTACCCCAGAGGGCTGTGCATGCTGAATCGTTGAGTTATTCAAGGCAGAGATCGATAGATTTTTGGACTCGAAGGGAATCAAGGAATATGGGGATCGGGCGGGAAAGTGGAGTTGAGGTCGAAGATCAGCCATGATCTTATTGAATGGCGGAGCAGGCTCGAGGGGTCGTATGGCCGACTCCTGCTCCTAATTCTTCTGTTCTTATGTTGTTATATCCAAACTCCCTTGGTGCACCTTTATACCTGTCCAGCACTGGGAGTAAGATCTTCCATTTCTGGACATTTTTTGTCTATTTCTGATTCCCAGTGATTTTACTGACAGGCAGAATCCCCACAAACAGCTTCACGCCTCACGGGCTTCATGGCTGATTCATCCACGTCATAGGCAATCCTTATCTTTATTCAAATGGCAGAGAGGGGGAGGGTTAAACGGCCAGAGAATCACACACATTCTAACAAGATCCCAGAAAGTCTGTCCATTGGGATTACTGTTAAATTAAAGCAAAAAAAAAATTGCCAAACTTTTTTTTGATTAAAAATCACAGAAAGCAACAATTCCAATCCCATCAAAACTCATTATTTGTGCCATTTAAACAAGGCAGCTTCTGACAAAAAGATTCAACTGCCCCTCTTCAAAAACAATTGACGTGTGTGTGAGGACGGGGCCCCTTTAAAAAGCTACATTTAGGGTCAAAGTGAAGTGGGAGACATTTATACTACATGCCATTGTTATTTTAACTCTGTTTCTCTCTTCACAGATGCTGCCTGACCTGCTGAGTATCTCCAGCATTTTCTGTTTTTATTTCAGATTTCCAGCATCTGCAGTATTTTCTTTTTGTACTATTGTTATTTCAGTTTCTTTTAACTCAGAGATTGGGATAGAGACTGGGATTGGGGAGAGTCTGGGATTGAGGAGAGACTGGGATTGGAGAGAGACTGGGATTGGGATAGAGATTGGGATAGAGACTGGGATGGGGAGAGTCTGGGATTGAGGAGACTGGGATTGGAGAGAGACTGGGATTGGGATAGAGACTGGGATTGGGGAGAGTCTGGGATTGAGGAGAGACTGGGATTGGAGAGAGACTGGGATTGGGATAGAGATTGGGATAGAGACTGGGATGGGGAGAGTCTGGGATTGAGGAGACTGGGATTGGAGAGAGACTGGGATTGGGATAGAGACTGGGATTGGAGAGAGACTGGGATTGGAGAGAGACTGGGATTGGGATAGAGACTGGGATTGGGATAGAGATTGGGATAGAGACTGGGATTGGGATAGAGATTGGGATAGAGACTGGGATTGAGGAGACTGGGATTGGAGAGAGACTGTTCTGGTCTATTACTTGGACTAAACTCTGGGTCTGGGGCTGTGCAGTGTTTTGGGCTCCTTGTTCGGTTTAATATTAGGGTCTGAGCCAGACGTCGTGGGTTCAAGTCCCACTCCAGGACTTGAGCCCCATAATCTAGGCTGACACTCCCAGTGCAGTGCTGAGGGAGCGCTGCACTGTCAGAGGTGCCGACTTTCGGATGAGACGTTAAACCGAGGCCCCATTTGCTCTCTCAGGTGGATGTAAAAGATCCCGCAGCACTATTTTGAAGAAGAGCAGGAGAGTTCTCCCCGGTGTCCTGGGGCCAATATTTATCCCTTAATCAACATCACCAAAACAGATTATCTGGTCATTTATCACATTGCTGTCTGTGGGAGCTTGCTGTGCGCAGATTGGCGGCCGCGTTTCCCACATTACAACAGTGACTACACTTCAAAAAGTACTTCATTGGCGGTAAAGCGCTTTGGGACGTCCTGAGGTTTATCTTCGGATGGGACTGGGGTTTGGGACTCGCTCCAGCCCAGACTGACAGGGCTCAGGATGAATTTCCCACCCGGGTACGGTTATCACTGAAATCCGATTTATAAACACCCCTGAACACAATATACAGAGCAGATACGGGGAATACTCTGCACCACTTTACTGAATATTTTTAATATTCATTTATAAATATGTATTAATTGCATTGCCAACACATCTGGTTAAAGTCCTCATTTCACAGCTTGATGTCTCACTTTTCCTTTAAGGGTGCTTTTATCATTTCTATTTGCTAACTGCAGTCCCGCCTGGGTTTGAAAGCTCCGACACTCACCGAGTTGTGGGCTGTCAGTGGGGCGGCTGTTCCTGGTCTCGCAACTCGGTGCCGCACCTGAACTTCCAGCAACTCCTCTCCGCCGCTCTCTCTCCCTCCAGCTCAGCCTGGCCCCGTCTCTCTCTCCGCTTTTCGCTCTAACCCGCCCTGATTTTTCAATCTGATAATTCTTTTTTTTCCGCAAATCTGTTTTCTAGGAGTCACGCGTTGGCCAATAGAGAGAGAGAGAGAGAGACAGACAGACACAGATAGTTACACAGAGACAGAGAGAGAGAGACAGCGAGGCAGTAAGACTAAAGCAAAATACTGTGCATGCTGGAAATCTGAAATAAAAACTAAAACTGTTGGAAATACTCAGCAGGTCAGACAGCATCTGTGAGGAGAGAAACAGTTAATGTTTTAGATCCATGACCTTCCGCCAGAACAGAAACAGACAGACAGAGACACACACACACAGATAGTTACACAGAGACAGAGTGAGGGACAGACACACACAGACAGATAGTTACACAGAGACAGAGTGAGGGACAGACACACACAGATAGTTACACAGAGACAGAGTGAGGGACAGACACACACACACAGATAGTTACACAGAGACAGAGTGAGGGACACACACACACAGATAGTTACACAGAGACAGAGTGAGGGACAGACACACACACACAGATAGTTACACAGAGACAGAGTGAGGGACAGACACACACAGATAGTTACACAGAGACAGAGTGAGGGACAGACACACACACACACAGATAGTTACACAGAGACAGAGTGAGGACAGACACACACACACACAGATAGTTACACAGAGACAGAGTGAGGGACAGACACACACACACAGATAGTTACACAGAGACAGAGTGAGGGACAGACACACACACACAGATAGAGTTACACAGAGACAGAGTGAGGGACAGACACACACACACAGATAGTTACACAGAGACAGAGTGAGGGACACACACACACACACAGATAGTTACACAGAGACAGAGTGAGGGACAGACACACACACACAGATAGAGTTACACAGAGACAGAGTGAGGGACAGACACACACACACAGATAGTTACACAGAGACAGAGTGAGGGACAGACACACACACACAGATAGAGTTACACAGAGACAGAGTGAGGGACAGACACACACACACAGATAGTTACACAGAGACAGAGTGAGGGACACACACACACACACAGATAGTTACACAGAGACAGAGTGAGGGACACACACACACACACAGATAGTTACACAGAGACAGAGTGAGGGACAGACACACACACACAGATAGTTACACAGAGACAGAGTGAGGGACAGACACACACACAGATAGTTACACAGAGACAGAGTGAGGGACAGACACACACACACAGATAGTTACACAGAGACAGAGTGAGGGACAGACACACACACACAGATAGTTACACAGAGACAGAGTGAGGGACAGAGACACACACACAGATAGAGTTACACAGAGACAGAGTGAGGGACACACACACACACACACACACAGATAGAGTTACACAGAGACAGAGTGAGGGACAGACACACACACACAGATAGTTACACAGAGACAGAGTGAGGGACAGACACACACACACAGATAGTTACACAGAGACAGAGTGAGGGACAGACACACACACACAGATAGAGTTACACAGAGACAGAATGAGGGACAGACACACACACACAGATAGTTACACAGAGACAGAGTGAGGGACAGACACACACACACAGATAGTTACACAGAGACAGACAGAGACACACACACACACACACACACAGACAGTTACACAGAGACAGAGTGAGGGACAGACACACACACACAGATAGTTACACAGAGACAGACAGACACACACACACACACACACAGATAGTTACACAGAGACAGATTGAGGGACAGACACACACACACAGATAGTTACACAGAGACAGAGTGAGGGACAGACACACACACACAGATAGTTACACAGAGACAGAGTGAGGGACAGACACACACACACAGATAGAGTTACACAGAGAGAGAAGGATAGAAAGACACACAGATAGAGATAGAGACAGAGAGACACACACACAGAGGGACTGAAAAAGTGACCGAGATAGAGACATAAAAATAGAGACAAAGCGAAACAGAGAAACAGAGAGAGAGTAACATGCTCAGAGAGAGAGAGAGGCACTGAGGGAGAGAGATACACAGAGTGAGAAGGAGAGAGACACACATATGGGGAGAGAAGTATAGCAGGACAGAGACAGACACACACACACACACATATACACACACACATGTAGGACAGAAAACATACACACAAGAATGAAAGAAAATACACTTGTGAACTGAAAGAGACAGAGACAGTGAAATGTACACAGGGACAGAGACAGAATCAGAGAACGAAAGATGCCCTCAGATATTACCTTCAAAACTGCCATCTCCTCCTCCTTCTCCCCACCGCCCCTCCGATTCACCAACTATTGCCCCCTCTCTAACTCCCCACTCTACTGTAAAGCATCATCACCCAACTCCTGCTCAGTGACCAGTCTCTTCTTGTAAAGTGTCTTGGGAGATATCATTATATTATAGGTGCTGTATAAATGCAAGTTATTGCTGAGAGAGAAATAGGGAGAGAGAAAAACAGACAAATATACAGAAACTGATAGCGACAGAGAGACAAAGAGAGAATGAAAGCCAAAGAGAGGAATAGAGAATGACAGACAGAAACAGGCAGACAGAATCAAAGGGAGCTAGAGAGAGGGACAGATAGACAGTGAGAGGGACAAAGAGAGAGGTAGAGAGGCACTCAAACAGAGCATGGGGAATAGGATGAAAGGATCAATGTGAGGCTGAGAAATGGGCAGAGAGAGACACAGACAGACAGTGACACAGACACACATAGGGAGACAGACAGGGAGACAGACACACAGTCAGACAGTGACACAGACACACGAACAAGGAGAGAGAGAGAGAGAGATGCACACACAGGGAGGGAGACACAGACACACAGACACACACAGGGAGAGAGACACACAGACACACAGACAGACACATAGAAAGAGAGAGACATAGGTAGAGAGAGAGACAAACAGAGAGGCATGCATATACAAACAGGAAGAGTGAGACACACACATAAACAGAGAGAGACAGACACACGGTATAGACTAAATGACGGAGGCAATGGACATTCACTTACAAACCAATATCTCAACAGACCTGCAAATATCATTGGGAGTGTCAATCACTTTTGATTTAAAAATAAAAATGCTTTGATGTATAAAATCCCCAATAGTCACCCAGTTCTGTACGTGTAACGAGGTCTGCAGTCTGTGCCACTCATTCACATTGGGCACAACATTTGCCCAGTGTTGGCAGCTCTGGTTTTACAAAGTGTGAGCCGTTTGGAATCAGTATCTGTTACAATAAATCGAGTGTATTTAATGGAGAGACACCCAGTCACTGAGAGCAAAGGTTACAGAATATATTTAATGTACAGATACTTTGTGAGAGACAGCAAGCAGTTTTGGAGTATATTTCATGCACAGACACCCGATCATTGACAGCACACGGTTTTACAGTATATTAAATGTAAGGTTATCCTGTCACTGGGAGCTGCTTGTGTTTCGGATTCAAATGTGTTTATTCCATTTTTCTCATCAGAAGTATGAAGTATTTTTTTAATTCCCTCTTTTTAAGCACCACACTCACATCTCACAGATAACAGAATTCTTATCTAAGTTGTACAGAAAAAGCTTCGGGTTTGCTAAGACAGAAAACCGCCCAGTTTCACAGAAACCAGAGAGATAGACCGAGTGAAGGAGGGAGATAGGGCGGAAAGAAGGAAGGAGAAAGCAAAGAAAGGAAAATAGCAGGGAAAGAGAGGCAGAAGGAAGAAGATATGATGGAAAGAGGAAGAAAGCAGTAACAACAAGGGGAGTTTGTAACAGACGCCGGCCAAGGTACCATTTTACATGGAATGCCGTATTTAATCCATTCTCAATATAAGCAGACCCGGTGCAGTTCCAGAGTTTACCAACTGGTCTGTAATGTAATATCTGAAATACAAAGAACATTCTACAGGTTCACTCAGAGCTTCAGTAAAATGGATGTGAATCTGTAGAAAGTACAAAGAACACAGACCGAGGGATGTAAACAAACAGAGAAAGAACAAGAATAAGAAAGAAATAACAACAGAAAATGCTGGAAATACTCCGCAGGCCAGGCAACATCCACGGAGAGAGAAACAAAGTCAACGTTTCAGGTCGAAACCCTTCGTCAGGACCCTCTCTCCACCGATGCTGCCTGACCTGCTGAGTTTTTCCAGCATTTTCTGTTGTTATTTCAGATTTCCAGCATCCGCAGTGTTTTGCTATCAGACAAGAATAAGAAAGACTTGCATTTCTATAGCGCCTTTCACCACCACCGACCGGACAGCCCAAACCGCTTTACAGCTAATGAAGTACTTTTTGAAGTGTAGTCATTGTTGAAATGTAGGAAACACAGCAGCCAATTTGAACACAGCAAGCTCCCACAAACAACAATGTGATAATGGTCAGATCATCTGTTTTCAGTGATGTTGGTTGAGGGATAAATATTGGCCCAGGACACCGGGGAGAACTCCCCTGCTCTTTTTGAAATAGTGGCCATGGGATCTGAGAGGGCAGACGGGGCCTCGGTTTAACGTCTCATCCGAAAGACGGCACCACCGACAGTGCAGCGCTCCCTCAGTACTGCCCCTTCGACAGTGCGGCACTCCCTCAGTACTGCCCCTCCGACAGTGCGGTGCTCCCTCAGTACTGCCCCTCTGACAGTGCGGCGCTCCCTCAGTACTGCCCCTCCGACAGTGCAGCGCTCCCTCAGTACTGCCCCTCCGACAGTGCGACGTTCCCTCAGTACTGCCCCTCCGACAGTGCGGCGCTCTCTCAGTACTGCCCCTCCGACAGTGCAGCACTCCCTCGGTACTGCACTGGGAGTGTCAGCCCGGGTTCTGTATTGGAGGGGGGCTGGAAGCCACAACCTTCGGCTTCAAGTGGGAGAGTGCTGCCCACTGAGCCACGGCTGGCACCTCTAACTGCGCTGAGAAAGAAGAAAATCAATCAGGGGCCCCTCCTTCCATTGGCCATGGTCTCCCTTTACCTGACTCCTTACAATAACGCTTCAACAAGGAATCTGTATGTCCTGGGGCTCTGCTTCAGGCATCACTTTATTAACATTCATTCAATTCCCTGCACACAAAACAATTGCTGGCCTCCCCCCTTTAAAATGGCTACCTGGGCCCTTTAAGCAGCTGCAGCTATTTAAGTGCTGCAGCATCACCGGATTTCCCTGTCCCTCCCCCCACCCAGAGAAGAGCACCCAATGAAGACACATAACACTGGAGCCCCGCCCACAAATATTAAAATGAAGTTGACCCAAGAAAATAGGGCAGCTTCGCAGTGGGGGCAGAGTCTCAAAGCACATCTGGCAGTGCCTGCTCCCGAGAACTAAATCCAGCCACACCCTCCCTCATGCTTCTGATATTCCCTCCATTATCTCGCTGATATTCCCTCCATTCTTTCGGATTTTCCACACTTTCTCTCCTTTTCCTTCTCATTGCCTTCCTCTATCTTGTTTATTACTGTTTTTCTCCCCTCTCTCACTATCCTCTATCTTTGACACTCTCTCACTTCGTCTAGTTCTTGTTGTTTCTGTTACTTTGACTCTCTGGCTCTTCGCCTTTCTGTCTCACACACTTTCTGCCTCTTCCTATCCTTCTAACTCGCACAGATCTGCCTTCCCCTTCTAATGTGATCTTCTCTCCCTGTCCACCTCCACTCTCACCTCATCACTTTTGTCACATTTCTCACACTGTCACTCTGCTTGATGTCAGCCATGACTCAGTTGGCAGCACCCTCGCCTTTGAGTCAAAAGGTCGTGGGTTCAAGTCCCGCTCCAGTGACCCAAGCACAAAAATCTAGGCCGACACTCCCAGTGCAGTACTGAGGGAGCGCCGCACTGTCGGAGGGGCGGTACTGAGGGAGCGCCGCACTGTCGGAGGGGCGGTACTGAGGGAGCGCCGCACTGTCGGAGGGGTGGTACTGAGGGAGCGCCGCACTGTCGGAGGGGCGGTACTGAGGGAGCGCCGCACTGTCGGAGGGGCTGTACTGAGGGAGCGCCGCACTGTCGGAGGGGCGGTACTGAGGGAGCGCCGCACTGTCGGAGGGGTGGTACTGAGGGAGCGCCGCACTGTCTGAGGGAGCGCCGCACTGTCGGAGGGGCGGTACTGAGGGAGCGCCGCACTGTTGGAGGGGCAGTACTGAGGGAGCGCCGCACTGTCGGAGGGGCAGTACTGAGGGAGCGCCGCACTGTCGGAGGGGTAGTACTGAGGGAGCGCCGCACTGTCGGAGGGTCAGTACTGAGGGAGCGCCGCACTGTCGGAGGGGCAGTACTGAGGGAGCGCCGCACTGTCGGAGGGGCAGTACTGAGGGAGCGCCGCACTGTTGGAGGGGCAGTACTGAGGGAGCGCCGCACTGTCGGAGGGGTGGTACTGAGGGAGCGCCGCACTGTCGGAAGGTCAGTACTGAGTGAGCGCCGCACTGTCGGAGGGGCAGTACTGAGGGAGCGCCGCACTGTCAGAGGGGCAGTACTGAGCGAGCGCCGCACTGTCGGAGGGGCAGTACTGAGGGAGCGCCGCACTGTCGGAGGGGCAGTACTGAGGGCGCACTGCACTGTCGGAGGGGCAGTACTGAGGGAGCGCTGCACTGTCTGAGGGGCAGTACTGAGGGAGCGCCGCACTGTCGGAGGGACAGTACTGAGCGAGCGCCGCACTGTCGGAGGGGCAGTACTGAGGGAGCGCCGCACTGTCGGAGGGGCAGTCCTGAGGGAGCGCCGCATTGTCGGAGGGGCAGTACTGAGGGAGCGCTGCACTGTCGGAGGGGCAGTACTGAGGGAGTGCTGCACTGTTGGAGGTGCCGTCTTTTGGATAAGACGTTAAACCGAGGCCCCGTCTGCTCTCTCAGGTGGACGTTAAAGATCCCGCGGCACTATTTCGAAGAAGAGCAGGAGAGTTCTCCCCGGTGTCCTGGCCAATATTTATCCCTCAATCAACATCACTAAAACAGATGATCTGATCATTATCGCATTGCTGTTTGTGGGATCTTGCTGTGCGCAAATTGGCTGCTGCGTTTCCTACATTACAACAGTGACTACACTTCAAACAGTATGTCTTTGGCTGTAAAGTGCTTTGGGACATCCAGTGGTCGTGAAAGGCACTATAGAAATGCAAGTCTTTCTTTTCTTTTTTGCCCCTTTGTCCCTTCTCTCTCTCTCCTTCCCTCCCTCTAAGCCTCTCTCTAGCTCTTTCTCCGACCCATGTTCGTTCTCTCTTTCTTGTGTTCTCACACACTGACGTTAGTTCCCCACCACCACTGGCAGGACCTATCCCTGCCCCTCACTGTTGCAGGCTGATAACTTTGCAATCCTGCCTGTTCAACACATTTGCATTGGAAATGACTTCAAATGTTTCCATCTGATTTGTGTACAACTGTTGTGGGAACTGTTGCTGGAACAGACTTTATGGAAATTATGGTAACAAGACCAAGTGATCAAACTGTAAATCCTAATGTAAAATCTCTGCCCCATAATAATACAGCAAGATCAGACCGGGGACCTCGAACATCGAGAGAGTGACTATCCCAGTAAAACCCAGCATCACAGAGCGTAGAAAAGGTTGTTGGGAGGATCGGAAGGGAAGAGCAGAGAGAAAAATGGATGTCTGAGGGATAAAGGAAAGAACTTATATTTATATAATAAGTGCCTTAGATGTCAGCTGTTACTCTCTGAGTGTAGTAGACCATGGGTTCAAGCCCCACTCCAGAGGTTTGTGCCCATAATCTGGTGCAGTACTGAGGGAACGCCGCACTGTCGGAGGGGCAGTACTGAGGGAACGCCGCACTGTTGGAGGGGCAGTACTGAGGGAATGCCGCACTGTTGGAGGGGCAGTACTGAGGGAACGCCGCACTGTTGGAGGGGCAGTACTGAGGGAACGCCGCACTGTTGGAGGGGCAGTACTGAGGGAACGCCGCACTGTTGGAGGGGCAGTACTGAGGGAGAGCTGCACTGTCGGAGGGGCAGTACTGAGGGAGCGCCGCACTGTCGGAGGGGCAGTACTGAGGGAACGCCGCACTGTTGGAGGGGCAGTACTGAGGGAGGGCCGCACTGTCGGAGGGGCAGTACTGAGGGAGCGCTGCACTGTCGGAGGGGCAGTACTGAGGGAGCGCTGCACTGTCGGAGGGGCAGTACTGAGGGAGCGCTGCACTGTCGGAGGGGCAGTACTGAGGGAGCGCTGCACTGTCGGAGGGGCAGTACTGAGGGAGCGCTGCACTGTCGGAGGGGCAGTACTGAGGGAGCGCTGCACTGTCGGAGGGGCAGTACTGAGGGAGTGCTGCACTGTCGGAGGGGCAGTACTGAGGGAGCGCTGCACTGTCGGAGGGTCAGTACTGAGGGAGTGCTGCACTGTCGGAGGGGCAGTACTGAGGGAGCGCTGCACTGTCGGAGGGACAGCACTGAGGGAGCGCTGCACTGTCAGAGGGGCAGTACTGAGGGAGCGCCGCACTGTCGGAGGGGCAGTACTGCAGGAGCGCTGCACTGTCGGAGGGGCAGTACTGAGGGAGCGCCGCACTGTCGGAGGGGCAGTACTGAGGGAGCACTGCACTGTCGGAGGGGCAGTGCTGAGGGAGCGCCGCACTGTCGGAGGTGCCTTCTTTCAGATGAGATATTAAACTGAGGTCCCGTCTGCTCTCTCAGGTGGATGTAAATGATCCCATGGCACTATTTCAAAGAAGAGCTGGGGAGTTCTTCCCCAGTGTCCTGGACAATATTTATCCCTCAATCAACATCACTAAAGAAACTGACTATATGGTCATTATGTTCATAAGAATTAGTCCCTCGAGCCTGCTCTGCCATTCAATTAGATCATGGCTGATCTTCTACCTCAACTCCACTTTTCCGCCCGACCCCCATATCCCTTGATTCCCTTAGTGTCCAAAAATCTATCAATCTCAGTCCTGAATATACTCAAAGACTCAGCATCTACAGCCCTCTGGGGTAGAGAATTCCAAAGATTCACTACCCTCTGAGTGAAGAAATTCCTCCTCATCTCAGTCCTAAATGGCCGACCCCTTATCCTGAGACTGTGACCCCTCGTTTGAGACTCTCCAGCCAAGGGAAAGATTTCTTTGCTGTTTGTGGGACCTCGTGGTGGGACTACACTTCAAAAGTACTTCATTGGCTGGAAAGCACTTTGGGATGTCCTGGGGTTGTGAAAGACGCTGTAGAAATACAAGTCGTTCTTTATTTTATATTTCTTTTAAGTGGATTAACGATCTGATGGCACTGAAATTATTTGTGCACCTTGATTTTCAGCAAGGAGTGGAGATGCCCAAGAGGGAGAAGAGCAGAATGGATCCGAGCTGGGAATGTCGTGTGGGAGTGGGGAATGTCAGGACAAGAATGATTGGATGTACATTCATCGGCCGAATGGCCTCCTTCTGTCCCATACATTTCTATGATTCTAGGATTCAAAGCAGGGCATGAAGGCAGGGCTGGCGTAGCATTGGTTTAGCTGAAGATGTCCCTTAAGAGCTCTGTGCCCAGAGGTCTGGCAGTTTGCAAGGGGTTCTCCTGCACTAGCTCTTCATTAATTAGCTGCTTGCTCACCCTGCCGTCATTGAAACATAGAAACATAGAAGATAGGAGCAGGAGTAAGCCATTCGGCCCCTCGAGCCTGCTCCGCCATTCAATGAGATCATGTCTGATCATCCAAATTCAGTACCCTGACCCTGCCTTCTCCCCATATCCCTTGATCCCTTTAGCCTTAAGAAATATATCTAACTCCTTCTTGAATATATTTAATGAGTTGGCCTCCACTGCCCTCTGTTGGTACAGAATTCCACAGGTTCACCACTCTCTGGGTGAAGAAATTCCTCCTCATCTCAGTCCTAAATGGCCTACCCCTTATCCTTAGACTGTGACCCCTGGTTCTGGACTCCCCGGCCATCGGGAACATCCTTCCTGCATCTAGTCTGTCCAGTCCTGTTAGAATTTTATGTTTCAATGAGATCCCCTCTCATTCTTCGAAATTCCAGCGAGTATAAGCCCAATCGACCCAATCTCTCCTCATACGTCATTCCTGCCATTGATCACCTTCCTCTTTCAGTTCACAAAGCTGTGCAAACCACCAGGATACAAGAGGTCCTTCCTCGACTGCAGCCCTCCCCCAGATCTATTCAGGCACCTGAAGCGTGTCTTGGAGACAAGACACCACCAGCCTCCCTCCTGTTGCAGCAGTGAGGGTGAATGCTTCAGTACGGTTTGATGTCCAGCAGGGGGCGCTCTGATGGATTTGTAACAATGGCACGCGCGCGCCCTCTGCTGGCAGCACAGCGACACTACACCAACAAAACTCGACCCGCGCTGCCTGCAGTGCCGCGCTCTACCAGCGGATGGCACTGGCGCGCTGCTCCGGCTCTCCAAATGGCTTAATTATTTCACAGTGGACCTTTCTGCTCACAACATGTGGAAGCTCTTTTTGGGTGAAATTTTCCAGCAGCTGCCCCACAAAACTGTGCAGAGTGGCCACAGCTTCAAGTGTTTGGGAATGAATCACTGAAGAGGACAAGAGCGCTCCCTGTCTTGAACATGAATAAGAATATCCTCCAGTTTTCTATCAGTAGGTGGCGTTGTCATGCTGTTGATAACAGATGTATAATGTTAGAAATTATTTAATGTAGTTCAAGAACACAACAATAACTTGCATTTATATAGCGCCTTTAACATAGCAAAAAGCCCCAAGGTGGAGCGGGAGGTAGAGGAGTGGAGACGTTTAGGGAGGGAATTCCAGAGCGTAGGGCCTGGACAGCCCAGGCACGGCTGCCAATGGTGCGGCGATAGGGGCAGCAATGCATGAGACCAGACTTTGAGGAACACAAAGTACTGGGGAAGGGCAAAGTTACAGATATAGGGAAGGGCAAATTGGAGGCACTGAGGGACCTGGAGCCAATGTAAATCAGCAAGGACAGGGGTGATGGGCGAACGGGACTTGGTGCGAGTTAGGACACGGGGCAGCAGAGTTTTGGATGAGCTCAAGTTTACTGTCGGAGGCGCCGCACTGTCGGAGGGGCAGTACTGAGGGAGCGCCGCACTGTCGGAGGGGCAGTACTGAGGGAGCGCCGCACTGTTGGAGGGACAGTACTGAGGGAGCGCTGCACTGTCGGAGGGGCAGTACTGACGGAGCGCTGCACTGTCAGAGGAGCAATACCGAGGGAGGGCTGCACTGTCGGAGGGGCAGTGCTGAAAGAGCTCTGCACTGTCGGAGGGGCAGTACTGAGGGAGCGCTGCACTGTCTGAGGGGCAGTACTGAGGGAGCGCTGCACTGTCGGAGGAGCAGTATTGAGGGAGCACTGCAGTGTTGGAGGGTCAGTACTGAGGGAGCGCCGCACTGTCAGAGGGATAGTACTGAGGGAGCGCTGCACTGTCGGAGGGGCAGTACTGACGGAGTGTTGCACTGTCAGAGGGGCAGTACTGAGGGAGCGCTGCACTGTCGGAGACGCAGTACTGAGGGAGTGCTGCACCGTAACAATCGCACAACAATCGCCAGGCAGGAGTGTTCCCTCCCAGTCGGGGAACACTTCAGCAGTCAAAGACATTCAGCCTCCGATCTTCGGGTAAGCATTCTCCGAGGCGGCCTTCGAGACACACGACAACGCAAAATCGTCGAGCAGAAACTGAAAGCCAAGTTCCGCACTCATGAGGACGGCCTCAACCGGGACCTTGGGTTAATGGCACGCTACATGTAACCCCACCTGACGTAGCGTCATCCAGACTCGAGTTGTCGTTGGCTTGTTCTCTCTGCACAGATGCGGCCGGACCTGCTGTGATTTCCAGCAAAGTTTTTTGGTTTCTTTCTGTCTTTCATACAGACCCCAGCATCTGCAATATTTGACCCCTTGTGACCCCACCTCATTGTTCTTTGATGTCATGTTTTCCTGACTGACCTGTTTGGACACCATTCACACCTTTGATTGCTGTGCTTATCTCTCTGCCGAGGTGTGATAAAGGGCAGTTAGAAAGATTACCTGTAATCATCTGGCAGTTTTCTCTGACTATATATACTGTGCCTGTATGCTTCTCTTCACTTCACCTGACGAAGGAGCAGCGCTCCGAAAGCTTGTGATTTCAAATAAAGCTGTTGGACTATAACCTGGTGTTGTGTGACTTCCTACATTTGTCCACCCCAGTCCAACACCAGCATCTCCACATCATGGCCCTTATCCTTAGACTGTGACCCCTGGTTCTGGACTCCCCGGCCATCGGGAACATCCTTCCTGCATCTAGTCTGTCTAGTCCTGTTAGAATTTTATGTTTCAATGAGATCCCCTTTCATTCTTCTAAACTCCAGCGAGTATAAGCCCAATCGACCCAATCTCTCCTCATACGTCATTCCTGCCATTGATCACCTTCCTCTTTCAGTTCACAAAGCTGTGCAAACCACCAGGATACAAGAGGTCCTTCCTCGACTGCAGCCCTCCCCCAGATCTATTCAGGCACCTGAAGCGTGTCTTGGAGACAAGACACCACCAGCCTCCCTCCTGTTGCAGCAGTGAGGGTGAATGCTTCAGTACGGTTTGATGTCCAGCAGGGGGCGCTCTGATGGATTTGTAACAATGGCACGCGCGCGCCCTCTGCTGGCAGCACAGCGACACTACAACAAAACTCGACCCGCGCTGCCTGCAGTGCCGCGCTCTACCAGCGGATGGCACTGGCGCGCTGCTCCGGCTCTCCAAATGGCTTAATTATTTCACAGTGGACCTTTCTGCTCACAACATGTGGAAGCTCTTTTTGGGTGAAATTTTCCAGCAGCTGCCCCACAAAACTGTGCAGAGTGGCCACAGCTTCAAGTGTTTGGGAATGAATCACTGAAGAGGACAAGAGCGCCCCCTGTCTTGAACATGAATAAGAATATCCTCCAGTTTTCTATCAGTAGGTGGCGTTGTCATGCTGTTGATAACAGATGTATAATGTTAGAAATTATTTAATGTAGTTCAAGAACACAACAATAACTTGCATTTATATAGCGCCTTTAACGTAGCAAAAAGCCCCAAGGTGGAGCGGGAGGTAGAGGAGTGGAGACGTTTAGGGAGGGAATTCCAGAGCGTAGGGCCTGGACAGCCCAGGCACGGCTGCCAATGGTGCGGCGATAGGGGCAGCAATGCATGAGACCAGACTTTGAGGAACACAAAGTACTGGGGAGGGCCGAAGTTACAGATATAGGGAAGGGCAAATTGGAGGCACTGAGGGACCTGGAGCCAATGTAAATCAGCAAGGACAGGGGTGATGGGCGAACGGGACTTGGTGCGAGTTAGGACACGGGGCAGCAGAGTTTTGGATGAGCTCAAGTTTACTGTCGGAGGCGCCGCACTGTCGGAGGGGCAGTACTGAGGGAGCGCCGCACTGTTGGAGGGACAGTACTGAGGGAGCGCTGCACTATCGGAGGGGCAGTACTGACGGAGCGCTGCACTGTCAGAGGAGCAATACCGAGGGAGGGCTGCACTGTCGGAGGGGCAGTGCTGAAAGAGCTCTGCACTGTCGGAGGGGCAGTACTGAGGGAGCGCTGCACTGTCTGAGGGGCAGTACTGAGGGAGCGCTGCACTGTCGGAGGAGCAGTATTGAGGGAGCACTGCACTGTTGGAGGGTCAGTACTGAGGGAGTGCCGCACTGTCGGAGGGATAGTACTGAGGGAGCGCTGCACTGTCGGAGGGGCAGTACTGACGGAGTGTTGCACTGTCAGAGGGGCAGTACTGAGGGAGCGCTGCACTGTCGGAGACGCAGTACTGAGGGAGTGCTGCACCGTAACAATCGCACAACAATCGCCAGGCAGGAGTGTTCCCTCCCAGTCGGGGAACACTTCAGCAGTCAAAGACATTCAGCCTCC
Source organism: Somniosus microcephalus (assembly GCF_052327205.1). Taxonomy (NCBI): domain Eukaryota; kingdom Metazoa; phylum Chordata; class Chondrichthyes; order Squaliformes; family Somniosidae; genus Somniosus; species Somniosus microcephalus. The sequence goes on from NC_141009.1 coordinate 5,823,590, forward strand.
GATCTTCGGGTAAGCATTCTCCGAGGCGGCCTTCGAGACACACGACAACGCAAAATCGTCGAGCAGAAACTGATAGCCAAGTTCCGCACTCATGAGGACGGCCTCAACCGGGACCTTGGGTTAATGGCACGCTACATGGAACCCCACCTGACATAGAGTCATCCAGACTCGAGTCGTCGTTGGCTTGTTCTCTCTGCACAGATGCGGCCGGACCGGCTGTGATTTCCAGCAAAGTTTTTTGGTTTCTTTCTGTCTTTCATACAGACCCCAGCATCTGCAATATTTGACCCCTTGTGACCCCACCTCATTGTTCTTTGATGTCATGTTTTCCTGACTGACCTGTTTGGACACCAGTCACACCTTTGATTGCTGTGATTATCTCTCTGCCGAGGTGTGATAAAGGGCAGTTAGAAGGATTACCTGTAATCATCTGGCAGTTTTCTCTGACTATATATGCTGTGCCTGTATGCTTCTCTTCACTTCACCTGACGAAGGAGCAGCGCTCCGAAAGCTTGTGATTTCAAATAAAGCTGTTGGACTATAACCTGGTGTTGTGTGACTTCCTACATTTGTCCACCCCAGTCCAACACCAGCATCTCCACATCATGGCCCTTATCCTTAGACTGTGACCCCTGGTTCTGGACTCCCCGGCCATCGGGAACATCCTTCCTGCATCTAGTCTGTCTAGTCCTGTTAGAATTTTATGTTTCAATGAGATCCCCTCTCATTCTTCTAAACTCCAGCGAGTATAAGCCCAATCGACCCAATCTCTCCTCATACGTCATTCCTGCCATTGATCACCTTCCTCTTTCAGTTCACAAAGCTGTGCAAACCACCAAGATACAAAAGGTCCTTCCTCGACTGCAGCCCTCCCCCAGATCTATTCAGGCACCTGAAGCGTGTCTTGGAGACAAGACACCACCAGCCTCCCTCCTGTTGCAGCAGTGAGGGTGAATGCTTCAGTACGGTTTGATGTCCAGCAGGGGGCGCTCTGATGGATTTGTAACAATGGCACGCGCGCGCCCTCTGCTGGCAGCACAGCGACACTACAACAAAACTCGACCCGCGCTGCCTGCAGTGCCACGCTCTACCAGCGGATGGCACTGGCGCGCTGCTCCGGCTCTCCAAATGGCTTAATTATTTCACAGTGGACCTTTCTGCTCACAACATGTGGAAGCTCTTTTTGGGTGAAATTTTCCAGCAGCTGCCCCACAAAACTGCAGAGTGGCCACAGCTTCAAGTGTTTGGGAATGAATCACTGAAGGGGACAAGAGCACTCCCTGTCTTGAACATGAATAAGAATATCCTCCAGTTTTCTATCAGTAGGTGGCGTTGTCATGCTGTTGATAACAGATGTATAATGTTAGAAATTATTTAATGTAGTTCAAGAACACAACAATAACTTGCATTTATATAGCGCCTTTAACGTAGCAAAAAGCCCCAAGGTGGAGCGGGAGGTAGAGGAGTGGAGACGTTTAGGGAGGGAATTCCAGAGCGTAGGGCCTGGACAGCCCAGGCACGGCTGCCAATGGTGCGGCGATAGGGGCAGCAATGCATGAGACCAGACTTTGAGGAACACAAAGTACTGGGGAAGGGCAAAGTTACAGATATAGGGAAGGGCAAATTGGAGGCACTGAGGGACCTGGAGCCAATGTAAATCAGCAAGGACAGGGGTGATGGGCGAACGGGACTTGGTGCGAGTTAGGACACGGGGCAGCAGAGTTTTGGATGAGCTCAAGTTTACTGTCGGAGGCGCCGCACTGTCGGAGGGGCAGTACTGAGGGAGCGCTGCACTGTCGGAGGGGCAGTACTGAGGGAGCGCCGCACTGTTGGAGGGACAGTACTGAGGGAGCGCTGCACTGTCGGAGGGGCAGTACTGACGGAGCGCTGCACTGTCAGAGGAGCAATACCGAGGGAGGGCTGCACTGTCGGAGGGGCAGTGCTGAAAGAGCTCTGCACTGTCGGAGGGGCAGTACTGAGGGAGCGCTGCACTGTCTGAGGGGCAGTACTGAGGGAGCGCTGCACTGTCGGAGGAGCAGTATTGAGGGAGCACTGCAGTGTTGGAGGGTCAGTACTGAGGGAGCGCCGCACTGTCAGAGGGATAGTACTGAGGGAGCGCTGCACTGTCGGAGATGCAGTACTGAGGGAGTGCTGCACCGTAACAATCGCACAACAATCGCCAGGCAGGAGTGTTCCCTCCCAGTCGGGGAACACTTCAGCAGTCAAAGACATTCAGCCTCCGATCTTCGGGTAAGCATTCTCCGAGGCGGCCTTCGAGACACACGACAACGCAAAATCGTCGAGCAGAAACTGAAAGCCAAGTTCCGCACTCATGAGGAAGGCCTCAACCGGGACCTTGGGTTAATGGCACGCTACATGTAACCCCACCTGACGTAGCGTCATCCAGACTCGAGTTGTCGTTGGCTTGTTCTCTCTGCACAGATGCGGCCGGACCTGCTGTGATTTCCAGCAAAGTTTTTTGGTTTCTTTCTGTCTTTCATACAGACCCCAGCATCTGCAATATTTGACCCCTTGTGACCCCACCTCATTGTTCTTTGATGTCATGTTTTCCTGACTGACCTGTTTGGACACCATTCACACCTTTGATTGCTGTGATTATCTCTCTGCCGAGGTGTGATAAAGGGCAGTTAGAAAGATTACCTGTAATCATCTGGCAGTTTTCTCTGACTATATATGCTGTGCCTGTATGCTTCTCTTCACTTCACCTGACGAAGGAGCAGCGCTCCGAAAGCTTGTGATTTCAAATAAAGCTGTTGGACTATAACCTGGTGTTGTGTGACTTCCTACATTTGTCCACCCCAGTCCAACACCAGCATCTCCACATCATGGCCCTTATCCTTAGACTGTGACCCCTGGTTCTGGACTCCCCGGCCATCGGGAACATCCTTCCTGCATCTAGTCTGTCTAGTCCTGTTAGAATTTTATGTTTCAATGAGATCCCCTCTCATTCTTCTAAACTCCAGCGAGTATAAGCCCAATCGACCCAATCTCTCCTCATACGTCATTCCTGCCATTGATCACCTTCCTCTTTCAGTTCACAAAGCTGTGCAAACCACCAGGATACAAGAGGTCCTTCCTCGACTGCAGCCCTCCCCCAGATCTATTCAGGCACCTGAAGCGTGTCTTGGAGACAAGACACCACCAGCCTCCCTCCTGTTGCAGCAGTGAGGGTGAATGCTTCAGTACGGTTTGATGTCCAGCAGGGGGCGCTCTGATGGATTTGTAACAATGGCACGCGCGCGCCCTCTGCTGGCAGCACAGCGACACTACAACAAAACTCGACCCGCGCTGCCTGCAGTGCCGCGCTCTACCAGCGGATGGCACTGGCGCGCTGCTCCGGCTCTCCAAATGGCTTAATTATTTCACAGTGGACCTTTCTGCTCACAACATGTGGAAGCTCTTTTTGGGTGAAATTTTCCAGCAGCTGCCCCACAAAACTGTGCAGAGTGGCCACAGCTTCAAGTGTTTGGGAATGAATCACTGAAGAGGACAAGAGCACTCCCTGTCTTGAACATGAATAAGAATATCCTCCAGTTTTCTATCAGTAGGTGGCGTTGTCATGCTGTTGATAACAGATGTATAATGTTAGAAATTATTTAATGTAGTTCAAGAACACAACAATAACTTGCATTTATATAGCGCCTTTAACGTAGCAAAAAGCCCCAAGGTGGAGCGGGAGGTAGAGGAGTGGAGACGTTTAGGGAGGGAATTCCAGAGCGTAGGGCCTGGACAGCCCAGGCACGGCTGCCAATGGTGCGGCGATAGGGGCAGCAATGCATGAGACCAGACTTTGAGGAACACAAAGTACTGGGGAGGGGCGAAGTTACAGATATAGGGAAGGGCAAATTGGAGGCACTGAGGGACCTGGAGCCAATGTAAATCAGCAAGTCAGGGGTGATTGGTGAACGGGACTTGGTGCGAGTTAGGGCACGGGGCAGCAGAGTTTTGGATGAGCTCAAGTTTACGGAGGATGGAAAGCGGGAGGCCTTCCCCAGGGGTGGAGTCGGGCGATGTTACCGAGGTGGAAGTAGGCGGTTTCAGTGATGGAGAGGATAGGGGTATTACTTTTTTATGTTATATATAATTAGAATGCAGGCCTGTATTTACTAGAGTTTAGAAGAATGAGAGGGGATCTCATTGAAACGTATAAAATTTTAACAGGGCTAGACAGATTGGATGCAGGGAGGATGTTTCCCCTGGCTGGGGGGTCTAGAACAAGGGGTCACAGTCTCAGGGTACGGGGTAGGACATTTAGGACTGAGATGAGGAGAAATTTCTTCACTCAGAGGGTGGTGAACCTATGGAATTCTTTACCACAGAAGGCTGTGGAGGCCAAGTCACTGAATATATTTAAGAAGGAGATAGATAGATTTCTAGACACAAAAGGCATCAAGGGGTATGGGGAGAGAGCGGGAATATGGTATTGAGATAGAGGATCAGCCATCATCATATTGAATGGCAGAGCAGGCTCTAAGGGCCGAATGGCCTAATCCTGCTCCTATTTTTCTATGTTTCTAATATGGATTTGCAGATTCTTTATTTGTATAACAACAGTGAAAGAGAAAAAAAGAAAGACTTGCATTTCTACAGCGCTTTTCACGACCACCGGACGTCCCAAAGCGCTTTACAGCCAATGAAGTGCTTTTCGAAGTGTAGTTCGAAGTGTAGCCACTGTTGTAATGTAAGAAATGAGGCAGCCAATTTGCGCACAGCAAGCTCCCACAAACAGCAATGTGAAAATGACCAGATAATCTGTTTTAGTTATGTTGATTGTGAGTACATTTCAAAAACGAATCCATTGACTATGAAACTCTTTGGGACGTTCCGAGGACATGAGAAGATGGTGCATAAATGCAGGTTCTTGCTGTAAATATGTGCACAACTGCGCCGGTGGTGTAACAGTGCCACCTGTTGGCAGCAGAGCTATATAACCGGAAAAACAACACCGTTAGTCTTGCAATACCGTTTATCCCCAGTTAGTGGCAGTGTCGAGCTGTTAAAAAAAATAGACAATTTCATAGAATAACTGCACTTTTCTACAATGTAATTGATTTATAAAAAGGAACTCTGTTGTGTAAAATATTTTATTGCATTGTGTTGCTTTCCAGCTGGCGCAATCTTCCTGTACTGTAGTCAATATGATCCGTAATTTAATTAGCAAAATATTGCAAATTGCGGAAAACTGAAACATAAACTGAAAATGCTGGAAACAAACAGCAGGTCAATCAGCATCTGTGTAGAGAAGAGAGTAGTTAACGTTTCTGTCATAACCTTTCCTCAAAAACATGTAAACATGGAACAACATTTATTAGGAACAGAGCAAAGAGAAAGGGGAGAGAGAAAATAGCACATAAATGAGAGAGGAAGTGTGAGTAAAACGACCTGTTATGTGCTTGAAAGAGAAACAGGAAATGGTTAAATAACCGAGGTGATATTAACATATGAGTTAATGCTTTGCTTTTAGTTCTTTTGCTTTGTGCTATCATACCGTTTGTCATTTAATCTCTCCTGCCTTCCACCCTATCACAGACCTTCCCTTTTGTTCTTTCCTCCCCACCCTCCTTTCCCTGCCTCTGCGCTCGCTTAAAACCTGTTAAATCTCTAACTTTTTCCAGTTCTGACGAAGGGTCATCGACCTGAAACGTTAACTCTGTTTCTCTCTCCACAGATGTTGCCTGACCTGCTGAGTATTTCCAGCATTTTCTGTTTTTATTTAACATGAGTTAATAAGACTACGATTTACAAGTTGTAGTTCCGCATGTTGTCCATAAATGGCACCAGGTACACGAAAATATTACAGTGCTGTATTCTGAAGCACCGCTCTTCTACCAGCAGATGGCAGTGTCACCGTCCTCTGCTGCACATTAGAATAAAATATTAGCGCTTTTTCTGCAGTGGCTTCATCATTCAGCAGGGGGCACTGCTGTGCTATTAAATAATTCACATACAATTTTGATATATAATTTTATATGAGACATTTGACTACAACGCACTCGTACTCTTTAACATAAGTCTGCTGACAGCTGCGATGCCAAGATGTGTAAAAATATCTTAATTCGGGTGAGAAGGCAACACAATAAAAGAATGGGAATAAGAATAGCAAATAGGAGCATAGAGTACAAGCATAAAGACGTAATGATAAGTTTGTACAAGTTTGTGTCAGCCGTGGCTCAGTTGATAGCACTCTCGCCTCAGACTTGAGCACAACAATCTAATCTGACACTCTGGTGCAGTACTGAGGGAGTGCTGCACTGTCGGAGGTGCCGTCTTTCAGATGAGACTTTAAACCGAGGATAATAATAATAATTATAATTAATTATAATAATTCAACTTTATTGTCATTGTACAATGCACAAGTACATGAACAACGAAATGTGATCTTGCAAGCTCCCATGAGTCCCGTGGCATGATTTCGAAGAAAAGCAGAGGAGTTATCCTCAGTGTCCTGGGCCAATATTTATCCCTCAATTAACATCACTAAAACAGATTATCGGGTCATTATCACATTGCTGTTTGTGGGAGCTTCCTGGCTGCTGCGTGTTCTACTTTACAACAGTGACTACACTTCAAAAATTACTTAATTGGCTGTAAAAGTGCTTTGGGTCGTCCTGAGGTTGTGAAAGGCGCTATATAAATGCAAGTCTTGCTTCATCGTCACTGGGTCAAAATCCTGGAACTCCCTCCCTAGCAGCATGGTGGGAGCACCTTCACCACACGGACTGCAGCGGTTCAAGGCGGTGGCTCATCACCACCTTCTCAAGGGCAACTAGGGATGGGGAATAAATGCCGTCCTTGCCAGCAACACCCACATCCCGAGAAATAATTTTTAAAAACTTTGGTTAGGCCACAGTTAGAGTACTAAGTGCAGCATTGGGTGTGTTATAGAAAGGACACTAAAGCCTTAGATATTTAGTATAGTGTAGATTCACCAGGATGATGCCAGGGATGGGAAGCTCTAGTTCTAAGGAGAGATTCAAGATACGGGGACTGTTTCCACTGAAGCAAAGCCTAAGAGGAGAGTTAATGCAGTTTTTTTTTAATGCTGAAAGTTTTTGATAGGGTGAATAGAGAAAGGGTATTTCTGCTGGTTGGGGAATCAGCAACATGGGGTCATCAATTTAAAATTGTCACTGTGAGTGCGGAGAGAGGTTGGGATCAATGTCTTTATGCAGAGGGCTTTTGGCACCTGGAAGCTTTGCTACAGGGTGTGGTTGAGCCAGAGATCATTGCATCTTTTAAGGGAAAATTGGACAAATATTTGAAACAGTTGAAGATACCAGGTTCTGGGAAGGAAACGGGGCAGTGGAATTAGTTTTGGATTGTTCTAGCTCTTTTTATATCGGTGAAAACAGCAAACGCACCACATCAGAAAGAAGAAGAAGGGTTAATGTTCTGGAATAAAAAACAAAAGTGCTGGAAAAACACAGCAAGTCAGTCAGCCGGTATCTGTACAGAGAAAAGGCGGGGGGACTGAATCCTGGAACTGGGTCCTGGCTCCTGGTTAAGCAGCGCCTCGATTTCAAAATTCTCATCCTTGTTTTCAAATCCCTCCATGGTCTCGCCCCCTCCCTATCGCTGTAATCTCCTCCAGTCCCACAACCCCCTGCGATATCTGCGCTCCTCTAATTCTGCCTTCTTGAGGATCCCTGATTATAATCGCTCAACCTTTGGTGGCCGTGCCTTCTGTTGCCTGGGCCCTAAGTTCTGGAATTCCCTCGCTAAACCTCTCCGCCTCTCTACCTCTCTCTCCTCCTTTAAGACGCTCATTAAAACCTACCTCTTCGACCAAGCTTTTGGTCACCTGCCCTAATTTATCCTTATGTGGATCGGTGTCAAATTTTTTGTCTTAAAATACTCCTGTGCAGCCCCTTGGGACATTTTACTACGTTAAAGGCGCTACATAAATACAAGTTGTTGTTGTTGTTGAAGACTGAGATAACAGGCATTTTAGTAAGAATGGAAAACAGGGAGAAAAAGGGAGGGAATCGACAGATACACCATAATATTCTGGGACAGCCTGATCATTGGGAAGACAAGCGATACTGCCTGTTTTTTGTATTGCTATTACAGACCTGCAATTGAAATTGTCTGTGACTTAAAGATATTATAACAAGCATGTTGCATTCTCTGTGACACTTGCAGGCAATTCTAACAGCAGGACAGCGCCACCAGATGGAAAGGAACAGCATTGCAAAAACAACAGCAATATTTGCAAAGGCAAAATACTGCAGAACATGTGAAATAAAAACAGAAAATGCTGGAAACACTCAGTGGGTCAGGCAGCATCAGTGGAGAGACAAACAGTGTCAACCTTTCAGGTCATTCATCAGTATATTTGCAGTTTTCTTTGGATCAGTATTTGTACAGTGGCGTGAATGGTAAGTTATATTTCAATGTAGGCAACTGTGAGGCACTTTGGACCTAAAAAGGATCGAACAGGGGACTTTCTAAATGGTGAAAAGCTAAAAACAGTGGAGGTCCAAAGAGACTTTGTCGGGGGTCCAGGTACATCGATCATTAAAATGTCATGAACAGGTACAGAAAATAATCAAAAAGGCTAATGGAATGCTGGCCTTTTTATCTAGAGGACTAGAATACAAGGGGGTAGAAGTTATGCTGCAGCTGTACAAAACCCTGGTTAGACCACACCTGGAGCACTGTGAGCAGTTCTGGGCCCCACACCTTAGGAAGGATATATTGACCTTGGAGGGAGTGCAGCGTAGGTTTACCAGAATGATACCCGGACTCCAGGGGTTAAGTTACAAGGAGCCATTACACAAACTAGGGTTGTATTCCTTGGAATTTAGAAGTTTAAGGGATGATCGGATTGAAGTTTCAAGATATTTAGGGATCAGATAGGGTAGATAGAGAGAAACTATTTTGGTTGGTGGGGGAGCCTCGGACTAGGGGGGCATAGTCTAAAAATTAGAGCCAGACCTTTCAGGAGTGAAATTAGGAAACACTTCTACACACAAAGGGTGGTAGAAGTTTGGAACTCTCTTCCACAAACAGCAATTGATGCTGGATCAGTTATTCATTTTAAATGTGAGATTGATAGATTTTTGTTAACCAAAGGTAGTAAGGGATATGGGGCATAGGCGGGTATACTGAGTTAGGTCACAGATCAGCCATGATCTCATTGAATGGTGGAACAGGCTCGAGGGGCTGAATGGCCTCCTCCTGTTCCCATGTTCCTATAAGGTGACAGTACCTTTTTACACAGGATTACATAAAATATACGGCACAGAAACAGGCTATTCGGTCCAACCAGTCCATGCCGGCGTTTATGCTCCACTCGAGCCTCCTCCTGACTTTCCTCCTCTAAATCTATCAGCGTAGCCCTCTATTCCCTTCTCCCTCATATGCTTGTCCAGCCTCCCCTTAAATGCATCCATATTATTCGCTTCAACCACTCCCTGTGGTAGCGAATTTTTTCAACAATAACGGCTTGCATTTAGATAGCTCATTTGACGTATTAAAAATATCCCAAGTTGCTTCACAGAGGCAAAAGGAAAATATTGACACCGAGCCACATAAAGAGATATTAGGAGTGGTGACCAAAGGCTCGGTCAAAGAGGTGGGTTTTAAGGAGAGTCTTAAAGGAAGAGAGGGAGAGGGAGAGGTTTAAGAAGCATATTCTAGAGTGTGGGGCCCAGGTGGCAGCATTCATCTCTGGCAATGTTGGAGTGATGGAGGGGGGGTGCACAAGAGGCCAGAGTCAGAGGAACATAGAGTTTGCTGGGTGGGGGGGGTGCTGCTGGAGGAGGTTGCAGAGATAGGATGGGGCGAGGGCCATAAAGGGATTTAAAAACAAGGATGAGAATTTTAAGTTTGAGGTGTTGGGGGCCGGGGAGTTGGTGGGGGTCAGCGAGCACAGGTCTGATGGGTGAGTGGGACATGGTGCGGGATCGGACACAGGCAGTAGAGCTTTGAATGAGCTGAAGTTCACACTGGCAGCACTGGTGCCAGAGCGGTGCTGTAGCGATAGAGTCGTGCCTTTATTCCTGTAGTGTTGTTGGGAACACTGTTGCACAATTTCATTTCAGAATTCATTTTACTGCGTTTTAGGTCTCATAATTTGCTATAATTGTCTTTAGGGAAGAGTGACCATAACATGATAGAATTCTTCATTAAAATGGAAAGTGAAGTAGTCCAATCCAAAACTAGGGTCCTAAATCTAAACAAAGGAAACTACGAAGGTATGACGAGGTTGGCTATGATGGATTGGGGAGCTTCATTAAAAGCGGACTGTAAAAGTTTCTACAAGTATGTAAAAAGAAAAAGATTGGTGAAGACAAATGTAGGTCCCTTACAGTCAGAAATGGGAAAATTTATAATGGGGAACAAGGAAATGGCAGCGCAATTAAACAAATACTTTAGTTCTGTCTTCATGGTAGAGGACACAAATAACTTCCCAGAAATGCTAGGGAACCAAGGGTCTAGTGAGAAAGAGGAATTAAAGGGAATTAGTATTAGTAAAAAAATAGTGCTGGAGAAATTAATGGGACTGAAAGCTGATAAATCCCCAGGGCCTGATAATCTGCATCCCAGAGTACTAAAAGAGGTAGCCATGGAAATAATGGATGCATTGGTTGTCATCTTCCAAAATTCTATAGATTATGGAACAGTTCCTGCAGATTGGAGGGTGGCAAATGTAATCCCACTATTTAAAAAAGGAGGGAGAGAGAAAACATGGAACTACAGACCGATTAGCCTAACATCAGTAGTAGGGAAAATGCTCGAGTATCAACGGGATTAGACAAAGTCAACATGGATTTATGAAAGGGAAATCGTGTTTGACAAACCTACTGGAGTTTTTTGAGGATGTAACTGGTAGAATAGATAAGGGAGAACCAGTGGATGTGGTGTATTTGGATTTTTAGAGGGCCTTTGATAAAGTCCCACATAAAAGGTTAGTGTGCAAAATTAAAGCACATGGGATTGGGGGTAATATACTGGCATGGATTGAAAATTGGTTAACAGACAGGAAACAGAGAGTAGGAATAAATGGATCTTTTTCGGGGTGGCAGGCGGTGACTAGTGGGGTACCACAGGAATCAATGCTTGGGCCCTAGCTATTCACAATGTATATCAATTATTTGGATGAGGGAACCAAATGTAATATCTCCAAGTTTGCTGATGACACAAAACTAGGTGGGATTGTGAGTTATGAGGAGGATGCAAAGAGGCTTCAAGGCGATTTAGACAAGTTGAGTGCGTGGGCAAATACATGGCAGATGCAGTATTAATGTGGATAAATGTGAAGTTATCCACTTTGGTAGGAAAAACAGAAAGGTGGTGTATTATTTAAATGGTGATAGATTGGAAAATGTTGATATACAAAGGGACCTGGGTGTCCTTATACACCAGTCACTGAAAGCAAACATGCAGGTGCAGCAAGCAGTTAGGAAGGCAATGGTATGATGGCCTTTATTGCAAGAGGATTTGAGTACAGGAGCAAGGATGTCTTACTACAGTTATACAGGGCCTTGGTGAGACCACATCTGGAGTACTGTGTGCAGTTTTGGTCTCCTTACCTAAGAAAGGATATACTTGCCATAGAGGGAGTGCAGTGAAGGTTCACCAGACTGATTCCTGGGATGGCAGGACTGTCGTATGAGGAGAGATTGGGTCGACTAGGCCTGTATTCACTAGAGTTTAGAAGAATGAGAGGGGATCTCATTGAAACGTATAAAATTCTGACAGGGCTAGACATACTGGATGCAGGGAGGATGTTTCCCCTGGCTGGGGGGATCTAGAACGAGGGGTCACAGTCTCAGGATACGGGGTAGGACATTTAGGACTGAGATGAGGAGAAATGTCTTCACTCAGAGGGTGGTGAACCTGTGGAATTCTCTACCACAGAAGGCTGTGGAGGCCAAGTCACTGAATATATTTAAGAAGGCGCTAGATAGATTTCTAGATGCAAAAGGCGTCAAGGGGTATGGGGAGAGAGCGGGAATATGGTATTGAGATAGAGGATCAGCCATGATCATATTGAATGGCGGAGCAGGCTCTAAGGGCCGAATGGCCTACTCCTGCTCCTATTTTTCTATTGCTTCTATGTTTCTAAAGTATTGTCCAGGTGGGAATCATTCATAATCTCTGTCTCAGGGCTAATCATCAAATAGCCGCATCTCCTGGCCGTACAACCAATAGTTACAATGTTCAACCTTATAAATAAAAGCACCTTTTCCAAAATAAGACAATTTCATAGCCCCTCTTTTTGTGTGTAATGAAAATTTAATATCAAAAGTCATCCTGTTCCCTGAGGCACTTTATTATCTCCTCCTGTGATCTATATATCTAGATACCGATCTCTCTTTCTGTCTATCTGTATGTCTGTCTGTCTATCCGTCCATCTAGCTGTCTATCTCTGTCAATCTATCTAGCTGTCTAGCTACGATAGCAAAATACTGCAGATGCTGGAAATCCGAAATAACAACAGAAAATGCTGGAAAAACTCAGCAGGCCAGGCAACATCCGTGGAGAGAAAATAGAGTCGACGTTTCGGGTCTAACCCTTTTTCAAAACTGGAAAGGAAATTAAATAGATCGAAAGGCAGGGCTGGGAGAGAACAAAAGAAGTGAAGAGACATTAAGAGGTATTCAAAACGAGACAAGATGGTGATAGGACTAGTGGAGACAAAAGACGGCTCTAGATTACATAGAAACATAGAAGATAGGAGCAGGAGTAGGCCATTCGGCCCTTCGAGCCTGCTCCGCCATTCAACGAGATCATAGCTGATCATCCAAACCCTAGCACCCGGTCCCTACACCGACAGCCATCCCACCCAAGCCCTATCCCAGTAACCCCATAACCCCACGTATTTAATCCCCCCTAACACTAAGGGCCAATTTTTTATCATGGCCAATCAACCTAACCCGCACAGGTGTGAAATGTTCTGGCAGAATGAGAGACAGCTGCCATGTGGGAGAGGGAAAAAAAGGGCGGGGGGGGGTGGGAAAGGGCCAAAACAAAGATGTGGATAAAATATAAGCAAAAATGTAATGGGGGCCGAGGTTATGATCTGAAATTGTTGAACTCGATGTTGAGTCCTGTAAAGGCTGTAAAGTGCCTAATCGGAAGATGAGGTGCTGTTCCTCGAGTTTACGCTGAGCTTCCATGGAACAATGCAAGAGGCCGAGGACGATGAGGTCTGAGTGGGAATGGGGCGGTGAATTCAAGTGACAGGCGACCGGAAGCTCGGGGTCCCCCTTACGGACTGAACGGAAGTGTTCTGCAAAGCGGTCACCCAAACTGCGTTTGGTCTCCCCAATGTAGAGGAGACCACATCGTGAGCAGCGAATACTGTATACTAGATTGCAAGAAGTACAAGTAAATTGCTACAGTATTTCACCTGGAAGGGGTGTTTGGGGTCCTGGACAGTGGGAAGTGGAAGTGGGGAGGTATAAGGGCAGGTGTTGCATCTCCTGCGCTTGCACGGGAAGGTGCCGGGCGAAGGGGAAGGGGTGCTGGGCGTGATAGAGGAGTGGACTAGGGTGTCTCGGAGGGAGCGGTCCCTATGGAATGCTGAAAGGGGAGGGGAGGGGAGGGGAAGATGCGTTTGGTGGTGGGATCACTTTGGAGGTGGCGGAAATGGCGGAGGATGATCCGTTGAATGTGGAGGCTGGTGGGGTGAAAGGTGACGACAAGGGGAACCCTAGCGTGGTTCCGGGAGGGTGGGGCAGGGGTGAGGGCAGAAGTGCGGGAGATAGAACGGACACGGTCGAGGGCTGTGTCAACCACAGTAGAGGGGAATCCTCGGTTGCGGAAAAAGGAAGACATGTCGGAAGCACTGGTGTGGAAGGTGGCATCGTCGGAGCAGATGCGGCGGAGACGGAGAAACTGGGAGAATGGAATAGAGTCCTTACAGGAGGCGGGGTAGGAGGAAGTGAAGTCCAGGTAGCTGTGGGAGTCAGTGGGCTTGTAGTGAATGTTGGTCAATAACCTATCCCCAGAGATGGAGACGGAGAAGTTGAGGAAGGGAAGGGAAGGGAAGAGTCGGAGATGGACCATGTGAAGGTGAGGGAAGGGTGGAAATTGGAGGCAAAGTGAATGAAATTGTCTAGTTCAGGGCAAGAGCAGGAAACGGCACCGATACAGTCATCAATGTACCGGAAGAAGAGGTGAGGGAGGGGACCCGAGTAGGACTGGAACAAGGAGTGTTCAACATATCCCACAAAAAGGCAGGCATGGCTAGGACCCATGCGGGTACCCATAGCAACACCTTTGATTTGGAGGAAATGAGCGGAGTCAAAGGAGAAGTTGTTCAATGTGAGAACAAGTTCAGCCAGGCGGAGGAGGGTAGTGGTGGATGGAGACTGGTCGGGCCTCTGTTCAAGGAAGAAGCGGAGCGCCTTCAAGCCATCCTGGTGGGGGATGGAGGTGTAGAGGGATTGTACGTCCATGGTGAAAAGGAGGCGGTTGGGGCCAGGAAACTGTTAAAGTGGCGGAGGGCGTCCGAAGAGTCGCGGATGTAGGTGGGAAGAGACTGGACAAGGGGAGAAAAGATAGAGTTGAGATAGGAAGAGATAAGTTCGGTGGGGCAAGAACAGGCTGAAACGATCTGTCTAGCTATCTGTCTATCTATCTATCTGCCTGTCTGTCTGTCTATCTATCTGTCTGTCTATCTATCTACTATCTGTCTGTCTGTCTATCTATCTATCTGTCCATCTCTCTATCTATCTATCTGTCTATCTGTCTGTCTATCTATCTGTCCATCTCTCTATCTATCTATCTGTCTGTCTGTCTGTCTGTCTATCTATCTATCTGTCTGTCTATCTATCTACTAATTCAAATTCAAATTCAAATCGCTTTATTGGCATGATAAGGTACATCTTATGTTGCCAAAGCATCAAAATACATTTATGGTTGAACACATAAACGCAGTTCTATTCATACAGTGTATAAACAGGTATATCCCTGAGTGTATAAATATACATTCGCATTGTTTATATATACTCTTTTCTTAGTTTACTGGTTGTCCCTCTGTTCATGGCAAGCTGCAACATAGTGTGCCGCCAGTGTTACACAGCTTCTCTCCTCCCCCAGTAGGAATGGGAGTTTTTGGTTGTCATTCAGATTTCTGAATTCAGGGCATATTTGTGAGAATTTTTGGTAGAAATTCTCCCTGATGCCCTGATATTTTCCACAGGCTGTGAGGAAGTGCATCTCTGTCTCCACTACTATCTACTATCTATTTGTCTGTCTGTCTATCTATCTGTCTGTCTATCTATCTATCTATCTATCTGTCTGTCTATCTATCTATCTGTCTGTCTATCTATCTATCTATCTGTCTGTCTATCTATCTATCTGTCTGTCTATCTATCTATATCTCTCTATCTGTCTGTCTATCTATCTATATCTCTCTATCTGTCTCTGTCTATCCAGTGCCAGCAGCTTGTGATTGACAGCCGGCGGGGACACGCCCCCTTGCCCGGCAGTAACCTGTTTACCAGAATGCGGTGACGTCATGCCAGGCCGGGGTCCTTCGCTCCCGGCTCAGGCGCGCGGCGGACACCTGCAGTCACGCGCAGCCGCGTCGCCTCGCGTGATATCCCTCCGCGCACTGGGGGTGGGGGGAACGGGGCAACGGAACTATTTACACACAATATTTTAATTTAAAAAAAACAATAATAATAATCAGGGAGAGACTCGGGGTTTAATTTGGTGGTGGGAAAATAAACATTTGGTGCCAGGGGTGAATTTTTGCAATGAGGGCTTAGTGAGGGGTGTAGAAGGAAGTAGTCCCAGGTTTATTTGTTTTGCTGCGGCCAGCGGAATAGCTGTGAAAGGCGGTCAAGATGGCGGCGCCCTGCGGAATGTCGGTTCGCTGAGAGGTAAAGACCCGCGGGCCGGGGGCAGAGAGGGAGACCCGGAGCTCGCGGGGGAAGAAAGGGACCGACCCGCGGGGAGAGGGAGACCCGGAGACCGCGGCCCGGGGGGGAAGAGAGGGACCGACCCGCGGGGAGAGGGAGATCGGGAGCCTGCGGCCCGGCTTTTGGGGGGTGGGGGGGGCGACCTCCCCGGGGGGAGGTCTTGTACCCCGCCCGCTGAGTCCCGGCCCCGTGAGTGGCGGAGAGCGGGGGGAAATCCCCCTTCCCCGGGAGTCTGTCCCATGGGGGCTCAATGAATGAGTGGGATGTGATTTAAAAGCTGCTCCCCCCCCCGGGGTTTGTTTATCGCCTGCCCCCATTAATGTTGGGGTTGTTTCTGGACCCCGGGTCACAGCCTCTGCTGGATCTGGGACCAGGGGAGCTGCTTTCTGACCAGTTTTTATTGTGAAGTGATCTTGTGCAAAAAAAGTTGCCAAATCTGATCTTCCTCTTGCATTTCTTTTGTTGCATTTCTCCCATGAATGTGTTTTTTAAAGTGTTGCAGAGTTTATAAGGAAACTTGAACTATTGTCATAGAGATTCTTCCAACCGCTCCTTTGTGTTAAATGGTTCTGAATTGTGGGGCTGCTAGGGGTTCTTGCATTGCCTTCAACTGACTGAGGAATAGAAGCATTTGGTGCAATGAATGAACTAATCCTGGATGATTGTGTGGTTGTAAACAACCATGCGTTTAAAGGATATGGAAGCAAGGTGGATAGATGGAGTTCAGATACAGATCATCTGTGATCTAAGTGAATGGCAAAACTGGCTTGAGGGGCTGAATGGCCTCCTGTTCCTAAGCCCTAGTGACTGGCTCTGTCCTGCACTGACTGTCAATCATGTGGTGTCTTCAGAAATAACAACAGCCAGCCATTCAACTTGGTAGTAGAGTCTTTAACAGGCAACTGTATCTTAAAATGTTGACAAAGCTACACTGTTAGTGAGCATAGGTGGTTCAGGGGTAGAATTCTTGCCTGCCAGGCGGGTGACCCGGGTTCAATTCCCAGCCAATGCAGAGCTAAATTTCTTCAAGGGATATAGGGAGAAGGCAGGGACAGGGTTGGATTTGGATGATTAGCCATGATTTTATTAAATGGTGGAACAGGCTCGAGGGGCTGAATGGCCTACTCCTTCTCCTATCTTCTATGTTTCTGTTTGTTCAATGTGCAGGTCAGGTAATGTGTGAAATTTTTATGCTGTCTGCTTGAACAATGCATAAATACCCCTGATTATTTGAGTTTTGTCCTCCATTTGAGTTGTGTCGCAGAGAATCAAGGGTGTTACTAATTTTACAGCTGTGTTGCACTAATTTTTCTCCTGCTTTCTTCACTTCCACCCTGTGAAGCTGCTGCCTCTTGTTGAGGTGCAATTTCACAGGCATTTGTCTCTCTCTGGTGCTTCACCCAAGTGACCATTCTGCAGTGAGCATAGTCAGTATCTATCTGAGGGCCTGGCCCTGTCCTCTCCTCCTCTCCACATGCTTATTTTTTGCCAGGACTTACTGGGTGACCAGGAGCCGTGGCTGTTTCTCCCCCCCGCCCCCCGCCAGCCAGCCACTGTCTCCCTCACTGACCCTGTAACCTGTTCTGTATGGTCCAGCGAGACAGTCTTGGGGGAGGTCCAGTGACACTTCCTGGGGGAGTTCTGCCGAAGGTTGGGGGGGTCAGATAGTATAGGTCCAGCTACACACTATTGGGACAAGTGTGATGCAAGCAAGTAGTCTATAAAGTGTATTGTGTGTTAAAATGTATTGGTTTAAATGCAGTTTTGCTAATCCCATGTTAATGTTGTCACTGGGCTCAGTGTCAATACCCTCACCAGATTGAATGCTAATTCCATGCTGTCTACTATCTCATTGAAATATAAGATTCTGAGGAGGATTGACAGGGTAGATGCTGTGAGGTTGTTCCCCTGGCTGGAGAGTCTAGAACTAGGGGGCATAGTCTCAGGATAAGGGATCGGCCATTTAGGACTGAGATGAGGAGGAATTTCTTCACTCAGGGTGGTGAATCTTTGGAATTCTCTACCCCGGAAGGTTGTGGATGCTCAGTCGTTGAGCATATTCAAGACTGAGATCGATAGAATTTTGGATTCTAGGTGAAATCAAGCAATATGGGAACCGGGCGGGGAAAGTGGAGTTGAGGTCGAAGATCAGCCATGATCTTATTGAATGGTGGAGCATGTTTGAGGGGCTGTATGACCTACTTATGCTGTAGGCTGTATGCTCCTAATTCTTATGTTCTTGAGGAAAGTACTGAATTTGGTAAATTCAAGTGGTGCATAAACACCGGCATAGATCAGTTGGGCTGAACGGCCTGTTTGTGCTGTACAGTCTATGTAATAATGGGCTAGTCTGTGTATAGGGACACTCCCGAATTGGAACTTATTTCTCGAAGTCACAAATGTGGTTTCCTAGCAGCCACAAAGCTGATTGTTCATGAGCTGTGTGAGTGAAAGCAGCTTTGTAAAGCAGTGCCTCATTGTTACATGGTGTGTGTATCCTGAAGTGGGATTTGTGTGGTCGTTAAATCAAAATGTGGTTAGAAGTTTAAATCCCAGCTTTGTTAATGTTCCCTTCCCGGTGTACTGATAGTTTGAGGGTAGAACCCATTACATCGTCATGTTGCTCTCCGGGAAGGTTTCACTCCACTGCTGATTGGGTGCACCCAGTATAAACTCCAGGAGTTGCTAATCTGCCCTTGGCATTGCTGCTTGCTGAGCCTGGGTTCGAGCAGTCAGTCGCCTTTAACTGGGTGCATGGGTAGTGCTCTTGCTCGAGGGAGCATTTTGTACGGACATGGGAAGAGGCACACGTGGTTGCTCATTTCACCTAGTTAAGGAACAACATGGAACGTACAGCACAAACAGGCCATTCAGCCCAACTGATCTGGGTTGGTGTTTTATACTCCACAGCCTCTTTCCTCCCTGTACCCCTCTTCTCTTCTTGTGTATTTATCAAGCCGCCCCTTAATATTACATAATGCCAGCAAAATCCAAAATGCAATGTTAATGAGGCCTCATCTGCCTATCGAGTGAATCTAAGTTACTCTGAGGAGTGAGCAAGTCCTAGGAACAAGCTATTTAGCCCCTCGAGCCTGTTTGACATTCGGTGAGATCATGGCTGATCTGTGACCAAACTCCATATACCTGCCTTTGCCCAGATCCCTTAATACCTTTGGTTAACAGAAATCTCAATCTCAAATTTAAAATTAACAATTGACCAGTGTCAGTTGCCATTTGCGGAAGAGAGTTCCAAACTTCTACCACCCTTTGTGTGTAGAAGTGTTTCCTAATTTCACTCCTGAAATGCCTGGCTCTAATTTTTAGGTTATTTGCCCCAACCAGTGGAAATAGTTTCTCTACCCTGTCTGTTCCCCTTTAATATTTTGAAAACTTCGATCAAATTGCCCCTTAACTGTCTAAATTCCTGACCAATATTTATCCGTTAAACAAAATCACTTATCTCCTTGCTGTTTGTGGGAGCTTGCTGTGCACAAATTGACTGCTGTTTCCTACATTACTACAGTGACTTCAAAGTATTTCAATGGCTGTGAAGTGTTTTGGGATTCCCCAAGATTGTGGAAGGCACCATATAAATGTGTGTTTTTGGCATGTAACTGAAATAACCATCAGTGTGCAAACTCTGCGCTTTCTAATCCAGCGTAACCTCAAGGCAGATTATAGTAGAAACCAGTGGCAATGGTGCTGAGACAGGCCCCTTCATATGGTGGTTTTTGAAGGGGCCTCTGGATGCAAAGCTCCTTTTATATTTGACTGGTGATCAATGGTACATTTAGTTCTCAACCTGCCACAGTGCAGTTTTCCTTTTGCTGATCTGTGCAACAACAACTTGCATTTATGTAGCGTCTTTAACATAGTAAAATGTCCCAAGGCCAAGGCGCTTCACAAGAATGATTATCAAACACAATTTGACACTGAGCCACAAAGATATTAGAACAGGTGACTAAAAGCTTGGTCAGAGGTAGGTTTTAAAAGAGAGGCGGAGAGGTTTAGGGAGGGAATTCCAGAGCTTTAGGCCCAGGCAGCTGAAGGCACGGCTGCCAATGGTGGAGCGATGAAAATTGGATGCTCAGGTGCCCAGAATTAGAACAGCACAGATCTGAGGGTTGTAGGGCTGGAGGTTCAAGTCTTTCCTGAAGTTCTCTGGCAAGAAGCTTGAAGTGACGACAGTAATGAGCAACTGGGCAATGTACTGGAAGTGGTTAGCTCGTGTTACCATAGCAACAGCAGCATAAGCAGTCGCCTGCTTTCTCGCAGCTTGAATTGATCAGTGACTGATCGGTCGGTGTTGAGCACGGGCTGTATACAGAAGCAGGACAGGACGTTGATGGGCTGTGTGCATATTGGTGCCTTGTCGATCCTTTGAGGATGTCTAATGATCTAGTGAGTGCTGGTGGCAATTGTAGAGAATGGATAGAACCGAACCAGCTGGGCTGGTGGTCTGCGGGACGCAGAGTGTAATGCGGTGCTGTCGCACATTTCTTGTTCATTCCAAGTGTTTCTGATGAGCATTTTGCTTGCAAGTGAATTTGTGTCAGCTGTGGCTCAGTTGGTTACGCCTGAGCCTGAATGTTGTGGGTTCATTGCCCACTCCAGAGACTTGAGCACAAATCTAGGCTGACACTCAGTGCAGGGAGTGCTGCACTGTCAGAGGAGCAGTCTTTCAGATGAGACATTCAACTGAGGCCCCAGCTGCTATTGTAAGTGGATGTAAAAAATCCTATGGCACTACTTCAAGAGCAACTAGGGAGTTCTCCCCAGTGTCCTGCCCAATATTTATCCCTCAATCAACATCACAAACCGATTATCTGGTCATTATCCATTGCTGTTTGTGGGAGCTTGCTGTTTTGCAAATTGGCCGCCGCGTTTCCTACATTACAAAAGTGACTACACTTCAAAAAGTACTTTTATTGGCTGTAAAGCGCTCTGGGATGTCCGGTGGTCGTGAAGGCTGTATAGAACTGAATTTTTTTTCTTAACTTTCCTCTGGTCAGTTATTTCTGGCCCAATATTTGTGTCTAAGCGAGCTGTATTCATGGGCTAGTCAGTCCAATGTGTCTTATTTACATCAACAGATGGGCTGCTGGAGGAGAGCACTTCGGTCAATCACGCTTCAGATGTTGCCTGCTGTCTAACTTAACATTCTGTGTTGCACTTTAAAAAATAAATGGCAATCTCTTGCAGTGTACAGAGAAACGGTCCTGGAACAGAGAATCCCAGAGCCACAATAAGAAACTCCCTTTTTTCTTCCGTTCAGTGTTGAGCATCCGGTACAATTGCACTGGAAACTGGAACAGCTGCACACACCTGTCTGCTGCTGTTTAAAGAAAACTCGTGTCTATAGCAGCTTTCACTACCTCTCGACACCCCAAAGTGCTTTACAGTCAATGCAGTATAGTGCTGAAGTGGAGTCATTGTTGTAATTTAGGAAGTGCAGCAGCCAATCTGTGCACAGCAAGCTCCCAGAAACAGCAATGTGATTATTACCAGATAATGTTTTTTAGTGAAATTGGTTGAGGGATAAATATTGGCCAGGACACTGGGGAAAACTCCCTTGCTGGCTGCTCTTTGAAATACTGCCATAGGATCTTTTATGTCCACCTACGATAGCAGCTGGGGCCTCGGTTGAATGTCTGAGGCTTTCCTGGCCTACCCTTCCTACCAAGCAGTGGCATAGACAGTATTAAATTAAGTCCACAGCACAAACCGGCCATTTGGTCCAACTAGTCCGTGCCGGTGTTTATGCTCCACAAGAGCCTCCTCCCACACCTCTTCATCTCGCCCCATCAGCATAACCTTCTATTCCTTTGTGTTTATCAAACTTTCCCTTTAAATGCATCTATACTATTTGCCTCAACCACTTCCTGTGATAGCGAGTTCCACATTCTAACCACTCTGAAGAAGTTTCTCCTGAATTCCTTAATGGATTTATTAGTGACTTACCTTGTATTTATGGCCCCTAGTTCTGGGCTCCTCCACAGTCTCTACGTCTACCCTATCAAACCCCTTCATAATTGAAAGACCTATTATATTGTGTAGAATTTACAGCGCACACAGGCTGGTCTGTGCTGGTGTTTATGCTCCACATAATAAAAACAGAAAATGCTGGAAATGGAGTTCTGGTGAGGGTTGGACACTGGAAACATTCATCTGTCTTTTCTCTTTCCGAATGCTTCCTGACCACCTGTGTATTCCAGCATTTTCTGTCGTTTATTATAGGAAGGTACATGCCTACACAAAAACCCACTGTGGCTAATCTGGCAAAAGTCTAACCACTCGATTGCTGCTTTTTAAAAAAAAAAAAAAAAAACTACCCCAGTCCCCTGTCTTCTGTTGGCAGCATGGAGTCCAACTTAAAATGGAAACTCCGTTTCCAATTTGGGTAAATAAACTTAGGAGTTGCTCTGACTGCAGGCAAGTGGCCAAGAGTTTGAACACGAGGCTCCCGATCAATGTCTGGAGCGTTTTGTTTCCTGCCAAGGCCAAGTGTTTCTTTTGTGGTTGTTTTTCGTGAATGTTTCTGCTCTCTGTGACTGAGCCTGGCTTATAGAGGTGTCCCATCACTCTGATGTGACTTGTGGTGGGGGAGGTTGGGTGGGGCAGACCTTTAGGGACCTGTTCTCTACTCTTGTACTCGGCAACTGTTTTTGTATTCTTCTGTTCAGCTCCCTGCTGTGGTGATGTAAAGCCTGTTTATGTCCTCGTGTTCAAATTCTCATTTAGAATGCTCCTCCTCCTGTTCAAATCCCTCCATGGCCTCACCCCTCCCTATCACTGGAACCTCCTCCAGCCCTGCAACCCTCGGATCTCAGCACTCCTTCAGTTCTGGCCTCTTGCGCATCCCTGACTTCCTTTTTAGGGTTGTGAAGGGGTGGAAAGTTTCCAGTAAATTTCCAGAAATTTTCCACGGGAAGTTTAGCTTGGGAATTTTGCCCAAAAAAGCACATGCTAGCATGTGTTTTTGTATTTTTTTTTTTCCACAGGTCCTCTCATAATAAAGATTCCATCTCTTAATTTTAAGGACTTTCTTAATCAATATGTTTATCTTCTTTCTTGGCTTGTTTTAATAATTACAAGTTGTATGTGTATGACTGAACAAATGTGTCCTGATTGGTTGGATGAGCGATTAGCTCCCTCTATTGGTGATGTAGTGTTGTGTGCACAAGTCATGCTTCCATCACATGGAGCATCAGGAAAAATTTACTCACCCTGTTGCAATCGTGCTGATCGACTGCAGTTCGACACAGATGAATGTCCTTTATTTCCCTGCATAGAACAATGCCACGTTTACTGTCGGATGTGTAGAAGCATTTTACCCCAGGCATTAAAGATGGAAAGACTGTATATGTGCAAACACTGTACAAAGCCATATGTAAAGAATGCCACAAAGATGCAGTGGCATTTATCCAAATGCAACAACTTCACTCGAAGCTCACAGCAGTCAGCCCAGAGTTCCTCTGCTTCCATTCAAGAAGATGATGGTTCACATTCAGCATCAGGCTCCTTATCAGCAACTCCTGGCCCACTTGGAAGGTTCTTTGATACAATGGATAACCATAGCCAGAAGAATGCAGATGAGTGCCTTGCTCGAGCTGTATATGCGACAGGCTCACCCCCCATGCTCACAGCAAATGTGTACTGGAAGAGATTTTTCAATGTTATTCACCCTGCATACTGTCCTCCCACCAGACATGCTTTGTCTACTTATTTGCTAGAGTCCAAGGAAAGCTCAAAGAAACAATAGAGATGGCAGACTGGTGCTGTTACCTCAGATGGGTGGTCAAATGTACGAGGGGAGGGCATCATAAACTACATCGTCTCCACTCCTCCCAGTGTTCTTCAAGAGCACAGACACGCAGGCACATACATTGCTGATGAGCTGAAAGCGGTCATCAACGATCTTGGATCACAAAAGGTCTTTGCAGTAGTTACTGACAATGCTGCGAATATGAAGGCTGCTTGGGCTCAAGTGGAGGAGGCCTACCCTCATACTACATCTATTGGGTGAGCAGCTCATGTGCTCAACCTGCTCCTCAAGGACATCATGGGTTTGAGAACCATGGAAGCACTGAGAGCCAAGCAAGTTGTTAAGTATGTCAGGGGAAAACGGGTAGTTGCAGCAATCTACAACTCCAAGTAAACGACCAAGAACAAAAACACCACACTGAAGCTGCCCAGCAACACTAGATGGGGTGGCGTTGTCATAATGTACAACAGTCTTCTGGAGGCTTGTCAGATGTTTTCAGGCTTTTTACTGATTTTAAAAGAACAAATCAGCATTGCCCTACCCACATCCCTGCTGCTCAAAGCAGAGAAGGCAATTGTTCAATTCATAGTCAAGAATTTTGTGTCAAGCCGATTCATGCTGCAGCATACATGCTGGACCCAAAGCATGTTAGGAGACCAATACTTTCTGGGGAACCGATGAACAGCGCTTAGTGTGATTTCTACCCTCTCGCCACCTCAATCTGGTCGTGGGCAAAGTTCTGGGAAGTCTGGCAAAGTTCTCTACCAAGCAAGGTCTTTGGAATGGGGATGGGATATGGGAATCATGCAAGCATATCGGTGCACATACCTGATGGAAGGGACTTTGTGCATTTGAGGCCCTGTCACCCATTGCATCGGTGATACTCCAAATTCCACCTTCATCAGCGGCCTCTGAACAAAAGTGGTCACTTTTTGGGAATACGCATACAAAGGTGAGCAACAGGCTGACTAACCAGAGAGTGGAGAAACTGGTGGCTATCCGGGCGAACCTACAACTTATTGAGCCAGATACAGAAGTGTCCACCACACAGCTAGACCGTGACGGAGGAGGAAATGGACACGCCAGAGTCAGAGAATCAAGAGGAGCAGTGATGAGTAGAAGACTCAAAGGGACAAAATAAAGACAAACTACAGGCTAAATAAGCTGATGCTCTTATTTTATTTTAGATGTTTTTTTTTGTGGGGGTTTAATAAAGTTCAAAATTATAACAAAGTTTTGAAAGCCTGTTTTTATTTGTATGGGACAGTATGTCTATTTTGATGATAAAGATAAGGGTCAGACAAAAACCATCAGTGTGCAAAAAAACTCTAAATTCCCATGGAAAGTTTCCTCTTTAAAAATTGCTGGAATTTTGCAACCCTACTTCCTTTTGCCCCACCATTGGTGGCCGTGTCTTCAGCTGCCTGGGTCCTAAGCTCTGGAATGCCCTCCCTAAACCTCTCCACCTCTCTCCCTTTAAGACGCTCCTTAGAGCCTACCTCTTCGACCAAGCTTTTGGTCACCTGTCTTTATGTGGCTCGGTGTCAAATTCTGTTTCACAATCGCTCCTGTGAAGCACCTTGGGATGTTTTGCTGTATAAATGCAAGTTGTTGGAAATACTGCTTTTGTTTGAGCCCCTGAGCTGTGAATGTCAGTGGGAAAAGTAAGTGTTTCTGCAGCTAAGCGTGTAGAACAGGAATATTGCAGAGGGAGTGGTTCTTGTGTGTGTTGTCTTTGTACAACTGCCTAATGTTGGTTTTTAGACAGTGGAACCTCTGCAAGAAGACATTCTGCAATCTAGCCTCGGGGCCCTGGTTTGTGTAAACAGTCCTGTGTATTTTGCAGGGTGGGTACAGTCAGAACAAGAACTGGGGGGTGTGGCTTTGATTTCTGCAGCTGTCCTTCCCCCTTGTTGCCAGTCTGTAGAAATGGACTGAGTCATCCAGCCAGCTGGTGACCAGGAAACATTGCCAGCTCTGGCATTTGGGTCTTTGGGTCTCTCCCCTCTTTGGAGTGCAGTATCGTGATGGTGCTGATTGGGGCCACCGCACAATGGCATTTGCTTCCCCTCTTGCTTCTCCGCGCATCTTCACTTTCAACAGACACCTGTTGGCATGCCTTGCCAGTCCTGCTGTGACACTGATGGACAAACCTTTTCCGAGCCTCTACAGCACCCAGAGCAACTGGCTGAGCTGCGGGCAAAGGGCAGTGACATTAGCAGTCTTGGACAAAACAAGCACTTGCATTTACAGTATATAGTGCCTTTCAGGACGTCCCAAAGTGCTTTACAGCCAATGAAATACTTTTTGAAGTGTAGTCACTGTTGCAATGTAGGAAACGCAGCAGCCAATTTGCACACAGCAAGCTCTCACAAGCAGCAATGTGTTAATTGCCAGACGAGCTGTTTTAGTGATGTTGGTCGCGGGATAAATATTGGCCAGGACACATTCTTTTCACCGCCACCACCCCCCCCCCCCCCCCCCCCCCAATCCCCTGGTAACCTAGAGTAACACTGCAGCCTCAGCTGAGATCCGTTAGCTCGATGTAAACCAGGCATCAAACACAGCACCTTCCTCAGCAGTGTTGCTCAGCTAATCAACAACAACTTGTGTTTATATAGTGCCTTTTAACATACCAATGTGCTTCACTGGAGCGTTACCAGACACAATTTGACTGAGCCATGTAAGGAGATATTGGGATAGGTGACCCAAAGCTCGGTCAAAGATGTAAGTGTTGAGAGAGAGAGAGGCGGAGAGGTTTAGGGAGGGAATTCCAGAGCTGAGTGCCTAGGCAGCTGAAGGCACGGCCGCCAATGGTGGGATGAAGGAAATCCAGAGGCCATAATTGGAGTAAGAACATAACATAAGAAATAGGAGTAGGCCATACGGCCCCTCGGGCCTGCTCCGCCATTCAATAGGATCATGGCTGATCTGAATTTAGACTCGCGTCCACTTCCTTGCCCTCTCCCTGTAACCCCTAATTCCCTTATCTGCTAGGAAAATGTCTATCTCCATTTTAAATTTATTTAATGTTGCAGCTTCCACAGCTCTCTAGGGTAGCAAATTCCATAGATTTACTACCCTCTGAGTGAAGAAGTTTCTCCTCATCTCAGTTTTGAAAGGGCAGCCCCTTATTCTTAGATTATGCCCCCCTAGTTCTAATCTCGCCCATCAGTGGAAACATCCTCACCGCATCCACCCGATCAAGCCCCCTCACAATCTTTTATGTTTCGATAAGATCGCCCCTCATTCTTCTGAACTCCAATGAGTAGAGGCCCAACCTACTCAACCTCTCCTCATACGTCAACCGAGTGAACCTTCTCTGAACCGCCTCGAGAGCAAGTATATCTTTTCTTAAATATGGAAACCAAAACTGCACGCAGTATTCCAGGTGTGGCCTCACCAATACCCTGTATAACTGCAGCAAGACTTCCTGGTTTTTATACTCCATCCCCCTTGCAATAAAAGCCAAGATTCCATTGGCCTTCCTGATCACCTGCTGCACCTGCATACTAACTGTGTTTCATGCACCAGGGCCCCCAGATCCCTTTGTACTGTAGCACTTTGCAGTTTCTCTCCATTTAGATAATAACTTGCTCTTTGATTTTTTTCTGCCAAAGTGCATAACCTCACACTTTCCAACATTATATTGCCTCTGCCAAATCTCTGCCCACTCACTTAGCCTGTCTATGTCCTTTTGCAGGTTTTTTATGTCCTCCTCACTCACTGCTTTCCCTCCCATCTTTGTATCGTCAGCAAACTTGGATATGTTGCACTCGGTCCCTTCCTCCAAATCGTTAATATAGATTGTAAAGAGTTGGGGTCCCAGCACTGACCCCTGCGGAACACCATTAGTTACTGATTGCCAGCCCGAGAACGAACCATTTATCCCAACTCTTTGTTTTCTGTTAGATAGCCAATCTTCCACCCATGCCAGTATATTACCCCCCATCCTGTGATTTTTTATCTTGATCAGTAATCTTTTGTGTGGAACCTTGTCAAATGCCTTTTGGAAGTTCAAATACACTACATCCACTGGTTCCCCTTTATCCACCCTGTCAAAGATCTGAGGGTTGTAGGGCTGGTGAAGGTGATCGATGAGAAGGAGCAAGGCCATGGAGAAATTTGAACATCAGGCTGATTATTTTAAATTTGAGGCATTGCCAGACTGTGAGCCAATGTAGGTCAGCGAGCACAGGAGTGATGCATCAACGGGACTTGGTGCGAGTTGGGATACGGGCTGCAGTTTTGGATGTGCTCAAGTTTACGGAGGGTGGAAAATGGGAGGCCGGCCGGGAGAGCGTTAGAATAGTCGAGTCTGAAGTAACAAAAGCATGGATGAGGGATTCAGCAGAAAATGGGCAGAGGCGGAGAAAACAATGACTTACATTTGTATAGTGCCTTTAATGTAGTAAACTGGCAATATTGCGGAATAAACTCGTTGAACCAGCAAAGGGAGTGATTTCTTCAATCGATGAATGATATGTTGCAGCACTAATGTTACACTTTAATTGTGTGAAGATGATAACGAAGAACAATGACCTCTGGGTTCTTGCTTTGTTTCCAGTGCTGCCCTGCTAGTCGGCGGTTGGGTTGGTTTAGCACTGGCGTGGGCTGAATCTGCCGCCTGGGTTTGAGCTGAGAAGACGGGGCCACGTGAAGTGTGCGCAGCATGACTCAGCCGGTGAACGTTAGCGACCTGGTTCCTCTCCTGGAATCCACGGACTTGCAGGTCCTCGAGGAAGTGAAGGGGATTGTGGTGGACCACCTCCGCTCAGGTGGGACTATCCAGGAACTTGCTTGTCGTTCTGATGATGGGGTTCTACCAGGACACTTACCTGGTTTCTCTTGCATGCAGTGTATTCCCAGCATCTAATGGTTTTTGTTTAAATTTCTGCTGTTTTGTTTTTAAGAGTAATTTTCTTTATCTCCTGATTAAACAGTCCTGATATCAGTCTTGACAGTTCTCTGAAGCACCAGCGATTTAATCTGGGATCTTCAGTGGTTTTGTTAATTCTGTTCCCTCTTCTAGGCTCGTTCTTCCAGTGTTGCAATTGACACTCTAGTTTCTGTCTTGCAGTTTAAATATTCCCAACTACTCCATCCCTGGAAATGGACATCTTCAACTCTTTCTTTTAACTTCTCACTTGCCAAGAGTTAGAGGGCTTGCTCTCTTAACTTGACTCCCAAGAGAAAGGGTGGCCCCAGATTGATCCTGACCTCTGCTCAGTGGGGAGTCTTCGATCATGGCACACTACAGCGCAGAAGGAGGCCATTCGGCCCATTGTACCTGTGCCGGCTCTTTGAAAGAGCTCTCCAATTAGTCCCACTCCCCTTGTCTTCCCCCATAGTCCTGCAAAGTTTTCCTTTTCAAGTATATATCCAATTCCCTTTTGAAAGTTATTAAATCTGCTTCTGCCACCCCTTCAGGCAGTGCATTCCAGATAGTCATAACTCACAGCATAAAATAATGCTCCTCTCCCCCTCTGGTTCTTTTACCAATTGCCTTAAACCTGTGTCCTTTGGTTACTGACCCACCTGCCACTGGAAACAGTTTCTCCTTATTTGCTCTGTCAAAACCCCTCATAATTTTGAAGACCTTAAACTTTCTCTGCTCTAAAGGAGAAGATTTATTTAAGGTTAACAATCCCAGCTTCTCCAGTCTCTCCACATAACTGAACTCCCTCACCCCTGATACCATTCCAGTAAATCTCCTACATGCTTTCCAAGGCCTTGACATCCTTCCTGAAGTGTGGTGCCCAGAATTGGACACAATACTCCAGCTGGGGCCGGACCAGTGATTGATTTTTTGATAAAAGTTTAGCATAGCCTTGAACGTGGGGAATCATGGGTATAATCCCCTTGTCCAACCCACCAGTGTAGTAGTTTGAAGCACTTGTACAAAGGTTACTGATAGCACTTGCGCTCTCAGTAAAAGCTCCTTGTATGCGTTTAACTGTTATCTGTCTGCAGACCGCGGCCCCTTGCTGCTGAATTCATTGGTGGATCATTACTTGGAAACGAATTCTCTGCTAGCTGTGCAAATTCTTTCGGCTGTACAGGAGCCTCACGACAAGGTAAGCAGGATCGGCAGCCCGGTAAACTTCAAGGCCTGGTATTTCTTGTGATGGGAGGTTTAACCACACAGCCGTTCTCTGGAGATTTTGACGGTAATCAGATAAATGCAGCTCCGACTCTCCTCCAGAAAGATCAGCCAGGATGCTGGCTTATCTGCTTCGTATCGATAAGGATACCAAGCCAGAGCCAAAAATCCCTTGATGCCTCAACCCAAGACTGTAAATGTGATGTGTAGGAGATGTAGCACAGGACATCAAGTGTGTCATCAGGCAGTCTGTCTTAAATCTAATGTACAACTTTGCAAATAACCCTGGCATCACTTTACAAAGGAGGGAGTGAACCATCTCGACTAAAGGCCAAGACTCTCTGAATGTTGCCATGATGGGCCTTCAATAACCACAAAACTAGAAGTTATAGACTTAAACAAGTTGGCTTTTAATCACTAAGATCAGAGCTAACATCGCAACATGCCGAGTGGTTCACAGGAATGAGTCATACAGATCCTGGGATCTTTATGTAAGAGCAGTCAGGGGCAGAGCCAAGACCTGGAACCTCCCAGGCTAGTCGGGAAAGAGGAAGTGAAACTATACACAGTGGGGGAGGGTAATATACATGAGTGCAAAATGAATACAGGGTCAAGACAAACAGATTTCATTACATTCACCCCTTCTATAGATTTAGTCCATCGGGGTGATGTTTCTTAAAAGTTGGTATAAGTGAGTCTGTCAGGGGGTTTTGCAGTTCTCGGTGATCGGCGCAAAGCCGGTTGGGGTGCCTCTAGGGGAGTGGATTCTGGTTCCTCCGCTGTCCGGGTCTCCGCAGTGTCTTCCAGGTTATCTGCAGTGTCCTCCAGGTTAAAGTTGGGTATTGATACCTCTGGGCGTCCTGTCTCTTCGTAGTGTAGGTCTTCATCGGGTAGTCTCCCATCGTTCTCGCCGCTCCCCGAGGGAGCGAGGTCTTTTATGGAAACAGTGTCCTCTCGCCCGTCAGAGTATTCGATATAGGCGTACTGAGGGTTTGCATGGAGGAGCTGTACCTTTTCCACAAGGGGGTCCGTTTTATGGCCTCTCACGTGCTTCCGCAATAGTACTGTCCCCGGAGACGTCAGCCACATGGGTAGAGATATGCCCGAGGTGGATTTCCGGGGAAAAACGAACATCTTTTCGTGAGGGGTAGCGTTAGTGGCAGTACATAACAAAGACCTTATGGAGTGGAGCACGTCTGGGAGGACTTCCTGCCAGCGGGAGGTCAGAAGGCCTTTTGACTTTAAGGCTAACGTGACAGCCTTCCAAACAGTAGCATTCTCCCTTTCCACTTGCCCATTACCCCGGGGGTTGTAGCTAGTGGTTCTGCTAGTGGCTATCCCCTTCGAGAGCAAGAACTGGCGCAGCTCGTCACTCATGAATGACGTCCCCCTATCGCTGTGTATGTAGTTCGGCATGCCAAACATGCAGAATAGATTACAGAGACACTTGATGACCGTGGCACTGGTCATGTCTGGGCAGGGAGTGGGAATATTCATCGATGATATTGAGGAAGTATACGTTATGGTCGGCAGAGGGAAGGGGGTCCCTTGAAGTCCAGACTTAGGCGCTCGAATGGCCGTGTGGCTTTGATAAGGTGTGCACGGTCAGGCCTGTAGAAACGAGGCTTGCATTCCGCACAGATGCGGCAGGCTCTGGTCATTGCCCTGACCTCCTCGATGGAGTGGGGCAGATTGCAGGACTTTATAAAATGGTATAGTCGGGTGACCCCTGGGTGACAGAGGTCGTTGTGGAGACCCTGTAATTTGTCCGTATGAATGCTGGCACACATTCCCCGCGACAGGGCGTCTGGGGGTTCATCATTAAGGGCTCCCGGCCTGTACATAATATCATAGTCGAACGTGGATAGTTCGATCCTCCACCTGAGTATTTTGTCATTCTTGATTTTCCCCCTTTGTTATTAAACATGAAAGCCACCGACCGCTGGTCGGTGAGCAGGGTGAAACGTTTGCCGGCTAGGTAGTGTCTCCAGTGCTACACTGCCTCCACTATAGCCTGTGCCTCCTTCTCGACAGAAGAGTGCCTGATTTCAGGTCCCTGAAGGGTTTGGGAGAAGGCCACAGGTCTCCCAGCCTGATTGAGGGTCGCAGCTAAGGCAAAGTCTGACGCATCGCTTTCGACTTGAAAGGGAATGCATTCGTCCACTGCACACACTGCAGCCCTTTCAATGTCCTGTTTAATACTGGTGAAAGCCTCCCGAGCTTCAGCTGATAGTGGGAAGGACGTCGATTTAATGAGGGGTCGGGCCTTATCAGAGTAATTGGGCACCCATTGGGCATAATATGAAAAAAATCCCAGGCACCTTTTTAAAGCTTTGGGATTGTGTGGCAGGGGCAGTTCCTTTAGGGGGCGTAATCGGTCAGGGTCCGGTCCAATTACCCCATCTTTTCCCCCTCAGCCGAGGATACAGAGACGGGTTGTGTTGAAGACACATTTGTCTTCGTTGTAGGTTAGATTCAGCTTTAGGGCAGTTTTTAAAAATCTCGCAAGATTTAGATCGTGGTCTTGCTGGTTGTGCCCGCAGATAGTGACATTGTCCAGATAGGGGTAGGTAGCTTGTAGTTTATTCTCGTCAACCATGCGGTCCATCTCACGTTGGAAGACCGAGACCCCATTTGTTACCCCGAAGGGCACTCTTGAGAAAATGGTCGAGGCGCCCGTTCGCCTCGAAGGCGGTGTATGGGCGGTACTCCGTTCTAATGGGGAGCTGGTGATACGCGGATTTGAGGTCGATAGTTGAGAAGACTCGGTATTGCGCAATCTGGTTGACCATTTCTGATATGCGGGGTAAAGGGTAGGCGTCCAGCTGGGTATAAATATTAACAGTCTGGCTGTAGTCAATTACCATCCGTTTCTTTTCGCTATTTTTAACTATGACTACTTGGGCACGCCACGGGCTGGTACTGCATTCAATAATGCCTTCCCGCAGGAGTCTGTCCACTTCCGCCTTGATAAAGTGTCTGTCTTCCGGACTGTACCGTCTACTTTTGGTCGCTATGGGCCTACAGTTCGGAGCGAGATTAGCGAATAAAGAGGGCGGGCTGATTTTTAAGGTTGATAGGCCACAGACTGTGTGGCGGCTGGGACCCGCCATATGCTAGCGTGACACTTTCGTGGTGGCACTGGAAGTCCAGGCCCAAGATTACATTAACACAGAGTTCTGGCATCACGAGGAGTTTAAAATCCTTGTAGTCCGTGCCTTTTACAGTCAGTGTTACCACACAGTAGCCCAAAATGTCCAAAGTGTGGGGCTTAGCAGCCATAGCAATTCTGCTCCGTGTAGGGGTTAACGTTAATGAGTGTCGCCGTACCAGGCTAGGGTGGATAAAACTCTCGGTACTCCCACAGTCAATTAAACATTTCGTTAAATTCCCGTTTACCTGTATGTCCATCATGGATTTTGTCAACAGGTGTGGCCTGGATTGATCCACTGTGATCGAAGCCACTGTTGGGCCCTGGGCGGCTGTTGAGTCGGGAAAAGATGGCGGATCCCAAGATGGCGGCCCGCACAGCACGCACGAGGCGGTGACGGAGTTGGAAATCGGATTCCCCCTGCAGACTTTGCTAAAATGCCCCTTTTTCTTACATTTGAAGCATGTAGCGTCCTTCGCTGGGCATCGTTGTCTGGGGTGCTTGGCCTGGCCGCAGAAGTAGCATTTCGGGCCTCGAGACATTGCCGCTGTAGTAGGACTCCTGGGTGAACTTCTGTGTGGGGACTCCGGCGGCGTAGAGCTGGTCTGAGACCTGGATGGGGAAGATGGCTGATTCCAAGATGGCGGCCCCCTCGGCGCGCACGAGGCGGTGAGGACCGCATGGCCGGAAGAATAAGAATAAGAGTCAGAGTTTCTCTAGGCCACGTCCAGCGATCGCGCAGTGGCCACTGCCTTTTTTTAAGTCCAGGACCTCCTTCTCCAGCAGTCTCTGCCGGATATAATTCGATTTGAGGCCCGTGATGAAGGAATCGCGGACCAATTCGTCAGAGTACGCGTTGGCCGTCACGGCCTTGCAGTTACAGTTCCGGACCAGGTCCTTTAGGCCCTGTAAGAAATCGTCCATTGATTCCTCTGGTCGCTGCCTGCGTGTAGCCAGCAGATGTCTGGCGTACACTGTTTACCGGCCTCTGGTATTGGGCCTTCAGGATAGTGATGGCCTCCGTGTAAGAGGTGGCGTCCCGGATGAACGAATAAATCCGATGACTTACGCGAGTAGTCAGTAGACTCAGTTTATCTACCTCGCTAGCGGATGAGGCCCCCGCGAAGAGTTCGAAGCATTTGAGCCAGTGTCTAAATTGATTTGATGCTTCAGCAGAATGTGGATCCAAGTCCAGATGCTCTAGTTTTAGGAGTCGATCCACCCTAGTATTCTTTAGTGATTAAAATTGATGGGCCTTCAATAACCACAAAACTAGAAGTTATAGACTTAAACAAGTTGGCTTTTAATCACTAAGATCAGAGCTAACATCTCAACACGCCGACTGGTTCACAGGAATAAGTCATACAGATCCTGGGATCTTTATGTAAGAGAAGTCAGGGGCAGAGCCAAGACCTGGAACCTCCCAGGTTAGTCGGGAAAGAGGAAGTGAAACTATACACAGTGGGGGAGGGTAATATACATGAGTGCAAAACGAATACAGGATCAAGACAAACAGATTTCATTACATGCCCCTTTTGCGAAACGTCCCTTTTTAACACCTCCACAGCTGCTTCAGAGCATAAACTAGGAACTTGGGATTGGGTTCTACTGGAAGTGAGAGTCCAGTCTTTTTTTTATTGTGCTTTCAATATGGATGCATTGTTGAAATTTCTGCTTGACACTCTAGGGGAATACTATGCAGTCCCTCCACCACCGGTGCAGTGTGTACTAATATACAGGATTCACTGCAGCAACTCGCCAAGGCTTCTGCCACACCTCCCAACCCCGTGACCTCCACCACTTAGAAGGACAAGGACAACAAATGCATAGGAACACCACCATCTCCAAGTCCTGCTCCCAAGTCACAAACCATCCTGACTTGGACACGTATCGGCTGTTCCTTCACTGTCACTGGGTCAAATCCTGGAACTCCCTCCCTAACAGCACTGTGGGAGCACCTTCACCACGCGGGCTGTAGCGGTTCAGGAAGGCGGCTCACCGCCACCTCTAGCAACTAGGGAGGGGAAATAAATGTTGGCCTTGCCAGCGATGTCCACATCCACCAAATGAATTTATAAAAAAAAAAAAAAAAAAAAAAATTTGCAGTGGATCCATACTTTGAGAGGACTGGAAGTGTTTTCAATCCAAAGTCCTTTCCTGGTTCTCTCCTGTTAGCCTGGGTCCCGGCATTATGCACCAGCTTATGTGGGCACTGGCTGCCTGTTATACTTCACCTTAGTGGCCATTTTCCATTTGACTAGGCAGTGTGTCAACAGGCTGTTTTTGGAGCATCATCTAGCAGTCAGAAGCCAGGACCAACGTTCCCTTTAAGCTGCGCAGCCATGCAGTAATGGGAAAGGTCCTGCGCAGGCTGCATACCGGCTTTCACGTTGTAAATACCCTGCCTGCACAGAAACTTAAAGGGACCGCGCATTAAAAGAAACAGGCCGCACAGAACAAAGCGCAGCTTAGTGAACATTGGGCGGGACCCCGTTCCCTCTAAGCAGTGCAGCTGTCTGCCAGTCCTGCGCAACCCGGGGCCGGCTTTTCCAATGTGAAATTTCGTGCATGCACAAAACTTTGAGTAGGCCGCACAGACCGTTAAAGGGGGTACATTGGCCGGGACACTGGCTATTTTCTTCCCTTGCCCCCCTCGATATCCAGGGACTTGTAGTAATTCTCCAGACCCTCTGCCTGGCACTGGCCGAGGACCAAAGTTCCATTCCACACTTGGCACTGCACTTACCCACCGAGTAAATGGAGTGCCAATTTCTTGCTTGAAGCTACAAATTTCTTCTGAGGAGAGCGAGTTTGTTTTACTGGAACTGCGCACCCCTGCAGCCTTGCCATTTCGGGTTATTAAGCAACCTCCTTTCTTCTCTGGTTTACAACACATTTCGAGTAAGCATGAGGCCTCATCGTGGAGTATACGGAACAGACTTTATTGATGCACAAAGATGATCCGACTTTAACTGTACGCAGAGTGACTTTACTGGTTTTTGTATCTTGGGTACACTCCGCTATTGAAATCCATAATCCTTTATACACTATTTTAACTACATCAAAGGAAAATGTCAATGACTTCTATTTCCCAAATCGTCTGAAAACAGACCATCTATGAACAGTTTGCAATTGTTTGGAGGGAGGCTCCAAGAATCTGATCCTTTTTTAAAAGTTGTTTTGTATCTTTCAGCATCTCTTGGACCGACTAAACGAGTGCATGGGAAAAGCAGTCACCCGATTATCTGCCGTGACCTTACTGAGCCACGTCATCCGACGAGAGCCAACTTGGATTCACAAACTCGTTCGTGCAGCCGTGCTAGTTTCACTACTCAAGTGTTTGAAGGTTTAGTACACAAGACTTCAAAAATGTTTTATTGCCTTTTTTTATTTTTCTGCCCCTGCCAATTGCATCTGTGAAACATGCTTTGTGGTGTGGGAATGGTTTACTGTCTGAAGTTCAAGTTGTCATTGGTGGATTTGACGAGTGGCTTCATAAAATTAATTCTGTGCAGTTCCTCGACTTTGTTTTAGGTAGCCAATTATGTGAACATAAATGTTAGATTTCTCTTCCCTCCTTCTCTTCCCCCTGCCCTTCCCTACCCTCCTAGCCCAAAAACTCCATTTGATCTGAAATTGTGCTATCTTGAGCAGTACCAGATTAAAATCTTCCAGTGTCTCTAAAAGGTGTGTGGTGTCTTGGTGACTTTTCCTCTCTTCTCTCTCCCACCCCCTAAAGGTTTTGGTTCATGCTGGGGTTGAAAGAACGACTTGCATTTCATGACCTCCAGATGTCCCAAAGCACTTTACAGCCAATGAGATACTTTAGAAGTGTAGTCACTGTTATGTAGGAAAAGCAGCAGTGTTTGTGCACAGCAAGCTCCCACAAACAGCAATGTGATAATTACAAAATCTGTTTTGTGATGTTGAGGAATAAATATTGGCCAGGACACCAGGGAGAACTTCCCCCGCTCTTCAAAATAGTGCCATGGGATCTTCTACGTCCGCCCAAGAGGGGCCTCTGTTTGTTTAACGTCTCATCCAAAAATGGCATCTCTGACAGTGCAGCACTCCCTCGGTACTGCGCTGGAGTGTCAGCCTAGATTTTTGTGCTCCAGTCCCACAACCTTCTGACTCCGAGGAGAGCGTGCTACCCACTGAGCCACGACTGACAAAGCAGAGTTCCTGCTATCTTAATGCTAGGATTTCAGAAAGAAGCTTTTTCTCTGCTTCAGAAGATGGCTTATTCATTTAAGGGTGGGGACTCCCTCTTCAGTTATTTTCCCCTCACCTCAGGCACCTCTTACAGCTGATCTATTGCCAGGCAAAGGGTATTGGCAATCTGGAACTCTCTCAAAGCTGCTGAGGATGGGGGTCAATAAAAAAAATTTCAAAATGGAGATTGATAGATGTTTGTTAAATAAGGGTATGGGGGGTGGGGATATGGAACCAAGGTCGGTAGATGGAGTTAAGATGCAGATCAGCCATGATCCAGTTGAATGGCAGAACCAGCTCAAGGGGCTGAATGGCCTCCTCCTGTTCCTATAATGCCTTGAGTGCTAGAATGTACATGAGGATTCCCCTTCCTTGTGGGCTCCTGCTCACTGCCTGCCTCGCTGGGATAGAGGGACATCGCCATGTTTCACTGTACGTTCTCTTAAATTTAAAGGTCTATCTCTGACTTGCAGCTGTCAATCTTTTCTCTGCAGACAGAGACTGAGGTTGTTGTCCTCACTACTGGTGTTCTCGTGTTAATCATCCTCCTGCCAATGATCCCGCAAGCTGGGAAGCAGTATCTCCTTGATTTCTTTGACATCTTTGGCCGGTTGGCTGCATGGAACCTCCGAAACCCAGGTATGCTGACTGAGCAGCAAGGGTGGCGAGCTTACTCCAGATTTGTCTGTGGAGGCTGGGTGTGTGGGTCATCAGGTGCTTCTCTCCTTTTTATGGAGAACTTTGCTTTGAATCTAAGGCTCCTGGGAGGAGAATCTTTCTGCTGCATAAGGGTATTGAATTAAATTGAGTTTTGGCATTTTCAACTCCGTTCCTAATCGGTGTGTTTCCACCATGCAAAGCTGGCACTCGTGTCTAAGGCTAGTTGATGAGTGCCATGGACCGTTTAGGGAGACGAGATGGGGTGTTTTGGGCACAGTTGAATCTTTATCCTACGTGTTCCCCTTTAAGCTGCACAGCTCTCTGAAGGTCCCGCACAGCCGGTGAACCAGCTTTTAAATAATTCCACGCACGAGTGTTTTTTTTTGAATGGCCCATGCAGCCTGTTCTGTGCGGGCCAAAAAATGAGGGAACATTGCATGTGATGGTTGCTATATCCCAGAAAGAACTTTCAATGATATGCTACCTTTCACCACCTCAGGACGTCCCAAAGTGCTTTACAGCCAATGAAGCATTTTCTGAACTGTTATAATGTGTGCCAATTTGTGCACAGTAAGCTCCCACAAACAGGAATGTGATGATGACCAGATAATCTATTTTAGTAATGTTGATTGAGGGATAAATATTGGCCAGGACACCAAGGGCGACGCCCCTGCTCTTTATTTGAAATAGTGGCCGTGGAATCTCTTGCATCCACCTGAGGGCAGATGGGGCCTCGGTTTAACATCTCATCCGAAAGATGTTTATTCATAGGTCTATGAACTGTAGCTGTTGTCTTCAACTCTATATAGCTTGGCTGTTCCACTTCTATGCTCAACAGTCCACGGCTTTCTGTAACGAAAGCAAAATACGGCGGATGCTGGTAATCTGAAATGAAAGCTGTAAAATTCTGGCAATGCTCAGCCGGTCAGGCAGCATCTTTGGAGCGAGAGAGTTAATGTTTCAGGTCGTTAACAATTCAGCAAAGCATGATTTTCTGTACATTGATTTTAACAACATGTATTTATAGAACACCTTTTAAAGTAGTAAAACTATCTTAATGGGTGGATAATGAGGGGCTGTCGTGTGCAGAAGCAGCAGACCCCAGCCTGTGACTCGCCACACCAGCTCATGTACTCCAGAGATGCTGTTGGGCAAATTGGGTGCAAGTGGATTAGGAAACGGTGCCTGAAGTGATTTTATAAACTGAATTGTTGGGGGGGAAATTGACAGTTCAGTCCTATTTAATTTGGTGATATTTTAAAAATTGATTTTTACTATCTTTAAAATTTAATGAATATTTTTTTTTAAATCACCAACTGTTTGACACTAAGGGCTGTTTTAACCAATGTTCCTGTTGAGCCGTGTGGCCACACAGCAGTCTGGAGGTCCCACGCAGGCCACTTGACGGCTGTACAATTGAAATAACCACGCAGGTGTGAGAAATTGAATTTTCTACGCAGCCCGTTAATGGTGCTGCGCGCACAAGGAAATGAGCAGGAGCATTGGTCCTGACCCTTCATTATCTAATGTTTCCTGTTCTCTGTTGCTGACAGGCCAAGTACCAGAAGTGTATTTGATCCACCTACATGCCAGTGTTTATGCGTTATTTCACCGTCTCTACGGGATGTACCCGTGTAACTTTGTGTCCTACCTCCGCTCCCACTACAGTATGAAGGAAAACGTGGAGACTTTTGAGGAGGTGGTAAAGGTAAGACCCCAGACCGATTTGTAGTATTTGAGGGGCCGGATATTGTCTCTGGTTACTGAAGAGTCTCTGTCTCGGTCATGGTGAGACGATCCAGGAGCTTTCCCAACATGGAAAGGGAAGCGAAAGCTCCTGTTTTGTCTGGGGCCTTGGGTGCTGCAGGTGAATGAAAGACTTGCATTTCCATAGCACCGTTCGCCACCATGGGACGTCCCAAAGCACTTTACAGCCAATGGAGTCCCTTTTTTGTCGTGTAGTCACTGTTGTAAAGTAGGAAACGCCACAGCCAATTTGCGCACAGCAAGATCCCACAAACAGCAATGAAATAAATAGCCACATCATCTGTTAGATGTTGGCTGAGGGATAAATGTTGGCCAGGACACCAGGGAGAATTCCCCTGCTCTTTGACCAGGGCCATGGGATCACTTGCGTTCACCTGAATGAGCAGGTTTCAAACTCTTCCTCTTGCTAGGAAGATGGTGGGTTTTAAAATTCATTCTTGTCTTTTGTTGCCCTGAAGTTGTCTGTTTTAACCGTTGCTAGGATTGGAGGCAATGTTCCCCCTAAGGTGCGCTTCGATTGGGAGGTCCCGCGCAGGCTGCTCACCGCCTGGCTAAGATACTGTGCATGCGCAGCAAATTTAAAAGGGCTGAGCACAAAAAAATTAGTGAACATTGGTTGTCTGGCTGGAGCAGTTGAGATGGGTGGTAGGGCGAAGCTCTGCTGTGATGCCCTCCCTGGGTGAGTTGCCTACTGGTGTGTGCTGGCTCTAGGCTGTTGCATGAGTGACCATTGGATGAGGCATGAGGGCAGCCAGCACACTCTGGATCTGTACCCCAGAATGGTTCAGCACTTTCAGGAGAGGATGGAAGGGATTTGCGGTGGGGGGAAGAAACTATTTCTGTTGCGTGGGGGAGGTGATGTGTGTGTCAGTGACTGGTTGGTTTGGCTTTTCTTCTGAGCCCTTCTATGACCCACAGGCAGCAACAGGTTCTTGGTTGCATTGATTCTAAACTTATTGCATTCCCAATGACTCTGTTGCAGCCAATGCTGGAGCACGTGCGAATCCACCCCGAACTAGTGACTGGAACAAAGGACCACGAACTGGATCCCATTAAGTAAGTGACGTCTTGGTTGAATGTATAGAATCCTGATGTTTGCACCCCTCTCTTTAAAATGCAAGTCCGGACTCCAAAGAGCATTTCATCTGATAGGGACGGTACAGTAGCTTTATCTGGGCAATTTAACCTTTATGAAGTTGTTACTTGTGTCCTTTTCTTGCTCTTTGGTTTTTTTTATGTGGATTTTAGCCTGGTGTTGAAGCCAGGTTTTGACCATCCTTGGAGAGATTGATTGCTACGTGTAAGTCTCCCAGTTATAATCAAAGCTAGCACTGCTCAGTTATCTAGGAGCACAGCGAGTGGAGCTCAAACATTTTTTTGCCTCCATGTGTTTAAAAGAAAAACTTGCATTTCTACAGAGCCTTTCAAGACCACCAGATGTCCCAAAGCGCTTTACAGCCAATGAAGTACTTTTTTAAGTGTCATCACTGTTGTAATGTAGGAAAAACGGCAGCCAATGTGTGCACAGCAGATCCCACAAACGGCAATGTGATAATGACCAGCTAACCCTTTTTTACTGATGTGGGTTGAGGGATAAATGTTGGCCCAGGACACTGGGGAGAACTCATGCTGCTCTTCGAAGTAGTGCCGTGGGATCTTTTAGGTCCACCCAAGAGGACGGACAGACAACCTCT
The DNA here is from genome assembly GCF_052327205.1 of Somniosus microcephalus. Lineage (NCBI taxonomy): Eukaryota > Metazoa > Chordata > Chondrichthyes > Squaliformes > Somniosidae > Somniosus > Somniosus microcephalus. Next base: position 5,864,847 of record NC_141009.1, read on the forward strand.
GTTTAACGTCTCATCTGCGAGACGGCACCTCCCGACAGTGCAGCACTCCCTCAGTACTGCCCTGGAATGTCAGCTTGGATTATGCGCTCAAGTCTCTGATCAAATGAAGAATTTAGCAGGAATTTCTTTGCACAGCGAGTGGTGAGAATGTGGAACTTGCTAGTTGGTTGAGGCTGATGGCATTGATGCCTTTAAGGGGAGTCTTAATGCATGCATGGGTGGGAATAGGTAATTAGAGTGGGAGGAGGCTCATGTTGAGTGTGAGCACTGGCATAGACCAGTTGGGCTGAATGGCCTGTTCTGTGCTGTAGCTTCTACATAATATAAATATCTGGCTGGCTGCTTGCGATACAGACCTGAGGTCTGGCATAATCCAATGGTTACTTTTGTAAACTCTATGGGCTATAACCTGTACGGGTGTTTCAGCTGAGCAGATGTGTGTTGTCTTGGGCACTGGAGATGGTAGTTAAGCTGGATTCCTACAACGGCTGTCTGGGTTAGACCGACCCTAGGTGATCAACAATGGCTAATGGTTCTGTTTCCTGTTCCTGTGCACAGATGGAAGCGATTTGAAACTCACGACATTGTCATAGAATGTGCCAAAGTTTCCCTGGACCCGAAGGAGGCATCGTGCGAGGAGGGTTACACAGTCATGCCTAAACACTTCTCTACACATACCCAGCATAAGCACACTGACCACAGCTCCAGCCCGTTCTCTGATTCTCAGAGCAGCTTTGGTAAGTAAGGAACCTTATCTTCACTTACAGAAGTTACAACCCAAACGGGCTGTTCAGCCCATCCATTCCATGTTGGTGTTTTTCCTTCACGTTAGCAGTATCTTAATCCCATATTCCTTTATTCAGTTCTTTCAACTACAGTACTTACTTAACCTGTACTTAAAGGTTGACTTGGTTTCTGGTTCAGTCACAGAGCAAGTGTTCCCTGTAATTTTTTGTGTATGGGCTCTTTAATCACTGGAAACAAACTCCCTCATAATTTTAAACACTTTAAACCCCTTCTGTAATCAATGGCGTGGATCAGTAACATCTCTTGTGCTTTGATCTAATTTCTAAAGTTTTTGTCTTGATTGGATGGGCTGGTGAAAGAGGACAGAAATCTGTTTTGTTCTTGGGGATATTTTACTGCCGCTTTTAACTGGTTGCATTTCTGTATGTGAAGCTTTTCAGTGAGGTCAACTGTTTCACTTTTTTTTTACTGTATTGCAGGTAGTGCATCTTCTTCTGCAACTTACACCCCCAGAGTCCCATTCTCCAGTCTCGCAGGATCCCAGTCTCTGTACAAGACGCCGCCAGCCTCTCGACGCCTCCCTGCAGATGGGCTCCAGGTAAGCCACGTCCACACTAAGCAGGAACGATGCAAAAAAGACTTGCATTTCTATAACACTTTACAACCTCAGGATGTCCCAAAGCGCTTCGCAGCCAATGAAGTACTTTTTTGAAGTGTAGTCACTGTTGTAATGTAGGAAACGCAGCAGCCAATTGCACACTAAGGCCTAGAAATTCAGTATAGCCACGTTTGGGGCGCTACAGCCGGGCGGCCCCTAAAGTTTGCGCCCGGCGCAACTTCGCGCCACCTTCGCCGATATTCAGTCGCATCGCCCCAAGAGGTTGCTGCTGCGCTAAAGCAGGCGATGCACGACTATCATTAGGCGCTAAGCCGGCGATCCGGGGCACTAACACCGAGGACGGGCGCAGCGCAGGTGCGGCAAGTTGCTCAATGAAGGCAGACACGCTGGCGCCGGTCAGCTCTTAAAGGGGAAGGGTCGATTTGTTTGGCTGCCATGCCCTGCACACTGCAGCCCTGAAGCAAGGCCTGACCATTGCTGGTTCATCAGTTCTACGCCCTCAACCATGGGGAAGCCCGCTATTCTTCCAAATCCGATTGCACGCTCTTGCTGCTTGTCCAGGGTCATGGGGAAGGAGATGTACTGACGTCTCCTTCTGAAAAGGGCATTGTTCACCTGGTGGATGCAGCAATGTACCGTGAACTGGGAGATGTTGGCAATGTCCCCAGTAGCGGATTGGAAGGAGCCAGTGGCATCGAAGTTGAGAGTCACCTTCACTGCCACTGACAGAGACGTCCTGCACCTCAGCTGTGGCTGGAGATCTCTGCGAAGCAGGTGGCAGGTCTCAGTGACCACCTCCCTTCTGAATCGCATCCTCCGAACACACTGCTCCTCAGACATGTTCAGATATGAGAACTGCTGGCAGTATACCCTGGGTGGGTAAGGCCTCCTGTGCTGACGCCTGTTGGCCAATCTCCGTCTGGCCATGACTGGCACACTCTCACGGCGTCTCTGATCCCTTTGAATGCAATGCAGAAAGCCAACGTTTCCACCCATTGCAGCCCCCATTATATGTGGCAACTCAAGGCTATGGCACTGAAAGTGCAATCCAAGTGCAAAGCTCTGGCCTGAAGCCACCAGTACCTGTGCAAGCGCTGAGTCAAAGCAGAAAGCTCTCTGCCTTTGTCTCTCTCCAAATATCCGTGTCTCACACAGAGGGATTGGCACAAAATGGCTGCCACTTATACTGCAGGAGGAGTCCCCTTTAAATAGCGCGCCCCGCAGCGACTGGGAACCGTTCCCCTCTACCAGTCGCTGGGGGCGCCAGGCGCAAAGAAGGGCGGCGCCACTGAATTTCCGGTTCGGGGCGCACAAAGGGCGTTGCACCATGAAATGACGTCCGGATCTGCGCGCGCAGCTGAGTGCGCGCAAAGGCTTTGCGCTGTCGCTAAATCTTTACTGAAGTTGGGGAGAGGCGCAGATTGCGCTGCGCCCGGCCGCTAGCCGCCTAGCGCCCCACATCTCCTCCTCCTAAGGCGCTGGCGCAAACAACTGAATTTCTAGGCCTAAGTTCCTGCAAACAGCAATGTGATAATGACCAGCTGTCCTGTGTTTTAATATTGATTTTGAGGAATAAATATTGACCAGGGATAACTCCCTACTCCTCTTTGGTATAATGCCATGGGATCTTTTACATCATCCAAAAGGTGGCACCTCCGACAGTGCAGCACTCACTCAGTATTGCACTGAGTGTCAGCCTAGATTTTGTACTCCAGTCTCTGGAGTGGGACTTGAACCCACAACCTTCTGACCCCTACATTACAACAGTGACCTTCCTTGGGTGCAGAAGCTTTTAGAAACTATAATCCGGGATAAAATTAAGTCACTTGGACAAGTGTGGATTAATTAAGGGAAGCCAGCATGGATTTGTTAAAGGCAAATATTAACCAACGTGATTGAATTTTTTGAGGTGACAGAGGGTTGATTAAGGTAATGCCGTTGACATAGTGTACATGGACTTCCAAAAGGCGTTCGACAGAATACCACATAATAGGCTCGCCAGCAAAGTTGAAGCCCATGGAATAAAAGGGACAGTGGCAGCATGGATACGGAATTGACAGGAAACAGTAGTGGTGAAGGACTGGGATCGGTACTAGGACCACTGCTTTTCTTGATAGATATGTGTATGGGTGTACAAGGTTTTCTTCATCTGCAAATTTTGAAAGTATAGTGAACAGTGAGGAGGGTAGGGATAGACTTCGAGGACATACAGGCTGGTGCAATGGGCGGACATGTGGCAGATGAAGTTTAATGCAGAACCGTACGAAGTGATACATTTGGTAGGAAGAATGAGGAAAGGACATAAACTGAAAGATGCAATTTTAAAGGGGTGCATGAACAGAGACCTGGGGGTATATGTGCACAAATCGTTGAAGGTGGCAGGACAGGTTGAGAAAGCGGTTAAAGTGTACGGGATCCTGGGCTTTATAAATGGAGGCATAGAGTACAAAAGCAAGGAAGTTATGATGAACCTTTATAAAACACTGGTGTGGCTGCAACAAGGGTATTGTCCAATTCTGGGCACCACACTTTTTTTAGGAAGGATGTGACGGCTTTAAAAAGGGTGCAGAAAAGATTTACAAGAATGATTCCAAGGATGAGGGTCTTCAGTTACGTGGATAGACTGGAGAAGCTGGGGTTGTTCTCCTTAGAGCAGAGAAGGTTGAGAGGAGATTTGATAGCTGTGTTCAAAATCATGAGGGGGTCTGGACAGAGTAGATGGAGAGAAACTGGTCCCATTGGCAGAAGGGTCGAGAACCAGAGGACACAGATTTAAGGTGATTGGCAGAAGGTTCAAAGGCAACATGTGGGAAAACTCTTTTACGCAGGGTGGTTATGATCTACAATGCACTGCCTGAAACGGTGGTGGCGGTAAACTCAGCCACTGCTTTCAAAAGGGACTTGGATAAGTACCTGAAGGGAAAAAATTTGCAGGACTATGGGGAAAGGGTGGGGGAGCGGAGTGAGACTAGCTGAAGTGCTCTTGCAGAGAGCTGGCACAGGCTTGACTGGCCGAATGGCCTCCTGTGCTGTAACTATTCTGATTTTCACTAGTAGTTCAAATGATTTTGAAGTTTTTTGGATCTGTCTCTTCAGGACCTGCTCTGGAGCCCATCTTCAGCATGTGGGCTGTCTACGCCTCCCTCCTCCAGAGGACTTTCCCCAACGAGCCTATTTGAAACTTCCCAGAGTGCCTCTTCACTACATAGGGTTCACAGTACACCTGGTATGTATACTACAGCCAGCTTCATGGGGCATCTGTGGATGGTTGCTCAGTTACCTGGGCAGTGCCTCTAATGTACAGTGCAAAACCCTCGCGTGAACTGTTGCATTTGACTTGGCATAATCAGTGTTATCGCAGGCTTTTGGTGAAGTGTAATGGTGTGTTTGTGATATTTGCAAACTGCCTGCATTGAACTGTGGAAAAACACCTGGCACTGCAATTGCAGGTGAATCCTCCCCTCTGTTTGGGTTGTATTGAACTAGTGTGCAGCAATGTTTCCGCTAATGTGCTTGCACGGCCGCGCAGTAATCTGGAAGTTCCCGCACAGACCGCTCACCGGCTTTTACATTGTAAATACCGCATGTGCAGAAATTTAAAGGGACCGCGCATTAAAAGAAACAGGCCACGCAGAACACAGTGCAGCTTACAGGGAACATTAGTGTGCAGTGTTAGTGAGTCACTGGTGATTGTGATGGGAGCAGTTTGAGATGATGTATTAAGAACACCCCATTCGAATGCATTGGCTTCACGTAACGAGTGGTGACAACACATCGCAAAACTTAAATCTAGAAGGGAATTATCTGGATAGATGTTGATGCCTCTCAACAGTGACTTGGCGGTCGTTTGCATTGAGATCATGGGTGTATGCTGTGTGCCCCTCCACTCAGCTGCAAGCAACCAATGGTTGTGGTTATTGGGAGGCCAATCCTCAGCCCCCAGGTCATCGCTGCGGGAATTCCTCAGGGCAGTGTCCTTGGCCCAACTGTCAGGAGGGCGGGTGACTAAAGAAACCGCAAATACTGCGAAATAAAAAGGGACAATGCTGCAAATGTGCAGCAAGTCAGTCTGTAAAGGGGGAAAAAAGGTTATGATGTTTTGGGTGAGAATGTTGGTCACATTGAACCTCTGACCTGCAGTTATTCACTTCCAGAAGTTTGTGTTCAGAACACAGATTCTGCATTTTGTTGGTGGGGAGCCTAGGGGTGTTAGCTATTTGTTAATTCTGTCTTTTTTTTACAGTAGGTGGAAAAGGACAGTCTACTGAAGCGCCTGCCCTCTCCCCTCCCCCGCCATGTCCTGCAGAGGAGTTTGTGCACAGTTCGATCCTGACCACAGCAGCACTGCCAAGGAAGGTAAAACGTGCTTGATGGGTACTAGCATAAATTTATAGATCGCGCAACAATAGTCATTACTACTAGTGTGGATGTTATCGTGTATAAGTGACACATTGCACACTGGTGGGTCAGTGTCTCTTGGAGATGTTGTTCTTGGGGCAAGTCCATGGAATGTTTTGAGGTGTTTTAATTGGAAGTCTGTGTGCCTGCCTTTTTTTCTTCCCTCCTCCCCCTCCTCTTCTCCCCCACCTCCCCCCGTGCCATTTCTCTCCACTCCATTCTTTGTAGCCATATCCACTAGTCTAGGCTACTGTTTCGTATGACGGGAAAAGCTTATAATGGGATGTCTAGTTTGGCTACCCGTTTGATGGCCTCTTGAGATGCTGAGTGGAGAAATGAGGTGCCTCCCACAACAGATCTCAGTGGGCAGGTTGATGTGATGTGTTCCATGGTCTGGGACTCATGGCCACAGTTGCTCATTGGGTCGTCCCGCATCGCCCATAACCCTGTGCGGATTCAGTTGAGCGCTGTCCACTGTCATCGAGGGAGGTTGAAGCCAGGGACCTCTGCTGCTGGGTCAGTGATGAGTGGTTGGTTGTTGCATGCGTCCCACGATTCCGTCCATCTGGATAGTAGATCAATATCGGATGCATGGGTATTGGTTGCTGTTGCCCAGAATGGGCTACTGTGAGAATCGGTAGGGATATTCTCCCATCAGTTTCACTCAAATGCTTGGGGGTGGGTTTGCAGGAAACTCTTCTGATCTTCAGCCACTTTCAGAGGTGCTGGTTTTACTGACTTGGACACAGCGAGCAAGGTCTCCAGTGCTGTGTTGAGGGGCTTTCCAAGAGTCCCAGTGCCACCCACTCCCACTCCTACCTGGTCTGGCTGACATGTGACTCCAGGCCCATATTAGGTAGTTGACTCTTAATCAGGGCAATTGGGGGTGGACAATAAATGCTGCCTTGTCATTGCCCACTTTCCAAGAATGCAAGTCCTGAGATATGCTTGCCATCTTTTCCAGTGTCTTTGGTATTTTGTGCTGCTTTTCCTACGTAATATAATTCTTCACTTTCTTGCAGCTCCTGCTCTCCTGTCATGATGCGTGCTTTAATTACAATCTAAATGCTAACTGTCGCAGACTCGTTTTTAATTAGCTCCCTACACTACTAACATCTATTGGTATAAAGTTCTTTAAGTGCTTTAATACTATCCTGTCTTTAATTGCTGTTCCAGGATGGTAAACCGGAGAGTGGCAAGCCATTAATCAGACAGCAACACGTGACCAGTGTTGATAAGGGAGCAGGTGAGTGGAAAGCTTGCTTTGTCCATCTTCTATCGAAGTGCTCAGCCCTGCTAGATGTATATTCTAACATGTAGATGAATTGTTCACTAGATAGATGGAAAAAAATTTGCTCCCAGAACTTGATTTCATAAAATTTACAGCACAGAAACAGGCCATTCGGCCCAACTGGTCCATGCTGGTGTTTATGCGCCACACGAACCTCCTCCCACTCTACTTCATCTCACCCCATCAGCATATCCTCCTATTCCTTTCTCCCTCATGTGTTTATCCAGCTTCCCCTTAAATGCATCTATAGTATTCACCTCAATCACTCCTTGTGGTAGCGAGTTCCACTTTCTGGGTAAAGAAGTTTCTCTTGAATTCCCTATTGGATTTATTAGTGACTATCTTATGTATGGCCTCTAGTTCTGGTCTCAAAGTAGAAACACCTTCTCTGTCTACCCTAAGACCTCTCTCAGGTCACCTCCTTGACTTTTTTTCCTAGAGCCCCAGCCTGTTCAATCTTGTAGCTACTCCACCATCACCCCCTCATGGACTAGAATTATTGGCCATTTCATTGCACAAATCATTATAGTATTTAATTAAGTGTTCGAATTGGCAACTCTGTTTTCTGCCCAATCAGACTTGGTATTGTTTCCCTGTTGCGTGCTGCAGATTTCTTTTACTTTTTCTCCATCTGTGTATTCAGGGTTGGAGAGCGAGAATGTCAAAACGGTATCTTTGAAAGAGCTGCCGGAGGTTATAAAGGGGTTGAATCTACAGGAGGATGGAACAGAAAAAGAGAATGAAGAAGGTATGATCTGTACACCAACTGTAGTAAATGGTAAGCAAGGGTGTTGAAATCCATTGAACGCAGATAATGAAGGAACAGGATCTTGTTTTCTCTGGCCCGCCCCCCCCCCCCCCCCCCCCCCCCAAAAAAAAAAATCAGCAGAGTGTCAGAAGGTTGTGGGTTCGAGTCTCTCCAGGCACTTAAGCACAAAAATCTAGGCTGGCAGTACCGAGGGAGCGCTGCACTGTCTGAAGTGTCGTCTTTCAGATGAGACGTTAAACCCAGGTCCCGTCTGCTCTCTTGGGTGGATGTAAAGATCCCATGACACTATTTTGAAGAGCAGGGGAGTCCTGACCAATATTATCCCTCAATCAACATCAACTAAAAAAATTATCTGGTCGTCCTCGCATTGCTGTGGGAGCTTGCTGTGTGCAAATTGGCTGCCGCATTTCCTACAACAGTAACTACACTCCAAAAAGTACTTCATTGGCTGTAAAGTGCCTTGGGATGTGATCATGAAAGGTGCTGTATAAATGCATGTCTTTCTTCATTCCGTTTCTAATTGTTCCCGCACTGGCATTAGTCCCTTCCTGAGGATATGTTCTTATCTCCATGCAGAATGTTGCATTGTCTCTTGAGATGTTAACTCCGTAGGCTTTCTATTGTGTAATGGCAGACAAATGTCTTGTCAAATTTGTCAAGACTCTAGATGGGTTAATGGCGATGGGTCCTCCACCAGGAACGCAAACTGTTCTATCGATGGACTTTGAAGTCTTGTTCTTCATATCGCAACTTTTTGTTTTTACTTTTTTTGACACCTTGGTGGCAATATCCACAGTTCAGGATGCCAACAAAATTGGAAAAAGGAACAAATACTCAATGAATTAAGATGCAATGAAGAGGGGAAAGAGTAGGTGATGGGGTGATTCTTAATTGAACATGGTGAGGATACAGGGAAGAGTAAAAATGTGTTGATGTTGGATTTGGTATTTAGAAGCAGGAGCAATGTCCTTCAGAGATGAGCAGGCTGGCAATACTAAGTAGTTTATGTTCGGCTAGAGTGAGCCCGAGTCAGAGGTCATGGATTCAGGCTGCACCCAGGACCTGAGCTGTAATGCAGGCTGCATGGTCAGCAAAATTACTCGAGTTCATGATTTATTTGACAAAAGTAAAATGCATCAATTCAAGAATTTAAACTGTTGGTGAACAATATCACGAGGTATCATTCACAAACTGCAAAAAAAATTTTTTTATAATCTGTTGCTTTTCAGAATTAAAATTTCACAATAGTGCAATTCATCAGGGCTAATGGTAATATGTAGTAAAGTAAGTGTTTCCTCTCATTTGGGGGCCATGCCTCCATGGAGTCTCTGAGCAGGGCCAGCTAACGGGGGCAGAGGCTCTGCTCATTAATCCCCACCTCCTTTTGAAGGTATGGAGTTCAATGAACCTCCATATTTTCTTCAATCCCTGATTTCATTATCACATTTTCCTTCATCCCACCATTGGTGGCTGTGCCTTCAGCTGGCTAGGCCCCTAAGATCTAGAATTATCTCGCTCCTCTCAAACCGTCCTTAAAACCTATCTCTCTGACCAAGGATTTGGTCACCTGCCCTAATCCCCCCTTGTGGCTCGGTGTCACATGCTCCTGTGAAGCGCCTTGGGATGTTTTACTACATTTAATGGTGTTCTATAAATGCAAGTTGTTCCATATCACTTGACTGTCGATGGTGTGGGGACTTAGTGTAGAAGTGTCCCACCATGTAAGGAGGGAGGGGAAGGATGGTATAATTGGACCCGTGCTGGGAGTTTTACTGTATATAAAGGATGTATTTTTTTTACCTTAACAGCTGCTATTGCTGATGAACTTTCTGCGATTGCGCCCCTTGATCTGCAGTCCCTGGTTACCCGGGGAGGATTCGACTCTCCCTTTCAACACACGACTGAAACCCTCACCGGCCCTCAGATGAAACGTGAGCCGGAGTCGTACTCTGCTGCCACCGAGCCGGGACTGTGCCCCGAGCCCCAGCAAGCCCCATCTGCAACCGGCAAAGCCGCAGACCCTCACCGGCATGAGCAGTGTCCTGTCAAACAGGGGTTCATGCCCATCGAGAAGCCAAAAGAGAACTGTTCTCGAAGCCCGATTAAACAAGAGGTGGACCAGGCGGGGTTGACATCGTTGGAACTTTTTACACCCAGCCCCCCGTTTAAGGTCCAGGCACTGAGACACCCTCCACTTGGTAGCGGGCATCCCCTCCCGTACGAGCACCTTTTTGAATTGGCCTTGCCCAAGACGGCGAGTCTCTTCATCAAACAGAAAACCTCTGAGCTTCAAAAAGTAGCATGTGAGCAATCGGAGGGTCTGTCGTCCGGGTCGTGTTTGTTGATCTCTCCCCTCGATGTGCTGGACAAGCTGATTCAGCAAGGAGGTGATGCACATGTGAAGGAGCTTAGCCGGTAAGTTGGAAGGGTGGGAATCCCAACCCAATACTGAGGGAGTGCTGCACTGCCACAGGTGCTGTCTTTCTGATGAGACGTTCAACCCTGACCATAAAAATACCACGGCACTATTTTTGAAGAGCGGGGTAGTTCTCCTTGGTGTCCTGGGCCAATATTTATCCCTCGACTAACATCACTAAAATGCTTTGTTGTAATGAAATAATAAAAGGTGCTCTGTAAATACAAGTCTTTAACAAGGTTCAGAACATTCTGATTTTTGAATGCAATTATGTACAAATTTCCTGCTTTGCAAATGAAGCCAAAATTATTTATCAATTTGTCCTTTTTTAGAGATTTTTCTCCCCACCCAATCAAATTCCAATTGGCATTGATCATGCGTGTTAAATGCAGTGTTTTCGGTGCATTGTATAGCAGAAGGTTTGTTTCTGTTTATGCACCTCTTCCAAATGTGTGTTTTAATGCACAGATTGCTGTTCTGTATTGCAGCCATTGACCCAGCCCCTACTCGATGCCAACTTTCCCAACTAGGGTTGATGGGTTGGAGTGTTGGGCAGCCCTCATTCCAGCCTACTACCATCTGCAGTGCATGGTTTTTGCCAAGGGATGACTGGTACATTTTGCCACCAGAAGCTGTTAGTTTATAAAAAATTTAAAAAAATAAAAAATTAGAATGGGAAAGGTAACTGAGTGCGTCCGACATGTTTGTTTTAGACATTACCCTGTGCAGCCCGAGCCCCAGAGTCAAAGAAAAATGGTCAGGTAAGTGTGGAATCTGCTGTCGTGCCATTATAACCACCAATCCATGAAATGTTTCTAACACTCACGGTGATTGCTTGGTGATTGTTTGGGTTAATTTATCTAATTAATGGGGAGCCTCCATTTCCTGAGTGATGCTTGAATTTCTCTATCCTTGTGTAGAATCCTACAGCACAGGAGGTGGCATTAAAAAAAGATTGTTCTCTTCATTTTCTTTCAACACTTTTTTCGTTTCTTGGTTATAAAAATATGGGGGAGGAAAAGGGCTGTTGGACTGGTTGCGACTGTTGCAGGTTGTGTGATGAAGTGTCCTTCCAAGGACTTTACACGCAGTGTGAACTTTGACTGGGTGCTGGCAGGGCTATTTGACTGGGTGGGGATGTACATCCCATCCAAACATTGTCACTGGTCACTTAACATGTGGGAGCAGGCAGCTGATTTATTTTCTCCTCCTAGCACTGTGGCACTATTAGTGCTATTACCACAATCCCTTCCCTCTGTACAATAAACTTTTTAATGTTGGAGCATCTGTGTTTTTCTGCTGCAAGGGCAGTGGTTCTCAAATTTTGCTGAGGGGACCCCTCATACTGACTCGCTCTGCAGACCTCCCTTCTTTCCCCCACCTTGCTTCCAAAACTTGATGCCACAATATATAGAATTACATAGAATATACAGCACAGAAACAGGCCATTTGGCCCAACCAGTCCATGCCGGCATTTACACTCCACTCGAGCCTACTTCTGTCTTTCCTCCTCTTAACTCTTATCAGCATGTCCTTCTATTCCCTTCTCCCTCATGCTTGTATAGCTTCCCTTTAAATACATCTATGCTGTTCACCTCAACCACTCACTGTGGCAGCGAGTTCCACATTCTCACCGCTCTCTGGATAAAGAAGTTTCTCCTGAATTCCCTATTGGATTTCTCGATGACTATTTTGTATTGATGGCCTCTAGTTTCACTCTACCCCACAAGTGGAAACACTGTCTACTCTATCCAAAACTTTCATAATTTTAAATACCTCTTAACCGAAAGGAAAATAGTGTTGCCTAATGCAGTAAGTGGTTTTTAATTAGTGTATATCTTAACAAAAATCTCATACCAGCAAGTCAATAATTATAGAATCAAATGAATCCTCTGATGGACCTGTTGGGTTTGGGGACCAAAGAGGCCATTCCTGGTTCTATTTTCAGATATTCATGGGCTGCCAGATGGAAACTCGTGCTTTTTTTAAATATATATTCTCTCCCCTGCCCCCAAACCCAGTGTCCCTACCAGTTTGCACTTGAGGGACATTTGCTTGTTCTGCAACTCTTGAGGACTCCCAAATGACCGAGACCTGGTATTGCAGCATTCGAATATATGGGGTAATTTTTTAATTAGACACCATTAGTGTGCGGGCGAATCAAACCTTTCCATTAAGTCTTGTACATGACACAAAAAAGTCAGGAATGGCTTACCAATTCGTGCACACTGTGATCATGCCCTCGTGATTACATGGAATGTACAGCACAAACTGGCCATTCAGCCCAACTGGTCTATTCTGGCATTTATGCTCCACATGAGCTGACCCTCTTCATCTAACTCGATCATTACTTGCTGTGTAATTGTAGTGGTACTTTAATAGTTAATCCTATATTGAGCCCTGTAGTGTCCAAGCACAGGAGCCAATGATTGGTTTAAAACCCCTCCCAATGGGTGCTCAAAATGGAAGCTCTATCTGCAGTCTGATTTTTTTTTTTGTAACTCATGACTGCATTTGCAATTTCCGATCTGAAGGAAAAATCATTTAGGGAAGAGCTTAACGTTTGTGTTCTTTCTGACAGTTTAAGCTCTTCCTTTGCCTAATCATAAAATAGAAATGGCACTGATGCAGTAGGAAGTCCCTCTTAAATTGGGGGGTGCGTTAATGCGTAACCTTCAGACAGAATTTTACTCTGCATCTCGGCTGTGCTACACCTGACCTGCAGGAAGACTTTGCCACTTCCACTTTGGGCACCCTGTGCTATCGCCTAGCGTGGACATCCCTTGTGTACAGCACAGACTTTAACCAAAATCTGAAATCTCATCTCTCTCCTGGATCTGTAGATTGTCGTGTTTAATTTTATCTTAACCATTCCCTTCCTACCGCCCCCCCCCCCCCCCCCCCAAGCTGTCTACTGGTGTACAAGTCACTGCTTCTCATTGGGCTCTGTGAAAGGCAGAACCAACTGGAAATGATGTAGCACAGTATTTTAGGTACTCCACATCTAGTGAATTGCTGAAGGTTATAGGCTAACTGCAGCTAATTTGTGCACCGCAAGAACCCACACAGCAAATAAGATGAAGAAGGACAAGGGCAGCAGGCGCATGGGAGCACCAAGTTCCCCATCAAGTTGCACACCATCCTGATTTGGAAATATATCGGCCGTTCCTTCATCGCTGGGTCAAAATCATGGAACTCTCTCCCCAACACCACTGTGGGAGTACCAACACCACTGTGGGAGCACCTTCACCACACGGACTGCAGCAGTTTAAGAAGGCGGCTCACCACCACCTTGAGGGTAATTAGGGATGGGCAATAAATGCTGGCCTAAATTTTTTTTTTTTTTTTTTTTTTTTAAAACAAAGAACATAAGAATTGGGAACAGGAGTCGGCCATACTGCCCCTCGAGCCTGCTCCATCATTCAGTAAGATCGTGGCTGATCTTCGACCTCAACTCCACTTTCCTGCCTGATTTCCCTAGAGTCCAATTTGTTTCTCTTTGTTGTGGTCTTTGAGGATATTGGTGAACATTCTGTGCTTTCTGGAATTTCAGGCCTTTTTTTAATCGAAAGAGGGCACCTCTGACACCGCAACCCTCTGACACCGCAACCCTCCCTCAGTACTGTGCTGAAGTGTTGGCCTAGAATATGCCCCAGTCCCAGAGGGGGAGCTTGGACCACAACCACCTTTACTGAGGTGAGAGTGCTACTGACTGAGCCAAGCTGGCACTCGCTTCCACAGTATCCTGTAAATCAGTGAGTGACTCAGTATTTTTCACAACATTTTTCCTCCTCCCCTGAACTGACTCTGGCTGAGTTTTTTTTTACTGCTGTGGTATCCCTCAATACTTCACTGAAGTGGCCATTCTTCACATTGAGCCTCGACACTGAACAGACTCTTCGACCATAGAGGGCGTTCCCGGTCGCGCCCCGTCCTATTTTCACACTGCTGCCCACTTGCACGTTTCTTGGCACGAGCTGCAGGAAGGAACCTTGAGGGAAAGGAAAAGGAGGGCGGTAAGGTTCTTGACACTATTATTAACCAAAGCTACAACCTTGGCATTGTTGACTTGTACGCCAGAGGTTACAGTTTGGGTGGACTCGTCACTGGTTGGTTGCATTTCGCTAACTGTTGTACTAATGGTAGACTTGCATAAATGGAAAGCAATCCTAGTTGGTAAAATGGTTAACTGTTCTGACTTGTATCAGTTTCTCATCGTTTTGTTTTTGTGCTAATTTTAGATTACCTTTGCCCAGCAAATCTGCAGACTGGACTCACTTTGGAGGTATGTTGTGCGTATTCTAGTGATTGGCTCTCTGGGTCACAGTGCTTTACCAGTGAGTGAACCTGACACAATAACCCACAAATGATGCAGCTACTGATCTATGAGCAATGGTTTGAGGAAAGTGGTTCTGTTAAACAGACTCATTGCAATGGGGCCTAACCGTACACTAACATTGTCTACCCCCTCTTGCGGTCCTGTTTTTTTAATGCTTTAAAACCAAGGCAGTCTGGGACCATTTTGTGCAGATTTCCTGCTCCTATGAAGTGTCAACTCCCCACTGGTCCCATCATAAATGGGGCCGTGGATTCTGAGCTTTTGTGTGTGATGTTGCTGGGGTGGAACATCACTGGGCGGGTTGACTCTATCCAGCCAGCCTGAAGCATTGAAGAGGGGGAAAAGGAGGCATTGATGAGTGAGCAGGTATCTCCCTCCACAACACTTGAGAGAACTGAGCAAATCCTAGAAATTTACAACACAGAAGGAGGCCATTCGGCCAGTCATGTCTGTGCCAGCTGACCGAGCTATCCAGCCTAATCCTGCTATCCAGATCAATGAAGCAAGTGTTCAGAACAGCCGTTTCCAAACCTGCAGACCTACAACAGGACAAACCAGCGAGCAGGAAGTCTGCGTAAATAGGGCTGAGTTGCTCGAGCTTAAGGGCCAGATTGTCTGGGGTTGCAGGTTAGAGGGCTTTGACTGTACACACCTTCTGACTGTTACTTGAGGTTCTCCCTCGCTAGTGGCAATGTAAATGAAGCGTGCATGTATTATACATTTGAATGAAACAGTTCCTTTGTGCATTTACAAGGCAGAAATGAGAATCTGATTCCAAAACATTTGGAGTCTTTTAAATAACTGGATCAACCGGTGCAGTTCAGTATAAAAGTGTCCCATAATTAGTATGGGAGCAGGTTACCAGGAGTGCCTGTTAAATGTAATGGCAATTTAATACCAGAGTGCTGTGGATCCTCAGTTGTTAGACAGAGCTCGATAGATTTTTGGACATCAAAGGATATGGGGTTAGTGCAGGAAGTGGAGTTGAGGCAGAAGATCAGCCATGATCTTATTGAATAGTGAAGCAGGCTCGAAGGGCCAAATGGCCTACTCCTCCTATTTCTTAGTTCTTGTGTTCTTAGATTAAGTGAGTGGATATCCAGTCCAGACTTTTTATGGAAAAATGAGATTCTGTATTCTTTGCAGAGGGATAGACTAGGAATTGCCTTATCGTTGTGTAAAGCACATCTGGAGTGTTGGGCTCGTGACCGAATCATAGCAAGGATATTGCCTTTACGAGGGTTCAGAAACTTAGCAGTGAAGATTATTGCAGGTATTCGAGTTAAATTCAGAGTAAAGGTTAGAGAAGTTTTTTTTAAGGGGATTAACAAATGATCAGCACAAATATCAAATACCAGTTACCCAAACTTAAATGTGGAAATAGGATGTCAATTAGAACTTTATTTGACTTCTTTCAGCCTCTCTGCCTCTGATTTTTAAAGAAAACCTCCTTCCCTTGTCCCCACTCCATGTCCCCTTTCTATTAAGTACCCTAAAATGTTCACCACTTGGGGCTCTGTACAAATAGTTGTTGAAGTTTAGATTGTTTTCGGGGAAGGCTGTAGAAGCGGGAAATCTACTTTGAGGCAGCTAGGTGTGTTTCTGGGAAACGAGAGAATTAATTGAGGGTTGGACCAAATGTCATTTTTGCTCATTAAAAAGTTTTGGGTTTGGATCTATTTTGAGATTGCTTCTGTAGAATAAGGGTGGTCAGGTCCAATGTTCCCTTAATTTTTTTCATGCGTGGTCCCTTTAAATTTGCTGCACGACTGCGCATGCACGGTATATTTTCCAGCGGCAACAACTGATGAGCGGCCTGCGTGGGACCTCTCAATCGATGTGTGATTGTGTGCCCGTGCACCTTGGGAATGTTGGTCCAGTCACTCTGGGGCAATGGTGCTCACTTTGTCGAGTTGTCTTGCTCAAGAGCTACTCCCTGGAAGGCTGTGCCACAGTGATGACCTACAGGGTGGCTTCTCCATGCACCGGGCTCCTGATTGCAATTGTACCACTGTAGGCAATTGTCGAGCACAAACCAGACGCTTCCTGTGCTTCTACTGAATTTGATGTTGGGCCTGTTTTTAACCTGTCGCCAGTCCCAGCCTTGGTTCTGTCGTGTGGGAGTAACTCTCTTGGTCACTACTTGGCGTTGTGACCTTCAACCAGAAGTGTAAAGTAACAATTTTAAGTGAAGCAATATGTCCAATAAAAATAACTGCAAAATACCACAAACATCAGAGTACAAATGTGTGGTTTGGAAGCAGGAAATAGCCCCCTTCCTCAGCCCATCTGCTGCTGAAACCCTCATCCATGCCTTATCTCAACTCTACTATTCCAATGCTCACCTGGCCGGCTTCCCTCTTCCTATACAGTAAACTCTTATTCAGCACCTATGGGACCAGGATGGTGCCAGTTGATGAAAAATTCTGGATAACAGAAGTATACCTACCAAGGCAATTTTTAACAGACAAAAATAAAAACCACTGCCTAACTCGGCCACCGCGGGAGACTCGGCAAAACGAGTGCTGGATGGATTCGGCAAGATTACCGGTTATCTATTTTGCCGGTTATTTAAGTATTCCGGATGATTAAGTGCTGTTTAAACAAAAGTTTACTGTACTTGAGCTCATCCAAATCTCTACTAATATCCTAACTCTCAAGTCTTGTTTACCCATCACCCCTGTGCTCTCTGACCTACATTGGCTCATGATCCAGCAACACCTATTTTAAAAAAATAAAAAAATAAATTGTTCAAATTTCTCCATTTGCCTTGCCCCTCCCAATCTCTGACCACCTCCGGCTCTGCACACCGCCTCCAATTTTGCCCTCTTGCACATCCCTGATTTTCATCGTCCCCACCATTGGCAGCTGTGCCTTCAGCAACCTAAGGCCTTGAACTCTGAAATTCCCTCACTAACCTCTCGGCCTCTATCTCTCTCCTTTTTAAGACTCTCCTATCTCTATGACCAAGCTTCTGGTCACCTGTCCTAATATCCCCTTATGTGGCTCTCCAGTTTTGTCTGATGATGCTCCTGTGAAGTGCCTTCGGGTGTTTCACTAATGAAAGGCGCTGTGTAAATGCAAATGTCTGTAGCCGGTGTACAGTGAACAACTTGGTATTCGGATTTAGGGGCTGCTTCAAGCCAGGACAAGTCGCTGCTCTCCCTACAGCACAGCTAAACCTGTCGGTCTTTTGAAGCCAGTTCTGGTTTTCAATTGTGGTCTAACACTGTGTCCTGTTGATCCCAGGTTCTGCTCCCATGGATGAGCTACACATGCTTCGGAATCAACTAGTTTTACTGCACAACCAGCTGCTGTATGAACGCTACAAGCGAGAGCAGCATGCCGTTCGGAATAGGCGTCTGCTGCGCAAAATTCTCAAGGCAACTGCACTGGAGGAACAAAATTTAGCTATGGTGAGGCTTTAAAAATAAAATAAGGCACCGCCTTGGACACTGTTTTCTCCTGAAATGGCACTTGCTTTAGGTTCCAAAACTCCTGTGATCAGATGTTTGCAAGAAGGTCCTATTGAGACTTGTTTTGTTTTTTTCCTTCACCCTCTGCTTCCCCCTCCCTGGAGTTGATTGGAAGGGTTTTCTGTCTGTGGGTCACACACACTCCTGAGTTTAAAGGTTGTGGGTTCGAATATCACTCCAGAGACTTTAGCACAAATCTAGGCTGACATTCCCAGTGCAGTACTGAGTGCTGCACTCTGAGGTGCTGTCTGTCTTTCAGGTAAGATGCTAAGAGGCCCCATCTGCTTTCTCGGGTGAGTGTAAAAGATCCCATGGTGCTATTTTGAAGAGCAGGGTAGTTCTCCCTAGTGTCCTGGCCAATATTTATCCCTCAATCAACATCACTGAAAACAGACTATCTGATCATTATCGCATTGCTGTTTGTGGGAGCTTGCTGTGTGCCAATTGGCTGCCGTGTTTCCTACATAACAAGTGACTACACTTCAAAAAGTACTTAATTGGCTGTAAAGCACTTTGGGACGTCCTGAGGTTGTGAAAGGTGTGACTCCAGCAAGAGTGCTAACCACTGAGCCACAGCTGACGACTCTAACTTCGATTGAAAGAAGCAAGGTGTAATGTCGTCCCTCCCTTTCCCTGGAGCCCTGAAGTAGTCAGATAGGCTGCCATTATTCCTCGTCTTGGCTCATGCTTGCCAAGTACCCTCTTGGTCAAGGAGGGCCTCTGGCATAGTGGAACTGTACCCCAGAAAGAGTCAACTTGCCATGGGAGGAAGGGGGCAAGAGGTTTTTGAGGGCTTTATTTGATGAGGTGGAGATTTGGGGGATGTGAAGTCACTCCGGTTTCCTTGTTGGTTGTGGACGACGCAGTTTCTGTTTCCTCACCATGAGTTTCTGTCCCTCTTGTTACCAACCCCTCTGTACAGAAGGACCAGCTGAAGCTACAGGAATTGGACATCGGATCTCTCAAGCACAGTTTATTCATTGAGCAGAACCAGTATCGGCAGCTGCGCGAAGAGAAGGAATCCATCGTCCAGCATCTCAACAAGCAGATCGCGGAGCTCCAGAAGGAGCGAGGTGACTATCGTGCCAGCTGCCAGGAGCTACAGGTAAAGTGCAGCCGACTGGAAACCATCTCTCCTGTGGGCCAAGTTGGAGTGGAAGGGGAGAAAGTTAAAGGTGTATAGTAGGTGCCTGTTTATCTTATTACATGTGTGGGGAACTCGCTTCAGTATTGATCTATAGTTCACCCATTACTTTTTTGTATGTCATCCACCTAATTAAGTAAATCAGTCAGTATTTAACAAGATTCCACTGACTTCTGTATTTACAGAGCAGATGTAGTCCAGTGAGATTTTACTCACTGATTCGTACAAGAAATTTGTTCTATTTAATTCTTTGGATGTGGGCTTTGCTGGCAAGGCTGCTATTTAATTTTTAGTTATTTATCACCCATCCCTAGTTGCTCTTGAAGGTTACAGTGAGCTGCCTTGAACTGCTGCAGTCTGAAGTGAAGGTGCTCCCACAATGCTGTTTGGTAGGGAGCAACATATCCTATAAGCCAAGTGGCCGCGCAGCGCTCCAGGGAACCCGCACAGCGGGCTTTTCAATGTAAAAGCCGCACATGCGCAGTATTTTGAGTGGTCTGCACAGCGCCAAAAGAAATTACAGGGATATTGGAAGGGAGTTCCAGGATTTTGACCTAGCGATTATGAAGGGACAGCCGATATGTCCAAGTTAGGATGGTGCGTGAACCTATTTATAGTGGCCCTGTAAATGGGTTTATACATTTAAAAACAATCTGTGTAGTCAATGGGAAGAGAGACTGATGTGGGGAATGTTTACACCTTGATTTCTTTTGAGGTGTTTAACAATCTGCTCTCAAAGGCTCCCCTCCAGGTAGAGGATGTGGAATAGGCTCCCAGCAAAAGCATTTGAGGCTGAATCATTTGACTTATTTAAAACTGCACTAGATGGCTATTTGAGAATAGGGTTGATGGTTGTATTTCAAAAATTATGAAGGGTTTTTATAAAGTAAATAAACACTTTCCACTGGCAGGCGGGTCTATAATCAGAGGACACTGATAATTGGCAAAAGAGCTAGAGGGGTGATTTTTGGGGGGGGGGGGAATTTAGAGTTGTGATCTGGAATGCGCTGCCTGAGGACGGTGGAAGCAGATTCAGTAGTAACTTTTAAAAGGGATTTGGATAAATACTGAGGGGAAAAATGTGCAGGGCTACAGGGAAGGCGCAGGGGGGGAGTGGGACTAATTGGATAGCTTTCTAAGAACTGGCACAGGCACAATGGACTGAATGGCCTCCTGTGCTGTAAGATTCAAAGCTTGTGATAGATACAGACTAAAATTGTCATGCTCTATGGAACAATTGATTCCTCTGCTCCTGGGGCCAGGGGAGGGGGTGGTTGGGGAAGACGTCTATGGAGGGCAATTGTATAATGGAGATGGAGCCTTGCTTGTAATGTCTGGACATCGGGAAGATTAATAGGTGGGCCAGAGTCCACGATTGGGTACATTGCACATGGTCAATGCAAGGAGCAGGCTTAATGGGCACCAGGGACTTTTTGGACCCTTGCTTTGTTTTCTGATATCCTCCAAGCTCTTATCGTGTCCCTTTTTATCCTTTAGAATAAACTGCAGGATTGTCAGAAGATGATAGGGGAATTGAAGCTGGAACTACAGAAGGCCAATAATAAAGCATGTAACACAGCGTATCTGCTGAACCAGATGACTGAGAAGGTGAGGAATGTGGCAATCTGCTAAACAAAAACCTGAACTGGTTTGAATAAAGTAGTGGTTGGCATCGACTTTTCCTTTTTAGAATGTTATGCATGAGAGTTTTCCTCCTTACTCTGACCCCATGAGACTTGTGCTAATTGCACACCCAGCACTTTGTGCCATTCTACACCAGTAACCATAAAGTGCCAGGAATAGAAAGTTCCCATCAAACAGTACAGGTTAGATAGAATAAAGCTCCCTCTACACTGTCCCATCAAACACTCCCAGGGCAGGTACAGCACAGGTTAGATAGTGAAGCTGCAGGGAGCCCAGGGGAAACTAAAAGCTGACCATTCAATCTCTCTTCCTGGTGGCACTAATCACTCATTATTTCTAGTTCACCAGCACCCAGTCTGTGCAGCAGCAGATGGAATGGCTGAACAAGCAGCTGCTGCTCCTGAGCGAAGTGAATGAGCTGTACATGGAGAAACTGCTACACTCGCAGATGGGCTCCGCCAAGGTAAGCTTAATGGCAGAGCATTGCTGGCATGTGTTGCAGCACTGTAAATACTCGTTCTGTTTGGAAATCACCTGGGGAAATGATTCAAATTGTACTTCGATCCCTTGTAGTGTTGCACATGGGTAATCCAGACCACGTGAAGCATGGTTAGGTGGTGGAGACGCCTTGGGTTTTTTAAAATTCTCATCCTCTTGTTCAAATCCCTCCATGGCCTCACCCCTCCATGTCTGTAACCCCACAACCCTCTGAGATCGCTGCACTCCTCCAATTAAGGCCTCTTTCACGTCCCCAATTTCATTTTGCCACTGTTGGCAACTGTGCCTTCAGCTGCCTAGGATCCAAGTCATGGAATTCCATCCCTAAACTTCTCTGCCTCTCTACCTCTTTCCTCCTTTAACACACTCCTTAAAACCTACTTCTTTGACCAAGCTTTTTGGTCACCTGTGCTAATATCTCCTTATGTGGCGCTCTCATTTTGTCTGCTTACTCTCCTGTGGAAGGCCTTGGGATGTTTTACTACATTAAGGCGTTGTATAAATGCCAGTTAATAATTGGACCAGGGCACATAGACTTAATTCCATTCCTATTTTAAAGTCATTACCTTCTGTCCTTGCACAGAAACAAGGCATCTGATCCATGCTGGTGTTTATGTTTCACATGAGCCTCCTCTTCCTACCCCTCCATCTAACCCCATCGACCTACCCTTCTGTATTCCTGTTAGAAATTACTGTATCCACACACAATGGAAACATATGTAAACTTGTTGCCCTGTAACTACTGCCTCCACTGGCAGGAGGGTGTAATTACAGTATGAAAAGTTTACATACAGATTTCATTCTAAAGACAACTTTTTTTTGGGAGGTTCCATCCATCAGATGAGATGTTAAACTGCTTGTTAAAGTGGGTATAAAAAGTCCGACGCTAACTTGTATTTTGTGTTTGAGTCATTTTGTCAGTAAGTATAAACCTAACATGGTCACCTGGAATGTGTGTTTTTTGTTAATTTCCTCCCTTTGTTTTGCTCAGGCAGCAGAGATGGAGATGTTGCGGGTTTCTTTAGTCCGCGAGAGGGAGAAAATGAGGCACCGCATCCAGCAGCAGGGCCAGAGGATGGAGGCATCGCAGCGCCGCATAATGGAACTTGAAAGCCAGCTGACTAAGAAAGAGCACCTTTTTCTTGAGCAAAAGAAATATCTGGAGAATGTCAAAAACATGGCAAGGTATGGTGGGTGGGGGTCTTGGCACGGTGGTGGTGCATTTATACTTTGACCAATCAGGCGGGCGTGACTATTTTCTCCGTATTGGCGCCAATGTTCCCTCAATTGTTTTCCCGTGCGCGGTCCCTTTAAATTTGCTGTGTGGCTGCACATGCACAGTATACTCCAACAGCTGGAGTGGCCTGCGCGGGACCTCCCCATTGTGCGCCCGCATACCTTGGGGGAACAATGATTGTCTCCCTGGAGGATCTGAAATGACTTGCAGGCAGTTGTTCTGGGGCAGGGCGGGGCAGTGACTCTGATGGGGGAGCCTGAGTGCCCTTCAGTCTCTTACTGAACATTACTGAATCGGTTTCTTTCAGTGGCGAGTTGCAGGCAGCAGAAAGCTGCTACGAAGCCCAGAAACGGATAACGCAAACTCTACAGTCTGAAATCCTGGAACTCTACAGCAAGTTGGAGCGGGCGGGACCTCCCGAAAAACCAGCTGAAGCAGAGAGAACGGCACGGCCTGTAGAGGACAAGTAAGGAGAGGCGTTTGTTCTTTACGTTGGCTTCCATGTGCACCTTAGTGGGAACATTGGTTGACCCAATGCCCTTTCACCCCTGCAACCTGGATTCTTGACGTGGCTTAGGCTGACTGGGTGGGTGTCTTCATTACCAGCTGTAAGGATTCTAACTGGAATGAGTGAGCAACCTGCCTTTGGTGGGCGCAGATCACTCTGGATTCTCTGGTACCTCGCCCACCAAGAAGCTGTTCTTCACAAAGGAGCAGGTGATTCACAACCAAGCGCAATTTTTTGTCTTCCCCCCCCCCCCCCCCCCCCCCTTGCCATTGTCCAAACATGTAGTTAAAGCTGGAGTCTCTGAATACATTGAACCTTCTTCACCCTCTAACTTGGCACTGATGGCAGTTCCAGTGCTCCTAACTCTACACAGTCATGGGACTGAGTGTGAGACCCACTCTTGTATATAATTGTGACATTAAATGGTTCTAAGTATTTGGTCTCCTAGGTTGAAAAACATTAACATTAGCTGGTTGACAGCAGCTCACTCACAGGCCAGGGATCTACCATGGCGCCTTCCCCAGCCCCAATCCGATGTCCAGTCGCACCAACCTAAACTCTTTTTTATTTTTCAAAATTTATTCATTGGGAGTTGCTGGCAGGCAGTCATTTATTGCCCAATCCTAGTTACCCTGAAGGTTGTGGTGAGCTGCCTTGAACTGCTGATGGTGGTTTGATACAACAGTGACTTGCTGGGCCATTTGAGGGCAGTTAAGAGTCAGCTATGTTGGTAAGACACGAGTCGTGTATAAGCCTAGACCTAGGTAAGGACGGCAGGTTTCCTTCCCTGAAAGACATTAGTGAGCCAGTTGGGTTTAATGACGATCACAGTTTCACTGATGCGATTAACGTGTCGCAACAATTCCACGTTATTGATGCCAAGTTACAGACCGGCTGTCACTTGTCTCTGCATATTGAAACTATTTCCCTTGGCAGAGAGGTCAATAACCAGGGGGCATCAATTAAAAATAATTGGTAGTGGGATTAGAGGAGAGTTGAGGGGGGAATCATTTCACCTAGAGGGTGGTGGGGGTCTGGAACTCACAGCCTGGAAGGGTGATAGAGGCAGAAACCCTCATTGCATTTAAAAAGTACTTGGATATGCGCTTGAAGTGCCATAACTTAGACCAAGAGCTGAAAAGTGGAATTAGGCTGGATAGCTCTTTTGGCTGGCGCAGACACAATGGGCTGGATGGCCTCCTGTGCCAGAAACTTCTGATTCCATTAACTCTGCTGCCTGTATCCAACTCTCTCCAAGTCCTGTTCACCCATCACCCCTGTGCTTGCTGACCTACATTGGCTCCTGGTCTGGCAATGCCTCAGTTTTGTTTAGATTCTCATGGTCTTGCCCCTCCCTATCTCTGGAACCTCCTCCAGCCCCACAACCTCCCAAGATCTCTGGCCTCTTGCCCAATCCCTATTTTAATCACTCCACCATTGGTGGCCGTGCCCTAAGCTCTAGAATTCCCTCCCCAAACACGCTCCGTGCCCCCCTCCTCCTTTTAGGGCGCTCCTTAAAACCTACCTCTTTGACAAAGCCCTGTCCTAATCTCCTTTTATGGCTCGTGTCAAATTTTGTTCCTGTGAAGTGCCTTGGGATGTTTTACTATGTTAAAGGTGCTATATAAATGCAAGTTGCTGTTGTAGTTGAGGCAAATAAGGGATGCATTTAAGGGGAAGTTGGATAAACACAGGAGGGAGGGAGGAACAGAAGGATATGTTGGTGAGCTGAAGAGGGGTGGGATGAGGCTTGTGTGGAATATAAACACTGGCATGGACCTGTTGGGCCGAATGGCCTGTTTGTCCTGTATGTTCTATGTAACAATCTATATCCAGCCTGGGAAGTTTTAAATTAATTTTTGCTGCTCTATTCTCTTTTACAAATAGGTCTGAAAACATTGATGCTATTTTTGACTCGCCCGATAAGACCCCAGATGTGGAGAGCAAAAGCTGCCAAGCCAAGCCCCCTGTGGCCCCCAGCACCTCGGCCGACCGGTCTCCCAGCAGGAAACCCCAGCCAGCGCCCCCGCTCGCCGGGCTGGTGGGCCAAAGCCAGGGTGTCCCGAGCCCAATCCTTCTGGAGCAGCCCGCCACCCCGGTCACCGTCGGCTCCTACCCCAGCTCCAAGAGTTTCCTCGGGATGCGCGCCCGCGAGTTATTCAGGAACAAGAGCGAAAGCCAGTGCGACAACGAGCGGCCCAAGATGGACAGCCTCTTGGACTCCCTCAAAACCGAGTGTGGCATGGAGCTGGGCAGCTCCCTGGGCCCCTTGAAACTGCAGGTGCCTGAGCGGGTACCCAGTCCAGACAGCGTCAGGCAGCTCAGCATAATGGACTATGACGGAACTCATCACGACCAGAATTAATCCGGGGGGGGGGGGGGGAAGTGGGTGGGGAAGGAAAGCAACAGTCAGTATTATTCTGAGCAGTTAATGCCTGCTTTGCTTTGTAAGCATGTCGTAAGTTGAAAACACGGTACAATCCAGTTAAGGGCCATGGGCTCCCTTCAGTGGAATGTTTATATTTAAGAGGAAAAAAAACAAAAAAAACTTGACATCAAATCCCTGTGTAACTGTGAACAAATAAGTTGTCTTTCATGTTTTGCACTACATTATGTTGTACGTATGGTATGTCTGTAAGAAGATGGCCACCCAGGTATGACGGAACATCTGATTGGAACCTTTTATACTCCCTCCCCTTCAATTGCTTGCTGCTGACCCAATCGGACTGCTCTTCATTTGGGATGGAAGCGTGACCTTGAAGACGTTCATCGTACAGGCGGACGAACTATCTTGCGGTGTTCAAAAGAAAAAGGCTGGACCAACTCCCCGCAGGAGCTTTGTATCAGACTGTGTGTACTTTAAATAATGAAACACTGCTGTGATTTTAAACCCCCCCCCCCCCCCCCCCCCCTTTTACCCTGACACTGCAGTCGCTGTTTTCCCAAGCTGCGATCATTTGGATTCTTTGAACTTGCTCACCAATTGAAATCAAGCCGGAGGCTGGGAGCAGGACTGCTTGTTGTGAATCCGAGCAAGGGGCACCCTGACTTGCCATTTGAAGTGCGGTGGTCTTGTCCAGTGGTATCTTGCCAGATTTGTCTTTTTTTGGGGGCGGCCAGGGAGAGAGTTTGTCTGACTGCTTAGATACAGTATTTTTTGGGGGTTCAAAGTTGAGTTGAGAATGAATATTGCACAGTGATTTAATAAAGGGCTACCCTCCACACTTGCAATTCTCTTTGTTTGAGTTTATTTACATCTCCTGGTTGTCACTGCAATTCAGGTCTGTTCCAGATACTTTTACCCAGTGAGTTTGCATTCTACAAGTGAGCCCATGATCTGGAATGTGAGCAGTGATGAGATTGTGGGCTGCAGGGTGAACCCTTGTACCAGGTGAGGTGTGTGTATATAGGGAAATAGAATTGGTTATCACCTTCCATCCTGGGTCTCCACCTGATGTACTAAACACTGTACATCTGGCTAAAAATATGGATCAAGTTTATTGAAGTGAAGTTAAACAAGCTAGAGCCAATAGCAGATTTCACCTAGATTACAGAATTTTACTTGCTATCAGTTTCAAACTGAGATTGAGATGTTGCACTGTATTATCCCTGAGTATTTCTACTTTCATGTATTTTACCAATCAAAATGACCCACATAAGGATTCAAGCTGTGATAACGGAAGATTAGATATCTTCAGCTGGACGATAGTCTGGTTTATCTGACTACTCTGATTAGATACCAGCTACCATGGTGCTGCAAAGATTAATGTCTCTTTATATTTTACTAGCTGGAGTGCCCGGCGGTGCCGAGGGTTTTTTGAGGGGATGTTGTTGGGGGAGAGACTGGTGGGGAGGAGAGAGAGAGACTGCTGGATTTAGTTTGGGATTAGCCTGGAGAGAGGAAGGCGGGGGGGGGGGGGGGGGGAAAGGAGCGCCTCAGGCCCAGCCCGATAGCCCCCCTAGGAAGGAAGAAGGTGAGCTCTCCCTCCCACCCCCTCTGTCTCTCTGTCTCTGTGTTCCCTTTCCCCCCCCCCCCCCCCGCCCTTCAATCCCTTTTTCTGCCTTGGGCCTCGGCACCTGGATGAACGTATTCCCCATGACGCTTTTGGCGGCCTTGGCCGTCACCCTGATGCCGTTGGCCAAGGTGAAGACAGTGACGTGGTCGCGGAAATGAACGGCCTTCAGCAGGTTCGACAGGTTCCGGGCGCGCCGGGAATCTGCTGAACTCAAGGCCCAGGCTTCCCACGCTGCTAGGCCGTGGCTCCGCACATCCACTACAATAAAGAGCGATTCCTAAATATTAAAGTTCAGGTTTTTAAGCACCCCATAGCTAAGAAGACAACTGCAGAAAAGAACCTAACGGGGTACACAGAGTGGGAAAAATAAATCAATAGTTAGGAATCAAGAGGGCAGCCACTCGCCTCAGCTCAGAAGGATTAGGCCTGCCCACACACGCAATGAAACGCCCCCCCGTGCCGCACCGATTGGTCAACCATCAGGTTAATCCCCTGTACGATTGGTCAACCATCACGTCACTCAGCGCTAATGAGCGGAATGTTGCTGTTTTTTGAACCTTTTTTGTATACTGTCCAAACAATTTTTGTCTGACCAAAAAGTAAATACGCCTATTAGACTCCCCTAATAAGCTTTCTTTTGATAAAACATGTGTAGGTACGCTCTATAACTTTCGATTGTATAGACAGACAGACAAACCGCTTTTTATTTTTATATATATATAGATAAATGACAGTGCTGCCCATGGAGGGGGTGGGTACTGGATTAAATTCTTTCATGCTGGTGAATTTCCAATTATACAGCCACTTTCTTTTCCCCAGGGATGCTAGCAAGGCTCCATTTACTGCCATTTTCTAGTTCCTTGTGGTGAGTGTCTTTGAACTGTTGCAATCCTTGTGTAGGTGCTCCCATCATAATAGGAAGGTAATTCCAAAAATTTGATCCACTGACGATGAAGGAATGGTGATGTCCAAGTCTGGATGGTGAGAGACTTGGAGGTGATGCTGTTCCCATAATATTGCTGCGGTTCAGATCGGAGGGGTGGGCGATGCTGTTGAGAACCTTGGTGAGTTTTTGCAGTGCATTCTGTAGATCATACATAGTACAGTGTGGCAGTGATCTATTGAATCAGTGGCCCGGGGTGTTGAGTTTTTGGAGTAGTGTTGTGGCTGCACCCATCCAGGTGAGTGGAGAGTATTCCATTGTATTCCTGATTTAAGTCTTGTAGGTGGTGGTGAGATTTTGAGGGCTTGGAAGTTGAGCTACCTTTTGCAAAGTATTGAGCCTTGGTCCTCTTGTTATAGTGTTGATCTTCCTTTCAAGGTATTGCAGGGTGTTTGAAACCCTAACCTTTAACCCACCCCCATTTTTGTGAAGACAGCTATTTGTACTGGATACATTTTTTTATAGGTGCTTGTGGTCATACAATCTTCAAGTGTGACTCTAGAGATTGCAAGTTAAGTGTGATGGGTATCACAACTAAGCCTGATCTATCTGGCCACAGTTCCACAAGGATCAAGTGTTAATTTTGGAGTAAAATGTATTCTTTTTAGCTGCCCTCACCATTTCAGTTCTGAGGATGCTGAGCTGTGGTGCCTCTAATCCTGCATGTTGCAATGGGACATCTAATTCATGTTAGTGGCCAAGTATTGATCTGGACCAGGTCACATGCCTGAATGTCCACACAGTGGTTTCCTCTCTGGAATACCCCAACTTTGCTTGCCAGCTCAAGCTATTTCCTTTCTTTAATCCTCCAGGCTGATCTTGGGAATAATAGGTGATAGGGTGCACTTGCAGCAGGGTGGCTCAAATATCACTCAAAGTAGCAATAAATTGGTATGGAAGCAGTGAGTGTTCTCTCATGTCCTGGGGCCAATATTTATCCCTCAACCAACATCACTAAAAGCAGATTATCTAGTCATTACGGTGTGTTTCTTACATTACAACAGTGACTACACTTCAAAATACGTAATTGGATGTAAAGCGCTTTGGGACATCCTGAGGTTGTGAAAGGCGCTGCATCAATGCAAGCTTTTACAAGCTACTGCCTATCTCCAAACTTCTCCCTCTCGAGAGCAGAGATGGATTGAGTTTAAAAAAAAACTTTAACAGCAATTAGTCTCCAATTGATCTCAGACCATGCTTATTAGATTGGATTTTTGTTCTGGACCAGTTGGACTTTGACCTTAAAGGGACACAGCTTCATGTTAACAGTGGACAGCATATCTCAAAGCAAACCCTTTCTACTTCTTACACGACTGTTAACACAAAGACTGCACTAATTTCTATATGAGCAGTGCCTTGGAACATTCACTGGTTATTGGCAATTTAAAAAAAATAACAGTAAATCCACAAAATTATAATTAGATGTTTTGTCATCTATCTCTACAATTATTAAACATTTCTGGTATATTATGGCTGTAGGAATTCAATTTTCCCATTGATAAATGAAACTATATCAATGTATTAAAGGTATAAAATAGTAAGAATATATAGCCATATTATTCTATATATGTCTATTCTATATTTACACATTCTATATTTTGTGAAATGCGACCGGAATATTCTGTAATATTGCACACATTCTGTATATGAATAATGAATACGTTTAACAATTGTAGATAAGTGTGAGGTTCAGGAGAAGCGGAACCTTTTTCGTGGGGACTGTTTGTTGCTGCCGGTGGATGTGAGCCGGATGTCGTTGGGTGTGGGGCCGGAAGCTGATGGCGGCGGCACTTGTGAGGATGGAGCCAGAGTCCGAGACCGAGACCGACCGGCGGTCAGCGAGAGTCCTCGGCGCCCATGCCATGGCGGCCAAGGTTCATTTCGACGCCGGGAAGCGGCTGGTTTGCGCCGAGTATCCGGGGATGGTCCGCGACTTCCGGAAGATGCTGGAGACCCTAGGGGGAGAGGAGGGGGTTTCGCGGGTAAGCGAGTGACCCCTGACCCCCCACCCTCGGGACTGACCCCTGATGCCCATGCCCATCCCCATACACTGCCCCATCAAACACTCCCAGGACAGGTACAGCACAGGTTAGATACAGAGTAAAGCTCCCTCTGCACTGTCCCATCAAACACTCCCAGGGCAGGTACAGCACGGGTTAGATACAGAGTAAAGCTCCCTCTACGCTGTCCCATCAAAACACTCCCAGGGCAGGTACAGCACGGGTTAGATACAGAGTAAAGCTCTCTCTACGCTGTTCCATCAAACACTCCCAGGGCAGGTACAGCACGGGTTAAATACCGAGTAAAGCTCCCTCTACACTGTCCCATCAAACACTCCCGGGGCAGATACAGCACAGGTTAGATACAGAGTAAAGCTCCCCCTGCACCAAACCCTTTTCTGTTTTTCAATTGTGCTGTTCAGGTGTAACCACCATTCCTCATGATAATCTTTCTAAATCTGTTTCTTTTGGAACAGACCTATGCTGACCCATGCCGGAGGCTTGAGCTGTACTTCCGTCCAAAGGATCCTTACTGCCACCCTGTGTGTGCCAACCGCTTCCCCTCGACCAGCATGCTGCTCAGGGTCAAGAGGAGGAGGAGGAAAGTGAGAGCAAAGGCATCTCCAGAGGAAGAGGGCAGTGAAGAGGAGGTTAAATATGAAATGGAAATCCTGGGACTTATTGGGACCACTTACAAATTCCAGGGTAATGCATTATTGGGGCTTGTGTGGATGCTGTTGGGTGTCTTCAGAAGAGATGGGGAAATAAATACTGTGCATTTAACCCATGACAGATTTCAGCCTACGACACCTGAGATTTGGGGCGGGGATGGGGAGTGGTGTGTTATGATGCATCAAAATCTTTGCTGATCCAGGGATGTTTGATGCAGTCTGGGGAAACAAAGGCGGACAGGAGAGAAAAGCTCTCGAGCGAGACTTAACCAAGGTCTAGCTTGAAGACTTGGACGTAAAAGATCCTGCGGCACTATTTCGAAGAAAAACGTGAGTCAAAGAACTGGGGAGTTCGCCCCAGTGTCCTGGCCAATATTTATCCCTCAACCAACATTAAAAATAACAGATGATCCGGTCATTATCACATTGCTGTTTGTGGGAGCTTGCTGTGCGCAAATTAGCTGCCGCATTTCCTACATTATAACAGTGACTAAAGTAGTGGACAGGGGAATGTCTATGGATGTTATTTATATGGACTTCCAGAAGACACTTGATAAAGTCAACAACAACAACTTGTATTTATATAGCGCCGTTAACATAGTAAAATGTCCCACAGTGCTTCACAGGAGTATAATAAGACAAAAAATTGATACCAAGCCACATAAGGAAAAATTAGGGCAGGTGACTAAAAGCTCGGTCAAAGAGGTAGATTTTAAGGAGCGTCTTAAAGGAGGAGAGAGAGGTAGCGAGGCGGAGAGGTTTAGGCAGGGAATTCCAGTGCTTAGGGCCTAGGCAACAGAAGGCATGGCCACCAATGGTTGAACGATTTATAATCAGCGGAGCACAGATATCTTGGGGGTGGGGTTGTGGGGCTGGAGGAGATTACAGAGATAGAAAGGGGCACAGCCATGGAGGGATTTGAAAACAATGATGAGAATTTTGAAATCGAGGCGTTGCTTAACCGAGAGCCAATGTAGGTCAGCGAGCACAGGGGTGATGGGTGAACGGGACTTGGTGCGAGTTAGGACATGGGCAGCTGAGTTTTGGATCGCCTCAAGTTTACGTAGGGTAGAACGTGGGAGGCCAGCCAGGAGTGCATTGGAATAGTCAAGTCTATAGGTAACAAAGGCCTGGATGAGGGTTTCAGCAGCGGATGAGCTGAGGCAGGGGCGGAGATGGGTGATGTTACAGAGGTGGAAATAGGCGGTCTTAGTTATGCTGCGGACATGTGGTCGGAAGCTCATTTCAGGGTCAAATATGACACCAAGGTTGCAAACAGTGCGGTTCAGCCTCAGACAGATGTTCGGGAGAGGGATGGAGTCGGTGGCTAGGGAACAGAGTTTGTGGCGGGGACTGAAAATAATGGCTTCAGTCTTCCCAATATTGGAGAAAATTTCTGCTCATTCAGAACTGGATATCGGACAAGCAGTCTGACAATTTACAGACCGTGGTGGGGTCAAGAGAAGTGGTGGTGAGTTAGAGCTGGATGTCGTCAGCGTACATGTGGAAACTGACGCTGTGTTTTCGGATGGTGTCGCCAAGGGGCAACATGTAGATGAGAAATAGGAGGGGGCCAAGGACTAGAATACAAGGGGTTATGCACTGTGAGCAGTTCTGGGCACCCCACCTTTGGACGGATATATTGGCCTTGGAGGGAGTGCAGCGTAGGTTTACCAGAATGATACACCCAGACTTCAAGGGTTGTTATGAGGAGAGATTACACAAATTAGGGTTATATTCCCAAGAATTTAGAAGGTTAAGGGGTGATTTGATCGCAGTTTTCAAGATATTAAGGGGAACTGATAGGGTAGATAGAGAGAAACTATTTCCACTGGTTGGGGATTCTAGGACTAGGGGGCATCGTCTAAAAATTAGAGCCAGACCTTTCAGGAGTGAAATTAGGAAACGCCTCTACACACAAAGCGTGGTAGAAGCTTGTAACTCTCTTCCGCAAACGGCAATTGATGTTGGACCAAATGTTAATTTTAAATCGGAGATTGTTAGATTTTTGTTAACCGCAGGTATTAAGGGATATGGGCCAAAGGCGGGTATAGAAACATAGAAGATAGGAGCAGGAGTAGGCCATTCGGCCCCTCGAGCCTGCTCCGTCATTCAATGAGATCATGGCTGATCATCCAAATTCAGTACCCTGTCTCTGCCTTCTCCCCATATCCCTTGATCCCTTTAGCCTTAAGAAATATAGAAACATAGAAGATAGGAGCAGGAGTAGGCCATTCGGCCCTTCGAGCCTGCTCCGCCATTCAATGAGATCATGGCTGATCATCCAAATTCAGTACCCTGTCCCTGCCTTCTCCCCATATCCCTTGATCCCTTTAGCCTTAAGAAATATATCCAACTCTTTTTTGAATATATTTAATGAACTGGCCTCCACCGCCCTCTGTGGCAGAGAATTCCACAGGTTCACCACTCTCTGGGTGAAGAAATTCCTCCTCATTTCAGTCCTAAATGGCTTACCCCATATCCTTAGACTATGACCCCTGGTTCTGGACTCCTCGGCCATCATAAACATCCTTCCTGCATCTAGTCTGTCCAGGCCTGACAGAATTTTATAGGTTTCGATGAGATCCCCTCTCAATCTTCTAAACTCCAGTGAGTATAAGCCCAATCGACACAATCTCTCCTCATACGTCATTCCTGCCATCCCAGGTATCAGCCTGGTGAATTTTCGCTGCACTCCTTCCATGGCAAGAACGTCCTTCCTCAGGTAAGGCGACCAAAACTGCACACAGTACTCAAGGTGCGGTCTCACCAAGGCCCTGTACAACTGTAGCAAGACATCCTTGTTCCTGTACTCGAACCCTCTTGCTACGAAGGCCAACATACCATTTGCCTTCTTAACCGCCTGCTACACCTGCATGCTTACCTTCAGCGACTGGTGCACAAGAACACCCAGGTCTCTTTGCACTTCCCCTTCTCCCAATCTATTGCCATTCAAATAATAATCTGCCTTCCTGTTTTTGCCACCAAAGTGGATAACCTCACATTTATCCACATTATAGTGCATTTGCCATGTTTCTGCCCAATCACCCAATCTGTCCAGATCGTACTGGAGTTTCACGACATCCTCCTCACAGCTTACCCTCCCACCCAGCTTTGTGTCGTCTGCAAATTTGGAGATATTACATCCAATTCCCTCGTCCAGATGATTAATATATATTGTGAACAGCTGGGGTCCTAGGACCGATCCTTGCGGTACCCCACTAGTCACTGCCTGCCACTCGGAAAATGACCCGTTTATTCCAACTCTTTGCTTTCTGTCCGCCAACCAGTTCTCTATCCAAGTCAATACCTTGCCCCCAATCCCATGTGCCTTAATTTTGCACGCTAATCTCTTATGTGGGACCTTATCGAAAGCCTTCTGAAAGTCCAAATACACCACATCCACTGGTTCTCCCTTATCTATTTTACCAGTTACAACCTCAAAAAATTCCAGTAGATTAGTCAAGCATGATTTACCTTTTGTAAATCCATGTTGACTTTGTCCGATCCTGTCACTGCTTACCAAGGGCTCTGCTATTACATCTTTTATAATAGATTCTAGCATTTTCCCCACTACCGATGTCAGGCTTACCGGTCTATAATTCCCCGCTTTTTCTCGACCACCTTTTTTGAATAGTGGGGTAACATTAGCTACCCTCCAATCCATGGGTACTGTTCCAGAGTCTATCGAGTTCTGGAAGATGACCAGTAATGCATCTACTATTTCCAGGGCCACTTCCTTAAGTACCCTGGGATGTAGATTATCAGGCCCTGGGGATTTATCGGCCTTTAGTCCCATCAATTTTCCTAACACCATTTCCCTACCCTACAAATACTGATTTCTTTCAGTTCCACCCTTTCATCAGGCCCTATGTTCCCTGGCATCTCTGGGAGGTTATTTGTGTCCTCCTTTGTGAAGACAGAACCAAAGTATGAATTTAGTTGGTCTGCCATTTCTTTGTTTCCCATTATAAATTCCCCTGATTCTGACTGTAAGGGACCTACGCTTGACTTCACCAATCTTTTTCTCTTCACATATCTATAAAAGCTTTTACAGTCAGTTTTTATGTTCCCTGCTAGCTTACTCTCATATTCTATTTTCCCTTTCTTAATTAATCCCTTTGTCCTCCTTTGTTGAATCCTAAACTGCTCCCAGTCCTCAGGATTATTGCTTTTTCTGGCCAATTTATATGTCGTCTCCTTGGATCTTATGCTATCCCTAATTTCCCTTGTTAGCCACGGTTGAGTCACCTTTTTTGTTTTATTTTTATGCCAAACTGGGATGAACAAATTCTGTAGCTCATCCATTCGGTCTTTGAATGTTTGCCATTGCCTATCCACCGTCAACCCTTTGAGTGCCATTCCCCAATCAATCCTACCCAACTCGCTCCTCAGACCATCGTAGTTTCCTTTATTTAAATTGAGGACCCTAGTCTCTGAGTCAACTAATTCATTCTCCATCTTAATGAAGAATTCGATCATATTATGATCGCTCAGACCCAAGGGGCCTCGTACAACAAGATTGCTAATTAATCCTTTGTCGTTACATAATACCCAGTCTAAGATGGCCTGATCTCTGGTTGGTTCCTCGACATATTGGTCCAGGAAACCATCCCGTAAACACTCCAGGAATTCCTCCTCCACAGTATTGTTACTAATTTGGTTGGCCCAATCTATATGTAGATTAAAGTCACCCATGATGACTGCTGTGCCCTTATTGCACGCTTCTTTAATTTCCCTTTTAATGCCATCCCCAACCTCCGCCTTACTGTTGGGAGGTCTATATACCACTCCCACTAATGTTTTTTTCCCCCTTAGTATTTCTCAATTCTACCCATACAGATTCCACATTATCAGAGCTAATATCCTTCATTACAATTGTATTAATCCCTTCTTTAACCAGTAATGCTACCCCACCTCCCTTTCCTTTTTGCCTATCTTTCCTGAATATCGAATACCCCTGGATGTTGAGCTCCCAGTCTTGGCCATCCTTGAGCCACGTTTCCGTAATCCCAACCAAATCATATTCGTTTACCTCTATTTGCGCAGCCAATTCGTCCACCTTATTACAAATGCTCCTCGCATTAAGACACAAAGCCTTCAGGCTTGTTTTTTTAACGCACTTAGACCTATTAGAATTATTATTTACTGTGGCCACGTTTGATTTAAACCGTTGATTTCTCTGACTGCCACTTTTGTTTTTCTCCTTCCTATCTTTTGCTTTTATCCCTGTTTCCCTTTCCTCTGTCTCCCTGCTCAGGTACCCAACCCCCTGCCATTTTAGTTTAAACCCCCCTGAACAGTGCTTGCAAACCTCCCCGCAAGGATATTTGTCCCGCTCTGGTTCAGGTGCAACCCGTCCGACTTGTACAAGTCCCACCTTTCCCAGAAGCAGGCCCAGTGATCCAGGAAACTAAAGCCCTCCCTCCTGCACCAACTCTTTAGCCACGCATTCATCTGCTCTATCCTCCTATTCCTATACTCGCTAGCACGTGGCACCGGGAGTAATCCAGAGATTACAACCTTTGAGGTCCTGCTCTTTAATCTGCTACCTAGCTCCCTAAATTCTTGCTGCAGGACCTCATCCCTCTTCCTACCCATGTCATTGGTCCCAATGTGAACCACAACCTCTGACTGTTCACCCTCCCCCTTCAGAATGCCCTGAAGCCGTTCAGTGACATCCTTGACCCTGGCACCAGGGAGGCAACAAACCATCCTGGAGTCACGTCTACGGCCACAGAAACGCCTGTCTGTACCCCTTACGATAGAATCCCCTACCACTATTGCTCTCCCACTCTTTTTCCTCCCTTCCTGAGCAGCAGAAGCACCCCTGGTGCCAGGAAGTTGGCTGCTGCTGCCTTCCTCTGGTAAGTCATCCCCCTCAACAGTATCCAAATCGGTATACCTGTTTGAGAGGGGAATGGCCACAGGGGTCTCCTGCACTACCTGCCTGCCTCTACTGCTCTGCCTGATGGTCACCCATTTCCCTTCTGCCTGTGCAGCCCTTACCTGCGGTGTGACCAACTCACTAAACGTGTTATCCACGACCCTCTCAGCATCGTGAATGCTCCAAAGCCCATCCATCCGCAGCTCCAGCTAGTAGCCGCAGCTGGATGCATTTCTGGCACACGTGGTCATCAGGGACACCGGCAGTGTCCCTGAATTCCCACATAGAGCAAGAGGAGCATAACACGGGGCTGGGCTCTCCTGGCATGACTTACCCTTTAATTAATTTAAATTATTTCACTATCACCAATTAAAGATAGCTCTAAGGCGCTTGTATGGTCTACCAACAGTCCCTGCTACACCAGAAAAGACCTTTAGTAACTATAAACTACAGAGTTAAAGTTTAAAAAAGAGAAATACTCACCAACCAATCACTTACCTGCTCCCTGGTGACGTCACACTCTGATTACTTTTTACCTCTCTCCCCGCTGCTGAGTTAGTGTACCTCGCCTCTCTGCTCCTTTTATCTGCCGCCTCGGAGCTCTCCTGGTCTGATCTGGTCGGGCCTCGCCTCTCTGCTCCTTTTATCTAACTCCTTCTTGAATATATTTAATGAATTGGCCTCAACTGCCTTCTGTGGTAGAGAATTCCACAGGTTCACCACACTCTGGGTGAAGAAATTTCTCCTCATCTCTGTCCTAAATGACTTACCCCTTATCTTTAGACTGTATATGGAGTTAGGTCGCAGATCAGCCATGACCTCATTGAATGGCGGAACAGGCTCGAGGGGCTGAATGGCCTCCTCCTGTTCCTATGTTCCTAACAGTGACTACACTTCAAAAGTTTCTAATTGGCTGGAAAGCACTTTGGGACATCATGAGGTCGTGAAAGGCGCTGTATAAATGCAAGTCTTTCTTTCAGTGCAACATTCAATTGAGACTGTTTTGGGCAGGTCTTTGTTTTTTTACATCTGAGTGGCATGTTCCCCTGTCGCCCTCCTCTGGGGTAATTCCTCTTCGCGGTGGTCCTCAGTAAGTCTGTCTTGGGTTAAGTGCAGAGTATTTCTTTCCCCTCTTCAGAAGGATCTGGGCTCGGGTTTCACAGGCAGCTCACCCAAATAGGCAGAGTATCATCGAATCAGACAGCACAGAAGGAGGCCATTCGGCTCATCCTGCCTCTATCCAATTAGTCCCACTCCTCCCCCTGCTCTTTCCCCACAGCCCTCCAAATTTTTCCTTTTCAAGTGTTTATCCAATTCCCTTGTGAAAGTTACTACTGAATCTGCTTCCACCGCCCTTTCAGGCAGCAAATTCCAATCACAACAACTCACTGCGTAAAAAAAATTCTCCTCATCTCCCCTCTGATTCTTTTGCCAATTACCTCAAATCTGTGTCCTCTAGTTACTGACCCTCCTGCCAGTGGAAACAGTTTCTCCTTATTTACTCGATCAAAACCCCTCATAATTTTGAACACCCCTATTAAATCTCCCCTTAACCTTCTCTGCTCTAAGGAGAAAACCCCAGCTTCTCTAAGTCTCTCTACATAACTGAAGTTCCTCATCCCTGGTACCATTCTGGTAAATCTTCCCTGCACCCTCTCCAAGGCCTTGACATCCCATTGGACAAAATACTCCAGCTGAGGCCTAACCGGTGATTTATAAAGTCTTTAGTGTAACTCCCTTGCTTATTTTTGACATGGGGGATGTCAGTTACGAGCCTGATCCTGTCCTTGGCCAGTGCTATAGACCTCAAAAGATGATTGGACAGTATTCTGTCACCTAGTTACCGCTCCTTTACCGACACGGACAACAACAGCTTGCATTTATATAGCGCCTTTAATGTAGTGAAATGTCTCAAGGTGCTTCACAGGAGCGATTATCAAACAAAATTTAACACCGAGCCACATATGGAGCTACAGGAAACTTTGGTTTATCTGGAGGTTGTATGTCCGGAAACCTCGATCTAACGGCAGAAATCAGCAGCCGTTTTGTTAGGTTTTTTTTCTTCCCCTAACATTTTTTTAAACAGTCAGGCTGTGGAAAGCGTCTCTGTAGCTTAGCAACAGCTTCAGAGATGCTTCCAAGGTACGGACCGAGTGTTTACAAGCTGTTGCTAAGCAACAGTGTTTGTTGTCAGATACGGAGATGAAAACCTCCGTATCCTTCAACATTAGCGCTGGTCTATCCGGAAGTTTTGATCTAACAGCACCAGCTCGGTCCCGTCGGTGCCGGATATCGCGAAGTTTTCTGTATTAGGACAGATGACCAAAATCTTGGTCAAAGAGGTAGGTTTTAAGGAGCGTCTTAAAGGAGGAGAGAGACGGGGAGAGGTTTAGGGAGGGAATTCCAGAGCTTAGGGCCCAGGCAGCAGAAGGCACGGCCGCCAATGGTGGAGCGATTAAAATCGGATGTGCAAGAAGCGCAGAGATCTCGGAGGGTTGTGGGGCTGGGGGAGGTTACAGAGAAAGGGAGGGGGTGAAGCCATGGAGGGATTTGAACATCAGGATGAGAATTTTAAAATCGAGGTGTTGTTTAACCAGGAGCCAGTGTAGGTCAGCGAGCACAGGGGGTGATGGATGAACAGGATTTGATGTGAGTTAAGATACGGGCAGCATAAAATGAGAACCCCTTGCTGATTCTGTGACACCCGCCCCCCCCCCCCCCCCCCCCCCCCATTCGACCATATTCATTACACATGAGTCTTCTGATTGTGTCCGATAG
The DNA here is from genome assembly GCF_052327205.1 of Somniosus microcephalus. NCBI lineage: Eukaryota > Metazoa > Chordata > Chondrichthyes > Squaliformes > Somniosidae > Somniosus > Somniosus microcephalus. The sequence continues at coordinate 5,904,228 of NC_141009.1, forward strand.
GAATGTCCGATTTCCAGTTTCTGGCCATGCACACCACGACAGGTGGCTCCCAACTGTCCATGTACGACAAGGTCATCCTGCGCAAGCCTGAGCACAAGGAGTTTTTTGACCAGAAATTGCCGCTCTACATCCCTCCGCCCATATTCTCCCGTGTGGATAACCCTGTGGATTATTTCTACAGGCCGGAAGTCCAGCACAGGTCAGTACAGGTGACCGATGTCGGGAGTTGAACTCGTTACATTGACGTGGGGACCATTACAGTCACCAAAATAAGAATGTAGCATCTTCCAAAATGTTTTATTCTGAGCGATTTTTGAAGGCTCCAAGTTCACTATACTATTATACTAACCTATATAAAACACTAGTTCAGCCCCAGCTGGAGTATTGTGTCCAATTCTGGACACTACACTTTAGGAAGGATGTGAAGGCGTTTGGAGAGGATACAGAGGAGATTTACAATAATGGTTACAGGGATGAGGGATTACAGTTACGTGGATAGACTGGAGAAGCTGGGGTTGTTCTCCTTGGAGCAGAGAAGGTTAAGAGGAATTTGATAGAGGTGTTTATTATAGAGTAAATAAAGAGAAACTGTTTCCAATGGCTGAAGGGTCGATATCCAGAGGGCACAGATTTAAGGTGATTGGCAAAAGAACGACAGGGGAGATGAGGGAAAACTTTTTTACGCAGTAAGTGGTTAGGATTTGGAATGCACTGCCTGATAGGGCGGTGGATACAGATTCAATAGAAGCCTTCAAAGGGGAATTGGATAAATACTTGAAGGAGAAAAAATTGCAGGGATATGGGGAAAGAGCAGGTGAGTGGGACTAATTGGACTGCTCTTCGAAAGAGCCGGTGCAGACTCCATGGGCTGAATGGCCTCCTTCTGTGCTGTACTATTCTGAATTTTTAAAGCTTTATCTTTCTAATGCCTCCTCCTGTCGGTTCCCATTGACCAGCAGAGCCAAGCGACTTGCTCCCGGCCTCCGTCTGCAGCTCGTTATTAGCTATTGTAGACAAGAAGGACCAGGGGCAACTGTGAGTGCCCTTGTAGTTCTTTCTCTACTGAAAGTTTCTCGTGTCAGCCTTGGTTCAGTGGGGAGCACTCCCGTCTCTGAGTGAATGCCAAGCCCCAGTCTCGGACTTGAACACATAATCCAGGCTGGCACTTCACTGCAGTGCTGAGGGAGTGCTGCACTGTCAGAGGTGCCGTCTTTTGGATGAGACGTTAAACTGCCCTCTCGGGTGGACGTAAAAGATCGCATGGCAGGATTCAAAGAAGAGCAGGGGAGTTCTCGCAGTGTCCTGGGCAACATCTACCCCTCAACCAACACCGAAAACAGATGATCTGGTCATTATCACATTGATGTTTGTGGGAGCTTGCTGTGTGCATATTGGCTGCTGTGTTTCTCTACATTACAACACTTCAAAAAGTACTTCATTCACTGTGCAGCGCTTTGGAACGTCCTGAGATTGTGAAAGATGCTATAGAAATGCAATTCACTCTGACATCCTAACAACAAATATATATTTTGTTACGATAACGTGGCTAGGAATGACAAACCGATGTGGGAAATCGCAAGCACATCTGCCAACAGCTGGTTATAGATCGGCGCCGTTTGGTTCCGATTAGGCATTTTACAGCCTTCTGGACTCAATATCGAGTTCAACAATTTCAGATCATAACCTCGGCCCCTATTACATTTTTACATATATTTTTTATCCACACCTTTGTTTTGTGCCCCCCTTTTTTTCCCTCCCACATGGCAGCTGTCTCTCATTCTGCCAACGCATTTCACGCCTCATCTAGAGCCGTCTTTTGTCTCCACTAGTCCTATCACCATCTCGTCTCGTTTTCAATACCTCTTAATGTCTCTTCACTTCTCTTTGTTCTCTCATCCCCATTTCCCAGCCCCCAAACTGGCCTCTTAATCTGTTTCATTTCCTGTGCTTTTTCAGTCTTGACAAAGGGTTTCGACCTGAAACGTTGACTCTATTTCTCTCTCCACGGATGATGCCTGGCCCACTGAGTTTTTCCAGCATTTTCTGTTGTTATTTTGCATTTCCAGCATCCGCAGTATTTTGCTATTGTTTAGGTGTAGGTGACCTGTCTGTGTCTCCACTGTCTGGGGACCACGAGGAAGTGGAAGGATAAGGGAACGGTTCCATTCTTGAATTATGTAGGCATTTTATCTGACGTTGAAGGAACGGTGAAATATTTGGTTTGCGTGAACCGGAAAGCAGTCCGGCGAAGTTGTTCAGCATTTTTTTTTGTCTTGTAGGGACGGTCACCATCCTCCGAAACTGTCCAATGAGAATCTGATTGGCCTGGGGCGAGCTCGCCGTCCCCACAATGCCATATTTGTGAACTTTGACGATGCAGAGGTCCCATCCCAGCCTCTTGAAGCCGCGGTTCAGAACTGGAGGAAATTTAACACGCAGGCCACAGACCGGAAAGCTGAAGAGGAGCTGAAACAGGTGAGCGGGAAAGGTGTCTGCCTCGTCTACAGTGGCCCCCGATGCTGTTACTTTAGATCAGTGCCAATGTTCCCGCTAAGGTGCGCGTGCTCACGGCCGCATAGTAATCTGAAAGGTCCCGCGCAGGCTGCTCAGCGGCTTTTACATTGTAAGTACCGCACGTGTGCAGAAATTTAAAGGGACCACGCATTTAAAGAAACAGGCCACGCAGAACAAAGCACAGCTTACAGGGAACATCGATCAGTGCTGCATGCTAACTTTTCGAAGAAGAGCAGGGAGCAGGGGAGTTCTCCCTGGTGTCCTGGCCAATATTTATCCCTCAACCAACACCTAAAACGGATTATCTGGTCATTATCACATTGCTGTTTGTGGGATCTTGCTGTGCGCAAATTGGCTGCTGCATTTCCTAAATTACAACAGTGACTACACTTTTAAAAAGTACTTCATTGGCTCTAAAGTACTGATGGCGTGAAAGACACTGTATAAATGCAAGTTCTTTCTTACACATCCTAATAACAATAATACGGCACCAAAGCAGGTAAATGGAGTTAAGATACAGATCAGACATGATCTAATTGAATGGTGGAACAGGCTCGAGGGGCTGAATGGCCTCCTCCTGTTCCTATGTTCCAGAGAGAATCGAGATATAGGACTGTATCTGTGATCTCTTCCTCCCACACAGTGAGCTCCTGATTCCTACTCTGACACTGTGGGCAGTTGCCAACTGGAATTCAGGGAGCTCCCTAGAGGAACAGGAAGAAAAGTAATTTGAGACACGTAGATCTATTAATAGCTCTACTTTAATGGAGTCCTCTCAGTTGTTCTATAGAAGCTGGGGTCACCCTGTCCCCTAATAACACCCCATGTCTTCTCGGTGTCAGCTGTGGCTCAGTGGGCGGCACTCTCGCCTCTAAGTCAGAAGGTTGTGGGTTCAAGCCCCGGTCCAGAGACTTGAGTCCGTAATCGAGGCTGACACTCCTAGTGCAGTACCGAGGGAGCACTGCAGTGTCGGAGGTGCCATCTTTCAGATGAGGCGTTAAACCATCTGCTCTCTCAGGTGGATGTAAAAGATCCCATGGTGCTATTTTGAAGAAGAGGAGTGTAGTTCTCCCCCTCCCCCCCGGTGTCCTGGGCCAATATTTATCCCTCAATCAACATTACCAAAAAACAGATTATCTGGCTATTATCACATTGCAATTTGTGGGATCTTGCTGTGTGCAAATTGGCTGCCGCGTTTCCCTACATTACAACAGTGACTACCCTTCAAAAGTACTTCATTGGTTGTAAAACGCTTTGGGACCTCTTGAGGTTGTAAAAAGCGCTATAGAAATGCAAGATCTCTCTTGGTGAGCTAGAAAAATAGAGAGCGCAGCTTAAATCCCAGCTTGGCCAGTGTCCATGAATGGAGGCCTCGAGACACTTGGAGCAGCAGGTACCCCAAATACCCTAAGCGCCACTTCTCTATCACTGGTGTAAGAGTGGGGCGCAGCCCAAACACTAATTGTACAGTCATGCATAGTTTTAATTTTTTTCAGTGGTCCAATGAGGTAGCATGTTGCTATAGCGATACGGAGAGCCAATGCTTCACGCGGCAGGTTCACTTAATTTTGTAACAAGACTGTCTGGGGGCCGGTGCCGTAGAATAGAGACAAAATACTTCATAGGGAGAGGTAAGAGGTCAGCGACAAAGAGTTCCCTACACATCGTCAGTCTCGCTGCCCCTACCAGCCAGTTTATCAGAGATCTGGGACAAGTCACCTGTGCACCCATTTGGCCAGGGAGTGGGATAGAGACATTAAAGGTGGAGTGAAAAACCTCCTTAAAAACAAATTGTTATAATAAAATGTTTATATGTGACCATTTTGATATCTGGCTATAATATATTTTTAAAAATCTTACGCCTGCTTGCACTTCCTGTCAACTTTTCCATTATAAATTCCTACGTCCACATTTAGAATGGAAACTGCCTATGTAAACTCATCACGCTGTAATTACACCCTCCTGCCAGTGATGGCGTTATAGCACCTCAGGTTTGTGTGTCTCAATTCCTCAGCCCATCCTGCAGAGAAACTCCTGTGCTCCAACCAGCTCTACTTCTCTGCTTTCCAAATTGCCATAGTTTTGCTAGTTAACCATAAATAATATATAATTAAAAGTATTATATTAAAAATAAGGACAGAATGTATGACTGCAAAATGAGAATTGAATTACATCTATCTGCACGCACTGCTCCAGTTATCTCCTGCCCTCTAACCTCGCTTCATTTTTTGGTTGTTAATTCTCACTGACAAACCCAATATTTATTGCCCATCCCTAGTTGCCATGAGAAGGTGGTAAGCTGCCTTCTTGAACCCCTGCTAATGGTTTGATACAACTGAGTGGCTTGCTGGGCCACTTCAGAGGACAGGTAAGAGTCAACTACATGAAAGCCACCCTTGGTCTTGACTCCCTATGTGCAGTGCCACAAGAAATGAGTATATGTTAAAAAATTAATACTCTAGCTTCCTGAAGGCTCAGTGCTTGGATGGACTACTATTTCTGATATTGAGCCACTCCCGTCTTGAAGCAAAAGTTGGGTGGCTTTCATGTACTATTCCCATCAGCTAGTAAAGGATCACTGGCACGATATCGCGAGCTGTGCAAGATACAGAAGTGTAGTTAGGAATGGCGGAACCTGGAGTCTCACTCTGCGTGTCTGTCTTCTGTCTCCTCAGCACTTTGAAATCCGCCCCATCTGGTCCCGAAATGCAGTGAAGTCGAATATTGACGTCCACCCAGACAAGCTGAAGCTGCTCCTGCCGTTTGTAGCCTACTACATGGTGAGTTGCAAGTCGGTGCTTTTCTCTGGCTCCACCAATAGTCCAGTGAGTGAGTGCACCATCCTGTGTGGTGCTGAGCTGTATCTGCCATATTTGGTACTGAGGCACACAGATCGGGTCAGAGCTGCGTTAGTGACTCAGTCTAAGGATAAGGGGTAAGCCATTTAGGACTGAGATGAGGAGGAATTTCTTCACCCAGAGAGTGGTGAACCTGTGGAATTCTCTACCACAGAAGACAGTTGAGGCCAATTCATTAAATATATTCAAGAAGGAGTTGGATATATTTCTTAAAGCTAAAAGGATCAAGGGATATGGGGAGAAGGCAGGGACAGGGTACTAAATTTGGATGATCAGTCATGATCTCATTAAATGGCAGAGCAGGCTCGAGGGGCCGAATGGCCTACTCCTGCTCCTATCTTCTATGTTTCAGTTGGTCTGCTGTGTTCGGGCTCCGTGGACCTGGACACCAGCCAGGACACTCGTTCCTGATTACTAACCAGTCACCCCACCTGAAAAGTGCTTAAGTTGAGGCCATTAAGTGAGCATCAGATTGCTCTGTTGTGGTGCCTGCCCCCAGTAGTTGAATAGTTGCCAGCACTCACTGTCTTAAGTTCACACAGGAAGAACTGGCTTTTAGATGAGATACTGGAGGGGCTGTCATTCAATGTTCCCTTTCATTTTTTGGGGGGTGCGTGGCCCCTCCAAAATAGCGCATGATTGGTTTTTCCTATTCAATAGACGTCAAACTAGCTGCGCGGGAGCTGCAGAGCGCTGCACGGGAACATTGCTGTCCTTGCCTGTAGGACCGTTTCTCAGTATCGGCCCCACCTTCAAGAAAGAAAGCTGAAGAAATTTGTCAGGGGGGTTTTCAGTTTTTAGTCGCGGTTTGATTGAATTCAGCGACTCGTTTCTGTAGCTTATGGTTTATTGTAGGTTACATTCAGTACATTTTGTTAGGTTAAGCGCTGAGGGTTGAGAGTTCCTTGGTCTTTTATGTAGAGCTTTGATGTGCACGGGGTGGGGTTGGGTGGGACAGATGAGAAAGGGGTGGGTCAGTGTGCTGACTGAGTACTGGGTGGGTGGGGGCTTTGGTCAATGTGAAGCCTCTTGGGACAGTGGGTGGCTGGGGTCTCGCGTTCTGTGTAGCTGGGGGAGGGCAAGGATATGTACAAGCTGCACCTTCGCGCACTTTTCTAATGTCTACAATTGTATCGTACAATACTGGATTCTTACAGAGGTCATGAGCTTGTCTATACGCTCTGGAATGTAGAAGAATGAGAGGTGATCTCATTGAAAAATATAAGATTTGGAGGGGGATTGACAGGCTAGATGCTGAGAGTCTAGAACTAGGGGGCACAGTCTCAGGATAAGGGGTCGGCCATTTAAGACGGAGATGAGGAGGAATTTCTTCACTCAGGGTTGTGAATCTTTGGAATTCTCTGCCCCAGAGGGCTGTGGATGCTGAATCGTTGAGTATATTCAAGGCTGAGATTGATAGATTTTTGGAGCCCAGATATGGGGATCGGGCGGGAAAGTGGAGTTGAGGTCGAAGATCAGCCATGATCTTATTGAATGGCGGAGCACCTCGAGGGCCGAATGGCCTACTCCTGCTCCTAATTCTTAGGTTCTTATGTCTGCGAAATTCCTAAATCCCAGTTTCTTCCACACGAGATTACACCGTGGAACTGCTGGTAGATTTTATTAAAGCATCGGCGCAATCTGTCACACAAACATTGATCTGTTAAATGCTGCAGTGACACCTGGCTGTCTTTCCCCTCCTGCCCCACTCTCTTTCGCAGCTTACAGGTCCCTGGCGAAGTCTCTGGGTGAGGTTCGGGTACGATCCAAGGAAAGATCCCAAAGCGAAGATTTACCAGGTGTTGGATTTCAGGCTTCGTTGCAGCACTAAACACGGTAACTGACGAGAAGGAGAATCCGACTGTGCCCAGTGCGTAAAAACAATTCATTCAATGTGTGTGCAGTACCAGAAAAGGCTCTTGCATGTATTTATTTCATTCCTGCTTCCCCTTCCCCAACTTTCTTCCCTCCTCCAATCTAAGCTGAACTCCCCAATGCAGTACTGAGGGAGCGCTGCACTGTCGGAGAGGCAGTACTGAGGGAGTGCCGCACTGTCGGAGGGGCAGTACTGAGAGAGCGCTGCACTGTTGGAGGGGCAGTATTGAGGGATCGCTGCACTGTCGGAGGGGCAGTACTGAGGGAGTGCTGCACTGTTGGAGGGGCAGTACTGAGGGAGCGCTGCAGTGTCGGAGGGGCATTACTGAGGGAGCGCCGCACTGTCGGAGGGGCTGTACTGAGGGAGCGCTGCACTGTCGGAGGGGTGGTACTGAGGGAGTGCTGCACTGTCGGAGGGGCAGTACTGAGGGAGCGCTGCACTGTCGGAGGTGCCCTCTTTCGGATGAGACGTTAAACCGAAGCCCCCTCTTCCCTATCCGGTAGATGTAAAAGATTCCCTGGCACTATTTCGAAACAACGTGGCAGCCAATTTGCGCACAGCAAGCTCCCACAAACAGCAAGGTGATAATGACCAGATAATCTGTTTTAGTGACTTTGGTTGAATGATAAATATTGGCCAGGACACCGGGGAGAATTCCCCTGCTCTTCTTAGAAATAGTGTCATGGGATCTTTTACGCTCACTGGAGAGAGCAGACGGGGCCTTGGTTTAACGACTCATCCGAAAGACGGCACCTCCGACAGTGCAGCACTCCCTCAGTACTACACCGCGGGTGTCAACCTAGATTATGTGCTCAAGCCTCTGGAGTGGGACTCGAACCCACAACCTTCTGACTCAGAGGCGAGAGTGCTGCCCACTGTCACCTGAATGGTACACTATGCAAATAGCCTGGAGGAGAACAAAGTAAATGGAAACGCTACTGTTAAATGCTAAAGAGGGTGTAGAATTAATAACGTTTTGTTTTACAGGTTATATGCCCTCAGACATGCCGGTGAAGGCAAAGCGCAGCACGTTTAACTACAGCCTCCCCATCACCATCAGCAAGCCAGGTAAGGGGCAGTGAACATATGTAAAATGATGGACAGGAAAATGCCCTCTGGTCCATTAGCCTTTCCCAATATAAGCGGATCCTTTCTAATCAAAGCCTGTGGTCAGCACCATTTGCCCGATATTCGTGGCTGCCCGTGATAAGCGTGCAAGGTGTGGGGTGTGTACTTTTTAACTAAATGTGAGATTTATATCAGACTGAGTGTAGAATTGATGCTCTTTCCCCACCTCTTAGCCCCCCCGGTTGTGAGTATTCAGGATCTGACGAAAGCTCCAACAGTTCCCAACATCCCACAGAGGAGGAAACTGACCATCTCAGGATACAAGCTCAAAGTAAGTTCCCAGCGCAGAATGTTATCGTGGCGATATTGCTCCGAGTTTTTGTAGGGACAGGCACTACATAGAGGGTAGTGCACGGGTTGGAGTGAGTCACGAGGAGGGTAGTGCACGGGTGGGAGTGAGTAACGAGGAGGGTAGTGCACGGGGGTGGGGGTGAGTCACGAGGAGGGTAGTGCACAGGCGGGAGTGAGTCACGAGGAGGGTAGTGCATGGGGGTGGGAGTGAGTCACGAGGACGCTCCATGGTAAACACCTGTACATAAAATGTGGGTACCGCTGGTTTACTGATGTTGGGCCAAATGGTTACTTTTCGCTCCCAAGTTTCCCCTGTTGTTGCTGCCCCAGTCAGCATTGCTTTAGCCATTCCTGCCATGTGCCCTGGCGATCTGACTGTATCCCTGTGCAGTAAAGTGCTTGTTTGAACAGTCCAAAGCCCTGGGTCGCAGTGAAAGGTTGGATTAGGTTGAATCGCAATCCGTGCTTTATAAAATTTGAACGTGCTGTTGACCTGATTCCTGCTGTTATTATAATTCCAGAAGTCGGCCTACATATTCCAAGAGCACACCTTGCCACCTTATCGGCAGATGTTTTACCAGCTGTGTGACCTGGACGCAGAGAGGTACTGACTTGCACTTTAACCTTTTAACAGGAATTACTCACAGGGGTTGCTGGGGAAAAAGTAGAGAATGGGAGAGGGGATTCAGGGGCTGATGGAATGGGGCATGTAAGAATTGAGGGAGTTTGTCCCAAAGACTCGATTGCATTTCCTACTGGTTGAGGGATAAATATTGGCCAGGACACCGGGGATAACTCCCCTGCTCTTCTTAGAAATAGTACCATGGGATCTTTTACGTCCACCTGAGAGAGCAGACTTGGTTTAACGTCTCATCTGAAAGACGGCACCTCCGACAGTGCAGCACTCCCTCAGTACTGCACTGGGAGTGTCCGCCTGGAATACTGGCTCAAGTCTCTGGAGTGGGGCTTAAACCCACGACATTCTGACTGAGGTGAGAGAGCTGCCCACTGAGCCACGGCTGAATCGCAGAACCCAAGTCGTATGTGGTATATCAGTCGCTGTTTGAACATTCCGATCTGGATTACTGTGTGTGTGCTGTAACCTCCAGCAGAATTTTACAGTAGAATTACAGTAACTGTGGGAAAATAAAGAACTTAAATTTCCGTAGCACCTTATCATGTTCTCGGGACATCCAACTGCTGGATGGTGATTAGATGACTCCTCTCTGCAACTTGTTCCCCTCTGTTGCTTCAGTTTAAAGAAGATAATTCATCGCAACGAAGGCAAGGAGACTACGTGTAACGAGCGGGATGGGTGGTGTCTGCCCAAAACCAGCGACGAGCTCCGGGATCGGATGTCTAACATGATTAAAGAGATCTGTCGCAAGAACAGAGCGGGTGAGGCCACCGTCTGTACTGAAAAGAAGTTCTGAATTCTCTCTTCACCTAGCCGATTTAACTTTGTCTTTCACTGGGCTCCCACCTCTGGCTGCCCTTGTTTTCCTGCTTCCCTCCTGTAACTGTGCCCCACTTGTTTCCCCCCCAATCTTTGTTATAATGAAGAGTCCAATTGATCATTCAGCTGTGGAGGCAAGGGGTTGGGAGGGCAGGCAGGTGACCTGTTTGCAAAACATCTATTAACAGTAGCCTCAGGGAGCTCTGCAAGATCCGAGTAAAGCTCCCTCTACACTGTCATCAAACACTCCCAGGGCAGGTACAGCACGGGTTAGATACAGAGTAAAGCTCCCTCTACACTGTCCCATCAAACACTCCCAGGGCAGGTACAGCACGGGTTAGATACAGAGTAAAGCTCCCTCTACACTGTCCCATCAAACACTCCCAGGGCAGGTACAGCACGGGTTAGATACAGAGTAAAGCTCCCTCTACACTGTCCCATCAAACACTCCCAGGGCAGGTACAGCACGGGTTAGATACAGAGTAAAGCTCCCTCTACACTGTCCCATCAAACACTCCCAGGGCAGGTACAGGGGGTTAGATTCAAAGTCACACTCCCTCTGTTTTGTGCAAAGATTGGGCCTCAATTCCAATGTCCAAAAAGTGCTCCAACTACCCCAGTGTGACATTTCAATTCCTCACACCAACCAGCCCATCAAAGTTCATCCTTCTAATACCTTAACCTTTAAAGAAAAGACTTGCATTTATATAGCGCCTTTCACGACCTCAGGACGTCCAATATCGATTCACTTCTAAAGAAGTACTTCTGAAGTGTAGTCACTGTTGTAGGAAACGAGGGATAAATATTGGCCAGGACACCAGGGAGAACTCCCCTGCTCTTTTTGAAATAGTAGCCATGGGATCTTTTACATTGACCTGAGAGAGCAGACGAGGCCTCGGTTTAACGTCTCATCTGAAAGACGGCACCTCTGACAGAGCAGTACTGAGGGAGTATAAATGCAAGTCTTTCTTTGTTTCAGAGAGGCTTTGACATCGGGCAAAAACACCTTAAGAACAATAGATGCCCCTCCCCCCACAATGGCCCAATGTGTTAATGGAAGTGTCAGCTTAGATTTAGTACTCAGATGTCCGGACTGGGGACTTGCCTGGATTTTGTGCTCAAGTCCCTGGAGTGAGATTTGAACCAACAACCTTCTAACCGGACGTCCGAAAGCGCTTTACAGAGGTACTTTTTGAAGTGTAGTTACTGTTATAATGTAATTTGTCCCATCAAAGCTGACTTCCGGTACCCTCACTCTCCCATTTTAGAATCCAACCCTCTTTTAAGCATCCATGAAGTTGTTTGTCTTTCCTGCCCTGCTTAACAGATTACTTCAAACAATTCTCACTCTTTTGAGGAAAGAATTTCACCCCATAGTTCTCTATAGGCTCAGATCTACGACTCACCGTCCCCACCCGTCACGCTGCCTCTCCCCCACCGCCCCCCACCCAATTCTCAAGCCACTTTGGCCCCTTCCTCCCCCTGTCCCCATTCCCTCCCCCCCCCCCCCCCCCCCGCCCCTACAATGCAGTGTGCTCAGGGCTCTGTGACATCAGTTCAAGTTTCAAGCTGAATGAAACACACAGTCTGTGTTTGGCCTTAACCGAGGGAATCTCTCTCACGATACAGGAGTGTGAGTGGGGACTATTCCTCCCTGGACATCTTGTGCCTACAAGATGTGTTAGCGAGTGACCTGGATTATGGTCACCCTCCACTTACATGGCTCAGCGTTTGGTCACTGAGCGTGTTCACACTTCACCTGCGGGAGCTGCTCGCCTGCCTGGTGTCTCTGCTGGGGTGGGGTGGGGAGACCAGGTTGTAATTCACTGCCTGAACCGCTCTGTGAGACTGACTCTGCCTCTCTGTAAATGGATTTTTCCTTTTTTTTTTAAATGGTTAGCTTCAACCTCTTTGAGAAAGAAGCCATCGGTCACACAGGAGAGAGACGAGTACGAATCTGCTGAGGAGGAGGAAGATGAGGAAGAGTACCCGCCGTCGGAAGGAAGTGAAAATGAAATGGAGACTGAAATTCTTGATTATCTGTGATTTGACTGAATGTGAGCTGGACTCGGTGACGTGAGGGGAGAGAGGAGTGATGCTGAATCTGTTGGACAGTATTTAAATTGTCCCTCTTTACTGACGAAGGGTGGTATTTTTACAGCTACTGTATGTAGCAGCAGTGCAGGGCTCCTGCAGCGGGACCAGTGCAGGAAGAAGGAGCTGCTGCGGCTATCGGCTATTCAACCAACAAATCCGTGGCTGCTTGCGGTTTTCTTTTTGCCAAGACGGTTTATTGGCAGCCAACAGATGAGCGAGACCCAAGGAAGCGTTGGTGCACTGGGGGAGAGGTGCTGAGCCCGTGCACTTTGATGCAGCATGTTCTGTCTCTCCATTACATACAAGGAGGCTCGTGGTCTGTTTGACTCGGTAACACAGCAATTTATCAGATTTGATTTTTCCCACATTGGTTACGAGATGTTATGGGTCTATTTTCCATGGTGTGATGGGGCAGGGCATGGTGTTTGGGGTGTGGGCCACAGGTTCATGCTCTCTGTGGTTCCTCGCCCCCTCCCCCGTGACTCCTCACGCAGCGAGTTCCCGTTCCCATCCATGCCTTTGAGCAACAGGCCACTAACTCGCCCGAGCCAACCTCCTGCCAGTGTCCACCAATGTTCCCCCTAAGGTGCGCGGCTGCGCTCCAATCGCGATGTCCTGCGGCCACTCACCAGCGCTGCCGCTGGAAGAGATACCGCACATGCGCGGCCGCGCATTTAAAGGGCCCATGCAGGGGAAAAGATAAGTTACAGGGAACATTGGTGTCTGCAGTGTCGGCACCACAACCGGTTAGAAACATTCCTGATACAGATACAAGGTTAGATGGTGATGCTCTGCTTTTAGGCAGTTTAGTGCATCTCTTGTCTGTACTACAACAATGGGTAGTTACACTCTGGGCCCTTCCACCTGTCCAAGGGAGGGGATTCCCATCTCCTCAGCTTAGGCTGAATTCAAACCCAAATCCCAGAGGGGATGGGATGGTGTGTTCACCAACTGGGGGGGCCCACTGTCTGACGATTGGGGGGTCTACCATCAGACTATGGGTGGGTGGGGTTGTTCTACCATCAGACTATGGGCGGGGGGGTTCTACCATCAGACTATGGGCGGGGGGCGGGTCTACCATCAGACTATGGGCGGGGGTTTCTACCATCAGACTATGGGCGGGGGTTCTACCATCAGACTATGGGTGGGGGGGGTTCCACCATCAGACTATGGGCGGGGGGGGGGGGGTGGTTTTACCATCAGACTATGGGCGGGGGGGGATTCTACCATCAGACTATTGGGGGGGGAGAGATTCTATCATCAGACTATGGGCGGGCGGGGGGGGGGTTCTACCATCAGACTATGGGCGGGGGGGGATTCTACCATCAGACTATTGGGGGGGGGAGAGATTCTATCATCAGACTATGGGCGGGAGGAGGGGGTTCCACCATCAGACTATGGGGGTGGGGGTTCTACCATCAGACTATGGGCGGGGGTGGTTCTACCATCAGACTATGGGCGGGAGGGGTTCTACCATCAGACTATGGACGGGGGGTTCTACCATCAGACTATGGGGGGGGATCTATCATCAGACTATGGGCGGGGGGGGGTGTTCTACCATCAGACTATGGGCAGGGGTGGTTCTACCATCAGACTATTGGGGGGGGGGGTTCTACCATCAGATTATGGGGTGGGGGTTCTACCATCAGACTATGGGCGGGGGGGGGTTCTACCATCAGACTATGGGGTGGGGGTTCTACCATCAGACTATGGGGGTGGGGGTTCTACCATCAGACTATGGGCGGGGGTGGTTCTACCATCAGACTATGGGCGGGAGGGGTTCTACCATCAGACTATGGACGGGGGGTTCTACCATCAGACTATGGGGGGGGATCTATCATCAGACTATGGGCGGGGGGGGGTGTTCTACCATCAGACTATGGGGGGGGGGGGTGTTCTACCATCAGATTATGGGGTGGGGGTTCTACCATCAGACTATGGGCGGGGGGGGGGGTTCTACCATCAGACTATGGGGTGGGGGTTCTACCATCAGACTATGGGCGGGGGGGGGTTCTACCATCAGACTATGGGGGTGGGGGTTCTACCATCAGACTATGGGGGGGGGTTTCTATCATCAGACTATGGGCGGGGGGGTTCTACCATCAGACTATGGGCAGGGGGGTTCTACCATCAGACTATGGGCGGGGGGGTTCTATCAATCAGACTATGGGCGGGGGGGGGTTGTTCTACCATCAGACTATGGGGGGGGGTTCTACCATCAGACTATGGGCGGGGGGTGGTTCTACCATCAGACTATGGGGTGGGGGGGTTCTACCATCAGACATTGGGCGGGGGGGTTCTACCATCAGACTATGGGGAGGGGGTTCTACCATCAGACTATGGGGGTGGGGGTTCTACCATCAGACTATGGGGGTGGGGGTTCTACCATCAGACTATGGGGGTGGGGGTTCTACCATCAGACTATGGGGGTGGGGGTTCTACCATCAGACTATGAGCGGGGGGGGGGGTTCTACCATCAGACTATGAGCGGGGGGGTTCTACCATCAGACTATGAGCAGGGGGGGTTCTACCATCAGACTATGAGCGGGGGGGGGTTCTACCATCAGACTATGAGCGGGGGGGGGTTTCTACCATCAGACTATGGAGGGGTGGGGGGGGGGAGGTGGTTCTACCATCAGACTATGGGCGAGGGGAGTTCTACCATCAGACTGGGGGGGCGGTTCTACCATCAGACTGGGGGGGGGAGGTTCTACCGTCAGACTATGGGGGGGGGGGGTTCTACCATCAGACTATTGCGGGGGGGGGTTCTACCATCAGACTGTGGGCGGGGGGAGGTTCTACCGTCAGACTATGGGGGGGGGGGTTCTACCATCAGACTATGGGGGGGTGGGTGGTTCTACCATCAGACTATGGGCGGGGGGAGGTTCTACCATCAGACTATGGGGGGGTGGGTGGTTCTACCATCAGACTATGGGTGGGGGGAGGTTCTACCATCAGACTATGGGTGGGGGGAGGTTCTACCATCAGACTATGGGTGGGGGGAGGTTCTACCATCAGACTATGGGGGTGGGGGGTTCACTATCAGACTGTGCCACCCAGTGCTCCGAGTGCACCATTTCAGTTATGCCTGTTTTCTGTTTTCAACTCCAGTCCCATAAAGGTTGGTGTTTAAACACAATTTGCTCTTGTAAATATAATTTGTAGTTTAATTCTCTTAACTGTGTCGTGATTATATTTGGATTTTTGGAGGGGGTCGGGGGGAGCGGGGTGTCTCCAGTTCCAGGATGACCTGGCTGGCAATGGGGGATTTACAAACAGTCTCGTTCCCTCTGTGTGGCGGCTCTGCCGTGCTCCAGTACTCAGGCACTGCAGGGGATTGAGCCGCCTGCCTGGCTCTTTAACAGAAGCTGCAGGAATGGAGCTGCCCCGGGGGTTGGGACTCTTCCCTCTCGCCTGCAGATAATGCTGCAAAGCAGTGGGTAGGGCGGTTCAGGGAAGCTTCCCAGTGCTCTGTGCCATCTCCGCTGGTTAAACTCCAGCAATGCTCCGATCCACACTTGGCATTCCACAGGCCTTGGTTTGCCAACCTGTGCTTAAACTCCCTAGCTGTGTCGCTCGGGAGATTACGCATACAAAAGTATGAAAATGACGGGCAGGAAAAGACCGGCTGCTCCATCAAGCCTATTCCACACTCATGATGTCTGGAGCATCACGACCAGACACTTATTTACCCCCCTTCCGCAGCCATGTAATAATGCACCCGATATCTGCACATGGAAACTACTAAGGTGGATTTCTCGGTAGTTTGGTTTGGAGACTCTCGACTATGGAGATGGGATTGTGTGTGGCTCAGGTAGCTCACCTGCAATGTTCCCTCTAATTTTTTTTGGGTGCGTGGCCCCTTTAACGGGCTGCGTAGCACATTCAAATTTCCGCGCATGCGCAGTTTTTCCATTTAATAGCCAGTCAGCCGATTGCGTGGGCCCTCCAGACTGCTGCTCCGCCACGCAACTTAACAGGAACATTGCCCACCTGCCCCTTACAGTCACACTGTTCCCTGTAAGCTGCGCCTTGTTCTGCGCGGCCTGTTTTTTTTTTACTGCACGGTCCCTTTAAATTTCTGCACATGCGCGGTACTTACAGTGGAAAAGCCGGTGAGCGGCCTACGTGGGAACTTTCCAGTTACTGCGCATCTGCGCAGCTTAGAGGGAACATTGGTCACAGACCACACTGTGATAGGAGGCTACAAGCTTCGAGTGGATTGTTTATTTATGGGGTTAATGATGTACAGTTAATCTTGACCTTGATTATATAATTACATCGAGGATTTTTTTTTTTTTTTAACTCAATGAGTTGTTATGATCTGGGATGCTCTGACTGAAAGGGCGGTGGAAGCAGATTCAATATTAACTTTCAAAAGGGAATTGGTGAAATACTTGAAAGGTGAAAAATGTGCAGGGCTGTGGGGAAAGGGCAGGGGGGAGTGGGGCTAATTGGAGAGCTCTTTCAAAGAGCTGGCACAGGCACGATGGGCTGAATGGCCTCCTGTGCTGTATCATTCTATCTTAGTTGCTGCACCCGTGCTGACCTGGTCTGACTCTGACTGACGGACAAAACAACTACAGGAGTGGAAGCAGAAGGGCTGGTTCCACAGTGTGCGGTGTGTGTGTATGGGGGTCCCTTTAAATAATTTTTCTCTTTACCGTTCTTCCCCCTCCTCCCCTGACGGTGTTGATATTCCAAGGTGACCAATGCAATCTGCGGTGGTGGGCGGTGACAACCTAATACAAATAGAAAACATGTAGGCAGCAGGTGACTGCACCTCAGAACTCAAATTAATCTCAAACCTGAGAAATTCTCAGCTGCGAAAGCAGTTATTGGCACAAATGAGAGTGATTTGTGGAGCTGTCTATCAACAACAAGCAGTGACGACAGGCTGCAGGAGGATGGAGGTGCTTTTATTGTGAGGGCTGTACAAATGATTTCCTTTGGTTGCTTTCATGTTCGTTGAGCCTCTTTCCAACATCAAAAGAAAACTGCGAGTAATCCCTGTTTCTTTGTACCTGCCTCGTAAACTGGATCTTATAAAATGAGCACATTGCACTACCTGTGATTGGGGAGCCGCTGGCCTCAACTTCACCCTCACCCGTACTCCCAAGAAAGAACTTAAATTTATAATAGCACCTAAAAAGGCAATTGGACATGTACTTAAGGATTAATCTGCAGGGTTATGAGGAAAAGGCTAGGGAATGGGACTAATTGGATAGCTCTTTCAAAGAGCCGGCACAGGCATGACAGGCTGAATGGTCTCCTGTGCTGTAAGATACTTTGATTCTACCTTTCACATGCTCAGGACGTCCCAAAGCGCTTCACAGACAATGAATTACTTTCGAAGCGCAGCCACTGTTGTGTAGGCAAATGCGGTCGCCAATTTGCGCACAGCAAGCTCCCACAAAGAGCAGGGATAAATGCCCAGTTAATCTGTTTTTTGGTGGTGCCGGTTGATGGATGAATGTTGGCCCAGGACACTGGGGAGGGAGCTCCCCTGCTCTTTGACTAGTGCCATG
This sequence comes from Somniosus microcephalus, assembly GCF_052327205.1. Classification (NCBI taxonomy): domain Eukaryota; kingdom Metazoa; phylum Chordata; class Chondrichthyes; order Squaliformes; family Somniosidae; genus Somniosus; species Somniosus microcephalus. The sequence goes on from NC_141009.1 coordinate 5,921,976, forward strand.
GGAATCTTTTACGTTCCCATGAGCTGGGAGACAGGGCCTGGGTTTAGCGTCTCATCCCAACAAATGGTGAACACTGCTCCCGTGTGCCTGTGAGGCAATACTCATGTTGAGTATTGTCCAAACCCATAGATTGCGCCGAGAGCCCTCAACAAGGTAGGCTGGACTCTTGCATCACTCTCGAGGAAGTGAAAGAAGCCGTACAGGCCATCGCACGTGGCAAAAGCCTCAAAACTAGATGGGCACCCTGCACAGTGAACGTTTTATAAACATCTCCCCTGCACACGAACCCCCATCACCCTCCCGCACGAGGCAATTTGCATGTAATGGGGGCAAACATTTCCTCTATCTACAAAAAACAAACTGCTTGCTACAGGTGACATTCCTTATTGAGACGGAAATCCTGGTGCACAACCCCTAAGCCATTTTGTCCCACTTTGTCTATAGGAAGCATCCACTAGGTCCAATGATTCTGGCTACGCTTGGTGGGTCAGCAAGCCATATCACATGATGTCTGCTAATTTAAATAACCTCTCCTCGGTGGAGGGAGCCATGTTATGGGCTGCTGGGAAAAATTAATCGAATGCAGCCACACAACAGTCAATGGCCACATTGGAGAGGAGAAATCTCCCAGTCTTACTGAAAAAAATCTGTCTTTCTACATTACATATAATGTACAGCACAGAAACTGGCCATTCAGCCAAAATGGTCTATGCCGGTGTTTGTGCTCCACACGAGCCTCCTCCCATCTTACTTCATCTCACCCTATCAGCATATCCTTCTATTTCTTTCTCCTTTGTACGTATCTAGCTTCCCCTTAAATGCATCTATACTATCCACTTCAATTACTCCCTGTGGTAGTGACTTACACATTCTAACCACTCTCTGGGTAAAGAAGTTTCTCCTGAATTCCTTATTGGATTTATTAGTGACTACCTTATATTTATGACCTCTAGTTTTGGACTCCCTTGCAAGTGGAAACATCTCTACATCTACTCTATTGAACCCCTTCATCATTTTAGACCTCTATCCGGTCAGCCCTCAGCCTTCTCTTTTCTAGAGATAAGAGCCCCAGCCTGTTCAGTCTTTCCTGATATTTGGCAACCTGTCCAAAAGGTGGATGGGGCACAGAAAGTCGGAGACCATAAGAAACACCGTGTTGAGCCATGAAAGTCAGTCTTTTGGCAAGTGGTGGAATAGCACAGATTCTGACCCTGTTTGATAACTAAAAGAAAAAGACTTGCATTTCTGTAGCGCCTTTCACGACCACTGAACTGTTGTAATGTAGAAAATGCAGCAGCGAATTTGTGCAAATAGGCTGCCGCATTTCCTACATTACAACAATGACTACACTTCCAAAAAGTACTTCATTGGCTGTAAAGCGCTTTGGGACATCCAGTGGTCGTGAAAGGCGCTATAGAAATGCAAGTCTTTTCTTTTTTCTGACTCGAGGCGAGAGTGCTAACCACCGAGCCACGGTTGACACAGTTGTAGCTGCTGTGGCACCGTCGCAGTTGACTTTGGCTGAACTAAACTGGCGCCGTTGATGCAAATTAGAATTGGCGCCGACTTAGGAAAATCCAACTCTCTAAAGCCTGAGCCTTGAGCTGATATTATTGAGAGTCTGGCTCCGTCTCACGCTCTGCTTGGTGAATGGGGTCAGGCTGTGAACAGGTGGCCAGGAACAGGGTGGGGAGCATAATCGATATAAAATGTTACATTTTAATGAGATGGTTGGTGGTAGAATCCCGCCGTCCGACACCTTGAGTATGGAATGTTGGCTCTTTTCTCCTCAGAGCCCTGACCACTGCTCCCGATCTTTCTCATTAAATATATTCCAGAGCTTAGGGCCTAGGTAGTTGAGGACACGGCCGCCAAGGGTGGAGCAATGAAAATCGGGGATGCGCAAGAGGCCAGAATAGGAGAAGCACAGAGTTCTCGGACGGTTGTAGGAGGTTACAGAGATAGGGAGGGGCGAGGCCATGGAGGGCTTCGAACACAAAGGTGAGAATTTTAAATTGGAGGCAGTGCCGGACCGGGAGCCAAGGTACGTTAGCGAGCACAGAAGGCGATGTGTGAACGGGACTTGGTGTGAGTTAGGAAAAGAGCAGCAGAGTTTTGGATGAGCACAAGCTTATGGAGGGTGAAAGTTGAGAGGCCGGCCTGGAGAGCACTGAAATAGTCGAATCACAGAATCACAGAAACCCCACAGTGCAGATAGAGGCCATTTCGGCCCATCGAGCCTGCACCGACACATATCCCACCCAATCCCCGTAACCCCTACATATCCCACCCTATCCCCGTAACCCCACATATTTTAATCCCCCTAATACTAAGGGTCAATTTATCATAGCCAATCAACCTAACCCGCACATCTTTGGACTGTGGGAGGAAACCGGAGCACCAGGAGGAAACCCACGCAAACACGGGGAGAATGTGCAAACTCCACACAGACAGTCACCCGAGGCCGGATTTGAACCCGGGTCCCTGGCGATGTGAGGCAACAGTGCTAACCACTATGCCACCGTGCTGCCTGGTGGTAACTAAAGCCTGGATGAGGGTTTCAGCAGCAGATGGGCTGAGGCAGGGGTGGAAGGCGATGTTACGGAGGTGTAACTCGGCGGTCTTGGTGATGGAGAGGACATGGGGGTTGGAAACTCAGCTCAGGGTCAAAGAGGACGCCGAGGCTGTGAACAGTCTGGTTCAGCCTCAGACAGTGGCCAGGGAGGGGGGCGGAGTCAGTGGCTAGGGAATGGAGTTTGGTCTTCCCAATATTTAATTGGAGAAAATTTCTGCTCATCCAATACTTGATCCTCTACGTCTACCCTGTTGAACCCCTTCATAATTTTAAAGACCTCTATCAGGTCACCTTTCAGTCTTATTTTTTCTAGAGAAAAGAGCCCCAGCCTGTTCAGTCTTTCCTGATAGTTCTACCCTGGTTTTTAAATGATTACAGTTTTTCAACTCCATTCTGGACGTCCATTCATAGTCATTACGGCACAGAAGGAGGCCATTCAGCCCATCAAGTCCATGCCTGCACTCTGTAGAGCAATCCAGTCAGTCCCATTCCCCTGCTCTATCCCCGTAGCCCTGCAAGTTTATTTACCTCAAGTGCCTATCCAATTTCCTTTTGAAATCAATGATCATCTCCGCTTCCACCACCCTCGTCGGCAGAGAGTTCCAGGTCATTACCACTCGTTGCGTAAAAAAAGTTTTTCCTCACATCACTCCTGTATCTCTTGCCCAAAACCATAAATCTGTGTCCCCTAGTCCTTGTACCATCAGCTAATGGGAACAGCCTTTCTCTGTCTACCTTATCCAAACCCGTCATAATCTTGTACACCTCTATCAAATCTCCCCTCAACCTCCTTTACTCCAAGGAGAACAACCCCAGCTTCTCTAACCTAACCTTGTAGCTAAAATCCCTCATCCCTGTTCATACTGAACCTCTGTTTATTGGCGATGTATTGTTAAGCTGACCTTGAAAGCCAGTCTGCCTCTTGATTAAACAAATGTCTACCCATGTTAAATAATGTCATCATTAAGATATGCTTGTTTACCAAAATAAATGGACCAACCTTGGCGGTGTTATCTGAGGCCAGCGTACACTGCAGGCTATGCATGTATATATATATAATATATGTGGGGGAAACTCAGAACCTGAGTGTGGACCTGCACGATGGCTTGCTGGCAGTTTCTGTGCCTCGTGTTTGGCAGTTGCATCCTCGGTGCTGCAGCAAGAGTTACGGTGAGACACGGCGCTCTGTCCGCTATTCGGTGATTTTGGGGGGGGGGGCGGTGGTGATGGTGAGGAGGGTGGCTGTGGGGTCGGTTGGTACATTGTCCTTTCCCAGGAGGACTTGGGTTTAGCTCTCAACTCACTGTGATGGATGTCAGTCCTGTGGTAACTAGAAGTGCTTAGTGTAAAGGGTTTGGGGCAGCCTCATTCTGATTAGAAATCCATGGGAACCCACACATAAAACAGCCTGTAATTCAGCACAAATTAGCACTCAATGAGGACACAGGAACAGCTGGTGTGGAAAATCCCAATATCACATTGCTACTATAGGGAGTCTCCTCCACTGGGTTAAAGCATGTTCAGGCACATTAGAGGGAGTTTTACTCTGTATCTAACCCGTGCTGTACCTACCCTGGGAGTGTTTGATGGGACAGTGTAGAGGGAGCTTTACTCTGTATCTAACCCATGCTATACCTGCCCTGGGAGTGTTTGATGGGACAGTGTAGAGGGAGCTTTATTCTGTATCTAACCCATGCTGTACCTGCCCTGGGAGTGTTTGATGGGAATGCACAAAGAGCTTTACTCTGTATCTAACCTGTGATGTTGAATGTGTACAAGGTGCTGGTGGGCAGCAGTTCTGCAGTAACTGGTTCAGCCGATCACTAAGGAGCTGGTGTCCTTCTCTGATTCCCTCTCCTTCACTGATTCTCTCCTTCCTTAATTCTCTCTCCTTCTCTGATTCTCCCTCTCCTGATTCTCCCTGTCCTGTGATTCTCTCTCCCTACTTCTCTTATTCTCTCCTTTCATGATTCTCTTTCACTGATTCTCTCCTTCACTGATTCTTTCTCTCCTTCTCTGATTCTCTGTCTCTCTCCTTCCCTGATCATCTCTCTCCATCTCTGATTCTCTCCTTCTGATTCTCTCTCTCTCTACTTCTCTGATTCCCTAATTCACTGTCTCTCCTTCCCTGTAGCTGGGTGTGGTGGAAACTGAAGGTGGTCAAGTGGAAGGAACCAGTAAAAGAGATGGGCTTTTCGCGTTTGTGGATATTTTCAAAGGGATTCCTTTTGCCGCAACTCCGAAGCGATTTGTGAAAGCTGAACCCCATCCCGGATGGACAGGTAACTCATTTCCTCATTTGCAATGCCTTTGGCTTCACTTAAAAACAGATTAAAAAATACTGCACGGTGTCCTTCGAAGCACCCGATCCCGGCAGTGTAGTGAGGTGCTGAGTGGAGGCCTGTAAAGTTAGAAAGTCAGAGTTACCCTGAAAGCTCTCAAACACAGTTGACTGGCTTGTAGTTCAAGGGGTAGCACTTTCACCTCTGAGTTAGAAGGTTGTTGGTTCAAATCTCACTCCAGGGACTTGAGCACAAAATCCAGGCAAGTCCCCATTCCGGACATCTGAGTACTAAATCTAAGCTGACACTTCCATTAACACATTGGGCCATTGTGGGAGGAGGGGCATCTATTGTTCTTAAGGTGTTTTTGTCCGATGTCAAAGCCTCTCTGAAACAAAGAAAGACTTGCATTTATACTCCCTCAGTACTGCACTGTCAGAGGTGCCGTCTTTCAGATGAGACGTTAAACCGAGGCCTCGTCTGCTCTCTCAGGTCGATGTAAAAGATCCCAAGCTACTATTTCAAAAAGAGCAGGGCAGTTCTCCCTGGTGCCCTGGCCAATATTTATCCCTCGTTTCCTACAACAGTGACTACGACTACACTTCAGAAGTACTTCTTTAGAAGTGAATCGATATTGGACGTCCTGAGGTCGTGAAAGGTGCTGTATAAACGCAAGTCTTTGTTTCAGAGAGGCTTTGACATCGGGCAAAAACACCTTAAGGACAATAGATGCCCCTTCCCCCACAATGGCCCAATGTGTTAATGCACTGACTGAGCCTGACTGACCCAGACTCGAGCCCCACTCTGTTGCCAAGCTAGCTGATCTCCGTTGGGCAGCATGCCCCCTGGGCGGGGAAGTGCAAGAAGCAGGCAGGTTTGCTGCCTCTTATTTCTGTGTGATGATCCTCGCTGGAAGCGTGGGTGAAGAGAATTGAATCGAGCTTGTCTGCAGTGGCCTTCACGGTTGATTTGCCTCCCGAGGCTCGCTGAGCAACGGCCGGTTGGGTGAGACCTCAAAGAGCTCTCTGGAAGAAGGTGAGGAATGGAAGGGAAAGGAGTCAAAGAGTACGGTCAACGTAAGGTTGGACTTTGGGAGTATACTTGGTCGGCTTTGACCTGCAGTTATCAGTGTTATAGAATCATTGAATTTTACAGCACAGAAGGAGGCCATTCAGCCCATCGTGCCTGTGCTGGCTCTCTGAGAGAGCTGTCCACTTAGTTTTCATCCCCTGCCCTTTCCACACAGCCCTGTACATTTTTCTTTATCAAATAGTTGTCCACATCCCATTTAAAAGCCATGATGGATTCTGTTTCCATCGCTGTTTCTGGTCCAGAATTCCATGTCCTAACAACCCTCTATGGATTAAAACAAAATATCTCCTAACCTTACCTGGATAACAGATCAGTGAGCAGCAGAATGAATCTACAACAACAGCGCCTTTAACGTAGTAAAACTTCCCAAGGCACTTCACAGGAGCGTAAATCGGACAAAATTTGACCCATTAAATGATATATAAGTGAATACTATGCTCTTGTCAATGACTCACCTCTGATCCCCCTCTAAGCAGGCCTTCTCCAATCAAAAGCAAGCTACTGCGGATGCTGTAAATCTGAAATAAAAACAAAGAATGCTGGAGAACACTCTGCAGGTCAGGCAGCATCTGTGGAGCGAGAAACAGAGTTAACGTTTCAGCTCGATGACCTTTCAGATCTGCTCCAATCAAATTTGCTGTTATGTGTGGTCTTCCTGCGTTTGTTATGGATTGAGTCGAATTAATGCTTTTTACAGTTAACTTTCCCTACATTACAACAGTGACTATAGTTCAAAAGTACTTCATTGGCTGTAAAGTGCTTTAGGACGTCCTGAGGTTGTGAAAGGTGCTATAGAAATGTAAGTTCTTTCATTCTTTCTACTAACTCCTGGTGCTTGTTTTCGTTACCAGGTGTTCTGAAAACCAAAGATTTCAAACCCAGATGTTTGCAGACAACCTTGGCACAGAACGCTGTCTTTGGGAGTGAAGACTGTCTCTACCTGAACATCTGGGTCCCTCAGAAGAAAAAAGGTACAAAAGAACTGCAAAAAAAAAAGACAGCTTGAAACTGTACGCAACTGAGCAACACCTTACATAGGTTGTAAACTTGCTTCAATTTTAGGAACATGCTTCACTGTCCTTCCATCCATCGCTGTTTTTAAAAAATATATATTTTGTTAAGTTTTGTGCTCGTCACGAGAAGCTATGTCAGTGTTGAGAAGTAGTGTCTTTTACACCGTCTGTAGTTAGCGATGGCGCTGAGCATTGGCAGGTCCAGTGCATCACAGGAGAAATGCAGAGTTAAGCACCTCCTACACCATCACAATAATGAGCCCTTAACCTAATCGTAAATCTCCCACAGTTCCACCTCTCGCATCAGGCATTCCTCTGCCCTATCTGAAGAGAAAACATATTTTTTGTAACAATTTATGGGTACATTTATATAGTGGATCTGCATTGATGCGGAGCTGGATTGGGGTTGTTGGCCTCTCCTCGCCAATATGCATCACTTTTAAAACCCTAACTCTGAAGGCGTTGTCTCAGAAGCCCTACTTAACTTCAGTTTATAGATAACCTGTGCTGTACCTGCCCTGGGAGTGTTTGATGGGGCAGTGTAGAGGGAGCTTTACTCTGTATCCAACCCGTGCTGTACCTGCCCTGGGAGTGTTTGATGGGACAGTGTAGAGGGAGCTTTACTCTGTATTTAACCCGTGCTGTACCTGCCCTGGGAGTGTTTGATGGGACAGTGTAGAGGGAGCTTTACTCTGTATCTAACCCGTGCTGTACCTGCCCTGGGAGTATTTGATGGGACAGTGTAGAGGGAGCTTTACTCTGTATTTAACCCGTGCTGTACCTGCCCCGGGAGTGTTTGATGGGACAATGTAGAGGGAGCTTTACTCTGTATCTAACCCGTGCTGTACCTGCCCTGGGAGCGTTTGATGGGACAGTGTAGAGGGAGCTTTACTCTGTATCTAACCTGTGCTGTACCTGCCCTGGGAGTGTTTGATGGGACAGTGTAGAGGGAGCTTTACTCTGTATCTAACCTGTGCTGTACCTGCCCAGGGAGTGTTTGATGGGGACAGTGTAGAGGGGGCTTTACTCTGCATCTAACCTGTGCTGTACCCTGCCCTGGGAGTGTTTGATGGGACAGTGTAGAGGGAGCTTTACTCTGTATCTAACCCGTGCTGTACCTGCCCTGGGAGTGTTTGATGGGACAGTGTAGAGGGAGCTTTACTCTGTATTTAACCCATGCTGTACCTGCCCTGGGAGTGTTTGATGGGACAGTGTAGAGGGAGCTTTACTCTGTATCTAACCCGTGCTGTACCTGCCCTGGGAGCGTTTGATGGGACAGTGTAGAGGGAGCTTTACTCTGTATCTAACCTGTGCTGTACCTGCCCAGGGAGTGTTTGATGGGGACAGTGTAGAGGGGGCTTTACTCTGCATCTAACCTGTGCTGTACCCTGCCCTGGGAGTGTTTGATGGGACAGTGTAGAAGGAGCTTTACTCTGTATCTAACCCGTGCTGTACCTGCCCTGGGAGTGTTTGATATTGATACAGGCTGCCAAAAATGTGTAAGAGTCTGTATCACTAACATACCTCATCTTGATCAGCAGAAAACTCACTGAAAACAAAATAAAACAAATGTTTTCAGTGTGCGAATAAAGTGATGTTAAAGTGGATCCTTGAGCTTATTTGTAAACATCAGTACTTGTAAGCTGCAAGCTTTTAACCATCTACTGTTATACTGGCTTTAGTCTGATTGATCAGATGCAATGAGGCTTGTTTGTCCTCCTCCTTAGTGTCCACCAACCTGCCCGTCATGATCTGGATCTTCGGAGGCGGCTTCCTGGCAGGAGCGGGACAGGGAGCCAACTTCTTGAACAACTACCTGTATGATGGGCTGGAGATCGCGTCCCGCGGCAAAGTGGTGGTCGTGACCTTCGGCTATCGAGTTGGCCCACTGGGTTTCCTGAGCACAGGAGATGCCAATGCACCAGGTTAGTGTCAAGTCCCGTTCACCCATCAGATCCCTCCGCTCACTGACTGGCTCCCGGACTGGCAACTCCTCAATTTTTTTAATTCTCATCCTCGTTTTCAAGTCCCTCCATGGCCTCGCCCCTCCCTATCTCTGTAACCTCCTCCAGTCCTACGACCTTCTGAGGTCTCTGCGCGCTTCCAATTTTGGCCTTTTGAGCATCCGCGATTTTCATCGCTCCACCATTGTCGGTCATGCCTTCAGCTGCCGAGGCCCTAAGCTCTGGAATTCCCTCCCTAAACCTCTCCACCTCTCTCTCCTCCTTTAAGCTGATCCATAAATCCTACCTCTTTGACCAAGCTTTTGGTCACCTGTCCTAATATCTCCTAATATCGTGGGAAGACTGAGATTCTGAAATAAAAATCCGATAGCAGGTTGGTCAACATCTGAAGAGGTTCATGTTTCAGGTGGGACCACTCGCCAGAACTCCCAGCTGCTAACCAGTAGTCCATCGTCCTCACCAGAAGGGTGGAGAAGATGAGTAAATGGGCCAAACCTTCCTGGGAAGAGTTCATAAGAACATAAGAAGTAGGAGCAGGAGTCGGCCATTTAATGAGATCATGGTTGATCTGATCTTGGGCTCAGCTCCATTTCCCTGCCCGCTCCCCATAACCCTTCACTCCCTTATTGTTCAAAACTCTGTCTATCTACACCTTAAATATATTTAATGACCCAGCCTCCACAGCTCTCTGGGGCAGAGAATTCCACAGATTTACGACCCTCTGAGAGAAGAAATTCCTCATCTCAGTTCTAAAAGGGCGACCCTTTATTCTGAAACTATGCCCCCCTAGCTCTAGATTTCCCCATGAGGGGAAACATCTTCACTGCATCTACCTTGTCGGGCCCCCATGTTCATGACACACGCCATTATTAATGAGCAAATCGACCAGCAAGTTCAGGGGATTAACCAAATTAGTAACAATACTGCGGAAGAGGAATTCCTAGAGTGTATACGGGATGGTTTCCTGGACCAATATGTCGAGGAACCAACTAGAGATCAGGCCCTCTTAGACTGGGTATTATGTAATGAGAAAGGATTAATTAGCAATCTTGTGTGAGGCCCCTTGAGGAGAAGCGATCATAATATGATAGAATTCTTCATTAAGATGGAGAGTGAAGTACAGTAGTTGATTCAGAGACTTGGGTACTGAATTTAAATAAAGGAAACTACAATGGTATGAAGCGCGAGCTGGCTAGGATGGATTGGGGAATGTTACTTAAAGGGTTGATGGTGAATAGGCAATGGCAAACATTTAAAGGTCGCATGGGTGAACTACAGAATTTGTTCATCCCTGTTTGGCATAAAAATAAAACAAAAAAGGTGACTCAACATTGGCTAACAAGGGAAATTAGGGATAGCATAAGATCCAAGGAGAGGGCATATAAATGGGCCAGAAAAAGCAGCAAACCTGAGGATTGGGAGCAGTTTAGGATTCAGCAAAGGAGGACAAAGGGATTAATTAAGAGGGGGAAAATAGAGTATGAGAGTAAGCTTGCAGGGAACATAAAAACTGACTGTATAAGCTTCTATAGATATGTGAAGAGAAAAAGATTGGTGAAGTCAAGCGTAGGTCCTTTGCAGTCAGAATCAGGGGAATTTATAATGGGGAACAAAGACATGGAAGACCAATTTAATACATACTTTGGTTCTGTCTTCACAAAGGAGGATACAAATAAACTCCCAGAGGTGTTGGGGAACATAGGGTCTAATGAGAAGGAGGAACTGAATGAAATCAGTATTTGTAGGGAAATGGTGTTAGGGAAATTGATGGAATTGAAGGCCGATAAATCCCCAGGGCCTGATAATCTACATCCTAGGGTACTTAAGGAAGTGGCCCTAGAAATAGTAGATGCATTGCTGGTCATCTTCCAAAATTCTATAGACTCTGGAACAGTTCCCATGGATTGGAGGGTAGCTAATGTAACCCCACTATTTAAAAAAGGTGGTAGAGAAAAAACAGGGAATTATAGACCAGTAAGCCTGACATCGGTAGTGGGGAAAATGCTAGAGTCCATTATAAAAGATGTAATAGCAGAGCACTTGGAAAACAGTGACAGGATCGGACAAAGTCAACATGGATTTACAAAAGGTAAATCATGCTTGACTAATCTACTGGAATTTTTTGAGGATGTAACTGGTAGAATAGATAAGGGAGAACCAGTGGATGTGGTGTATTTGGACTTTCGGAAGGCTTTCGATAAGGTCCCGCATAAGAGACTAGCGTGCAAAGTTAAAGCACATGGGATTGGGGGTAAGGTACTGACTTCGATAGAAAACTGGTTGGCAGACAGGAAGCAAAGAGTTGGAATAAACGGGTCTTTTTCTGAGTGGAAGGCAGTGACTAGTGGGGTACCGCAGGGATCAGTGCTAGGACCCCAGCTATTCACAATATATATTAATGATCTAGACAAGGGAACTAGATGTAATATCTCCCAAGTTTGCAGACGACACAAAGCTGGGTGGGCTTGTGTGCTGTGAGGAGGATGCAGAGAAACTACAGTACGATTTGGACAGGTTGGGCGATTGGAGTATAATGTGGATAAATGTGAGGTTATCCACTCTGGTGGCAAAAACAGGAAGGCAGATTATTATCTGAACGGGAAAAGGGGAAGTGCAATGAAACCTGGGTGTCCTTGTGCACCAGTTGCTGAAGGTAAGCATGCAGGTGCAGCAGGCGGTTAAGAAGGCAAATGGTATGCTGGCCTTCATAGCGAGAGGTTTCGAGTACAGAGCAAGGATGTTTTGTTGTTGCAGTTGTACAGGGCCTTGGTGAGACCACACCTTGAGTATTGTGTGCAGTTTTGGTCGCCTTATCTAAGGAAGGATGTTCTTGCCATGGAGGGAGTGCAGCGAAGATTCACCTTCCTGATACCTGGGATGGCAGGAATGATGTATGAAGAGAGATTGGGTCGATTAGGCTTATATTCGCTAGAGTTTAGAAGAATGAGAGGGGATCTCATTGAAACTTATAAAATTCTAACAGGACTAGGCAGACTAGATGCAGGAAGGATGTTCCCGATGGCGGAGGAGTCCAGAACCAGGGGTCACAGTCTAAGGATAAGGGGTAAGCCATTTAGGACTGAGGTGAGGAGGAATTTCTTCACCCAGAGAGTGGTGAACCTGTGGAATTCTCTACCACAGAAGACAGTTGAGGCCAATTCATTAAATATATTTAAGAAGGAGTTAGATATATTTCTTAAGGCTAAAGGGATCAAGGGATATGGGGAGAAAGCAGGGACCGGGTACTGAATTTGGATGATCAGCCATGATCTCATTAAATGGCGGAGCAGGCTCGAGGGGCCGAATGGCCTACTCCTGCTCCTATCTTCTATGTTTCTATGTTAAGAGATACGCCGTGAGTTGCGAATCTCCAGAGCTTGCTGGTCGATTTGCGTCGCTCCGCCGACTGCTTTGCACAAACGGCATCTCCCCCTCAGCCTCCCCGTTATTTTTAAGAACTCGCTGGATTTCCACATTAATTGTTCTTTAAACTCGTCGCAGAAAGTTAGGGCTGATAATTAAGAGCGCAAGTAACCTTTTAACTACTTGATAATGGTTAATGCAGTGCCAATCAACCTCTCCGGCCTAGAAAGGGAACAATTTAAACTGTGGGGTCTCATTCCTTCAGGTAATGAATTCTTCTGAGAGATTTTAAAAATTTTAAATTTTGCATTTTTGCACTTTTGCTTACTTTTCATTTCTGTCTAATTTTTCTCTCTTTCTTAATCCAATCTTTCTTTCCCTCTCTTTATTTCTCTTTCTGGACCTGTTTTGACTCTAATTCACCCTATTTCCTTCTCCGTCGTTCCTCTGTTTCTTTCTCAATCATGGGTTGAGGAGATATACTGTTTGGTCCCGTCATTCAATGAAGCCCAAGATGCCCTGTGGCCCTCCCAACGCTGTTATCAGCTCACACTTCCAGCAAGTTACAGCGCAAAAAACATTTCAAACTGAAGGGTGCGGGAAAAAGTCTAACTAACGGGGCACGTTGCGAGATGCCCCACTCTAGCAAGGTTTGGCCCATTATCTCACCCTGGTTAGGACCACCTGCCAGTTATTGGTTTTGACATTTTGTGTCGAATGAAGTTCATGTTTTCTCAAAATATTTCTTTCTCTTGAATGAGGATTGTTTTTTGAGGGTGAGACTCCCTTTTATATTAAGAAATGTCCTTTCTTTAGCCTTGCCGGAGTCTCAGCTTGCCTCAATAGGCAGCGCACTCGCCTCGGAATCAGTAACTCATGGGTTCAAGCCCCACTCCAGGGATTTAATCTAGGCTGAATTTTTCTAAGTCTCTTGTGAGTCACCTTGTTGAATGCCTTCTGAATATCCATATTCCCTACATTCTCTTTATCACTTCTTCAAAAAACTACTTTTTTCGAACAAAGGTTGCCTTTAACGAATCTGTGCTATCTGATTAACCTGTGCATTTCTAAATGCTCACTGATCTTATCTCGAATTATGGATTCTAAGAGTTTCCGCACAACTGACATTATACTAATAGGTCTATAGTTAGCCAGTTTATCCTTCTCCCTTCTTGAATAAAGGTATTACACTCTGTGCCATACTGTGTTCTGTTATACTGTGCCCTCTGCGCCATCTTCTTTCTTAGGCAGTCCCTCGGAACCGAGGACGACTTGCTTCCACATTAAAAATGAGTTTGCAGGTGACAGATTAGTCCAATGCGGGACCTACAGTCTCTGTCACAGGTGGGGCAGACGGTGGTTGAAGGGGCGGGTGGCTGGGGTGCTTGGGTTGACTTGCGCTGCCTGCACTTGGCTTCGGCTTGCTCCAGGCTAAGAGACTCGAGGTGTTCGGCACCTTCCTGGATGCTTCTCCTCCACTTTGTGCGGTCTTCTGCCAGGGATTCCCAGGTGTCGGTGGGGATGTTACACTTTTTCAAGGAGGCTTTGAGGGTGTCCTTGAAGCGTTTCCTCTGCCCACCTGGGGCTCTCTTGCCGTGCCGGAGCTCCGAGTAGAGCGCTTGTTTTGGGAGTCTCGTATTGGGCATGCGGACAATGTGACCCGTCCATCGGAGCTGATTGAGCGTGGTCAAAGCTTCGATGCTGGGGATGTTGGCCTGAGCAAGAACACTGACGTTGGTGCACCTATCCTGCTGTGCCCTCTGCGCCATACTGTGCCCTCTGCGCTATACTGTGCCATACTGTGCTCTCTGTGCCATACTGTACTCTGTGCCATACTGCAGTCTTTCTGTGTGCCCTGTTGTTTATCAGTGCTGTTTGTTGTTGATAAACAGGTAACCAAGCTTTGTGGGACCAGCACATGGCCATTAGTTGGGTGAAGAGAAATATCGCTGCGTTTGGTGGGGACCCAAATAAAATCACCCTCTTTGGAGAGTCAGCAGGAGGTGCTAGTGTCTCCCTTCAGGTAACTCGAGTATGACGTTATGACGTTGATGGGTGGTGTGGTGGATTGGAGATTCAGTCGCGATCTGGACTGAGTTAGCTGGCCTGAGGTGGAGCAGCAGTGAGGCTGTTACAATTAGCCTCAGTGACGCTAGGCTAGAGAGGCGAAATAATATCAGCCAGGATTGCTATTCCTCATCATTATCCCTGCAGAAAGTGGTGACAGGATCAAGCTTGACTGTGACAGTTCGCACAGTCGAATTGCCAGCTGGCACTCACTGCTAAGGTTCAAAATTAATGGCTAATTCAGCAAGGTATTAGAGGACAACTTTTTAAAAATTTGTTCACGGGATGTAGGCGTTGCTGGCAAGGCCAGCATTTATTGCCCACCCTCAAGAAGATGGTGGTGAGCCACCTTCTTGAACCGCTGCAGTCCATGTGTTGAAGGTATAAAGCAAGAAAGTAGCTCTACAGATGCCTGAAGGCCCAGGTCCAACAAAAAACTCGTGACATAAAGAACAGATGGTGGGTGGAGAAAGCACAGGAGATCCAGCAGTTAGCCGACAACCACAACGTGCGTGGATTCTTTAGCGCAGTCAAGACCATCTACGGCCCAAGCACCCAAGGCCCTTCCCCACTGCGGGCCAAGAACGGAGAGATACTCATCAAGGACAGAGTAGCAGTCAGTGCCCGCTGGAAGGAGCACTTCGAAGATCTCCTTAACCATGACTCTGTCTTCGACACAAGTGTCCTCAACTCCATCCCACAGCATGCTACCCGCCACCATCTCAGCATAACCCCAGCCCGGCATGAGGTTGAAAAGGCCATCTGACAACTGAAGAACAACAACCTCAGGAGCAGATGGAATCCCCGCCGAGGCACTAAAGCATGGCGGAGAAGCACTACAGGTACGAATTCATGAACTCATTTCTCTTATCTGGAAGGAGGAGAGCATGCTAGGGGATCTCAGAGATGCCGTAATTGTGACCATCTTCAAGAAAGGTGACAAGTTCGATTGCGGTAATTATAGAGGAGTTTCCCTGCTATCTGCCACAGGGAAAGTCATCGCAAGAATCCTCCTCAATCGCCTTCTCTGGCCGAAGAGCTCCTCCCAGAGTCGCAATGTGGATTCTGCCCACTAAGGGGCACAATGGACATGATCTTCACCGCACGTCAGTTACAAGAGAAATGCAGGGAACAACACCAACCACTGTACATGGCCTTCTTTGATCTCGCAAAGGCCTTCGACACTCAACCGTGAGGGATTATGGAGTGTCCTCCTCAAATTCGGCTGCCCTCAAAAGTTTGTCACTATCCTCAGCCTGCTTCACGATGACATGCAAGCCGTGATCCTGACCAACGGTTCCACCACAGACCCAATTCATGTACAAACCGGGGTCAAGCAAGGCTGTGTCATTGCACCAACGCTCTTCTCGATCTTCCTTGCTGCAATGCTCCATCTCACCCTCAGTAAGCTCCCCACTGGAGTGGAGCTAATTTACAGAACAGGAAACTGTTCTACCTCCGTCGCCTCCAGTCCAGATCCAAGGTCGTCCCATCCTCTGTCGTCGAATTACAGTATGCAGACGATGCTTGCGTCTGCGCTCACTCGGAGGTCGAACTCCAAACCATCGTCAACACCTTCACCGAAGTGTAAGAGAGCACAGGCCTTACACTAAACATCCGTAAGACAAAGGTCCTCTACCAACCTGCTCCCGCCACACAGTGCTGCCCCCCTGATTATCAAAATCCACGACAAGGCCTTGGACAACGTGGACCACTTTCCATACCTCGGGAGCCTACTGTCAACAAGGGCAGACATCGACGACAAAGTCCAACACCGCCTTCAGTGTGCCAGTGCAGCCTTCGGTCGCCTGAGGAAGAGAGTGTTTGAAGACCAGGACCTCAAACCCGGCACTAAGCTCATGGACTACAGGGAAGCAGTGATACCCGCCCTGCTGTATGCCTCAGAGACATGGACCATGTACAGCAGGCACCTCAAAGCACTGGAGAGGTACCACCAACGCTGCCTCCGCAAGATCCTGCAAATCCATTGGCAGGATAGGCGCACCAACGTCAGTGTTCTTGCTCAGGCCAACATCCCCAGCATCGAAGCTTTGACCATGCTCAATCAGCTCCAATGGACGGGTCACATTGTCCGCATGCCCGATACGAGACTCCCAAAACAAGCGCTCTACTCGGAGCTCCGGCACGGCAAGAGAGCCCCAGGTGGGCAGAGGAAACACTTCAAGGACACCCTCAAAGCCGCCTTGAAAAAATGTAATATCCCCACCGACACCTGGGAATCCCTGGCCCAAGACCGCACAAAGTGGAGAAGAAGCATCCGGGAAGGCGCTGAACACCTCGAGTCTCTTCGCCGGGAGCAAGCGGAAGCCGAGTGCAGGCAGTGCAAGGAGCGCACGTCAACCCAAGCACCCCACCCACCCGCCCCTTCAACCACCGTCTGCCCCACCTGTGACAGAGACTGTAGGTCCCGCACTGGACTCATCAGTCACCTGCAAACTCATTTTTAATGTGGAAGCAAGTCATCCTCAGTTCCGAGGGACTGCCTAAGTAGACGAAGAAGAACTCCCACAGTGCCTCTAGACTGACACTCCAGTACAGTATTGAGGGAGTGCTGCTCTGTCAGAGGTGCCATCTTTCAGATGAGACGTTAAACCGAGGCCTTGTCTGCTCTCTCGGGTGGGTGTAAAAAATCCCATGGCTACTATTTCAAAAAGAGCAGGGCAGTTCTCCCTGGTGTCCTGGCCAATATTTATCCCTCGTTTCCTACAACAGTGACTACACTTCACAGAATCACAGAATCCCCACAGTGCAGATAGAGGCCATTTCGGCCCATCGAGCCTGCACCGACACATATCCCACCCTATCCCCGTAACCCCACGTATTTAATCCCCTAACACTAAGGGTCAATTTATCATAGCCAAATCAACCTAACCCGCACATCTTTGGACTGTGGGAGGAAACCGGAGCACCCGGAGGAAACCCACGCAGACACAGGGAGAATGTGCAAACTCCACACAGACAGTCACCCGAGGCCAGATTTGAACCCGGGTCCCTGGCGCTGTGAGGCAACAGTGCTAACCACTATGCCAGTACTTCAGAAGTACTTTAGCAAAATACTGCAGATGTTGGAAATCCGAAATAACAACAGAAAATGCTGGAAAAACTCAGCAAGTTTTGAAGAAGGGTCAAACCCGAAACGTCAACTCAAATTTCTCTCCACGGATGTTGCCTGACTTGCTGAGTTTTTCCAGCATTTTCTGTTGTTACTTCAGAAGTACTTCTTTAGAAGTGAATCGATATTGGACGTCCTGAGGTCGTGAAAGGTGCTGTATAAATGCAAGTCTTTCTTTGTTTCAGAGAGGCTTTGACATCGGGCAAAAACACCTTAAGAACAATAGATGCCCCTCCCCCCACAATGGCCCAATGTGTTAATGCACTGACTGAGCCTTACAGAGCAGGGGAGTTCTCCCCAGTGTGCTGGGGCCAATATTTATCCCTCAATCAACATCACTA
Source organism: Somniosus microcephalus (assembly GCF_052327205.1). NCBI lineage: Eukaryota > Metazoa > Chordata > Chondrichthyes > Squaliformes > Somniosidae > Somniosus > Somniosus microcephalus. The sequence continues at coordinate 5,939,806 of NC_141009.1, forward strand.
AAAAACAGATTATCTGGTCATTATCACATTGTTGTTGTGGGAGCTTAGCTGCTGCGTTTCCTACATTACAACCGTGACTACACTTCAAAAGTACTTCATTGACTGTAAAGTGCTTTTTGGGCATCCTGAAGTTGTGAAAGGCGCTGTACAAATGCAAGTCTTTTTTCATCTAAGCCATTGTACTATGTTAGGGGTGCTTAATGTGGATCCTGAGTACAGATCGCAAAGATGAGCTCCAATCTCTCTCCCCCCACCCCCCCCCCCATTAAAAAAAAATCTTCAATAAATGTATCCTACAAGTCAAACCTATTTAGATCTTTCTGATAATGTCTCCGCTTTCTTTCACAGACGTTGTCACCATACAATAAAGGACTAATAAAGCGAGCGATTTCACAGAGTGGAGTAGCTACTTGTGGCTGGGCAATTCAGAAGAACCCACTGCACTGGGCACAGCAGGTCAGTGCAGCTGCAGGAACAAGAGATGCTACCCAATAAATTCTCCTTCAGAAGTTAAGAGTTGAGTCAATGCTAAATTGATTAGTATATTCAAGACAGAGATCGATAGATTTTTGGACACTAAGGGACTCGCGGGATATGGGGATCAGGCGGGAAGGTGGAGCTGAGGTAGAAGATCAGCCATGATCTTATTGAATGGCAGGGCAGGCTCAAAGGACCGAATGGCCTACTCCTGCTTCTATTTCTTATGTTCTTATGATCCAGGCTGAGTTGGATTGGGCAGGGCCAGCATTCAGTATCGATTAGGCACGTTACAGCCTTCTGGACTCAACATAGAGTTCAACAATTTCAGATCATAACCCCGGCCCCTATCATATATATATTTTTTATCCACACTTTTCTTCTGTTCTTCTCTCCCACATGGCAGCTGTCTTCCATTCTGCCAGCGCAATTTACACTTCATCTAGAGCCATCCTTTGTTTCTTAACCTGTCCTATTACCATCTCCTTTTGCCTTGAATATCTCTTAATGTCTCTCAATATCTCTTAATCTCTCCTGCCTTCTATTCTATCACAGGCCTTCCCTTTTGTTCTTTCATCCCCTCCCCCATTTCCCAGCCACTACACTTGCTTAAAGATCTCTTCCATTTCCTGCTTTTTTCCATGTTCTGACGAAAGGTCATCGACCTGAAACATTAACTCTGTTTCTCTCTTCATAGATGCTGCCTGACCTGCTGAGTTTCTCCAGCATTTTCTGTTTTTATTTCGAATTATCTGATTTACTTATTGTGGTGAAAGATGCTATTGCTCCAAAACACACAGGTACAACATGGGCTCCACAGGGTGATTCTCGATCCAGGCTGGTCTGGGGTGAGGGTGGGTGCTTGGTTCAGAGGCTAGGGAATTCATAATGAGAAAGAGCATGTCAAGGTGGAGTCACCCCAGGGCTGTTCTTGCACATCTGGGGAGCAGTTTGCCTCTCTGGCCTTTCAAGCAACAGATGGTGTCTGGCAAGGGGCAGGTCCACAGAAGGAGGAAGCTGACATAAAACTAGGGAGGGTGTTTGGGGCGGGGGGGGCACAGTAAATGTCTCAGTCCTGGATTCAAACTCGGCCCACACTGATGGGACGGCAGACACCAGTCTCTCTATGGCCATAAAGATTGTTGGCACAGAAGTGCCCAATATCTCGGAAGTGCCAATACCACGGAAGTTCTCAATACCACGGAAATGTCCATAACTTGACACAAAGTGGCAATCTCGCGCAATCTCCAGGGTGGTTGATGCAGGAAATGTAAACTAATCACAGTCGTCCGCAGGGAATGCTCTTCTGAGTTTGGGTCTAAGGTACATTCTGGGAGAATAAGTCGAGAGTGCTTGACCTGGGTCTTCTTGATGAGGGCACTGGTTGCCAAAAGTGAGGAAGTGTTAATAGAAGTAATACTCATTGTGTATGAAAATACTAATTCCTGATCTGGTATCTTTCAGCTTGCTCAGAAGGTTGGCTGTCCAAGAGATGACCCTGCTGCCATGGTGGCCTGTCTGAAGATCACAGACCCCAAAGCTGTCACTCTGGCTATTCCCTTGAAGCTTATAAACTTGGAAAGTAAGATACATGAATGGATTATGTGAATGTTCCTGTTCTGTTTGAGGACATTTGACCATATTTCCACAGAAAAGATGGGGAAAAGTGCTACATTTAAATTTTGGGGTCTTCAAAGCAAAATGTGTTCACCAAGTTCATAAAGAATAGCATTGAAATGAAAGGTGGTTAAGCTAGGAATGGGCTGGGTATTGAAGTTGCTTCTCCCAAGACTGAGAACAATAAGTAATTCACTAGCCTGCCTCAGTAATTGATAAATACCTTGCGCCCATTGTATTAGGAGGTCTCTGGTCCTGGGCACTCAACTGGAGTTGTCTGGCATAGGTCATAGAAACATAGAAGATAGGAGCAGGAGTAGGCCATTCGGCCCCTCAAGCCTGCTCCGCCATTCAGTGAGATCATGGCTGATCATCCAAACTCAGTACCCTGTCGCTGCTTTCTCCCCATATCCCTTGATCCCTTTAGTCTTAAGAAATATATCTAACTCCTTCTTGAATATATTTAATGAATTGGCCTCCACTGCCTTTTGTGGCAGAGAATTCCACAGGTTCACCACTCTCTGGGTGAAGAAATTCCTCCTCATCTCAGTCCTAAATGGCTTACCACTTATCTTTAGACAGTGACCCCTGGTTCTGGACTCCCCTGCCATTGGGAACATCTTTCCTGTACCTAGTCTGTCTAGTCCTGTTAGAATGTTATAAGTTTCAATGAGATCCCCTCTAATTCTTCTAAACTCCAGCGAATATAAGCCCAATCGAACCAATCTCTCCTCATACGTCATTCCTGCCATCCCAGGTATCAGCCTGGTGAATCTTCGCTGCACTCCCTCCATGGCAAGAACATCCTTCCTGAGATAAGGCGACCAAAACTGCACACAATACTCAAGGTGTGTTCTCACCAAGGCCCAGTACAACTGCAGCAAGACATCCTTGCTCCTGTACTCGAATCCAATCGCTATGAAGCCCAACACACCATTTGCCTTCTTAACCGCCTGCTGCACCTGCAACGGTGGTGTAGTGGTAATGTCACTGGGCTAGTAATCCAGTAGACCTGGACTAATGATCCAGAGACACGAGTTCAAATCCCACCGTGGCAGCTAGGGAATTTGAAAATTTAGTGGGAGAAGGCAGGGACAGGGTACTGAATTTGGATGATCAGCCATGATCTCATTGAATGGCGGAGCAGGCTCGAAGGGCCGAATGGCCTACTCCTGCTCCTATCTTCTATGTTTCTATGCTTACCTTCAGCGACTGGTGCACAAGGACACCCAGGTCTCGTTGCACTTCCCCTTCTCCCAATCTATTGCCGTTCAGATAATAATCTGCCTTCCTATTTTTGCCACCAAAGTGGATAACCTCGCATTTATCCGCATTATACTGCATCTGCCATGCATCTGCCCAATCACCCAACCTGTCCAAATCATACTGAAGTTTCTCGGCATCCCCCTCACAGCACACACGCCCACCCAGCTTTGTGTCGTCTGCAAACTTGGAGATATTACATCTAGTTCCCTCGTCTAGATCATTTATATATATTGTGAATAGCTGGGGTCCTAGCACCGATCCCTGCGGTACCCCACTAGTCACTGCCTGCCACTCGGAAAAAGATCCGTTTATTCCAACTCTTTGCTTCCTGTCTGCCAACCAGTTCTCTATCCAAGTCAGTACCTTGCCCCCAATCCCATGTGCTTTCACTTTACACACTAATCTCTTATGTGGGACCTTATCGAAAGCCTTCTGAAAGTCCAAATACACCACATCCACTGGTTCTCCCTTATCTATTCTACCAGTTACATCCTCAAAAAATTCCAGTAGATTAGTCAAGCACGATTTACCTTTTGTAAACCCATGTTGACTTTGTCCGATCCTGTCACTCTTTTCCAAGTGCTCTGCTATTACATCTTTTATAATGGACTCTAGCATTTTCCCCACTACCGATGCCAGGCTTACAGATCTATCATTCCCTGTTTTCTCTCTACTATCTTTTTTGAATAGTGGGGTTACATTAGCTACCCTCCAATCCATGGGAACTGTCCCAGAGTCTATAGAATTTTGGAAGATGACCAGCAATGCATCTACTATTTCTAGGGCCACTTCCTTAAGTACCCTAGGATGTAGATTATCAGGCCCTGGGGATTTATCAGCCTTCAATTCCATCAATTTACCTAACACCATTTCCCTACAAATACTGATTTCATTCAGTTCCTCCCTCTCATTAGACCCTATGTTTCCCGACATCTCTGGGAGGTTATTTGTGTTCTCCTTTGTGAAGACAGAAGTGAAGTATGTATTTAATTGGTCTGCCATGTCTTTGTTCCCCATTATAAATTCCCCTGATTCTGACTGCAAGGGACCTACGCTTGACTTTACCAATCTTTTTCTCTTCACATATCTATAGAAGCTTTTACAGTCAGTTTTTATGTTACCTGCAAGCTTACTCTCATACTCTTATTTTCCCCCTCTTAATTAATCCCTTTGTCCTCCTTTGCTGAATCCTAAACTGCTCCCAATCCTCAGGTTTACTGCTTTTTCTGGCCAATTTATATGTCCTCTCCTTGGATCTTATGCTATCCCTAATTTCCCTTGTTAGCCACGGTTGAGTCACCTTTTTTGTTTTATTTTTATGCCAAACAGGGATGAACAAATTCTGTAGTTCATCCATGCGATCTTTAAATGTTTGCCATTGTCTATCCACTGTCAACCCTTTAAGTAACGTTCCCCAATCCGTCCTAGCCAACTCGCGCCTCATACCATCATAGTTTCCTTTATTTAAATTCAGGACCCTCGTCTTTGAGTCAAATACTTCACTCTCCATTTTAATGAAGAATTCTATCATATTATGATCGCTCCGACCCAAGGAGCCTCGCACAACAAGATTGCTAATTAATCCTTTCTCATAATACCCAGTCTAAGATGGCCTGATCTCTAGTTGGTTCCTCGACATATTGGTCCAGGAAAAATCCCGTATACACTCCAGGAATTCCTCCTCCACAGTAGTGTTACTAATTTGGTTAGCCCAATCTATATGTAGATTAAAGTCACCTATGATAACTGCTGTGCCCTTATTGCACGCGTCTCTAATTTCCCGTTTAATGCTATCCCCAATCTCAGCATTACTGTTTGGGGGTCTGTGTACAACTCCCACTAATGTTTTCTGCCCCTTGGTATTTCTCAGCTCTACCCATACAGATTCCACATCATCAGAGCTAATATCCTTCCTTAATCTCCTGTTAATCTCCTCTCTAACTAGCAATACTACCCCACCTCCTTTTCCTTTTTGCCTGTCTTTCCTGAATATTGAATACCCCTGGATGTTGAATTCCCAGCTTTGGTCACCCTGGAGCCATGTCTCCGTAATCCCAATTATATCATATCCGTTTACATCTATTTGCGCAGCTAATTCATCCACCTTATTACGAATGTTTCTCACATTAAGACACAAAGCCTTCAGGCTTGTTTTGTTAACACTCTTAGACCTTTTAGAATTATTATTTACTGTGGACATGTTTGATTTAAACCCTTGATTTCTCTGACTGCCACTTTTGCTTTTCTCCTTCCTGTCTTTAAGAACATAAGAAATAGGAGCAGGAGTAGGCCAATCGGCCCCTCGAGCCTGCTCCGCCATTCAATAAGATCATGGCTGATCTGATCCTAACCGCCAATCTACTATCACAGAACCATCTCCTGAATCTAACAGAATTAGACACACGAAATAGGAGCAGGATCAGGCTACATGGCCCCTGGGCCCGCTCCGCTACCCACAGGGCCATGACCGATCCGAACCTAGACTCATGTCCAAATTCCTGCCCGCTCCCCGTAACCCTTAATTCCCTTTACTTCTAGGAAACTGTCTATTTCTGTTTTAAATTTATGTAATGATGTAGCTTCTACAGCTTTTTGGGGCAGCATATTCCATGGACCTACCACCCTCTGAGTGAAGTAGTTCCTCCTCATCTCAGTTTTGAAAGAGCAGCCCCTTATTCTAAGACTATGCCCCCTAGTTCTAGTTTCATACATCATCGGGAACATCTTCCCCTCATCCACCCGATCCAACCCCTTCACAATCTTATGTTTCAATAAGATCGCCTCTCATTCTTCTGAACTCCAATGAGTAGAGTCCCAATCTACTCAACCTCTCCTCATATGTCCATCCCCTCATCCCCGGGATTAACCGAGTGAACCTTCTTTGTACTGACTCGAGAGCAAGTATGTCCTTTCTTAAGTATGGACACCAAAACTGTACGCAGTATTCCAGGTGCGGTCTCACCAATACCTTGTACAACTGAAGCAATACCTCCCTATTTTTACATTCTATCCCCCTAGCAATGAAAGCCAACATTCCATTGGCCTTCTTAATCACTTGCTGCACCTGCATACTAACCTTTTGAGTTTCGTGCACCAGGACCCCCAGATCCCTTTGTACTTCAGTACTTTCCAGTTTCTTGCCATTAAGATAATAACTTGCTCTACGATTTTTCCTGCCAAAGTGCATAACCTCACACTTTCCAGTATTGTATTCCATCTGCCAAATCTCTGCCCACTTACTTAGCCTGTCTATGTCCCCTTGCAGGTTTTTTATGTCCTCCTCACTCACTACTTTCCCTCCCATCTTAGTATCATCTGCAAACTTTGATATGTTACACTCGGTCCCCTCCTCCAAATCGTTAATATAGGTTGTAAAGAGTTGGGGACCCAGCACTGACCCCTGCGGAACACCACTAGTTACTGATTGCCAGTCTGAGAATGAACCATTTATCCCAACTCTCTGCCTTCTGTTAGATAGCCAATCCTCTATCCATGCCAGAATATTACCCCCAATCCCGTGATTTTTTATCTTAAGCAATAATCTTTTGTGTGGCACCTTGTCAAATGCCTTCTGGAAGTCTAAATACACTATGTCCACTGGTTCTCCTTTATCCACCCTATATGTTACTTCCTCAAAGAACTCCAGCAAATTTGTCAAACATGACTTCCCCTTCATAAAACCATGCTGACTTTGTCCTATTAAATTATGATTATCCAAATGTCCTGTTACTGTCTCCTTAATAATGGACTCCAAAATTTTACCTACCACAGATGTTAGGCTAACCGGTCTATAGTTTCCAGTCTTCTGTCTACTGCCCTTTTTAAATAAGGGTGTTACATTAGCAGTTTTCCAGTCTGCCGGGACCTTTGCCAAGTCCAGGGAGTTTTGGAAAATTATCACCAATGCATCCACAATCCCTACCGCCACTTCCCTCAAGATCCTAGGACGTAAGCCATCAGGTCCAGGTGATTTATCCGCCTTGAGTCCCATTATTTTACCGAGTACCACTTCCTTAGTGATTTTGATCGTGTTTAGCTCCTCCCCCCCCCTTTAGCCCCCTGTTTGTCCAGTGTTGGGATATTCTTAGTGTCTTCTACTGTAAAGACTGATATAAAATATTCATTCAGTGTTTTTGCCATCTCCATATTTCCCACCATTAATTTCCCGGTCTCATCCTCTAAGGGACCAACATTTACTTTAGCCACCCTTTTTCTTTTTATATAACTATAACAACTCTTACTATCTGTTTTTATATTTTTTGCTAATTTACTTTCATAATCTATCTTCCCTTTCTTAATCAATCTTTTTGTTATTTTTTGCTGTCTTTTAAAGTTTTCCCAATCCTCTATCCTCCCACTAGATTTGGCTACCTTATATGCCCTTGTTTTTAGTCGAATACTATCCTTAATTTCTTTACTTAGCCACGGATGGCTGTCTTTTCTTTTACACCCTTTTCTTCTCAGTGGAATATATTTTTTTTGGAAGTTGTAAAATAACTCCTTAAATGTACACCACTGATCATGTATCGTCTTACCCTTTAATCTATTTTCCCAATCCACTCTACTCAATTCTGCTCTCATACCTTCATAGTCTCCTTTATTCAAGCTTAGCACACTTGTTTGAGATCCAACCTTCTCACCCTCTAATTGAATATGGAATTCAACCATGTTATGGTCACTCATTCCAAGGGGATCCTTTACTAGGACATTTTTAATTAATCCTGTCTCGTTACACAGGACTAGATCTAAGGTTGCTTGCCCCCTGGTCAGTTCAGTTACATACTGCTCAAGAAACCCATCCCTAATACACTCAATGAACTCATCCTCAAGGCAGCCCTGCCCAATTTGATTTGTCCAATTAATATGATAGTTAAAATCCCCCATAATTATAGATGTTCCCTTATTACAAGCCTCAACTATTTCCTGATTGATACTTCGTCCAACAGAGTTACCACTGTTCGGAGGCCTATAGACTACGCCCACTAGTGCTTTTTTCCCCTTATTATTCCTTACCTCCACCCAAACTGTTTCATTATCCTGATCTTTTGACCCAATATCATTTCTCTGTATTACAGTGATTCCTTCCTTTATTAACATAGCCACCCCACCTCCCCTTCCTTCCTGTCTGTCCTTCCTGATCGTTAAATAACATGGTATGTTTAATTCCCAGGCACTGTCACCCTGCAGCCATGTTTCTGTAATGGCCACAAGATCATACCCATATGTAGTTATTTGTGCCATTAACTCGTCTATTTTGTTACGAATGCTACGTGCATTCAGATAGAGAACTTTCAAGTATGTTTTCTGACACTTAGTTACTGCTTTTGCCCTTTTTATTACTTTACCTTTTACTCCATACCTTCTGCCCCTTCCTGACACGCTCTGGTTTTTAATTTCCCCACTGCTACCTAAGTCTATGACCTTCTCTGTTGTCATTTTTATTATTTGCTCTCTAGGAACCTCCCCCTCACTAGTTAGTTTAAAGCCCTCTCTACAGCCCTAGTTATATGATCCGCCAGGACTCTAGTCCCAGCACTGGCCAAGTGAAGCCCGTCCCAACGGAACAGCTCCCTCCTGCCCCAGTACTGGTGCCAGTGTCCCAGGAAGCAAAACCCATTTCTCCCACACCAGTCTTTGAGCCACGCATTTAACTCTCTAATTTTATTTGTCCTAGCCAAATTCGCTCGTGGCTCAGGTAATAATTACCCTTGTGGTTCTGCTTTTTAATTTGGCCCCTAGCTGCTCAAACTCCCTCAGCAGAACCTCCTTCCTTGTCCTATCTATGTCGTTGGTACCAACATGGACCACGACAACTGGATCCTCCCCCTCCCACTCCAAGTTTCTCTCCAGTCCAGAGGAGATGTCCTTAACCCTGGCACCGGGCAGGCAACACAGCCTTCGGGACTCTCGCTCTCGGCTGCAAAGAACTCTTTCTATCCCCCTAACGATACTATCCCCTACCACTACAACATTTCTTTTAACTCCCCCCACTTGAATGGCCCCCCGCTCCACAGTGCTGTGGCCAGGTTGCTCATCCTCCCCGCAGTCCCTGTTCCCATCCTCACAGGGAATAAGAGCCTCGAACCTGTTGGACAAGTGCAAGGGCTGCGGCTCCTCCAACACTACCTCCTGGATCCCCGTACCTGCCTCACTTCTAGTCACACCATCCTGACCCTGGCCACGGACTACATCTGAATTAATTAATCTAATTGGTGTGAATACCTCGTGATACACAGAGTCCAGGTAACTCTCCCCCTCCCTGATGTGTCTCAGTGTTTGAAGCTCGGACTCCAGCTCTTCAACACGGAGCCGGAATTCCTCGAGCAGCCAACACTTACTGCAAATGTGATCACCGTGAGCATCAATGGTGTCCACCAGCTCCCACATATTGCAGTAGCAACACATCACCTGATCTCCCATTCTATGTAATTAATTAAATTTATTAATATTATTCTTAAATACCCTCTGCCCCGATTCTAGATGATGAATATCACACCTTAGAAACTATAAACCAAAGAGATTTAAGCTTAAAAAGGGAGAAATACTTACCAACCAATCACTTACCCGCTTTCTGGTGATGTCACACTTGGATTACTTTGTACCTCTCTCCTTCCCTCCGAGTTCCGAGACTGGAGATTGGTACGCCTTACCTGGTCTCTGGGACTTTTATAGCCCCGCTGCTGCCGCTGAGTTCCCGCCGACGCACTGAGGCCTTACCTGGTCTCTGGGACTTTTATAGCCCCGCTGCTGCCGCTGAGTTCCCGCCGACGCACTGAGGCCTTACCTGGTCTCTGGGACTTTTATAGCCCCGCTGCTGCCGCTGAGTTCCCGCCGACGCACTTCTATCCTTGCTTCCCTTTCCTCTGTCTCCCTGCACAGGTTCCCAACCCCCTGCCATTTTAGTTTAAACCCTCCCCAACAGCACTAGCAAACACTCCACCTAGGACATCAGTCCCGGTCCAGCCCAGGTGCAAACCATCCAGTTTGTACTGGTCCCACCTCCCCCAGAACCGGTTCCAATGTCCCAGGAATTTGAATCCCTCCCCCTTGCACCATTCCTCTAGCCACGTATTCATCTGAAATATCCTTCTATTTCTACTCTGACTAGCACGTGGCACTGGTAACAATCCTGAGATTACTACCTTGGAGGTCCTATTTTTTAATTTACCTCCTAACTCCCTATATTCAGCTTTTAGGACCTCATCCCGGTTTTTACCTACAGGAAACTCTCGATTTACCGGCACCTAAATAACCGGAAACCTGTTAACCGGCAAAATTCAGGAGTAGGTTCAGGTAAGTTTTACTTCATATTAGTGGCAGTTCCTGGAGCTGTGGCTGTGTCACTGGGGTTCCTGCACTTATTGCTAAGCAACAGGGATGCTTGGTCTGTGGCCGGGGTTCCTGCAGCTGTTGCTAAGCAACAGGGAAGCCTGGATTTGTTGCTGTGTACGGAGCTCTCGTACCTTTTAAACTATACCTCTCTGTAATCCGGAGTTTTTGATAAACCGGCACCACGCTGGTCCCGTCGGTGCCGGATAAAAAAGAGTTTCCTGTATATCGTTGGTGCCTATATGCACCACGACGACTGGCTGTTCACCCTCCCCCTCCAGAATGCCCTGCAGCCGCTCCGAGACATCCTTGACCCTTGCACCAGGGAGGCAACATACCATCCTGGAGTCTCGTTTGCGGCTGCAGAAATGCCTATCTATTCCCCTTACAGTAGAATCCCCTATCACTAAAGCTCTCCCGCTCTTTTACCTCCCGTCCTGTGCAGCAGAACCACCCACGGTGCCAGGAAGTTGGCTGCTGCTGCCTTCCCCCGATAAGCCATCTCCCTCAACAATATCCAAATTTGTATATCTGTTTTAGAGGGGGGTGGCCACAGTGGACCCCTGCACTACCTGCCTGCGCCTACTACTCTGCCTGGTGGTCACCCATTCCCTTCCTGCCTGTGCAGCCTTTACCTGCGGTGTGACCAACTCCCTAAATGTGCTATCCACGATATCTTCAGCATCGCGAATGCTCCAGTATGTATCCATTCGCAGCTCCAGCGCCACAATGCGGTCTGTCAGTAGCTGCAGCTGGATACACTTCCCTCAGGTAGAGGAAAACAGAGACAGAAACAGTCACTAACAGGCAGTTGTGAGGGGGAAAGCTTTCACCAGACTCAAGATTAGAATGCAAAATTTTAAGTTATTTTGTTGGAGTCAAGCAACATAACCCACTGATGTATGGAAGCATTGTGTGGTCATTATTTGTATAAGTATGTGAAGAAAAGTTGTAACTGTCAGAACTGCTTCTTTGTATGTTCATATGCTGTGGAATAAAGCAGCTTAACGATTCATATTTGGCTTCACCTTACCCAGTATGTTCTCGTTCTGCCTTTGAAAAGGATGGAGGCGCTCACGTGGGGGTATGTGTAAAAGACACAATATCCAGTTGAGAACACAAAGGGGTCCTATTGTTACATCCCTGGGCTACACTGTCAGATAGTTAGATATTAGGCAGTGTGGGAACACTCCTGAACATAAGGTGCTCAGACCACTTACGGGAGTGACGAGCACAGTGGTGCCCAAGAGAATATCTAAGGCAAGACTCTAACTTGTAACAGGACAAAGATTGCGTGCTCAGCCCAACTTTGGAAGAGGGTATGGAGTCACCTGTGCCTCAGAATGTCCCATTGTCCCACCTGAGCAAAGGTGTGTGGGGTGCAGAGCCTGTTTGTGGGGTGCAGCCAGTCTGAGTGAATAAAATGGAGAACAAGGTTGATTAAATATATATATATTTTAAAACTGTGCAAGTTTCTTGGTGTGCCTGAAATAAACCATAAATGCACTGACCTCAATCCAACATGTAGAGTCATGTTGACAGGGCCATTGTAACTGGCAACATGCTAAGAGCTCCTAGTGGCCTAAACACAGAGCTGCAAAAAGAAATGGGATTGGTCACTCAATGACATCTTCCCTTCACTAATTTCACAATCTATCTCTACATATTCACTATTGTTGAGTAAAAACAGTCGCTCAGAAAAGTTGCTTTTGTAGGAGTTTATTGCAGAGGATCTGTTGCAATGGGCACTTTGCCTCTCTCCTCTGGAAATCCAACCCCCCGCCCCACATTCAAAAGCTTTTTCTTCTACATAAAATTTTACAGCGCAGAAACAGGCCATTCGGCCCAACTAGTGTTTATGCTCCACACGAACCTCCTCCCACCCTACTTCATCTCACCCTATCAGCATAAGCTTCTATTCCATTCTCCCTCATGTGTTTAGCTAACCGCCCCTTAAATGTATCTATACTATTCACCTCAACTACTCCTTGTGGTAGCGAGTTCCACATTCTCACCACTCTCTGGGTAAAGAAGTGTTTTGATTCTCCCTCCCCCTTCTTCCCTTCTGCTCAGTGTTTACTGCTTGATTCCATTGGTCTGTAAAATGCTCTGAGACCTCCTTCTGCACAGGAGGGCCACAGAAAGGGCAAGATGTTGTTGAACTTCCTGTAGCAGCCAATGCGTTGCCATTTGAAGCAAGTTATCGGGGCAGGAAACGAGACTGCCTCAAAAACTCCTGATATGGCAGCAGTTCGCTATTGAGTAGGGAATGAGTTCACAGTATTATTTTGCACTGAAGAGAGTGGAACTGACTGACTGACTCCTCCCTTTCTTTTCATCTTGTAGCTCCACTTGTATTCTACCTGATATGGGCTCCCGTCATCGATGGAGACTTCATTCCTGATGAGCCAAAGAAGCTATACCACAATGTTGCTGGTATCGATTACATCGCCGGTGTTAACAATATGGATGGACATCTGTTTGCTGGCTTGGATGTTCATTCAATCAATCAGGCTTGGCTAGGAAAGACCTACCCGTAAGGAACACGGCTTATTTAATTGAGTGTGTTGCTTTTTTTTGTTGTTGTCAAGGTTGAGACTCCCTCTTAAGGCACTTCTTTCCCTTCCCTGAGTCTCTACATCACACACAAGTCTTAGAAAGAAAGACTTGCATTTATATAGCACCTTTCACAACTGCCAGACGTCCCAAAGCACTTTACATCCAATGAACTACTTTTGTAGTGTAGGAAATGCGGCAGCCAATTTGCGCACAGCAAGCTCCCACAAACAGCAATATGATAATGACCAGATAATCTGATTTAGTGATGTTGGTTGAGGGATAAATATTGGCCCCAAGACACCAGGAATAACTCCTCTGCTCTTCTTTGAAATAGTGCCATCCACCCGAGAGAGCAGATGGGGCCTCGGTTTAACGTCTCATCCCGAAAGACGACACCTCCAACAGTGCAGCACTTCCTTAGTACTGCACTGTTGTGTCAGCCTAGATTTTTGTGCTCAAGTCTCTGGAGTTGGACTTGAACCCTCAACCTTCTGACTTAGAGGCAAGAGTGCTACCCACTGAGCCACAGCTTCTCTCAGACCAGATGGTTGGAGGGCTGCAAGAGGTTGCTGGAGGTGACTCCCCTGACTCCTTTCAAACCTCTTTGTGAAGAAGAGGTTCAGAACTCAGTGGGGATTGGGGGCTTAAATGCACTTCCCACTGCTGCATTATTTATATTGTGAAGCTCCGCTCCAGTGGTATCATGAAAGAGACAACTTCTACATGAAATGGTTCAAGCGGTCGCTGTCCAGCATCAGGAAGCATAAAAAGAAGATGGAGAGACATCAGTAGGTGTACAGGTAACCCTTCCTTTAACTAAGGTTGTGTGTGGGGGCGGCTACAAAACCTAACCCCGACAGCCCTTTACATGCATTTCTTCAGAGTAACTTTCAGGAAAACATTTTTTAAAATTAATCTACGTGAACCTGGTAGCAAGCTAATTCAGTACTACAGTGCAGGGAACAGACATGGGTTTACATCCTGCCCCTCCCAGCTGCCGGTCTTGAGTGGTTTCCAATAAGGGGGCACAGAGTGGCATCTCCCAGCAGAGGCAAGTTCATGACTGGGCAGTCTCCGGGGAGTCATTGTAGCTGGCCAACATGGGCCACCAGGCCAACTGAGACAAAGAATAGGGGATAAAATATATATATTTTTAATTTATTCGTTTATGGGATGTGGGCGTCGCTGGCGAGGCCAGCATTTATTGCCCGTCCCTAGTTGCCCTCGAGAAGGTGGTGGTGAGCCACCTTCTTGAACCGCTGCAGTCCGTGTGGTGAAGGTACTCCCACAGTGCTGTTAGGTAGGAAGTTGAAGGACTTTGACCCAGCGACGATAAAGGATCGGCGATATACTTCTAAGTCAGGATGGTGTGTGACTTGGAGGGGAACTTGGAGGCGGTGGTGTTCCCATGCACCTCCTGCTCTTGTCCTTCTAGGTGGAAGAGGTCGCGGGGAGGTGGTTAGACTCTCGCTTGTTGGAGTTAGTCATTGCCTGGCACTTCTGTGGCGCGAATGTTACCTGCCACTTATCAGCCCAAGCCTGAACGTCGTCCAGGTCTTGTTGCATGCGGGCATGGACTTCTTCATTATTTGAGGAGTTGTGAATGGCGCTGAACACTGTGCAGTCATCAGCGAACATCTGCATTTCTGACCTTATGTTGGAAGGAAGGTCATTGATGAAGCAGCTGAAGATGGCTGGGCCTAGGACTCTGCCCTGAGGAACTCCTGCAGCGATGTCCTGGGGCTGTGATGATTGACCTTCAACCACCACAATCATCTTCCTTTGTGCTAGGTATGATTCCAGCCAGTGGAGTGTTTTCCCCCCCATTCCCATTGACTTCAGTTTTACTAGAGCTCCTTGATGCCTCACTCGGTCAAGTGCTGCTTTGGAATTCAGCTCTTTTGTCCATGTTTGGATCAAGGCTGTAATGAGGTAGGGAGCAGAGTGGTCTTGGCAGTACTCAAACTGGGCATCCGTGAGCCAGTTATTGGTGAGTAAGTGCCGCGTGATAGCACTGTCGATGACACCTTCCATCACTTTGCTGATGATTGAGAGTAGACTGATGGAGCGGTAATTGGCCAGGTTGGATTTGTCCTGCTTTTTGTGGACAGGACATTGTCGGATAGATGCCAGTGTTGTAGCTGTATTGGAACAGCTTGGCTAGAGGTGTGGCTAGTTCTGGAGCACAAGTCTTCAGCACGATAGCCGGGATGTTGTCGGAACCCATAGCCTTTGCTGTATTCAGTGCACTCAGTAGAAAGTTAAAAATATTAATTTAAAAGAAAATAAACACTATTCTGTGCAGACTTTTGGTAGACATATCCATTTCATATTGGTGATTGAGGCAAAGAGTACATGGACGGATTGGACAGGTGGATGTAGAAGATGGTGCAATGGTCAACGTACACAATATGTTGACTTGTTTTTGAATAAAAACCTATCCTGTGATTCACTACCATTGCAACATCAACCCTTGAAAATGAGTAATTTATCTGTATACTTGGAAAAAAGAATTGTCCACATAATATCCCCATGAACTTGAATGTTTATTGCAAGGGGGTTGAAGTACAAGAGTAAGGAAGTCTTACTACAATTGTACAGGGCTTTGGTGAGACCACACCTGGAGTACTGTGCATAGTTTTGGTCTCCTTATCTGAAGAAGGACATACTTGCCTTAGAGGTGGTGCAACAAAGGTTCACTAGATTGATCCCTGGGATGAGAGTGTTGTTCTATAAGGGGAGATTGAATAGATTGGGCCTATATTCTCTGGAATTTAGAAGAATGAGAGGTGATCTCATTGAAACATATAAGATTCTGAGGGGGATTGACAGGGTAGATGCCGAGAAATTGTTTCCCTTGGCTGGAGAGACTAGGACTAGAGGGTATAGTCTCAGGATAAGGGGTCGACCATTTAAGACTGAGGTCCAAAGATGTGCGGGTTAGGTTGATTGGCTATGATAAATTGACCCTTAGTGTTAGGGGGATTAAATACGTGGGGTTACGGGGATAGGGTGGAATATGTGTTGGTGTAGGGGGTTACAGGGATCGGGTGGGATATGTGTCGGTGCAGGCTCGATGGGCCGAAATGGCCTCTATCTGCACTGTGGGGTTTCTGTGTGATTTCTGTGTGAGGAGGAATTTCTTCACTCAGAGGGTTGTAAATCTTTGGAATCCTCTACCCCAAAGGGCTGCGGATGCTGAATCATTGAGTATATTGACGGCTGAGATAGATAGATTTTTGGATTCTAGGGGAATCAAGGGATATGGGGATCGGGCGGGAAAGTGGAGTTGAGGACGAAGATCAGCCATGATCTAATTGAATGGCGGAGCAAGCTCATGTGCCCTATGGCCTACTCCTGCTCATATTTCTTATGTTCTTATGTTATGTTGACATCTACAGGAGCGACCTGTATAACCTCATTAGAGGTCTGACTGTAGACACGAGAGGACAAGGTACCAACATTACTTATGCGTACTACACCAGGGACTGGCCTTCTAATCCAAGTCAAGAGACCATTAAAAAGACAGTGGTGGAGCTGGAGACGGACATCCTCTTCTTGGTCCCCACCCAACTGGCACTGGATCTTCATTATCAACATGCTCAGTAAGTTACCTGCCAGACATTTCCAGCTGTGGTCACATCTTGTGTGTCCAAGCAAGTGGTGAGGTGTTGGAAGAGGTGGGAACTATCAGACTGTACCACTATGTGAGGGAGGGGAGGATGGACCCAACTAACCACTGGGCACGATATCTACCCAACACTCTGGTCCAATAACACAGGCTACTGAGTCATGAGTATGGTTCATCAATATCATATCCATATACTTCCACTGGAAGACTACAGAAGTATTTTGTTTGAAAACTATATTGTTATTTTCTTAAATGTTTTCTTTTTTTTAAAAAAGGTTCTCTACTCTTTTCCCACCTGAGTCTCCCTGTACTGTTCACAGTTGGATGGACAGGCTGCCTTTGCTCCCAGTCTCTTGGCAGTCCTGCGCTGAATATGGTACAAACACAGCCGGGTTGGGGGGGGGGGGTCTCTTTCTTTGATCTTTT
Organism: Somniosus microcephalus; assembly: GCF_052327205.1. NCBI lineage: Eukaryota > Metazoa > Chordata > Chondrichthyes > Squaliformes > Somniosidae > Somniosus > Somniosus microcephalus. The sequence continues at coordinate 5,957,111 of NC_141009.1, forward strand.
CCTTCTTCCCCGTGGAACTGTCTGGCCGTTGTTGGACACCTCACCATAGCTGATGTCAGGAATTCGGGGATGAGAGTGGTGAGAACCTGCAGCCCCTACAGCAGCTGCTCGTCCAGGGGAAGCTAGTTAAGTACATGAGGGAGAGAGCAATAGAAGGATAGGGTGAGATGAAGTAAGGCGGGAGGAGGTTCGTGTGGAACATAAACACCGGCATAGACCAGTTGGGCTGAATGGCCTGTTTCTGTGCTGTAAATTCTATGTAATATTGCATTTTTAAAACCTGTGTTTAACAACATTTTTAACTTGAAATTTTCCCTCCATATTTTTTCACCTGTGCTTACATTTCCTCCTCTTGTAATTTCTTCTCCTTCCTTCCTTTCCTCACTCCTTCTCTCCCAGGGGAGCACAGACGTTCAGCTACCTGTTTTCCTACCCCTCCCGGGCTCCTATTTTTCCCAACTGGTTGGGGGCTGATCACGCCGATGACCTCCAGTACGTCTTTGGAAAACCATTTGCCACTCCGCTCGGATACCGACCAAGAGACAGAGATGTCTCGAGACATATGATCGCCTACTGGACCAACTTTGCCCACACTGGGTAAGGAAACAGAATAAAAAAGAACCTGCATTTCTATAGTGCCTTTCGTGATCTCAGGACGTGCCAAAGCGGTTTAGAGTACTTTTTGAAGTGTAGTCACTGTTGTAATGTCGGAAGCTCGGCAGCCAATTTGCACACAGCAAGCTCCCACAAACAGCAATGTGATTACCAGATCATCTGTTTTTTTGTGATGTTGGTTAAGGGGTAAATATTGGCCCAGGACACCGGTGTGAATTCCCCTGCTTTTCTTCAAAATAGTGCCGCAGGATCTTTTACGTCCACCCCAAAGGGCAGACGTGGCCTCGGCTTAACATCTCATCCGAAAGACAGTGCCGCACTCCCTCAGTACTGCACTGGGAGTGGGACTTGAACCCATGACCTGACTCCGAGGCGAGCGTGCTACCCATTGAGCCACAGCTGAATTAAATCAGCATGAGCTGATGCAACAGTTGGTATTTCTAAATAGACAGGCCCAGGTGTTTTTGGTTATTTCCTCTTGGGTTGGACTGACTTTTGTTCACATGGGTGACCTATAGTTGCCATCATTTACACTTACACTAAAACAATTTGATTTTTTAAAATTCTCGTGATGTGGATGATGATGCATTTATTGCCCATCCCTTATTGTTACAAAGGATTAAGTGAGTGGGCAAAACTATGGCAGATGGAGTTCAATGTAGGGAAGTGAGAGGTCATCCACTATAGATCCAATAAAAATCAATCTAAATATTTTCTTAATGGCGAGAGACTAGGTGCTGTGGAGGAGCAAAGGGATTTGGGTGTCCAGGTACACAACTCACTAAAAGCTTGTAGATAGGTAACAAAATGTTATCAAAAAGGCTAATGGAATGTTGGCCTTTATTTCAAGTGGGTTGGATTACAAAGGGGAGGAAGGGATGCTTCAGTTGTACAGAGCCTTGGTCAGACCCCTTCTGGAGTAACTGGGTTCAGTTCTGGGCCCCGCACCTCAGGAAGGATATATTGGCCTTGGAGAGGATACAATGCAGATTCACCAGAATGATAGCACAGACTAAAGGATTAAATTGAGGACAGGTTGCATAGACTAGGCTTGTATTCCCTTGAGGTTAGAAGGTTAAGGGGTGATCTAATCGAGGTGTTTAAGATGATAAAAAGGATTCAATAGGGTAGATACAGAGAAACTATTTCCTCTGGTGGGGGAATCCAGAAGAAGTGGGCATAATCTTAAAATTAGAGCTAGGCCATTCAGGGGTGAAATCAGGAAACACTTTTTCCACACAAAGGGTAGTGGTAATTACAGAGAGGTACAAGAATTATAGAGCAGTAATAATGGGGGACTTCAACTATCTTAATATAGATTGGGGTCATACTAGTGTAAAGGGCAGAGAAGGGGAAGAATTTCTGAAGTGTGTTCAGGAGAGCTTTCTTGATCAGTATATTTCCGGCCCGACGAGGGAGGAGGCATTGCTGGATCTGGTTCTGGGGAATGAGGCGGGTCAAGTGGAGCAAGTGTCAGTAGATGAACATTTAGGGAACAGTGATCATAGTATCATAAGGTTTAGATTAGCTATGGAAAAGGACAGGGAGCAATCTAGAGTAAAACTGTTTAACTGGGGGAAAGCCAATTTCAGTGGGATGAGAACGGATCTGGCCCGAGTAAACTGGAATCAAAGATTGGCAGGCAAAACTGTAATGGAACAATGGGCTGCCTTTAAAGAGCAAATAGTTCAGGTACATTCCCACTAGGGGGAAAGGTACGGCAACTAAAGTCAGGGCTCCCTAGATGATAAACAGATAGTGAATATGATGAAGCAGAAAAAGAGCGTGTGTGACAGATGTCAGGTTGCAAATACATCTGAGAATCAGGCTATGTATAGAAAGGTCAGAGGAGAAGTGAAAAAGAAAATAAGAGGGGCAAAGCGAGGGTATGAGAATAGAATGGCAGCCAACATAAAAGGTAATCCAAAAGTCTTCTACAAGCATATAAATAGCAAAAGGGTTATAAGAGGAGGGGTGGGACCAAAAAGGAGACCTATGCATGGAGGCAGAGGGTATGGCTAAGGTACTAAATGAGTACTTTGCATCTGTCTTCACCGAAGAAGAGGATGCTGCCATAAACACAGTGAAGGAGGAGGTAGTGGAGACACTTGATAGGATAAAAATTGATAAAGAGGTATTAGAAAAGGTAAATTATGCTTGACTAATCTACTGGAATTTTTTGAGGATGTAACTGGTAGAATAGATAAGGGTGTATTTGGACTTTCAGAAGGCTTTCGATAAGGTCCCGCATAAGAGATTAGCGTGCAAAGTTAAAGCACACAGGATTGGGGGCAAGGTACTGTCTTGGATAGAGAACTGGTTGGCAGACAGGAAGCAAAGAGTTGGAATAAACGGGTCCTTTTCCGAGGCAATGGCTAGTGGGGTCGGTGCGAGGACCCCAGCTATTCACAATATATATAAATGATCTAGACGAGGGAACTAGATGTAATATCTCCAAGTTTGCAGACGACACAAAGCTGGGTGGGCGTGTGTGCTGTGAGGAGGATGCTGAGAAACTCCAGTATGATTTGGACAGGTTGGGTGATTGGGCAGATGCATGGCAAATGCAGTATAATGTGGATAAATGCGAGGTTATCCACTTTGGTGGCAAAAACAGGAAGACAGATTATTATCTGAACGGCAATAGATTGGGAAAAGGGGAAGTGCAATGAGACCTGGGTGTCCTTGTGCACCAGTCGCTGAAGGTAAGCATGCAGGTGCAGCAGGCGGTTAAGAAGGCAAATGGTATTTTGGCCTTCATAACGAGAGGATTTGAGTACAGGAGCAGGGATGTCATGCTGCAGTTGTACAGGGCCTTGGTGAGACCACATCTTGAGTATTGTGTGCAGTTTTGGTCATCTTATCTGAGGAAGGATGTTCTTGCCATGGAGAGAGTGCAGCGAAGATTCACCAGACTGATACCTGGGATGGCAGGAATGCCGTATGAGGAGAGATTGGGTCGATTAGGCTTATATTCGCTAGAGTTTAGAAGAATGAGATGGGATCTCATTGAAACTTATAAAATTCTAACAGGACTAGACAGACTAGATGCAGGAAGGATGTTCCTGTTGGCGGGGGAGTCCAGAACCAGGGGTCACAGTCTAAGGATAAGGGGTAAGCCATTTAGGACTGAGATGAGGAGGAATTTCTTCACCCAGAGAGTGGTGAACCTGTGGAATTCTCTACCACAGAAGGCAGTTGAGGCCAATTCATTAAATATATTCAAGAAGGAGTTAGATATATTTCTTAAGGCTAAAGGGATCAAGGGATATGGGGAGAAAGCAGGGACAGGGTACTGAATTTGGATGATCAACCATGATCTCATTAAATGGTGGAACAGGATCGAAGGGCCGAATGGCCTACTCCTGCTCCTATCTTCGATGTATCTATGAAAGGGGATCAATTGAAATTGTCAAGAATGAGATCAATAGATTTTTTGTTAGGTAATGCTATCAAGGGACATGGATCAAAGGTGGGTAAATGGGGTTGAGGTACATATCAGCCATGATCTAGAAGAATGACAGAACTGTTTCGAGGGTCTTAATGGCCTCCTCTTGTTCCTCGTTTTCCCTTTGCGGGTCTTGTGGTACACGCACCATTCCCAGAAACGAGGGCAGTCCCCAGGCACCCAGTCACTGATCAATGAGAACTAGGCAGGGGCAGGCCAAGAAGAACCTCCTTCCTAGTTTGTGTGTTTAGCTTGTCCTAGTTGGGAGCACTTTTGCCGGAGTCAGAAGGTTGTGGTTTCAAGACCTGAGCTCGTAATCTAGGCTAACACGTCAGTGCAGTACTGAAGAAGTGCTGCACTGTTGGAGTTGCTGTCCTTCAGATGCAACATTTAACACCACCTGAACCACTGGAACAGGGTCTCTTTTTTAAGATGTTAAGGCTTTATTTAAAGAGTAGTAGGGAATTCTCCTGGCCAACCCTCCATCCTCAACCAAAAAACAGTAGTTGTGGGGTCTTGCTGTGCACAGAATGGCCACTGCACTTACCTACATAACAGTAACTGCACAACGTAATATGTGAAGTGCTTTGGGATATTTAAGAGATGCAGTAAGGCGCTGCATAAATACAAGTGGCTCGGAGAGAATGTAACCAGCAATGACCGAATCTGTTCTGTCTTTCAGTGATCCTAGTAGGGGTGAATCCACAGTGCCCACCCCATGGACCCATTATACGTCAACGTACACCCAGTATCTGGAAATTAACAAGGACATCGACATGAACTCTGTCAAGCAGAGGCTTCGCTATGACACGGTCATCTTCTGGAGCCAGACGTATGCTAATATAGAAGTGACACCATAGCCCTCCGCGGATGGGTTTAATCAGTGTGCAACTCTGAAATAAACCTCATTACTTTTATAAAAAAAAAAAAAAAGGTCTGTTGTTGTCGATGCTTAACTTGACCTGACTGGCTAGGGTGAGCTGACGGCATTCATGATGGAATTGGACTCGCAGTTGTGTGAAGTCAGAGATTTCTTTTCTTCCCAGCACCCTCCCACAAGAAATGTTTTTTTAAATGGAAGATCTGTACCATTAGCCCCTCCCCTCCCCGCTGAACAAAGGATTGCCTTATGATAACTATGAAGGGATGGGTACCGGATTCCACTGGTAATTACATTGAAGCTGTGCCCAGTAGGAGATTTAGGTGTCCTAGTACAAGAAATGTAAGAAGTCACACAACACCAGGTTATAGTCCAACAGTTTTATTTGAAATCACAAGCTTTCGGAGCGCTGCTCCTTCGTCAGGTGAAGTGGAGAGATGCATAAAGACACAGCTTATATAGTCAGAGAACAATGCAAGATGATTACAGGTAATCTTTCTAACTGCCATTTATCACACCTCGGCAGAGAGATAATCACAGCAATCAAAGGTGTGACTGGTGTCCAAACAGGCCAGTCAGGAAAACATTACATCAAAGAACAATGAGGTGGGGTCACAAGGGGTCAAATGTTGCAGATGCTGGGGTCTGTATGAAAAACAAAAAACAGACAAAAAAACATTTTTTTTTGCTGGAAATCATAGCAGGTCCAGCCGCATCTATGCGGGGATTGACAAGATAGATGCCGAGAGGTTGTTTCCCCTGGCTGGAGAGTCTAGAACCAGGGGGCATAGTCTCAGGATAAGAGGTCATGTTCGGCACTTTCCATTTAGAAAAAGTACCATCATCTCAAGGACGGCAGAGGTTTCAAGGAGAAAAAAAGACTTGCATTTGTATAGTGCCTTTCGTGACCTCAGGATGTTCCAAAGCACTTAACAGTCAATGAGGTACTTTTGAAGTGTAGTCACTGTTGTAATGTAGGAAACACAGCAGCCAATTTGCGCACAGCAAGCTCCCACAAACAGCAATGTGATAAATGACCAGATAATCTGTTTTCATGATGTTGAGAGATAAATATTGGCCAGGACACCAGGGAGAACTCTCCTGCTCTTCTTCGAAAGCCCACCACCAGCTTCAGGGCAACTAGGGATGGGCAATAATTGCAGCCTTGCCAATTTTGCCCACAGCCTGAAAACTCCAAAAAATGACAGTCCCCAGAGCTCACTTGATCCATTCAACCATTGCCAGGATTTCCTCAGGAGGGGAGGGTCTCCTGATCAACAACTGTAACTTTGGTGGAAACCCCACATACTTCCCCATAACTGGGATTTGTGCAAAAGTGATGATGGCCAAGCACCTGAGGAAATTCCTGATGAATGTGTAGAAGTCCCCAATAGAAAAAAAAGATAGACTTGCATTTCTATAGCACCTTTCACGACCTCAGAACGTCCCAAAGCGCTTTACAGCCAATGAAGTACTTTTTGAAGTGTAGTCACTGTTGTAATGTAGGAATGCAGCAGCCAATTTGCACACAGCAAGCTCCCACAAACAGCAATGTGATAATGGAAACTTTTTTTAAATCCGGCACCGACGTGGTCCCGGTTCATCAACAATTCCGGATAACCAAAAGCTATAGTAAAAGAGCTCCGTATAAAGCAACAAACCCTGTTGCTTAGGTTCAGAACAATGGGCACAAGTTCCAAGCGTCTCTGTAGCTTAGCAACAGCTGCAGCCACACCCTTGCACAGCAACAGATGGAGGAAGGCAAGTAATAAAACTTACCTGAACCTACTCCTGAATTTTGCCAGTTAACCGAGATTTCCGGTTATTTAGGTGCCGGTAAATCGAAAGTTTCCTGTAATCTGTTTTAGTGATGCTGATTGAGGGATAAATATTGCAATGGGATCTTTTACATCCACCTGAGCGCAGATGGCGCCTCGGTTTAACATCTCATCCGAAAGACAGCACCTCCAACAGCGCAGCGCTACCTCAGTACTGCACTGGCGTGTCAGCCTAGATTTTTGTGCTCAAGTCTCATGGAGTGGGATTTGAACCCACAACCTTCTGACTCAGAGGCAAGAGTGCTACTCATTGAGGCACGGCTAATCTAAGGTGTCCAGTTATCAGTGCGAAAACAAAACAAAGGGCTGTACCGAGGACTGATATTGACAGAAAGTGTTCACTGAACTATCGCAAGTTCATTTAGTAAACACAATTTTGCATCATACTTACACTTGAGACACCTAAGGACAGGACATCCCTACTGAACGTTTTCTGAACTGCGAATCCTAATCCTGGAGTCACTGACTTTAAAAGTCCAACACCAGGGGCTGCGTACAGTACATCAACCCTGGCAATTCCATCCTATTTGTGTTTCTATTTTTTACTTGCTGGTTTGGAAACTGTTCCTAAATCAAACACGGAGATCTGTTATCAGCAGCAGTTTGGGATATATGCAAATTAATGGGAACAGGAAGTTAAACTAAATGTGCCTCCTGAGGGTCCATGAAAATTAAAACTATTAGAACATCCGGCAGTCACAGCCCTGGGATACTTAGAATTTATAGCAATTTTACAGAACTTTTATTTTTTTTCTCCTATTTTCGTTAAGTGCCTCTTAGATGGCTTGGCAGAGATAAGGAAATCTCTGGGTAATTATAAACTGTGAGTTGTGGTAATTTATACCCTGACATTCTGGGACACGTTCCTCTGGCCCACCAGTGTTTCAGAAAATATCGAAAACGCTGAGTTGAAAATGTTTTGAGGTACAGCGGAATGTCAAATACTGGACTGTCATATAACCTGCTCAGGTACACTTTAATGTACAGCAGCCTTGTAATATGGGTATACCATTAAAGCCCATCCTCCCGCCCCCCCAGACCCAGAAATTTCTGCACACTATGAATTTGAAATCCTGCATGAACAAGCTGAGCCGAAGTGCTTTGGGTTGAAGAGGATGGCTAGGAAGATAGTCAGTGATAAGATGTTATGGGGATTTGGAGCACATAAGATTGGGATTTGGAGCAATGGGGCAGGAGGCAGAGGAGGAAATGGGAACGGGAATCAGTTACACTTAAACAAAACAATTGAATTTAAGCAAATTGTGACTCCAGCCCAGAAATTCTGACCTATATCAAGTATCAAGTTTAAAAAGGGATAAACCGAGTAATTACAGGCCAGTCAGCCTAGCCTCGGTGGTGGGAAAATTATTGGAAAAAATTCTGAGGGACAGGATAAATCTTCATTTAGAAAGACACGGATTAATCAGGGACAGTCAGCATGGATTTGTTAAGGGAAGGTCGTGTCTGACTAACTTGATTGAATTTTTTGAGATAACAAGGAGGATCGATGAGGGTAGTGCATTTAATGTAGTCTATATGGATTTTAGCAAGGCTTTTGATAAGGTCCCACATGGCAGACTGGTCACAAAAGTAAAAGCCCATGGGATCCAAGGCAAAGTGGCAAGCTGGATCCAAAATTGGCTGAGGCAAGAAACAAAGGGTAATGGTCGAAGGGTGTTTTTGTGACTGGAAGTTTCCAGTGGGATTCCGCAGGGCTCAGTACTGGGTCCTTTGCTTTTTGTGGTACATATCAATGATTTGGACTTGAATGTAGGAAGTATGATTAAGAAGTTTGCAGATGATACAAAATTGGCTGTGTGGTTGATAATGAAGAAGCTGCAGACTGCAGGAAGATATCAATCGACTGGTCAGGTGGGCAGAACAGTGGCAAATGGAATTCAATCTGGAGAAGTGTGAGGTAATGCATTTAGGGAGGACTAACAAGGAAAGGAAATACACTGTAAATGGTAGGACACTGAGAAGTGCAGAAGATTAGAGGGACCTCTGAGTGCGAGTCATCAAAGAGTGCTGTGAGTTTGGGTAAGTGTGAGAGTTCTTTCATTGTTATTTCTCTTTAAATCATTCTTGATAAGATTACTTAAGCAGTTTAAGTAAAGGGGAAAAGTTAAATATTTGGGATTCTGTTGGTTTAAGAAGAGTAAAACAAGGTTACACTGCAGTAGGAGTAAATTGGCACAGCAGACAGTGGAAACCAGTTTTCTAACCAATCAGCAGGGGTGACTCATTTGGCTGTAAACAAACAAACAGTATAAAAAGACCAGTCCCAGTGCAAGCAAGCAGTGAGTGCGAGCCATCAAAGAGTGCTGTGAGTTAGGGTAAGTGGGGTGTTAGGTGCTCTTTTCAAACTTTAACTCTGTGGGTTGTAGTTAATAAGGCCTTTCTGGTGCAGAGTGACTGTTGGTAAACCATTTAACTGGTGTAACTAGAGGGATTGATTTAATTTAAATCCAATTAATTAAAGGGGATACTAGCATCTAAAATCGGGCAGAGGGTGTCCATAACTAACAATAAAAAATTTAATTAATTACATAGAATGGAGCAGGTGATGTGTTACTGTTGCGAGATGTGGGAGCCGGTGAACCCCATTGAGGCTCACGGTGATTACGTCTGTGACAAGTGTCTGCTGCTACAGGAACTCCAGCTCCGTGTTGATGAGCTGGAGTCTGAGCTTCAGACACTGCGACATATCAGGGAGGGGGCGAAGTACCTGGACTCTGTGTATCACGAGGTGGTCACACCTATGAAGTTAATTAATTCAGATGTAGCCCATGGTCAGGGACAGGACGGTGTGACTACGAGTAAGGCAGGTACGGGGATCCAGGAGGTAGAGCTGGAGGAGCCGCAGCCCTTGCTCTTGTCCAACAGGTTCGAGGTTCTTACTCCCTGTGGGGACAGGAGCAGGGACTGCAGGGAGGATGAGCAACCTGGCCACAGCACCGTGGAACAGGGGGCCATTCAAGAGGGGGGAGTAAATAGAAATGTTGTAGTGGTAGGGGATAGTATTATTAGGGGGATAGATAAGAGTTCTCTGCAGCCGAGAGCGAGAGTCCCGAAGGCTGTGTTGCCTACCCGGTGCCAGGGTTAAGGACATCTCCTCTGGGCTGGAAAGAAACTTGCAGTGGGAGGGGGTGGATCCAGTTGTCGTGGTCCATGTTGGTACAAACGACGTAGATAGGACTAGGAAGCCGGTTCTGTTAAAGGAGTATGAGTAGCTAGGGGTCAAATTAATAAACAGAACCTCAAGGATAATAATCTCTGGATTATTACCTGAGCCACGAGCAAATTTGGCTAGGACAAATAAAATTAGAGAGTTAAATGCGTGGCTCAAAGACTGGTGTGGGAGAAATGGGTTTTGCTTCCTGGGACACTGGCACCAGTACTGGGGCAGGAGGGAGCTGTTCCGTTGGGACGGGCTTCACTTGGCCAGTGCTGGGACTAGAGTCCTGGCAGATCATATAACTAGGGCTGTAGAGAGGGCTTTAAACTAACTAGTGGGGGGGAGGTTCCTAGAGAGCAAATAATAAAAATGACAACAGAGAAGGTCATAGACTTAGGTAGCAGTGGGGAAATTAAAAACCAGAGCGTGTCAGGAAGGGGCAGAAGGTATGGAGTAAAAGGTAAAGTAATAAAAAGGGCAAAAGCAGGAACTAAGTGTCAGAAAACATATTTGAAAGTTCTCTATCTGAATGCACGTAGCATTCGTAACAAAATAGACGAGTTAATGGCACAAATAACTACATATGGGTATGATCTTGTGGCCATTACAGAAACATGGCTGCAGGGTGACAATGCCTGGGAATTAAACATACCAGGTTTTTTAACGATCAGGAAGGACAGACAGGAAGGAAGGGGAGGTGGGGTGGCTATGTTAATAAAGGAAGGAATCACTGTAATACAGAGAAATGATATTGGGTCAAAAGATCAGGATAATGAAACAGTTTGGGTGGAGGTAAGGAATAATAAGGGGAAAAAAACACGAGTGGGCGTAGTCTATAGGCCTCCGAACAGTTGCAACTCTGTTGGACGGAGTATCAATCAGGAAATAGTTGAGGCTTGTAATAAGGGAACATCTATAATTATGGGGGATTTTAACTATCATATTAATTGGACAAATCAAATTGGGCAGGGCTGCCTTGAGGATGAGTTCATTGAATGTATTAGGGATGGGTTTCTTGAGCAGTATGTAACTGAACCGACCAGGGGGCAAGCAACCTTAGATCTGGTCCTGTGTAACGAGACAGGATTAATTAAAAATGTCCTAGTAAAGGATCCCCTTGGAATGAGTGACCATAACATGGTTGAATTCCATATTCAATTAGAGGGTGAGAAGGTTGGATCTCAAACAAGCGTGCTAAGCTTGAATAAAGGAGACGATGAAGGTATGAGAGCAGAATTGAGTAGAGTGGATTGGGAAAATAGATTAAAGGGTAAGATGATACATGATCAGTGGTGTACATTTAAGGAGTTATTTTACAACTTCCAAAAAAAATATATTCCACTGAGAAGAAAAGGGTGTAAAAGAAAAGACAGCCATCCGTGGCTAAGTAAAGAAATTAAGGATAGTATTCGACTAAAAACAAGGGCGTATAAGGTAGCCAAATCTAGTGGGAGGATAGAGGATTGGGAAAACTTTAAAAGACAGCAAAAAATAACAAAAAGATTGATTAAGAAAGGGAAGATAGATTATGAAAGTAAATTAGCAAAAAATATAAAAACAGATAGTAAGAGTTGTTATAGTTATATAAAAAGAAAAAGGGTGGCTAAAGTAAATGTTGGTCCCTTAGAGGATGAGACCGGGAAATTAATGGTGGGAAATATGGAGATGGCAAAAACACTGAATGAATATTTTGTATCAGTCTTTACAGTAGAGGACACTAAGAATATCCCAACACTGGACAAACAGGGGGCTATGGGGGGGAGGAGCTAAACACGATCAAAATCACTAAGGAAGTGGTACTTGGTAAAATAATGGGACTCAAGGCGGATAAATCACCTGGACCTGATGGCTTACATCCTAGGGTCTTGCGGGAAGTGGCGGTAGGGATTGTGGATGCATTGGTAATAATTTTCCAAAACTCCCTGGACTCAGCAAAGGTCCTGGCAGACTGGAAAACTGCTAATGTAACACCCTTATTTAAAAAGGGCAGTAGACAGAAGACTGGAAACTATAGACCGGTTAGCCTAACATCTGTGGTAGGTAAAATTTTGGAGTCCATTATTAAGGAGACAGTAACAGGACATTTGGATAATCATAATTTAATAGGACAAAGTCAGCATGGTTTTATGAAGGGGAAGTCATGTTTGACAAATTTGCTGGAGTTCTTTGAGGAAGTAACATATAGGGTGGATAAAGGGGAACCAGTGGACGTAGTGTATTTAGACTTCCAAAAGGCATTTGACAAGGTGCCACACAAAAGATTATTGCTTAAGATAAAAAATCACGGGATTGGGGGTAATATTCTGGTATGGATAGAGGATTGGCTATCTAACAGAAGGCAGAGAGTTGGGATAAATGGTTCATTCTCAGACTGGCAATCAGTAACTAGTGGTGTTCCGCAGGGGTCAGTGCTGGGTCCCCAACTCTTTACAATCTATATTAACGATTTGGAGGAGGGGACCAAGTGTAACATATCAAAGTTTGCAGATGATACTAAGATGGGAGGGAAAGTAGTGAGTGAGGAGGAAATAAAAAAACCTGCAAGGGGACATAGACAGGCTAAGTAAGTGGGCAGAGATTTGGCAGATGGAATACAATACTGGAAAGTGTGAGGTTATGCACTTTGGCAGGAAAAATCGTAGAGCAAGTTATTATCTTAATGGCAAGAAACTGGAAAGTACTGAAGTACAAAGGGATCTGGGGGTCCTGGTGCACGAAACTCAAAAGGTTAGTATGCAGGTGCAGCAAGTGATTAAGAAGGCCAATGGAATGTTGACTTTCATTGCTAGGGGGATAGAATATAAAAATAGGGAGGTATTGCTTCAGTTGTACAAGGTATTGGTGAGACCGCACCTGGAATACTGCATACAGTTTTGGTGTCCATACTTAAGAAAAGACATACTTGCTCTCGAGTCAGTACAAAGAAGGTTCACTCGGTTAATCCCGGGGATGAGGGGATGGACATATGAGGAGAGGTTGAGTAGATTGGGACTCTACTCATTGGAGTTCAGAAGAATGAAAGGCGATCTTATTGAAACATATAAGATTGTGAAGGGGTTGGATCGGGTGGATGCGGGGAGGATGTTCCCGATGATGGGTGAAATTAGAACTAGGGGGCATAGTCTTAGAATAAGGGGCTGCTCTTTCAAAACTGAGATGAGGAGGAACTACTTCACTCAGAGGGTGGTAGGTCCATGGAATATGCTGCCCCAAAAAGCTGTAGAAGCTACATCATTACATAAATTTAAAACAGAAATAGACAGTTTCCTAGAAGTAAAGGGAATTAAGGGTTACGGGGAGCGGGCAGGAATTTGGACATGAGTCTAGGTTCGGATCGGACATGGCCCTGTGGGTAGCGGAGCGGGCCCAGGGGCCGTGTAGCCTGATCCTGCTCCTATTTCGTGTGTCTAATTCTGTTAGATTCAGGAGATGGTTCTGTGATAGTAGATTGGCGGTTAGGATCAGATCAGCCATGATCTTATTGAATGGCGGAGCAGGCTCGAGGGGCCGATTGGCCTACTCCTGCTCCTATTTCTTATGTTCTTATGTGCATGTCCACAGATCCCTGAAGGTAGCAGGCCAGGTAGATAAGGTGGTTAAGAAGGCATATGGGATACTTGCCTTTATTAGCTGAGGCATAGAATATAAGAGCAGGGGGGTTATGCTTGAACTGTATAAAACACTAGTTAGGCCGCAGCTAGAGTACTGCGTTCAGTTCTGGTCACCACCTTACAGGAAGGATGTGATTGCACTAGAGGGGGTGCAGAGGAGATTTACAAAGATATTGCCTGGGTTGGGGAATTTCAGATGTGAGGAAAGATTGGATAGGCTGGGTTGCTTTCTTTGGAACCGAGGAGGCTGAGGGGAGACCTAATTCAGGTGTATAAAATTATGAGGGGACTATATACAGTGGATAGGAAGGACGTATTTCCCTTAGCAGAAGGGTCAATAACTAGGGGGACATAAGATTTAAAGTAATTGGTCAGAAGTTTAGAGGGGATTTGAGGAGAAATGTTTTCACCCAGAGGGTGGTGGGGGTCTGGAACTCTCTGCCTGAAAGGGTGGTAGAGGCAGAAACCCACATCACATTTAAAAAGTACTTGGATACGCACTTGAAGTGCCGTAACCTACAGGGCTACGGACCAAGAGCTGGAAAGTGGGATTAGGCTGGATAGCTCTTTGACGGACAAGATGGGCCGAATGGCCTCCTTCTGTGCTGTAAATTTCTATGATACAGAATCACGGTTTCCTACATTGGCTTAACCCCTGAACTATGAGAAGTTCTCAATAAAGAAAACATTTGCAACCGAAAATACTAATGAAAGAGAAACGTAGTTTTAAAAATAAAACTTTACTCGACATATAAACGGCATGATTCATCATAAAAATACACCGCAACAGTCTGTGGTCTTGGGCAGACTACAGAGATTTTTCACTGTAGTCAATAACCAGCCTATACACCTGAATTGTGACACTATGCAGTGATCAATGTTCCCTTTAATTTTTTTTGGGTGCGCGACCCATTCAAAATACCACGCATGCGCGGTTTTTCCCATTTAAAAGCCGGTGAGCCGGCTGTGCGGGAACTCCAGAGTGCAGACTCTCAACACAAACATTGCAGCACATTCTGCTACTGCATCCCAAGCCAGGGTTGGATCCCTGCAGTCTAGAGAGTGAGCGCCGGTGTCAGTCAGGAGCACGAGCGATGGCCGGTGAATGATAGTCCTCCACTTCATGGGCAGTTTGAAAGGTGGTACATTGCAAAACATTTACAGTTTTCAACTTGAAGTGGATCTTCCGACTGCCGTGTCAATCTTTGGTCATAATGTGGATAGGGTGATGAGAATGGCTTCCTAGAAGAGGGCAAAAAAACACCATTCACTGTAAAATTCAATCCCCAAAATAATGAGATATTGATCAGGGGGACATGCTGGCCTGAGTGGGGGGAATGGCAGGCGTTTCCCCTTAGGGAGGGAGGGAAAGTGGGAGTGAGAGTCATCCTAGTTCCCAATTTAAGAGCAGCAGTGCCTAAGTCTTGGGAGTAGGTCACTTGGCCAGCTGTAGACGGTGGGAGAATTTTCCAATTGAAAAAGATGGAAGAAATTAACTTACATTATTAATATTTAAAAGTCTTCATTATCTGATAGAACACACACAGCTCACTAAATCAAACATCTTCTGAAAAAACAAATAAAATTGTATTTTGCATTGTCTGAAATTACAATGTATTAAAATCATAATTTCACACTCAATTTCATCTCAGCTGTGAAATTTGATCATAGACACACCAAAGTGGCCCAGTAACTGGAAGACCCAAGAGGTAAATACCAGAGTTTCAATCCAAGGTCTGCATGTGGCCGTTCTGCCGTGAAATGAATTTGTCAGTCACAACCTAAGGGAATGTAGGGAGAAAGTTCGAGGGGATTCTGGCTGTAGCACCCACACAACAGTGAGCTGGCCAATGGTGCGAGGCCAGCCTGAAAAACCTAAAACCTAAAGGTTGTGTTTATTTGCAACACCATATTTCTGATTGGTCCCCTAGGAGGACAAGACACACCCAACCATTTGTAAATGGATCAAGAGGGAAACGCTCCACTGGCTGGAGTCATACCTAGCACAAAGGAAGATGTTTGTGGTGGTTGATGGTCAATCATCACAGCCCCAGGACATCGCTGCAGGAGTTCCTCAGGGCAGTGTCCTAGGCCCAACCATCTTCAGCTGCTTCATCAATGACCTTTCTTCCAACATAAGGTCAGAAATGGGGAAGTTCGCTGATGACTGCACAGTGTTCAGCGCCATTCACAACTCCTCAGATAATGAAGCAGTCCATACCCGCATGCAACAAGACCTGGACGACGTTCAGGCTTGGGCTGATAAGTGACAGGTAACATTCGCGCCACAGAAGTGCCAAGCAATGACTATCTCCAACAAGCGAGAGTCTAACCACCTCCCCTTGACATTCAATGGTATTACCATCGCCGAATCCCCCACCATCAACATCCTGGGGGTCACCATTGACCAGAAACTTAACTGAACCAGCCACATAAATACTGTGGCAACAAGAGCAGGTCAGAGGCTCGGTATTCTGCGGCGAGTGTCTCACCTCCTGACTCCCCAAAGCCTTTCCACCATCTACAAGGCACAAGTAAGGAGTTTGATGGAATACTCTCCACTTGCCTTGATGAGTGCAGCTCCAACAACACTCAAAAAGCTCGACACCATCCAGGACAAAGCAGCCCGCTTGACTGGCACCCCATCCACCACCTTAAACATTCACTCCCTCCACCACCGGCGTACCGTGGCTGCAGTGTTTACCATCTACAAGATGCACTGCAGAAACTCGCCACGGCTTCTTCGGGAGCACCTCCCAAACCCGCGACCTCTTCCACCTAGAAGGACAAGGGCAGCAGGCGCATGGGAACACCACCACCTCCCAGTTCCCCTCCAAGTCACACACCATCCTGACTTTGAATTATATCGCCGATCTTTCATCGTCACTGGGTCAAAATCCTGGAATTCCCTACCTAACAGCACTGTGGGAGCACCTTCACCACACAGACTGCAGCAGTTCAAGAAGGCGGCTCACCACCACCTTCTCAAGGGCAATTAGGGATGGGCAATAAATGCTGGCCTTGCCAGCGACGTCCTCATCCCATAAACAAATTTAAAAAAATCATCCCTAACTTTTTCCAGTTCTGATGAAGGGTCACAGACCTGAAATGTTAACTCTGTTTCTCTCTCCATGGATGCTGCCTGGCCTGCTGAGTGTTTCCAGCATTTTCTGTTGTTATTTCAGATTTCCAGCATCCGCAGTATTTTGCTATTGTGTCGATAGTTTCTTGTTGGGTAAGGGTATCAAGGGATATGGAGCAACTGTGGGTTGAGACACAGATCAGCCGTGATCTAACTGAATGGCAGAACAGGCTCGAGGGGCTGAATGGCCTTCGGCTGTTCCTTCCTATGTATACAGCAGGAGGACCGGAGCAACTAGAACAGATCACTGCCGTTTTCCCAAGTGCACAAGAAACAGACATGGAGCTTGCTTATTGGCCAGGACTCCAAGGTAGTGCAGATTAAGTTGGAATTAACAACTTTAGAATGCTCCAAAGAACTTTTGTATTTAACAGAATTAAATGCGCAAAGGCCAGATCTGTTTGTAACAGGGTATGAATAACTAACGCTAACGAGCAATCTTACTTTGCATCTTCTCCTTGTTCATCAAAGATCACAATTTCATCCACACAGAACACAGTGCAGGCACGCGCTATCTGTCCAGCCAAGTATGTCCTGAGCTCTGGAGATTGGGCATTGTCCAGTACTGACCCTGGTAACGCCACACTAACCGTATACAGACGACCTAGAAAATATAAATGATATGTCAGTACATATTAAGAGCGGACCAGCACACAGAAGCATTTAACAATCAGTGTCAGAGTGGTGGAGTGCAGGTTTGATCCTCTGTGGCACTGTCCAAGGAGCAAACCTCAAGTTGCCAGAATTTATTTGTTTTAAATATAAAATCTCCAACCATCATTCCTTCAGATAAATGTTTTAAATGATTATTCAATTGGTGTAAACATAGGAACAGGAGTAGGCCATTTAGCCTCTCGAGCCTAATCCGCCATTCAAGAGATCATGGGTCATCTGCAACCTAACCCGCCTTTGGCCCATATCCCTTAATACCTTTGGTTAACAGAAATCTATCAATCTCAGATTTAAAATTAACTGATCTAGCATCAACTGCTGTTTTTAGAAGAGAGTTCCAAACTTCTACCACCCTTTGTGTGTAGAAGTGTTTCCTAATTTCACTCCTGAAAGGTCTGGCTCTAATTTTTAGACTATGGCCTCTAGTCCCAGATTCCCCAACCAGCGGAAATAGTTTCTCTCTACTTACCCTATCTGTTCCCCTTAATATCTTGAAAACTTCGATCAAATCACCCTTAACCTTCTAAATTCCAGGGAATACAACTCTAATGTGTGTAATCGCTCCTCATAATTTAACCCCTGGAGTCCGGGTATCATTCTGGTAAACCTCGCTGCACTCCCTCCAAGGCCAATACATCCTTCCTAAAGGTGGGGTGCCCAGAACTGCTCACAGTACTCCAGGTGTGGTCTAACCAGGGCTTTGTATAGCTGCAGCATAACTTCTAAAGTTTTCCATTTTGTTTTTTCGGTGTACCCTAATCCAGTTCTGCTGGCCTCCATAAATAAGGTAGAGAGATCTTATTGCTGCTCTCCCTGTGCCACACACTGGCTGGGAAACAGACCAAAGCTGCTGCAAAGCCACCAACTGGGGAGAAATGTGGAAAAAGTTCATCATTGTTACTCTTAACGGCTAGTCCCACCGAGAATTAAAACTTGCATTTACATAGCACCTTATGTCTTCTCAAATGTCTCAAAAGCGTTTTACATTCAAATAATTACTTCTGAAGTGCAGTCATGTAATGTAAGCAAACACAGCAGCAGTTTTCTTTCACACAAGATCCCACAATTAGCAATTTGGAAAGTTACACTGTATTTTTGGTGGTGTTGAGGGAGGAATGTTGACCAGGACAACTCCTTGCTCTTCTTTGAATGCCACCATGGGTCTTTAACATCTACCTGAATCACCAGAACAGACTGACAGGGCGTTGGTTTAATGTCTCATCTGCAGGTTATTCACAGTATTTCCAGGATTTTCTGCCCTTGCACTGAAAGCAAGCTCTAACTACTAAGCTATAGAACATATACCCAGCTCAGTTGATGGTGGTTTAAAAGTGAATGCAAGTTCTTTCTTAACCACATTTTTGTGGCCTTTATTCGTAACAGTATTTGTATAAAAACACTTGTGATGCAACAGCAGAAAGCACTGTGTGATGGGACACCGGTCCATGCCCAGATTTTCTGCACGAGGCAAGCCCCTCGAGGGGAAGAAGTTGGTCTTGAGTAGGGGCACCTCTTCCTAGCTGAGAACAGAGGGAAGAGAAGCAAGCTCCCTGCCCACCCACTTAGCTGGGACATGGGAAAACCAAACCAGGCAGGAAAGAATAGCGCAAACATGGGAGAATATGTCAGATTTGTACTCTTTTAGGGGTTTTATCCCCAGAGTCAGCTGTGGTTTAGTGGGTAGCATTCTCGCCTCTGAGTCAGAAGACTGTGGGTTCAAGTCCTACTCCATGAGATCCGAACACAAAAATCTAGGCAGACACTCCAGTGCAGTACTGAGGGAGTGCTGCACTGTCGGAGGTTCCGTCTTTCAGATGAGATATCTGCCCTCTCAAGACCCCATGGCACTATTTCAAAGAAAAGCAGGGGTGATCTCCCTGCTGTCCTGGGGCCAACATTTATCAGTCAAATCAACATCACAAAAAACAGATTATCTGGTCATTATCACATTGCTGTTTGTGGCAGCTTTCTGTTTGTGGGAGTTGGCTGCCGCGTTTCCTACATTACAACAGTGACTACACTTCAAAAAGTACTTAATTGGCTGTAAAGCACTTTGGGCCGTCGTGAAAGGCACTATAGAAATGCAAGTCTTCCTTTCTTTCATACTTACAATGATGTTTTAAAACAGATTTTTAAAAACCTTTTTCTTTTTTTTCTTCTAGATCCTTCTGTGCTTTCTCTTCATCTGCCCTTTGTTCCTCAAGTTTCTTCAAGAGTTTAAATTCTTTCAGTCGTTTTAGTTCCTGTTTCTCTGGAGACAAAAAGGAAAATCTACAGTTAACAGATTTTTACAGCACAGGCTGCACTGCCCGACCCATCATATAACTCACCAGACTGGAGTTTGCCTGTCTGGCTTTCTATTCTATTTTAACACGCTTTGAGTTGCAGAGAAATTGCATGCTTCTCCACAAGCAGTCCAGCTACTCCATGTGATGAAATAACTCTGTGTTCTGGCATTTGTATTGTTGTTGTTGTTGTACTTGTTAATGTCTGGAATGTTCCACCGGTGTAACCACTAATGCTCCTCCCTAGCTCCGCCCCTCTTCTGGAATGTTCTACCAAGGGCTGGGTCGGTGATGAATGATGGTTGCCCTGTGTTAACTTGATGCCATGTTCTTACTTAATAAAAGCCTTTAGTTTTAAGCTTTAACCTCATGGATTCAGGCAGTTATTTGGCACATCAATTTTATTAAGTAACAACTTTTGGAAGATGGATTGATTTTTGAAACCAGAGCGTCTGGATATCGATCCCCATTCGGCAGACATGTCAAAGAAATTTACGCATTGGCTTTGATGTTTTGAACACTTCATCGCATCGGTCGATTTGACGGTTAACAAGTTGGGTCTTCTAACCAACTTGGTAAGTCATCAAACTTACTCGATAATTGAAGATATTACTACATATGAAGAGGCCCTCGCAGCCCTTAAGGCCCAGTATCTTAAGTCGGTTAACGAAGTATACGCCAGGTATCTTTTGTCTACTCGCAGGCAATTACCCGAGGAATCTCTGGACGATTTCCTGCAAGACCTTAAGGCTTTGGCTAAGGATTGCAACTACAAGGCTGTCTCTGCCATAATGTATCAGGAAGAAGCCATCCACGATTCTTTCATATCTGGCCTCCGATCTAATTATATTAGACAGAGACTCCTCGAGAATGACTCGTTAGTTTTAAAAACGGTCGTCGCTACTGCTCGATCGTTAGATGTAGCCCAGAAGAATTTAGAAGTGTATGCATCAGCCCAAGCGTCTCTCTCAGCCTCGTGTGTTCCGAGTATGGAGGCATCCATAACACCAAAGGAGCCTCCGCTTAATCCTATTGTTGCGGCTGTACCCCATGGGTCTAAGTGTTATTTTTGTGGCCAATCTAAGCACCCCAGGCAAAGATGCCCAGCCAGAGAGGTTACTGGGTGTTTGATAGACTGTGGCAGTACTGAAAGTTTTATACACCTCAACCTTGTTAACTCCTGTTCATTGAAGGTGTATCCTACTCGAAGTGAAATTGTGATGGCGTCCAAGTCCCTTACTTCGGAGGTACCTGTTTTAAATGTAAGAAACAGGGACATTTTAGTAAAGTGTGTAAGGGTAATCCTGTACCCGATGTCTTCTCTGCTGCCGCCTATCGTTTTACTCTAGCCTCGGCTACGGTTGACGAGACCATACTGTGTTCCTTGTCGAAATCTATGATGGACATCAAGATTAATGGTTGTCCTACTGGGTGTTTGATAGACTGTGGCAGTACTGAAAGTTTTATACACCCCAACCTTGTTAACTCCTGTTCATTTAAGGTGTATCCTACTTGAAGTGAAATTGTGATGGCGTCCAAGTCCCTTACTTCGGAGGTAACTGGATATTGTAAAGTCACATTGACTGTTAAGGATACGGAGTATAAGGACTTTAAACTCCTCATATTACCTCAGTTGTGTGTGAACTTAATTTTAGGCTTGGACTTCCAGTGTCAGCATGAGAGCATTACCCTTAAGTATGGTGGATCTCAGCCTCCACTCACAGTCTGCGGCCTTTCTACTTTAAAAGTAAGTCCGCCTTCTTTGTTCGCGAACCTTGCTCCTAATTGTAGACCTATAACGACTAAGAGTCGACGGTATAGTTCAGAAGATAAAACATTTATAAAAGAGGAAGTGGAAAGGCTTCAACGGGAGGGAATCATCGAACACAGTAATAGCCCGTGGCGTGCCCAGGTGGTGGTGGTTAAAACGAATGAAAAGAAAAGACTTGTGGTCGATTATGGCCAGACTATAAACTTGTATGCCCAATTAGACGCCTATCCTTTGCCTCGTATTTCTGAGAAGGTGAACCAGATAGCTCAGTACCACGTGTTCTCCACCATTGATTTAAAGTCTGCCTACCATCAACTCCCCATTAAAATAGAAGACCGACCTTATACGGCCTTCGAAGCTAATGGGCGCCTGTACCAATTCCTTAGGGTGCCCTTTGGAGTGACGAATGGGGTATCCGTCTTCCAACGGGAGATGGATCGTATGGTGGATGAATACGCACTGGAAGCAACATTCCCGTACCTGGACAATGTTACTATCTGTGGGCGCGACCAACGGGAGCATGATCAAAATCTCGCGAAGTTCCTAGAGACTGCAAAGAGGTTAAACCTGACCTACAACGAAAACAAGTGTACCTTCAATACTACACGTTTGTGTATTCTTGGTTGCGTTGTGGAGAATGGGGTAATCGGGCCAGATCCTGAAAGATTACGCTCACTTAAGGAATTACCTTTACCTCACACAGTAAAAGCTTTAAGAAGGTGTCTGGGATTCTTCTCGTACTATGCCCAGTGGGTGGCTAACTACTCAGATAAAGTCCGACCTCTTATTAAGTCGACGTCTTTTCCGCTATCGGCGGAAGCTCAGGAGGCTTTCCTTAATATCAAACGGGACACTGAGAAGGCAGTGGTATGTGCCATGGATGAGAAGATCCCTTTTCAAGTGGAAAGTGATGCATCTGATTTTGCGTTGGCAGCAACTCTTAACCAAGCTGGTAGACCAGTAGCTTTCTTCTCTCGTACATTGCAAGGACCAGAAGTTCGACATTCTTCAGTGGAAAAGGAGGCACAGGCGATTATCGAAGCAGTCAGGTATTGGAGACATTATCTCGCTGGCCAACGTTTTACGCTCATTACTGACCAGCGATCTGTGGCCTTTATGTTCAACACTAAGCAGAGAGGCAAGATCAAAAATGATAAGATTTTAAGATGGCGAATAGAACTGTCAACATATGACTATGATATTCAGTACAGGCCTGGAGTATTTAATGAGCCATCGGATGCTTTGTCACGAGGAGTATGTGCTAGTCTAGGTATAGATAAGCTTCAAAGTCTCCACGATGCACTCTGCCACCCTGGGGTTACCAGAATGAACCACTTCATTAAGTCCCACAATCTACCCTACTCTATTGAGGAGGTCCGGACAATGACCAGAACCTGTCGTGTTTGTGCTGAATGCAAACCCCGCTTCTATAAGCCGTCCGAGCCAGCTCATCTTATTAAAGCAACTTGACCATTTGAGCGTTTGAGTCTCGATTTTAAAGGTCCCCTTCCATCGAGCGACCATAATGTCTATTTTCTTAATATTATAGACGAGTACTCTCGGTTCCCTTTTGTTATCCCCTGTCCGATGTGACTAGTGCTGTTGTAATTAAATGCCTCTGCCAACTATTTTTGCTATCAAAAGGGATTGCAACGAGTAGAACTGCCAGCTATAACCCTCGTGGTAATGGGCAGGTCGAGAAAGAAAATGCGACAGTGTGGAAGGCTATCGTACTGTCTCTGAAGTCGTGAGGCCTGCCAACCTCTCGCTGGCAGGATGTCCTGCCAGACGTGCTGCATTCCATAAGGTCTCTTTTGTGTACAGCGACGAATGCCACCCCTCATGAAAGGATGTTTAGTTTTCCAAGAAAAGTTACTAATGGAGTAATGTTACCCACATGGTTGACGACCACGGGCCCTGTGTTGTTGCGCAGACATGTGAGAGGCCACAAGACTGATCCACTGGTGGAGAAAGTACAACTCCTCCATGCTAATCCCCAGTATGCATATATTCAATATCCGGATGGGCGAGAGGATACGGTCTCTATTAAAGATCTTGCACCTGCTGGAGCTCGAAAAGAGTTCGACTCTGAGAGTAGAGTTTTCAATCGTGGTATTGGACCTTCAGAGACACAAACCCTCAGTGTGGAAAATACTGATGATTCTGGGAATTCGAATGAACCGGAGTTAGTACTCCGGGAGGAGCCTCAGCAAGAGTTACATCATTCCCAGGGGATTATCAGACCTCCTGACAGACTGAATCTATAGCAGGGGGTGAATGTGATTAAATAACTCTGTGTTCTGGCATTTGTATTGTTGTTGTTGTTGTACTTGTTAATGTCTGGAATATTCCACCGGTGTAACCACTAATGCTCCTCCCTAGCCCCGCCCCTCTTCGGAATGTTCTACCAAGGGCTAGGTCGGTGATGAATGATGGTTGCCCTGTGTTAACTTGATGCCATGTTCTTACTTAATAAAAGCCTTTAGTTTTAAGCTTTAACCTCATGGATTCAGGCAGTTATATGGCACATCACTCCACCACCAGTCAGTTCTGATGACACAGTGCCTTTAATACCATTTTACAAATTAGCATGCTAGCAGGAATGCTGCCTGCTCCTCCACGTTCTCTTGTTGAGGGTCAACCGAGGCTGTACCCTGTACCTAATGACACAGACAGGTAACTTACTGGCAGGCATTTGCCAATGCCACCCCAGGACCAGTAGGAGGTGTGCAAGAGCAACCTGGGAATAGATGTAAACGGATATGATATAATTGGGATTATGGAGACATGGCTCCAGGATGACCAAGTCTGGAATTCAACATCCAGGGGTATTCAATATTCAGGAAGGACAGGAAAAAAGGAAAAGCAGGTGGGGTAGCATTGCTGGTTAAAGAGGAGATTAACACAATAGTCAGGAAGGATATTAGCTCTGATGATGTGGAATCTGTATGGGCAGAGCTGAGAAATACCATGGGGCAGAAAACGTTAGTGGGAGTTGTATACAGACCCCCAAACAGTAATGCTGAGGTTGGGGGTGGCATTAAACGGGAAATTAGAGACACGTGCAATAAGGGCACAGCAGTTATCATGGGTGACTTTAATCTACATATAGATTGGGCTAACCAAATTAGTAACAATGCTGTGGAGGTGGAATTCCTAGAGTGTACACGGAATGGTTTCCTGGACCAGTATGTCGAGGAACCAACTAGAGATCAGGCCATCTTAGACTGGGTATTATGTAATGAGAAAGGATTAATTAGCAATCTTGTTGTGCGAGGCCCCTTGGGGAGGAGCGATCATAATATGATAGAATTCTTCATTAAAATGGAGAGTGAAGTAGTTGACTCAAAGACTAGGGTCCTGAATTTAAATAAAGGAAACTACGATGGTATGAGGCACAAGTTGGCTAGGATGGATTGGGGAACGTTACTTAAAGGGTTGACGGTGGATAGGCAATGGCAAACATTTAAAGATCGCATGGATGAACTACAGAATTTGTTCATCCCTGTTTGGCATAAAAATAAAACAAAAAAGGTGACTCAACATTGGCTAACAAGGGAAATTAGGGATAGCATAAGATCCAAGGAGAGGCCATATAATTTGGCCAGAAAAAGCAGCAAACCTGAGGATCGGGAGCAGTTTAGGATTCAGCAAAGGAGGACAAAGGGATTAATTAAGAGGGGGAAAATAGATTATGAGAGTAAGCTTGCAGGTAACATAAAAACTGACTGTAAAAGCTTCTATAGATATGTGAAGAGAAAAAGATTGGTAAAGTCAAGCGTAGGTCCTTTGCAGTCAGAATCAGGGGAATTTATAATGGGGAACAAAGAAATGGTATACCAATTTACATACTATGGTTCTGTCTTCACAAAGGAGGACACAAATAACCTCCTAGAGATGTCGGGGAACATAGGGTCTAATGAGAGGGAGGAATTGAATGAAATCAGTATTTGTAGGGAAATGCTGTTAGGGAAATTGACGGGATTGAAGGCCGATAAATCCCCAGGGCCTGATAATCTACATCCTAGGGTACTTAAGAAAGTGGCCCTAGAAATAGTAGATGCATTGCTGGTCATCTTCCAAAATTCTATCGACTCTGGGATAGTTCCCATGGATTGGAGGATAGGTAATGTAACCCCACTATTAAAAAAAGGTGGTAGAGAGAAAACGGGGAATTATAGGCCGGTAAGTCTGACATTGGTAGTGGGGAAAATGCTAGAGTCCATTATAAAAGATGTAATAGCAGAGCACTTGGAAAACAGTGACAGGATCGGACAAAGTCAACATTGATTTACAAAAGGTAAATCATGCTTGACTAATCACTGGAATTTTTTGAGGATGTTACTGGTAGAATAGATAAGGGAGAACCAGTGGATGTGGTGTATTTGGACTTTCAGAAGGCTTTCGATAAGGTGCCGCATACGAGATTTGTGTGCAAAGTTAAAGCACACGGGATTGGTGGTAAGGTACTGTCTTGGATAGAAAACTGGTTGGCAGTCAGGAAGCAAAGAGTTGGAATAAACGGGTCTTTTTCCGAGTGGCAGGCAGTGACTAGTGGGGTACCGCAGGGGTCGGTGCTAGGACCCCAGCTATTCACAATATATATAAATGATCTAGACGAGGGAACTAGATGTAATATCTCCAAGTTTGCAGACGACACAAAGCTGGGTGGGCGTGTGTGCTGTGAGGAGGATGCAGAGAAACTCCAGTATGATTTGGACAGGTTGGGTGATTGGGCAGATACATGGCAAATGCAGTATAATGTGGATAAATGCAAGGTTATCCACTTCGGTGGCAAAAACAGGAAGACAGATTATTATCTCAACGGCAATAGATTAGGAAAAGGGCAAGTGCAATGAGACCTGGGTGTCCTTGTGCACCAGTCGCTGAAGGTAAGCATGCAGGTGCAGCAGGCGGTTAAGAAGGCAAATGGTATGTTGGCCTTCAAAGCGAGAAGATTTGAGTACAGGATCAAGGATGTCTTGCTGCAGTTGTACAGGGCCTTGGTGAGACCACACCTTGAGTATTGTGTGCAGTTTTGGTCACCTTATCTGAGGAAGGATGTTCTTGCCATGGAGAGATTGCAGCGAAGATTCACCAGACTGGTACCTGGGATGGCAGGAATGCCGTATGAGGAGAGATTGCGTCGATTAGGCTTATATTCGCCAGAGTTTAGAAGAATGAGAGGGGATCTCAATGAAACTTATAAAATTCTAACAGGACTAGGCAGACTAGATGCAGGAAGGCTGTTCCCGATGGCGGGGGAGTCCAGAACCAGGGGTCACAGTCTAAGGATAAGGGGTATGCCATTTAGGACTGAGATGAGGAGGAATTTCTTCACCCAGAGTGTGGTGAACCTGTGGAATTCTCTGCCACACAAGGCAGTTGAGGCCAATTCATTAAATATATTCAAGAAGGAGTTAGATATATTTCTTAAGGCTAAAGGGTTCAAGGGATATGGGGAGAAAGCAGGGACAGGGTACTGAATTTGGATGATCAGCCATGATCTCATTAAATGGCGGAAGAGGCTCGAGGGGCCAAATGGCCTACTCCTGCTCCTATCTTCTATGTTTCTATGAACCTACTTTTTCTTGTCTCATCTCCTGACTCCCCAAAACCTTTCCACCATCTACAAGGCACAAGTCAGGAGTGTGATGGAATACTCTCCACTTGCCTGGATGAGTGCAGCTCCAACAACACTCAAGAAGCTCGACACCATCCAGGACAAACCAGCCCACTTGATTGGCACCCCATCCACCACCTTAAACATTCACTCCCTCCACCACCGGCGTACCGTGCCTGCAATGTGTACCATCTACAAAGATGCACTGCAGCAACTCGCCAAGGCTTCTTCGACAGCACCTCCCAGACCTCTACCACCTAGAAGGACAAGGGTAGCAGCTGCATAGGAACACCGCCACCCCCAAGTTCCCCTCCAAGTCACACACCACCCTGACTTGGAAATATATCGTCGTTCCTTCAACGTCGCTGGATCAAAATCCTTCCCCACAGCACTGTGGGAGTATCTTCACCACATGCACTGCAGCGGTTCAAGAAGGCGGCTCACCACCACCTTCTCGAGGGCAATTAGGGATGGGCAATAAATGCTGGCCTTGTTGAAATCCCCTACTATTATTACCCTATTATTTCTACACTTCTGAGATTTGCCTACATATCTGTTCCACTATCTCCCCTTGACTGTTTGGGGGCCTATAGTACACTCCCAGCAAAGTGCTTGCCCCTTTTTGTTTTTAAGTTCTACCCATATGGCCTCATTAGAGGAACCTGCTAAGATATCATCCCTCCTTATTGCAGTAATTGACTCCTTGACTAATATAGCAACACCCCCATCTCTTTTACACCCCCCTCTGCCTTGCCTGAAGATTCTATACCCCAGAATATTGAGCTGCCAGTCCTGCCCCTCCCTCAACCATGTCTCTGTGACAGCAACAATATCATACTCCCATGTGTTCATCAACACCTTCAATTCATCTGCCTTACTTGCAAGACTCCTTGCATTAAAATAAATGCCATCCAGCCTTGCCATCCTCCCTTGTGCCGTTACATATTTGCTCTGCCTTCCAGACTGACTTGTTTTTTCCTCTATATTTTGCTGTGCATCACCCCCTGCTATAGCTCCACTCCGTATCCCATCCCCCTGTCAAGTTAGTTTAAACCCCCCCCCCAACAGCACTAGCAAACCTCCCCGCAAGGATGTTGGTCCTGTTCCGGTTCAGGTGCAACCCGTCCGACTTGTACAGGTCCCACCTTCCCCAGAAGCAGACCCAGTGATCCAGGAAATTAAAGCCCTCCCTCCTGCACCAACTCTTTAGCCACGCATTCATCTGCTCTATCCTCCTATTCCTATACTCACTAGCACGTGGCACCGGGAGTAATCCAGAGATTACAACCTTTGAGGTCCTGCTTTTTAATCTGCTACCTAGCTCTTAATCACTCTTAATGACAGTCAAATTTATTATAATTATGTTCAAAATTATTTAAATGTACCCACATTTATTTACTGCTGGTTTTATTGGTTGAATCCCAGCCTCCACTTTCTCAAAACAAAGTAAATTACAACAAGCAAGCTGTAAACGCAGGAAAGTTTGAACCGTGCAAACATGGATTCTTAAGGTTAGGATCATTTGCACCATCAACCTCCTGCGTTCCACTCTTTTTCTTGAATAGAAATCGCTCTTCAAATGTTGTGTTACAGCTCTCTGTCGCTCCATGAATATACCAGTTCTACAATATCTCCCACTTGAATGCACAGCCTTAAAGCAACTCACACCTCTATTTATTGCGCTACAAATGTTCCTATCTTTACAAGGCACAGTGCACCCCTTCACTTACCGTGAGCAACTCTAAAGGAGATTCTTTCGGGCATAAAATACCTCAAGACCCACGACCTTCTGCCACCCCACTCAGTCACGGCTGACACACTGATTGGGTATATACTTGAAAAAGGGGATACTTTCAGGGCTATGGGGAAAGAGCAGGGGAATGGGACTAATTGGAGAGCACTTTCAAAGAGCCGGCACAGGCACGTTGGGCCGAATGGCCTCCTTCTGTGCTCTATGATTCTATTTTCATTATACTGGCTGCTGCTCGCCAAAATAAAGCAGTTGCTAAAGGAGATATGAAGTGCCATTAACCTCTTTTATTTAAACCGACTGTCCTGAGACTCAATTCCCTCAGTCTGTTCTTGCCAGCCCAGCCTCCTAGCCTAGCGGGCGACATGTGGGAGCTCCTACTGAAACAGGCCGGGCAACGCTGATGAATTTGAATGACAGACGAGTAGACGACCCTGGCACCCAGCACCCCCCTGCACCCCCACAGCCAAAAACCTTACTCCTCTAGTTAGAAAAAGCCGTGAGCTTTGCTACTTACATCAGCATGGCGCAGCAGACCAGGATGAGAAAATCGAACCTGTCGATGTCTGAAAAGAGGGAATCCCATATTCAGATGACGTGAGGAAGGAGGAACTCCTGGGATAGCAGCAGGGTGAGCCAGCGGAAGGCGAAAAACTGTGGCTTGATGTTCTGCTCTGGCTGAAGCATAAAATGTACGAACGCGTGTCAATCACAAGGCACCTGGCCTGGACTATTCATATTACATAGTACTTAATACATAAAAAGTACAGCACAGCAACAGGCCATTCGGCCCAATTGGTCTGTGCCAGTGTTTATGCTCCACACGAGCTTCCTCTCACCCTACTTCATCCAACCCCATCAGCGTAACCCTCTATTCTCTTCTCCCTCATGTTCTTATCAAGCTTCCCTTTAAATGCCTCTGTGCAATTCGCCTCAACCACTCCGTGTGACAGTGAGTCACCACATCCTGGGCAAAACAACTGTACAGGAGTGGAAGCAGAAGGGCTGGTTCCACAGTGTGCGGTGTGTGTGTATGGGGGTCCCTTTAAATAATTTTTCTCTTTACCGTTCTTCCCCCTCCTCCCCTGACGGTGTTGATATTCCAAGGTGACCAATGTAATCTGCGGTGGTGGGCGGTGACAACCTAATACAAATAGAAAACATGTAGGCAGCAGGTGACTGCACCTCAGAACTCAAATTAATCTCAAACCTGAGAAATTCTCAGCTGCGAAAGCAGTTATTGGCACAAATGAGAGTGATTTGTGGAGCTGTCTATCAACAACAAGCAGTGACGACAGGCTGCAGGAGGATGGAGGTGCTTTTATTGTGAGGGCTGTACAAATGATTTCCTTTGGTTGCTTTCATGTTCGTTGAGCCTCTTTCCAACATCAAAAGAAAACTGCGAGTAATCCCTGTTTCTTTGTACCTGCCTCGTAAACTGGATCTTATAAAATGAACACATTGCACTACCTGTGATTGGGGAGCCGCTGGCCTCAACTTCACCCTCACCCGTACTCCCAAGAAAGAACTTAAATTTATAATAGCACCTAAAAAGGCAATTGGACATGTACTTAAGGATTAATCTGCAGGGTTATGAGGAAAAGGCTAGGGAATGGGACTAATTGGATAGCTCTTTCAAAGAGCCGGCACAGGCATGACAGGCTGAATGGTCTCCTGTGCTGTAAGATACTTTGATTCTACCTTTCACATGCTCAGGACGTCCCAAAGCGCTTCACAGACAATGAATTACTTTCGAAGCGCAGCCACTGTTGTGTAGGCAAATGCGGTCGCCAATTTGCGCACAGCAAGCTCCCACAAAGAGCAGGGATAAATGCCCAGTTAATCTGTTTTTTGGTGGTGCCGGTTGATGGATGAATGTTGGCCCAGGACACTGGGGAGGGAGCTCCCCTGCTCTTTGACTAGTGCCATGGGAATCTTTTACGTTCCCATGAGCTGGGAGACAGGGCCTGGGTTTAGCGTCTCATCCCAACAAATGGTGAACACTGCTCCCGTGTGCCTGTGAGGCAATACTCATGTTGAGTATTGTCCAAACCCATAGATTGCGCCGAGAGCCCTCAACAAGGTAGGCTGGACTCTTGCATCACTCTCGAGGAAGTGAAAGAAGCCGTACAGGCCATCGCACGTGGCAAAAGCCTCAAAACTAGATGGGCACCCTGCACAGTGAACGTTTTATAAACATCTCCCCTGCACACGAACCCCCATCACCCTCCCGCACGAGGCAATTTGCATGTAATGGGGGCAAACATTTCCTCTATCTACAAAAAACAAACTGCTTGCTACAGGTGACATTCCTTATTGAGACGGAAATCCTGGTGCACAACCCCTAAGCCATTTTGTCCCACTTTGTCTATAGGAAGCATCCACTAGGTCCAATGATTCTGGCTACGCTTGGTGGGTCAGCAAGCCATATCACATGATGTCTGCTAATTTAAATAACCTCTCCCCGCCTTCAGTCCTTGGTGGAGGGAGCCATATTATTGGCTGCAGCCCTAAGGGCTGCTGGGAAAAATTAATGGAATGCATGACATGAATCAGTCATTCATGAAAGAAAGACTTATGAAATAATACTGAGCGGCCTGCGGGTGGCGCTGTCCAGGGAGAGTATAAATACTCGGGCACGGGCCCAGCTTGTGCAGGGCATTCTTAACAGGAACTAGTGAAGGACACAACTAGACCTCCATGTTGTAAAACAGTTGATTAAAGCTTTGTTTAACGCTTAGACCAAGTGCCTAGTAGTTTTCTTATGTCAATGCAGCCACACAACAGTCAATGGCCACATTGGAGAGGAGAAATCTCCCAGTCTTATTCAAAAAAATCTGTCTTTCTACATTACATATAATGTACAGCATAGAAACTGGCCATTCAGCCAAACTGGTCTATGCCGGTGTTTGTGCTCCACACGAGCCTCCTCCCATCTTACTTCATCTCACCCTATCAGCATATCCTTCTATTTCTTTCTCCTTTGTACGTATCTAGCTTCCCCTTAAATGCATCTATACTATCCACTTCAATTACTCCCTGTGGTAGTGACTTACACATTCTAACCACTCTCTGGGTAAAGAAGTTTCTCCTGAATTCCTTATTGGATTTATTAGTGACTACCTTATATTTATGACCTCTAGTTTTGGACTCCCTTGCAAGTGGAAACATCTCTACATCTACTCTATTGAACCCCTTCATCATTTTAGACCTCTATCCGGTCAGCCCTCAGCCTTCTCTTTTCTAGAGATAAGAGCCCCAGCCTGTTCAGTCTTTCCTGATATTTGGCAACCTGTCCAAAAGGTGGATGGGGCAAAGAAAGTAGGAGACCATAAGAAACTCCGTGTTGAGCCATGAAACTCAGCAAGTGGTGGAACAGCACAGGTTCTGACCCTGTTTGATAACTAAAAGAAAAAGACTTGCATTTCTATAGCGCCTTTCACGACCACTGGACTGTTGTAATGTAGAAAACGCAGCAGCGAATTTGTGCAAATTGGCTGCTGCGTTTCCTACATTACAACAAAGATTACACTTCAAAACGTACTTCATTGGCTGTAAAGTGCATTGGGACGTCCAGTGGTCGTGAAAGGCGCTATAGAAATGCAAGTCTTTTCTTTTTTCTGACTCGAGGCGAGAGTGCTAACCACCGAGCCACGGTTGACACAGTTGTAGCTGCTGTGGCACGTCGCCGTTGACTTTGGCTGAACTAAACTGGTGCCGTTGATGCAAATTAGAATTGGCGCCGACTTAGGAAAATCCAACTCTCTAAAGCCTGAGCCTTGAGCTGATATTACTGAGAGTCTGGCTCCGTCTCACGCTCTGCCTGGTGAATGGGGTCAGGCTGTGAACAGGTGGCCAGGAACAGGGTGGGGAGCATAATCGATGTAAAATGTTACATTTTAATGAGATGGTTGGTGGTAGAATCCCACTGTCCAACACCTTGAGTATGGAATGTTGGCTCTTTTCTCCTCAGAGCTCTAACCACTGTATTTGACCTGGTTCTCACTTGAAGAATTCACCTGATATGCATCATACACCCTCTTTTTTTGTTTCATCATATTCTCTATCTCCCTTGTCATCCAAGGAGTCCTGGCTTTGGTTCCCCTACCTTTCCCTCTTGTTGAAATAGACCTAGCTTGTACCTAAAACATCTCCTCCTTAAAGATCACCCATTGTTCAGTTACAGATTTTCCTGTCAATCTTTGGTTCCATTTTACCCTGGCTAGGTCCCCTCTCATCCCACTGAAGTTAGCCCTCTTCCAATTTAGAAGTTCTACTTTAGATTGTTCCTTGTTCTTCTCCATTACTAATCTAAACCTTATGATACGATGATCACTCTTACCCAAGTGTTCTCCCACAGACACTTGGTCCACCTCATTCCCCAGCACCAGATCCAGCAATGCCTCCTTCCTAGTTGGGCCAAGAACATACTGGTCAAGGAAGTTCTCCTGAACACATTTCAGAAATTCCTCCCCCTCCTTTCCCTTTACACTAACATTATCCCAATCGATATTTGGGTAATCAAAGTCCCCCAATATCACTACTCTATAGTTCTTGCACATCTCTGTGCTTTCCCTGCAGATTTGCTCCTCTATCTGGTGATGGTCGAAGGTTGTTTTTGTGACTGGAAACCTGTGGCCAGTGGGGTACCACAGGGATCGGTGCTGGGTCCCTTGCTGTTTGTGGTCTACATTAATGACTTGGATATGAATGTAAAGGGTATGATCAGTAAATTCGCGGATGATACTAAAATTGGTAGGGTGGTAAATAGCGAGGAGGGTAGCCTCAGTCTGCAGAACGATATAGATGGGTTGGTCAGATGGGCGGAACAGTGGCAAATGGAATTTAACCCGGAAAAGTGCGAGGTGATGCACTTTGGGGGGTCTAACAAGGCAAGGGAATACACAATGAAGGGAAAGACCCTAGGCAAGACGGAGGGTCAGAGGGATCTGGGTGTGCAGGTACACAGATCCCTGAAGGCGGCGGAACAGGTGGATAAGGTGGTAAAAAAGGCATATGGGATACTTGCCTTCATTAGCCGAGGCATTGAATATAAGAGCAAGGAGGTTATGATGGAGCTGTATAAAACACTGGTTAGGCCACAGCTGGAATACTGTGTGCAGTTCTGGTCGCCACACTACAGGAAAGATGTGATCGCGTTAGAGAGGGTGCAGAGGAGGTTCACCAGGATGTTACCAGGGCTGGAGCGCTTCAGCTATGAAGAGAGACTGGGCAGATTGGGTTTGTTTTCCTTGGAGCAGAGGAGGCTGAGGGGGGACATGATTGAGGTGTACAAAATTGTGAGGGGCATAGATAGGATGGATGCTGAGGAGCTTTTCCCCTTAGTAGAGGGGTCAATAACTAGGGGGCATAGATTCAAGGTAAAGGGCGGGAGGTTTAGAGGGGATTTGAGAAAGAACTTTTTCACCCAGAGGGTGGTTGGAGTCTGGAACTCACTGCCTGAAAGGGTTGTGGAGGCAGAAACCCTCACAACATTTAAGAAGCATTTGGATGAGCATTTGAAATGCCATAGCATACAAGGCTACGGGCCAAATGCTGGAATATGGGATTAGATTAGACAGGGCTTGATGGCCGGCATGGACACGATGGGCCGAAGGGCCTCTATCCGTGCTGTATTACTCTATGACTCTATGACTCTATCTCTCACTATTTGGAGGCCTTTAGAATACCCCCAATAGCGTGATCATACCCTTTTTGCTTCTCAACTCTAACCAAATATATTCTGTCCTTGCCCTCTCGAGGACATCCTCTCTTTCCAACACTACAATGTCTTCACTAATCAGTACTGCCATCCCACCTCCCTTTTTCCCTTCCCTATCTTTTCTGAACACCTTGTATCCGTGAATATTAAGCACCCAGTCCTCACCATTTTTAAGCCACGTTTCCGTTATTGCCACTACATCATATTCCCACACGGCTAATTGTGCTTGTAGCTCACCAACCTTATTCACCACACCTTACATACATGCATTCCAAACCCGTCTTTGTATTCCTCGTAGTCCTTCTTAGTCTGCACCTATTTAATATATCGATAACTCTGGTATGCGGATAGGGGCTTCCTGGTTATCAGTGCTATACTTGCCTTTTACCAGTTTGACCCGGTGCCCTTGTGTCCTCTCCTACAATTTAATTTAAAGTAATTTTCCGAGTGACCTTTTCCCATTCCATTTATTATCTCGCATGCCTCGGTATAAGATCACCCCTCGGGTATGAATAACTCAGATCTGCACCGGTGGTGCATTTACCCAATGGGCTACTGAGCAAACCGAAACTTTTCAACATTTGCATCTTGATTTTACACAGTTACACGGATAAGATACGTTGCAGATGTTCTGATTTTATACAGATTTTATTACCCAGTATTCTGGACAAAATCACAGGGAGGAAACCATCCGAAACGTATCCCTGCAGTAATCCTGGAACTCCCTCTCTAACAGCACTGTGGGAGCACCTTCACCACACGGACTGCAGCGGTTCAAGAAGGCGGCTCACCACCACCTTCTCAAGGGGCAATTAGGGATGGGCAATAAATGCTGGCCTTGCCAGCAATGCCCACATCCCGAGAATGAATTTAAAAAAGCAGGCTGTTTACTGAACCTCTGTTTATTGGCGATGTATTGTTAAGCTGACCTTGAAAGCCAGTCTGCCTCTTGATTAAACAAATATCTACCCATGTTAAATAATGTCATTAAGATATGCTTGTTTACCAAAATAAACGGACCAACCTTGGCGGTGTTATCTGTGGCCAGCGTACACTGCAGGCTATGCATGTATATATATATGTGGGGGAAACTCAGATCCTGAGTGTGGACCTGCACGATGGCTTGCTGGCAGTTTCTGTGCCTTGTGTTTGGCAGTTGCATCCTCGGTGCTGCAGCAAGAGTTACGGTGAGACACAGCGCTCTGTCCGCTATTTGGTGATTTGGGGGGGGGCGGTGATGGTGAGGAGGGTGGCTGTGGGGTCGGTTGGTACATTGTCCTTTCCCAGGAGGACTTGGGTTTAGCTCTCAACTCACTGTGATGGATGTCAGTCCTGTGGTAACTAGAAGTGCTAAGTGTAAAGGGTTTGGGGCAGCCTCATTCTGATTAGAAACCATGGGAACCCACACATAAAACAGCCTGTAATTCAGCACAAATTAGCACTCAATGAGGACACAGGAACAGCTGGTGTGGAAAATCCCAATATCACATTGCTACTATAGGGAGTCTCCTCCACTGGGTTAAAGCATGTTCAGGCACATTAGAGGGAGCTTTACTCTGTAACTAACCCATGCTGTACCTGCCCTGGGAGTGTTTGATGGGACAGTGTAGAGGGAGCTTTACTCTGTATCTAACCCGTGCTGTACCTGCCCTGGGAGTGTTTGATGGGACAGTGTAGAGGGAGTCTTACTCTGTATCTAACCCGCGCTGTACCTGCCCTGGGAGTGTTTCATGGGACAGTGTAGAGGGAGCTTTACTCTGTATCTAACCCGTGCTGTATCTGCCCTGGGAGTCTTTGATGGGACAGTGTAGAGGGAGCTTTACAGGAAACTTTGTGCTATCCGGAGGTGAGCTATCCGGCAATCTGGAGCCACCGGCAAAAATCAGCAGCCGTTTTTTATTCTTTTTGTTTTTTTTTTTTTGCTTTGTTTGAACAGTCATGCTGTGCAAGGTCTGTAGCTATAGCAACAGCTTCAGCTACAGAGCTTTAGGGCCACACCCGAGTGTTTAGAAGCTGCTGCTAAGCAATAGTGTTTGTTGTCAAATACGGAGATAAGAATCTCCGTATCTCTCAACATTAACTCTGGAGAGTACGGCAGTTTTGAGGCAACGGCAGCAGCTCGGTCCCGTGGGTGCCGGATAGCACAAAGTTTCCTGTACTCTGTATCTAACCCGTGCTGTACCTGCCTTGGGAGTGTTTGATGGGACAGTGTAGAGGGAGCTTTACTCTGTATCTAACCCGTGCTGTACCTGCCCTGGGAGTGTTTGATGGGAATGCACAAAGAGCTTTACTCTGTATCTAACCTGTGATGTTGAATGTGTACAAGGTGCTGGTGGGCAGCAGTTCTGCAGTAACTGGTTCAGCCGATCACTAAGGAGCTGGTGTCCTTCTCTGATTCCCTCTCCTTCACTGATTCTCTCCTTCCTTAATTCTCTCTCCTTCTCTGATTCTCCCTCTCCTGATTCTCCCTGTCCTGTGATTCTCTCTCCCTACTTCTCGTATTCTCTCCTTTCATGATTCTCTCTCTTTCACTGATTCTCTCCTTCACTGATTCTTTCTCTCCTTCTCTGATTCTCTGTCTCTCTCCTTCCCTGATCATCTCTCTCCATCTCTGATTCTCTCCTTCTGATTCTCTCTCTCTCTACTTCTCTGATTCCCTAATTCACTGTCTCTCCTTCCCTGTAGCTGGGTGTGGTGGAAACTGAAGGTGGTCAAGTGGAAGGAACCAGTAAAAGAGATGGGCTTTTCGCGTTTGTGGATATTTTCAAAGGGATTCCTTTTGCCGCAACTCCGAAGCGATTTGTGAAAGCTGAACCCCATCCCGGATGGACAGGTAACTCGTTTCCTCATTTGCAATGCCTTTGGCTTCACTTAAAAACAGATTTTAAAATACTGCACGGTGTCCTTCGAAGCACCCGATCCCGGCAGTGTAGTGAGGTGCTGAGTGGCGGCCTGTGAAGTTAGAAAGTCAGAGTTACCCTGAATGCTCTCAAACACAGTTGACTGGCTTGTAGTTCAGGGGGTAGCACTTTCACCTCTGAGTTAGAAGGTTGGGCCATTGTGGGGGGAGGGGCATCTATTGTTCTTAAGGTGTTTTTGTCCGATGTCAAAGCCTCTCTGAAACAAAGAAAGACTTGCATTTATACTCCCTCAGTACTGCACTGTCAGAGGTGCCGTCTTTCAGATGAGACGTTAAACCGAGGCCTCGTCTGCTCTCTCAGGTCGATGTAAAAGATCCCATGGCTACTATTTCAAGAAGAGCAGGGGAGTTCTCTCTGGTGTCCTGGCCAATATTTATCCCTCGTTTCCTACAACAGTGACTGCACTTCAGAAGTACTTCATTAGAAGTGAATCGATATTGGACATCCTGAGGTCG
Source organism: Somniosus microcephalus (assembly GCF_052327205.1). Taxonomy (NCBI): domain Eukaryota; kingdom Metazoa; phylum Chordata; class Chondrichthyes; order Squaliformes; family Somniosidae; genus Somniosus; species Somniosus microcephalus. Next base: position 5,995,022 of record NC_141009.1, read on the forward strand.
TGAAAAGTGCTGTATAAATGCAAGTCTTTGTTTCAGAGAGGCTTTGACATCGGGCAAAAACATCTTAAGAACAATAGATGTCCCTCCCCCCACAATGGCCCAATGTGTTAATGCACTGACTGAGCCTTACAGAGCTGATCGGACCCAGACTCGAGCCCCACTCTGTTGCCAAGCTAGCTGATCTCCGTTGGGCAGCATGCCCCCTGGGCGGGGAAGTGCAAGAAGCAGGCAGGTTTGCTGCCTCTTATTTCTGTGTGATGATCCCCGCTGGAAGCGTGGGTGAAGAGGATTGAATCGAGCTTGTCTGCAGTGGCCTTCACGGTTGAATTGCCTCCCGAGGCTCACTGAGCAACGGCCGGTTGGGTGAGACCTCAAAGAGCTCTCTGGAAGAAGGTGAGGAACGGAAGGGAAAGGAGTCAAAGAGTACGGTCAATGTAAGGTTGGACTTTGGGAGTATACTTGGTCGGCTTTGACCTGCAGTTATCAGTGTTATAGAATCATTGAATTTTACAGCACAGAAGGAGGCCATTCAGCCCATCGTGCCTGTGCTGGCTCTCTGAGAGTCCTAATCCCCTGCCCTTTCCACACAGCCCTGCACATTTTTCTTATCGAATAGTTGTCCACATCCCATTTAAAAGCCATGATGGATTCTGTTTCCATCGCTGTTTCTGGTCCAGAATTCCATGTCCTAACAACCCTCTATGGATTAAAACAAAATATCTCCTAACCTTACCTGGATAACAGATCAGTGAGCAGCAGAATGAATCTACAACAACAGCGCCTTTAACGTAGTAAAACTTCCCAAGGCGCTTCACAGGAGCGTAAATCGGACAAAATTTGACCCATTAAATGATATATAAGTGAATACTATGCTCTTGTCAATGACTCACCTCTGATCCCCCTCTAAGCAGGCCTTCTCCAATCAAAAGCAAGCTACTGTGGATGCTGTAAATCTGAAATAAAAACAAAGAATGCTGGAGAACACTCTGCAGGTCAGGCAGCATCTGTGGAGCGAGAAACAGAGTTAACGTTTCAGCATGATGACCTTTCAGATCTGCTCCAATCAAATTTGTTGTTATGTGGGGTCTTCCCGCGTTTGTTATGGATTGAGTCGAATTAATGCTTTTTACAGTTAACTTTCCCTACATTACAACAGTGACTATAATTCAAAAGTACTTCATTGGCTGTAAAGTGCTTTGGAATGTCCTGAGGTTGTGAAAGGTGCTATATAAATGCAAGTTCTTTCCTTCTTTCTACTAACTCCTGGTGCTTGTGTTCATTACCAGGTGTTCTGAAAGCCAAACATTTCAAACCCAGATGTTTTCAGACAGCTTTGACACAGAACACTGTCTTTGGGAGTGAAGACTGTCTCTACCTGAATATCTGGGTCCCTCAGAAGAAAACAGGTACAAAAGAACCACAAAAAAAAACACAGCTTAAAACTATACGCAACTGAGCAACATCCCTACCTTACATAGGTTGTAAACTTGCTTCAATTTTAGGAACATGCTTCACTGTCCTTCCATCCATCGCTCTTTTAAAAAATATATATTTTGTTAAGTTTTGTGCTTGTCACGAGAAGCTATGTCAGTATTGAGAAGTAGTGTCTTTTACACCGTCTGTAGTTAGCGATGGCGCTGAGCATTGGCAGGTCCAGTACATCACAGGAGTGTTGTGGAGTATTTTAAACCAACACTTGACACAAGGTTTTTACATCGATAGTCAAGTTGTCTTTATTACACCGGTGGGGAGACAGTCTGCTCTGTCTTTAGCCAGACTTCTCCAAATTGTTACAGCAAACACTACATTTTTATACATTAAAATATACATGACAGGCTCCTGCACAATTCATTCCTGCAACCTGATTGGATCTTGGCCCGCATGCAGCTTCACGGATTGGTTACAAATCTTAAGGTAAACATGTGTAAGCTGCCTCCTCAATTATTCACTCAAACTGCTGAATGCTGATTAAAAGATACCTTGGAATGCGACCTACATAATAAAGTTGTTAAGGGCAGTGAAATTCTAGACACCTTGGGCTGGATTTTGATTCAGGGGCGGGCTGGGGTCGTGTAATCCGCATTTCGTGTTATCCACCCGAATCTAAATCGATGTGGGAGAATGATGCGATTTTAACTTAATTGGCCAATTGAGTTCGAACGTGTGGGAACCCATGGCAAATGAGTTTTTCCAGTCTGAAAGTCGCCTCCGATGACATCATCATTGCTGCTGCAATTAAGGTCTGCAACAAGCCTTGCTTCTTCTGCAGACTGCCAAGCTTTTGGCCTTTGCAGTGAAAGGGTCCTGGAGGAAGAATGGCCAGCCAGAGGCCTAGGTCTGCACCCCGCTTCGACGGCGTTGCCCTGCAGGCTTTAGTTGAGGGAGCAAGAGCTCATAAAGAGGTGCTCTTCCCTTCTTCAGGGAGGAAGAAGCCTCCTCAGCAGACCAAGGCTGTGTGGATCCAGGTGGCAGAGGAGGTCAACTCATTGCCAGTAACCCGCAAAACCTGGCTTCAGTGCAGGAAGAGATTTCATGACCTTCTGCGTACTGGAAAAGTGAGTATGAATTTCCCATCACCCTCAATCTGATCCCCATTACCGTTCCTCACCAGCACCCAGCTTTAGCAATCTCTTCCTCCACATCCCACTTGACACTGACATCCATGCACCCTTACCCATTCCTTCTCTCTCTATGGTCACATTCACCTAACTATTCGACTATGCAGCCCTCACACTCCCTATCACTGTGATGCTATGAAAACAACTGACAACACACAGGGAGGGCCCTTGATCTTGCCAACTCACTCCATCTTTGTCTCCTTCTAAGTATCTATGCTATGGATTCTCTACACTCACTCCTTCATTCTCACTCAACCTCCATTTGTCTCCCTCATTGCAGGAAAAGAGAGCTCACAATAAGAGAGAAAGAGCGAGGACAGGAGGAGGGCCACCCTCAGTAGCCCACCTCACCCCCTGGGAGGAGGCGGTCCTGGAGATCGTAGGAGTGGAGGAAGATGCGCAAGTGGGGGACGGACAGACGGGTGCATCACAGCAAGCTGGTGACAGAATAGTTTTCCATCTCTCTCACTGACATTGCCTGAGTCGCTGATAATGATTCTGAAGCTCTAACAGATGGACTTATGATCATCTGCAATATGCAATGTGCATGTAACCTTGGCATCACATCTCTGACTCTTTTCTTTACTCCCCCACAGGACCATCGTAAGCACCCATCCCCACTAGCCAGGAGGAAGAGCCTGAGCCTCTAGACTCCTCAGAGGAAGCTGCAACCTCTGAGGGCACAGCATCAACAGAATTCAGCGCACCCAGCACCAGCGCAGACACTCACACCTCGGTGGGACCATCGCGAGATAGAGTAGTGTCGTCACCTGGTGTATCACAGCTCACAAGTGAGCATCAGCAGATTGTGGAGACAGGGACAGCAGTGGAGAGTCCTAGTCGGAGGGCGCAGGACTCTGCCAGCACGGCTCAGCTGCATGTCGACCCTCTGCCTCTGGGTCCATCCATAAGATCAGCGGTGCTGGAACTCCAGGAACAGATGCAGGAGTCTCTGGCAGGTTTTGTCTCCAGGGTCGCTGCGAGTGTGGAGCAAATGGAGGAGTCCATTGCGAACATGAGCACAGCCTTTGTGGAGTCATTGGCGCATGAACGCATCACCATGGAAAGGATAGCAACCTCCATGGAGGTGATAAGTCGCCAGAGTGCAGAAAACATGGTGAGCATTCATAACAGAATGACATCTCTGGAGGAGCGATGGTCAACTATTGAACAGAGAAACCAGACCTTCATGGAAGTCCTTCTGAGTAGGACTGCCAGTGCAGATATGGGTCCCCATGGCCCCCCTGATGTGCAGCAAGGTGCTCTCAAGCCACTTGCAAGCGCTGAGGGGGACCTGACCCATGAGAGGGAGGTTGGTGGCAGACATCAAGGAAATGGGGGCTCCTCTCGAAGTGCTCACACTTCCATGCCACTGCAGAGCCCTCGGTCAGAGCCCCACCAGAGTCCACACCCAACTGAGATCAGCGTCTCAACCCCTGCACAGCCGCAGGAGCAGCAGACCGTTGACGAGCCCTCACAGGTTCACAACCCCAGAGGACGCCCGCCAAAGGTGTCGAGACAGGAGCAGCAGGAAAGTGAGCAAGGGGCCTCCACATCTGCTGAAGCCACAGGGGAAGCACCACGTAGGAGCACGCGTAAGAGAAAGATACTGCACAAATAGTCACAAGGGTAGTCACTTGGGTGAAATTTGATGTTTTATGTGAAAAAGCCATCAGATGAATAATGTAAATAAAAAATCTGATGGCTACTGCTGTAGTTGTGGCATGTGTCATTTTGCGAATGGGACTTTCACATTGAGGGCTTAGGATTACTTGCAATTGTCAGTATAGTGGTCAAATTGCTAGGAATCCGCTGGTTCTTGGCCATTGTCGATGCTCAGGTAAGAAGCTGCGAGGCAAAAGTGCTTGATTGGCTAGGCTAAGCAAATCTGGCCAAGATGAGTGCGTTCCTTGCATCCCGGGCAGCAATGTTCTCGCGTACTGCTGCCGCTGGTTGATGGGCCTCTGCAAGATGTTCGTTTTCGCTCTCCTCCTCCTCCTCATCTGAGGAGGATATGTGATGAGCCACTTGGTCCTCAGGCATCTGCAAGCCACGACGCTGTGCCATGAAGTGCACAGCAAACCACGACGATTCTGGAGACCCTGGCTGCTGAGTACTGCAGGGCTCCACCTGATCTATCCAGGCATCTAAAGCGATGGTTTGCTCGATTATGGCTCTGGTGGACACGTGGCTGGAGTTGTAGCTCTCCTCAGCTTCGTTGGATGGGCTCCTCAACGGCATTATTAGCCACGTCTTCAGGGGATAGCCCTTGTCTCCAAGTAGCCATCCGTTAAGTTGGTCTGGCGGACTGAATAGCGGAGGCACACTAGACTGGCACAGTATGAAGAAGTCATGGCAACTGCCAGGGTACTTGGCACAAGCATGCAAAATTTCCTTCTTGTGGACACACACCAGCTGAACGTTAAGGGAGTGGAAGCCCTTGCGGTTGATAAAAATACCTGGATTGCGATGGGGCCACATGTATGCAGTCAACGACACCCTGACCCTTGGAAAGCCTGCCAGATTAGCTAATCCAACCGCACGCGCCGTGACACTTGCTTGATCCTTGGTGAAATGGATGTGATTGTGCGCAATGGCAAAGAGTGCATCGGTTACCTGCGTGATGCAAGTGTGTGCGGCCGCCTGGGAGATGCCGCTGATGTCTGCTGCTGATCCCTGGAATGAGCCTGAAGCAAAAAAGTTGAGTGCGGTGGTGACTTTGACGGCCACTGGTAAGGGTTGTCCACCTGGTCCTCTGGGCTGCAGGTCTTGTTGCAGCATTGCGCAGATGTCACCCACTACCTCTCGCGAAAGTCGGAGCCGCCTTTGGCGCTGCTGCTCAGACATGTTGAGGTTGCTGAACCTCTGTCAGTAGACCCTGTTTGGGGGGTATCTCCTGCGCCGACGGGCTTCCATGCGCTGGCCCCTTCTGGCCTGTGTAACTTCAGGTGGGTGAGCAGCAGCTTGGCGCTCCTGCTGGTGCTGTTGGTGCTGATGTTGTTCATGGTTCTGCTGGTGCCGCGGCTGGTCTTCGTCCTCATCTAATGTCCAGAAGGGAAGGGAATAAATGGCTCCCATGCTTCTGGTATATGCCTCAGTTGAGGAAGCGCTCAGTCAAGGTGGCGGGAGGGGTTTCCCAGGAGGTCACACTGGAGATGGGTGTCAGGCTCCAAACTTCCACAGCTGTGGTTATGCCTTCGACAAGATCCCCCAGACCTGAGACAACAAAGTCCTGCCACCCGCAAATGATGGCTGATCAAATCTCCTATTTAATGGTTGAGCTGCAGCTGATAGTCAGCAATCCAACTGTGCTCCCGCCAGGTTTCACTGTCGTGTTTCAGAACAGGCGTGCTTCACGTGGGAAAAGGGTTAAAATCACAAAGGCCTTTCAAAATGGCATTATAGAGGCATTTTAGTGCTTGTTAAGGGCCTTAACGGCCTATCCCACCTCTTGGAGGCGGGACGGAGACGGGACCATTAGACACGAATTAATGAAAATTGCTTGGAGGCGGGGTTAGTTTTTGCAATTTTAACCCCCCACACGCCTCCAATCCCGCCTCAACGGCCCGATGAAAATCGAGCCCAGTCTCCACTTAATGGTTTTTAGTCTTCAAAAGTCAGTATGGATGTGGCCTTTCATGTTAGCCCCTGTCTTTCTTGCACCATTCAGTGAAACTGCCAGTGATGTCATTTTAACTCTTTCCCCACTGCAGGAGAGATGCAGAGTTAAGCACCTCCTACACCATCACAATAATGAGCCCTTAACCCAATCGTAAATCTCCCACGGTTCCACCTCTCGCATCAGGCATTCCTCTGCCCTATCTGAAGAGAAAACATATTTTTTGTAACAATTTACGGGTAAATTTATATAATGGATCTGCATCCATGCGGAGCTGGATTGGGGTTGTCAGCCTCTCCTCGCCAATATGCATCACTTTTATAACCCTAACTCTGAAGACATTGTGTCACAAGTCCTTCTTAACTTCAGTTTATAGATAACCTGTGCTGCACCTGCCCTGGGAGTGTTTGATGGGACAGTGTAGAGGGAGCTTTACTCTGTATCTAACCCGTGCTGCACCTGCCCTGGGAGTGTTTGATGGGACAGTGTAGAGGGAGCTTTACTCTGTATCTAACCCGTGCTGTACCTGCCCTGGGAGTGTTTGATGGGACAGTGTAGAGGGAGCTTTACTCTGTATCTAACCTGTGCTGTACCCTGCCCTGGGAGTGTTTGATGGGACAGTGTAGAGGGAGCTTTACTCTGTGTCTAACCCGTGCTGTACCTGCCCTGGGAGTGTTTGATATTGATACAGGCTGCCAAAAATGTGTAAGAGTCTGTATCACTAACATACCTCATCTTGATCAGCAGAAAACTCACTGAAAACAAAATAAAACAGATGTTTTCAGCGTGCGAATAAAGTGATGTTAAAGTGGATCCTTGAGCTTATTTGTAAACATCAGTACTTGTAAGCTGCAAGCTTTTAACCATCTACTGTTATACTGGCTTTAGTCTGATTGATCAGATGCAATGAATCTTGTTTGTCCTCCTCCTTAGTGTCCACCAACCTGCCTGTCATGATCTGGATCTTCGGTGGCGGTTTCGTGGCAGGAGCGGGACAGGGAGCCAACTTCTTGAACAACTACCTGTATGATGGGCTGGAGATCGCGTCCCGCGGCAAAGTGGTAGTCGTGACCTTCAACTATCGGGTCGGCCCGCTGGGTTTCCTGAGCACAGGAGATGCCAATGCACCAGGTTAGTGTCAAGTCCCATTCACCCATCACCCCCCTGCGTCACTGATTGGTTCCCGGTCCGGAAACTCCTCAATTTTTAAAATTCTCATCCTCGTTTTCAAATCCCTCCATGGCCTCGCCCCTCCCTATCTCTGTAACCTCCTGTAGTCCTACGACCTTCTGAGATCTCTGCGCTCTTCCAATTTTGGCCTTTTGAGCATCCCTGATTTTCATCGCTCCACCATTGGCGGCCGTGCCTTCAGCCGCCGAGGCCCTAAGCTCTGGAATTCCCTCCCTAAACCTCTCCACCTCTCTCTCCTCCTTTAAGCTGATCCATAAATCCTACCTCTTTGACCAAGCTTTTGGTCACCTGTCCTAATATCTCCTTATGTGGCTCTGTGCCAAATTTTGTTTAATAATTGCTCCTGTGAAGCACCTTGGGACATTTTACTACGTTAAAAGTGCTATATAAATGCAAGTTGTTGTTGTAGTACTGTCGCCAGGATGACGCATGGTCAGTGTGCATTAGTGCCACTCAAAACCACTGTATGGGGCTGCAGCTGGTGCAGTTCCTGTGTGGGGTGTATGTGCAGGTCCCTGACCGTGTGGGGATATCAACAGGTGACTATCGTGGGAAGACTGAGATTCTGAAATAAAAGCACAAAAGGCTGGAATCCGACAGCAGGTTGGTCAACATCTGAAGAGGTTCATGTTTCAGGTGGGACCACTCGCCAGAACTCCCAGCTGCTAACCAGTAGTCCATCGTCCTCACCAGAAGGGTGGAGAAGATGAGTAAATGGGCCAAACCTTCCTGGGAAGAGTTCATAAGAACATAAGAAGTAGGAGCAGGAGTCGGCCATTTGGCCCCTCGAGCCAGCTCCGCCATTTAGTGAGATCATGGCTGATCTGATCTTGGGCTCAGCTCCATTTCCCTGCCTGCTCCCCATAACCCTTCACTCCCTTATTGTTCAAAAATCTGTCCATCTCCACCTTAAATATATTCAATGACCCAGCCTCCACAGTTCTCTGGGGCAGAGAATTCCACAGATTTACGACCCTCTGAAAGAAGAAATTCCTCCTCATCTCAGTTTTAAATGGGCGACCCCTTATTCTGAAACTATGCCCCCTAATTCTAGATTCCCCCATGAGGGAAAACATCTTCTCTGCATCTACCTTGTCAAGCCCCCATGTTCATGACACACGCCGTTATTAATGAGCAAATCGACCAGCAAGTTCAGGGGATTAAGAGATACACCGTGAATTGCGAATCTCCAGAGCTTGCTGGTCGATTTGCGTCGTCCTGCTGATTGCTTTGCACAAACAGCATCTCCCCCTCAGCCTCCCCGTTATTTTTAAGAACTCGCTGGATTTCCACATTAATTGTTCTTTAAACTCGTCGCAGAAAGTTAGGGCTGATAATTAAGAGCGCAAGTAACCTTTTAACTACTTGATAATGGTTAATGCAGTGCCAATCAACCTTTCTGGCCCAGAAAGGAAACAATTTAAACTGTGGGGTCTCATTCCTTCAGGTAATGAATTCTTCTGAGAGAGTTAAAAAATTTGAAATTTGAAATGTTTGCACTTTTTCTTACTTTTCATTTCTGTCTCATTTTTCTCTCTCTTAATCCAATCTTTCTTTCCCTCTCTTTATTTCTCTTTCTGTACCTGTTTTGACTCTAATTCACCCTATTTCCTTCTCCGTCGTTCCTCTGTTTCTTTCTCAATCATGGGTTGAGGAGATAGACTGTTTGGTCCCGTTGTTCACTGAAGCCCAAGATGCCCCGTGGCCCTCCCAACGCTGTTATCAGCTCACACTTCCAGCAAGTTACAGCGCAAAAAACATTTCAAACTGAAGGGTGCGGGAAAAAGTCTAACTAACGGGGCACATCGCGAGATGCCCCACTCTAGCAAGGTTTGGCCCATTATCTCACCCTGGTTAGGACCACCTGCCAGTTATTGGTTTTGACATTTTGTGTCGTATGAAATCCATTTTTTCTCAAAATATTTCTTTCTCTTGAATGAGGATTGTTTTTTGAGGGTGAGACTCCCTTTTATATTAAGAAATTTCCTTTCTTTAGCCTTGCCGGAGTCTCAGCTTGCCTCAATAGGCAGCACACTCGCCTCGGAATCAGTAACTCATGGGTTCAAGCCCCACTCCAGGGATTTAATCTAGGCTGAATTTTTCTAAGTCTCTTGTGAGTCACCTTGTTGAATGCCTTCTGAATATCCATATTCCCTACATTCCCTTTATCACTTCTTCAAAATACTACTTTTTTGGAACAAAGGTTGCCTTTAACAAATCTGTGCTATCTGATTAACCTGTGCATTTCTAAATGCTCACTGATCTTATCTCGAATTATGGATTCTAAGAGTTTCCGCACAACTGACATTATACTAATAGGTCTATAGTTAGCCAGTTTATCCTTCTCCCTTCTTGAATAAAGATATTACACTCTGTGCCATACTGTGTTCTGTTATACTGTGCCCTCTGCACCATACTGTGCCCTCTGCACCATACTGTGCTCTCTGTACCATACTGTGCTCTCTGCACCATACTGTGCTCTCTGCGCCATACTGTGCTCTCTGCGCCATACTGTGCTCTCTGCGCCATACTGTGCTAACTGCGCCATACTGTGCCCTCTGCGCCATACTGTGCTCTGTGCCATACTGGGCTCTCTGTGCCATACTGTGCCCTCTGCGCCATACTGTGCTAACTGTGCCATACTGTGCTCTCTGTGCCATACTGTGCTAACTGCGCCATACTGTGCCCTCTGCGTCATACCGTGCTCTCTGCGCCATACTGTGCCCTCTGTGCCATACTGGGCTCTCTGCGCCATACTGTGCTCTCTGCGTCATACTGTGCTAACTGCGCCATACTGTGCTCTCTATGCCATACTGTGCTCTGCGCCATACTGTGCTCTCTGCGCCATACTGTGCTCTCTGTGCCATACTGTGCTCTCTGCGCCATACTGTGCTCTCTGTGCCCTCTGCGCCATACTGTGCTCTCTGTGCCATACTGTGCTCTCTGCACCATACTGTGCTCTCTGTGCCATACTGTGCCCTCTGCGTCATGCTGTGCTCTCTGTGCCCTCTGTGTCATAGAAACATAGAAGATAGGAGCAGGAGTAGGCCATTCGGCCCCTCGAGCCTGCTCCGCCATTCAATGAGATCATGGCTGATCATCCAAATTCAGTACCCTGTCCCTGCCTTCTCCCCATATCCCTTGATCCCTTTAGCCTTAAGAAATATATCTAACTCCTTCTTGAGTATATTTAATGAATTGGCCTCTACTGCCTTCTTTGGCAGAGAATTCCACATGTTCACCACTCTCTGGGTGAAGAAATTCCTCCTCATCTCTGTCCTAAATGGCTTACCCCATATCCTTAGACTGTGACCCCTGGTTCCGGACTCCCCGACCATCGGGAACATCCTTCCAGCATCTAGTCTGTCTAGTCCTGTTAGAATTTTATAAGTTTCGATGAGATCCCCTCTAATTCTTTTAAACTCCAGCGAGTACAAGCCCAATCGACCCAATCTCTCCTCATACGTCATTCCTGCCATCCCAGGTATCAGTCTGGTGAATCTTCGCTGCACTCCTTCCATGGCAAGAACATCCTTCCTCAGATAAGGCGACCAAAACTGCACACAATACTCAAGATGTGGCCTCACCAAGGCCTTGTACAACTGCAGCAAGACATCCTTGTTCCTGTACTCAAACCCTCTCGCTACGAAGGCCAACATACCATTTGCCTTCTTAACCGCCTGCTGCACCTGCATGTTAACTTTCATCGACTGGTGCACAAGGACGCCCAGGTCTCGTTGCACTTCCCCTTCTCCCAATCTATTGCCATTCAGATAATAATCTGCCTTCCTGTTTTTGACACCAAAGTGGATAACCTCGCATTTATCCACGTTATATTACATCTGCCATGCTTCTGCTCAATCACCCAACCTGTCCAAATCATACTGGAGTTTCTCAGCATCCTCCTCACAGCACACATGCCCACCCAGCTTTGTGTCGTCTGCAAACTTGGAGATATTACATCTAGTTCCCTCGTCCAGATCATTAATATATATTGTGAATAGCTGGGGTCCAAGAACCGATCCGAGTGGTACCCCACTAGTCACTGCCTGCCACTCGGAAAAAGAGCCGTTTATTCCAACTCTTTGCTTTCTGTCTGTCATACTGTGCTCTCTGTGCCATACTGTGCTCTCTGTGCCATACTGTGCTCTCTGTGCCATACTGTGCCCTCTGTGCCATACTGTGCCCTATGCCATACTGTGCTCTCTGTGCCCTCTGTGCCATACTGTGCCCTATGCCATACTGTGCCCTGTGCCATACTGTGCCCTCTGCGCCATACTGTGCCCTATGCCATACTGTGCCCTGTGCCATACTGTGCTCTCTGTGCCATACTGTGCTCTGTGCCATACTGCAGTCTTTCTGTGTGCCCTGTTGTTTATCAGTGCTGTTTGTTGTTGATAAACAGGTAACCAAGCTTTGTGGGACCAGCACATGGCCATTAGTTGGGTGAAGAGAAATATCGCTGCGTTTGGTGGGGACCCAAATAAAATCACCCTCTTTGGAGAGTCAGCAGGAGGTGCTAGTGTCTCCCTTCAGGTAACTCGAGTATGACGTTATGACGTTGATGGGTGGTGTGGTGGATCGGAGATTCAGTCGCGGTCTGGACTGAGTTAGCTGGTCTGAGGTGGAGCAGCAGTGAGGCTGTTACAATTAGCCTCAGTGACGCTAGGCTAGAGAGGCGAAATAATATCAGCCAGGATTGCTATTCCTCATCATTATCCCTGCAGAAAGTGGTGACAGGATCAAGCTTGACTGTGACAGTTCGCACAGTCGAATTGCCAGCTGGCACTCACTGCTAAGGTTCAAAATTAATGGCTAATTCAGCAAGGTATTAGAGGACAACTTTTTTTTTATTTGTTCACGGGATGTGGGCGTTGCTGGCAAGGCCAGCATTTATTGTCCACCCTCAAGAAGATGGTGGTGAGCCGCCTTCTTGAACCGCTGCAGTCCATGTGTTGAAGGTATAAAGCAAGAAAGTAGCTCTACAGAAGCCTGAAGGCCCAGGTCCAACAAAAATCTCGCGACCTAAAGAACAGATGGTGGGTGGAGAAAGCGCAGGAGATCCAGCAGCTAGCCGACAACCACAACGTGCGTGGATTCTTTAGCGCAGTCAAGACCATCTACGGCCCAAGCACCCAAGGCCTTTCCCCACTGCGGGCCAAGAACGGAGAGATACTCATCAAGGACAGGGTAGCAGTCAGTGCCCGCTGGAAGGAGCACTTCGAAGATCTCCTTAACCATGACTCTGTCTTCGACACAAGTGTCCTCAACTCCATCCCACAGCATGCTACCCGCCACCATCTCAGCACAACCCCAGCCCGGCATGAGGTTGAAAAGGCCATCCGACAACTGAAGAACAACAACCTCAGGAGCAGATGGAATCCCCTCCAAGGCACTAAAGCATGGCGGAGAAGCACTACAGGTACGAATTCATGAACTCATTTCTCTTATCTGGAAGGAGGAGAGCATGCTAGGGGATCTCAGAGATGCCGTAATTGTGACCATCTTCAAGAAAGGTGACAAGTTCGATTGCGGTAATTATAGAGGAGTTTCCCTGCTATCTGCCACAGGGAAAGTCATCGCAAGAATCCTCCTCAATCGCCTTCTCGCAGTGGCCGAAGAGCTCCTCCCAGAGTCGCAATGTGGATTCTGCCCACTAAGGGGCACAATGGACATGATCTTCACCGCACGTCAATTACAAGAGAAATGCAGGGAACAACACCAACCACTGTACATGGCCTTCTTTGATCTCACAAAGGCCTTCGACACTCAACCGTGAGGGATTATGGAGTGTCCTCCTCAAATTCGGCTGCCCTCAAAAGTTTGTCACTATCCTCAGCCTGCTTCACGACGACATGCAAGCCGTGATCCTGACCAACGGTTCCACCACAGACCCAATTCATGTACAAACCGGGGTCAAGCAAGGCTGTGTCATTGCACCAATGCTCTTCTCGATCTTCCTTGCTGCAATGCTCCATCTCACCCTCAGTAAGCTCCCCACTGGGGTGGAGCTAATTTACAGAACAAACGGGAAACTGTTCTACCTCCGTCGCCTCCAGTCCAGATCCAAGGTCGTCCCATCCTCTGTCGTCGAATTACAGTATGCAGACGATGCTTGCGTCTGCGCTCACTCGGAGGTCGAACTCCAAACCATCGTCAACACCTTCACTGAAGTGTACGAGAGCACAGGCCTTACACTAAACATCCGTAAGACAAAGGTCCTCTATCAACCTGCTCCCGCCACACAGTGCTGCCCCCCCGATTATCAAAATCCACGACAAGGCCTTGGACAACGTGGACCACTTTCCATACCTCGGGAGCCTACTGTCAAAAAGGGCAGACATCGACGACAAAGTCCAACACCGCCTTCAGTGTGCCAGTGCAGCCTTCGGTCGCCTGAGGAAGAGAGTGTTTTAAGACCAGGACCTCAAACCCGGCACTAAGCTCATGGACTACAGGGAAGCAGTGATACCCGCCCTGCTGTATGCCTCAGAGACATGGACCATGTACAGCAGGCACCTCAAAGCACTGGAGAGGTACCACCAACGCTGCCTCCACAAGATCCTGCAAATCCATTGGCAGGATAGGCGCACCAACGTCAGTGTTCTTGCTCAGGCCAACATCCCCAGCATCGAAGCTTTGACCATGCTCAATCAGCTCCAATGGACATGCCCGATACGAGACTCCCAAAACAAGCGCTCTACTCGGAGCTCCGGCACGGCAAGAGAGCCCCAGGTGGGCAGAGGAAACACTTCAAGGACACCCTCAAAGCTGCCTTGAAAAAGTGTAATATCCCCACCGACACCTGGGAATCCCTGGCCCAAGACCGCACAAAGTGGAGAAGAAGCATCCGGGAAGGCGCTGAACACCTCGAGTCTCTTCGCCGGGAGCAAGCGGAAGCCGAGTGCAGGCAGTGCAAGGAGCGCACATCAACCCAAGCACCCCACCCACCCGCCCCTTCAACCACCGTCTGCCTCACCTGTGACAGAGACTGTAGGTCCCACACTGGACTCATCAGTCACCTGCGAAATCATTTTTAATGTGGAAGCAAGTCATCCTCAGTTCCGAGGGACTGCCTAAGTAGAAGAAGAAGAACTCCCACAGTGCCTCTAGACTGACACTCCAGTGCAGTATTGAGGGAGTGCTGCTCTGTCAGAGGTGCCATCTTTCAGATGAGACGTTAAACCGAGGCCTTGTCTGCTCTCTCGGGTGGATGTAAAAAATCCCATGGCTACTATTTCAAAAAGAGCAGGGCAGTTCTCCCTGGTGTCCTGGCCAATATTTATCCCTCGTTTCCTACAACAGTGACTACACTTCAGAAGTACTTCTTTAGAAGTGAATCGATATTGGACGTCCTGAGGTCGTGAAAGGTGCTGTATAAATGCAAGTCTTTCTTTGTTTCAGAGAGGCTTTGACATCGGGCAAAAACACCTTAAGAACAATAGATGCCCCTCCCCCCACAATGGCCCAATGTGTTAATGCACTGACTGAGCCTTACAGAGCAGGGGAGTTCTCCCTAGTGTCCTGGGGCCAATATTTATCCCTCAATCAACATCACTAAAAAACAGATTATCTGGTCATTATCACATTGCTGTTGTGGGAGCTTAGCTGCTGCGTTTTGTACATTACAACCGTGACTACACTTCAAAAGTACTTCATTGACTGTAAAGTGCTTTTTGGGCATCCTGAAGTTGTGAAAGGTGCTATACAAATGCAAGTCTTTTTTCATCTAAGCCATTGTACTATGTTAGGGGTGCTTAATGTGGATCCTGAGTACAGATCGCAAAGACGAGCTCCAATCTCTCTCCCCACACCCCCAATTAAAAAA
This sequence comes from Somniosus microcephalus, assembly GCF_052327205.1. NCBI lineage: Eukaryota > Metazoa > Chordata > Chondrichthyes > Squaliformes > Somniosidae > Somniosus > Somniosus microcephalus. The sequence goes on from NC_141009.1 coordinate 6,010,278, forward strand.
AAATCTTCAATAAATGTATCCTACAAGTCAAACCTATTTAGATCTTTCTGATAATGTCTCCGCTTTCTTTCACAGACGTTGTCACCATACAATAAAGGACTAATAAAGCGAGCGATTTCACAGAGTGGAGTAGCTACTTGTGGCTGGGCAATTCAGAGGAACCCACTGCACCAGGCACAGCAGGTCAGTGCAGCTGCAGGAACAAGAGATGCTACCCAATAAATTCTCCTTCAGAAGTTAAGAGTTGAGTCAATGCTAAATTGATTAGTATATTCAAGACAGAGATCGATAGATTTTTGGACACTAAGGGACTCGCGGTATATGGGGATCAGGCGGGAAGGTGGAGCTGAGGTAGATCAGCCATGATCTTATTGAATGGCAGGGCAGGCTCAAAGGACCGAATGGCCTACTCCTGCTTCTATTTCTTATGTTCTTATGATCCAGGCTGAGTTGGATCGGGCAGGGCCAGCATTCAGTATCGATTAGGCACTTTACAGCCTTCTGGACTCAACATAGAGTTCAACAATTTCAGATCATAACCCCGGCCCCTATCATATATATATTTTTTATCCACACTTTTCTTCTGTTCTTCTCTCCCACAGGGCAGCTGTCTTCCATTCTGCCAGCGCAATTTACACTTCATTTAGAGCCATCCTTTGTTTCTTAACCTGTCCCATTACCATCTCCTTTTGCCTTAAATATCTCTTAATGTCTCTCAATGTCTCTTAATCTCTCCTGCCTTCTATCCTATCACAGGCCTTCCCTTTTGTTCTTTCATCCCCTCCCCCATTTCCCAGCCACTACACTTACTTAAAGATCTCTTCCATTTCCTGCTTTTTTCCAGTTCTGATGAAAGGTCATTGACCTGAAACGTTAACTCTGTTTCTCTCTTCACAGATGCTGCCTGACCTGCTGAGTTTCTCCAGCATTTTCTGTTTTTATTTCAAATTATCTGATTTACTTATTGTGGTGAAAGATGCTATTGCTCCAAAACACTGAGGTACAACATGGGCTCCACAGGGTGATTCTCGATCCAGGCTGGTCTGGGGTGAGGGTGGGTGCTTGGTTCAGAGGCTAGGGAATTCATAATGAGAAAGAGCATGTCAAGGTGGAGTCATCCCAGGGCTGTTCTTGCACATCTGGGGAGCAGTTTGCCTCTCTGGCCTTTCAAGCAGCAGATGGTGTCTGGCAAGGGGCAGGTCTACAGAAGGAGGAAGCTGACATAAAACTAGGGAGGGGGTTTGGGGCGGTGGGGGGCACAGTAAATGTCTCAGTCCTGGATTCAAACTCGGCCCACACTGATGGGACGGCAGACACCAGTCTCTCTATGGCCATAAAGATTGTTGGCACAGAAGTGCCCAATATCTCGGAAGTGCCAATACCACGGAAGTTCCCAATATCACGGAAATGTCCATAACTTGACACAAAGTGGCAATCTCGCGCAACCTCCAGGGTGGTTGAATCAGGAAATGCAAACTAATCACAGTAGTCCGCAGGGAATGCTCTTCTGAGTTTGGGTCTAAGGTACACTCTGGGAGTGTAAATGGAGAGTGCTTGACCTGGGTCTTCTCGATGAGGGCACTGGTTGCCAAAAGTGAGGAAGTGCTAATAGAAGTAATACTTATTGTGTATGAAAATACTAATGCCCCATCTGGTATCTTTCAGCTTGCTGAGAAGGTTGGCTGTCCAAGAGATGACCCTGCTGCCATGGTGGCCTGTCTGAAGATCACAGACCCCAAAGCTGTCACTGTGGCTCTTCCCTTGAAGCTTATAAACATGGAAAGTAAGATACATGAAAGGATTATGTGAATGTTCCTGTTCTGTTTGAGGACATTTGACCATATTTCCACAGAAAAAATGGGGAAAAGTGCTGCATTTAAATTTTGGGGTCTTCAAATCAAAATGTATTCACCAAGTTCATAAAGAATAGCATTGAAATGAAAGGTGGTTAAGCTGGGAATGGGCTGGGTATTGAAGTTGCTTCTCCCAAGACTGAGAACAATAAGTAATTCACTAGCCTGCCTGAATAATTGATAAATACCTTGCGCCCATTGTATTAGGAGGTCTCTGGTCCTGGGCACTCAACTGGAGTTGTCTGGCATAAGTCCTCTCCCTCAGGGAGATGAAAACAGAAACAGTCACTAACAGGCAGTTGTGAGGGGGAAAGCTTGCACCAGACTCAAGATTAGAATGCAAAAGCACAATTTGAAGTTATTTTGTTGGAGTCAAGCAACATAACCCACTGATGTATGGAAGCATTGTGTGGTCATTGTTTGTATAAGTATGTGAAGAAAAATTGTAACTGTCAGAACTGCTTCTTTGTATGTTCATATGCTGTGGAATAAAGCAGCTTAACGATTCATATTTGGCTTCACCGTACCGAGTATGTTCTCGGTCCGCCTTTGAAAAGGATGGAGGCGCTCACGTGGGGGTATCTGTAACAGACACAATATCGAGTTGAGAACACAAAGGGGTCCTTTTGTTACACCCCTGGGCTACACTGTCAGATAGTTAGATATTAGGCAGTGTGGGAACACTCCTGAACATAAGGTGCTCAGACCACTTACGGGAGTGACGAGCACAGTGGTGCCCAAGAGAATATCTAAGGCAAGACTCTAACTTGTAACAGGACAAAGATTGCGTGGTCAGCCCAACTTTGGAAGAGGGTATGGAGTCACCTGTGCCTCAGAATGTCCCATTGTCCCACCTGAGCAAAGGTGTGTGGGGGTGCAGAGCCTGTTTGTGGGGTGCAGCCAGTCTGAGTGAATAAAATGGAGAACAAGGTTGATTAAATATATATATATTTTAAAACTGTGCAAGTTTCTTGGTGTGCATGAAATAAACCATAAATGCACTGACCTCAATCCAACGTGTAGAGTCATGTTGAAAGGGCCATTGTAACTGGTGACATGTTAAGAGCTCCTAGTGGCCTAAACAGAGAGCTGCAAAAAGAAATGGGATTGGTCACTCAATGACATCTTCCCTTCACTAATTTCACAATCTATCTCTACATATTCACTATTGTTGAGAAAAAACAGTCGCTCAGAAAAGTTGCTTTTGTAGGAGTTTATTGCAGAGGATCTGTTGCAATGGGAACTTTGCCTCTCTCCTCTGGAAATCCAACCCCCCGCCCCACATTCAAAAGCTTTTTCTTCTACATAAAATTTTACAGCGCAGAAACAGGCCATTCGGCCCAACTAGTGTTTATGCTCCACACGAACCTCCTCCCACCCTACTTCATCTCACCCTATCAGCATAAGCTTCTATTCCATTCTCCCTCATGTGTTTAGCTAACCGCCCCTTAAATGTATCTATACTATTCACCTCAACTACTCCTTGTGGTAGCGAGTTCCACATTCTCACCACTCTCTGGGTAAAGAAGTGTTTTGATTCTCCCTCCCCCTTCTTCCCTTCTGCTCAGTGTTTACTGTTTGTTTCCATTGGTCTGTAAAATGCTCTGAGACCTCCTTCTGCACTGGAGGGCCACAGAAAGGGCAAGATGTTGTTGAACTTCCTGTAGCAGCCAATGCGTTGCCATTTGAAGCAAGTTATCAGGGCAGGAAACGAGACTGCCTCGAAAACTCCTGATATGGCAGCAGTTCGTTATTGAGTAGGGAATGAGTTCACGGTATTATTTTGCACTGAAGAGAGTGGAACTGACTGACTGACTCCTCCCTTTCTTTTCATCTTGTAGCTCCACTTATATTCTACCTGACATGGGCTCCCGTCATCGATGGAGACTTCATTCCTGATGAGCCAAAGAAGCTATACCACAATGTTGCTGGTATCGATTACATCGCCGGTGTTAACAATATGGATGGACATCTGTTTGCTGGCTTGGATGTTCATTCAATCAATCAGGCTGGGCTAGGAAAGACCTACCCGTAAGGAACGCGGCTTATTTAATTGAGTGTGTTGCTTTTTTTTGTTGTTGTCAAGGGTGAGGCTCCCTCTTAAGGCACTTCTTTCCCTTCCCCGAGTCTCTACATCACACACAAGTCTTAGAAAGAAAGACTTGCATTTATATAGCACCTTTCATGACTACCAGACGTCCCAAAGCACTTTACATCCAATGAAGTACTTTTGTAGTGTAGGAAATGCGGAAGCCAATTTACGCACGGCAATGTGATAATGACCAGATAATCTGATTTAGTGATGTTGGTTGTGGGATAAATATTGGCCCCAAGACACCAGGAATAACTCCCCTGCTCTTCTTTGAAATAGTGCCATCCACCTGAGAAAGCAGATGGGGCCTCGGTTTAACGTCTCATCCCGAAAGACGGCACCTCCAACAGTGCAGCACTTCCTCAGTACTGCACTGTTGTGTCAGCCTAGATTTTTGTGCTCAAGTCTCTGGAGTTGGACTTGAACCCTCAACCTTCTGACTTAGAGGAGAGAGTGCTACCCACTGAGCCACAGCTTCTCTCAGACCAGATTGATCCCTGGGATGAGAGGGTTGTTCTATAAGGGGAGATTGAATAGATTGGGTCTATACTCTCTGGAGTTTAGAAGAATGAGAGGTGATCTCATTGAAACATATAAGATTCTGAGGGGGATTGACAGGGTAGATGCTGAGAAATTGTTTCCCTTGGCTGGAGAGTCTAGAACTAGAGGGTATATATAGTCTCAGGTTAAGGGGTCGGACGGGTTGCACCTGAACCAGAACAGGACAAATATCCTTGCGGGGAGGTTTGCTAGCACTGTTCGGGGGGGTTTAAACTAAAATGGCAGAGGGTTGGGAACCTGAGCAGGGAGACAGAGGAAAAGGAAACAGGGATAAAAGCAAAAGATAGGAAGGAAAAAAACAAAAGTGGCAGTCAGAGAAATCAACGGTTTAAATCAAACGTGGCCACAGTAAATAATAATTCTAATAGGTCTAAGAGCGTTAAAAAAACAAGCCTGAAGGCTTTGTGTCTTAATGCGAGGAGCTTTTGTAATAAGGTGGACGAATTGGCTGCGCAAATAGAGGTAAACGAATATGATTTGATTGGGATTACAGAAACGTGGCTCAAGGATGGCCAAAACTGGGAACTCAACATCCAGGGGTATTCGATATTCAGGAAAGATAGGCAAAAAGGAAAGGGAGGTGGGGTAGCATTACTGGTTAAAGGGATTAATACAATTGTAATGAAGGATGTTAGCTCTGATGATGTGGAATCTGTATGGGTAGAATTGAGAAATACTAAGAGGAAAAAAACATTAGTGGGAGTGGTATATAGACCTCCCAACAGTAAGGCGGAGGTTGGGGATGGCATTAAAAGGGAAATTAAAGAAGCGTGCAATAAGGGCACAGCAGTCATCATGGGTGACTTTAATCTACATGTAGATTGGGCCAACCAAATTAGTAACAATACTGTGGAGGAGGAATTCCTGGAGTGTTTACGGGATGGTTTCCTGGACCAATATGTTGAGGAACCAACCAGAGATCAGGCCATCTTAGACTGGGTATTATATAACGAGAAAGGATTAATTAGCAATCTTGTTGTACGAGGCCCCTTGGGTCGGAACGATCATATGATGTTCGAATTCTTCATTAAGATGGAGAATGAAGTAGTTGACTCAGAGACTAGGGTCCTCAATTTAAATAAAGGAAACTACGATGGTCTGAGGAGCGAGTTGGGTGGGATTGATTGGGGAATGGCACTCAAAGGGTTGACGGTGGATAGGCAATGGCAAACATTCAAAGACTGAATGGATGAACTACAGAATTTGTTCATCCCAGTTTGGCATAAAAATAAAACAAAAAAGGTGACTCAACCGTGGCTAACAAGGGAAATTAGGGATAGCATAAGATCCAAGGAGATGACATATAAATTGGCCAGAAAAAGCAATAATCCTGAGGATTGGGAGCAGTTTAGGATTCAACAAAGGAGGACAAAGGGATTAATTAAGAAAGGGAAAATAGAATATGAGAGGAAGCTAGCATGGAACATAAAAACTGACTGTAAAAGCTTTTATAGATATGTGAAGAGAAAAAGATTGGTGAAGTCAAGCGTAGGTCCCTTGCAGTCAGAATCAGGGGAATTTATAATGGGGAACAAAGACATGGCAGACCAATTAAATACATACTTCACTTCTGTCTTCACAAAGGAGAACACAAATAACCTCCCAGAGATGTCGGGAAACATAGGGTCTAATGAGAGGGAGGAACTGAATGAAATCAGTATTTGTAGGGAAATGGTGTTAGGAAAATTGATGGGACTGAAGGCCGATAAATCCCCAGGGCCTGATGGTCTACATCCCAGGGTACATAAGGAAATGGCCCTAGAGATAGTAGATGCATTGCTGGTCATCTTCCAGAACTCGATAGACTCTGGAACAGTACCCATGGATTGGAGGGTAGCTAATGTTACCCCACTATTCAAAAAAGGTGGTAGAGAAAAAGCGGGGAATTATAGACATGTAAGCCTGACATCGGTAGTGGGGAAAATGCTCGAGTCTATTATAAAAGATGTAATAGCAGAGCACTTGGAAAGCAGTGACAGGATCGGACAAAGTCAACATGGATTTACAAAAGGTAAATCATGCTTGACTAATCTACTGGAATTTTTTGAGGATGTAAAATAGATAAGGGAGAACCAGTGGATGTGGTGTATTTGGACTTTCAGAAGGCTTTTGATAAGGTCCCACATAAGAGATTAGCGTGCAAAATTAAGGCACATGGGATTGGGGGCAAGGTATTGACTTGGATAGAGAGCTGGTTGGCGGACAGAAAGCAGAGTTGGAATAAACGGGTCGTTTTCCGAGAGGCAGGCAGTGACTAGTGGGGTACTGCAAGGATCGGTCCTAGGACCCCAGCTGTTCACAATATATATTAATGATCTGGACGAGGGAATTGGATGTAATATCTCCAAATTTGCAGACGACACAAAGCTGGGTGGGAGGGTAAGCTGTGAAGAGGATGTCGTGAAACTCCAGTACGATTTGGACAGGTTGGGTGATTAGGCAGAAAAATGGCAAATGCACTATAATGTGGATAAATGTGAGGTTATCCACTTTGGTGGCAAAAACAGGAAGGCAGATTATTATTTGAATGGCAATAGATTGGGAGAAGGGGAAGTGCAAAGAGACCTGGGTGTTCTTGTGCACCAGTCGCTGAAAGTAAGCATGCAGGTGCAGCAGGCGGTTAAGGCGGCAAATGGTATGTTGGCCTTCGTAGCAAGAGGGTTCGAGTACAGGAACAAGGATGTCTTGCTACAGTTGTACAGGGCCTTGGTGAGACCGCACCTTGAGTACTGTGTGCAGTTTTGGTCGCCTTACCTGAGGAAGGACGTTCTTGCCATGGAAGGAGTGCAGCGAAGATTCACCAGGCTGATACCCGGGATGGCAGGAATGACGTATGAGGAGAGATTGTGTCGATTGGGCTTATACTCGCTGGAGTTTAGGAGATTGAGAGGGGATCTCATCGAAACCTATAAATTTCTGTCAGGCCTGGACAGACTAGATGCAGGAAGGATGTTTCTGATGGCCGGGGAATCCAGAACCAGGGATCATAGTCTAAGGATAAGGGGTAAGCCATTTAGGACTGAAATGAGGAGGAATTTCTTCACCCAGAGAGTGGTGAACCTGTGGAATTCTCTGCCAGAGGGCGGTGGAGGCCAGTTCATTAAATATATTCAAGAAAGAGTTGGATATATTTCTTAAGGCTAAAGGGATCAAGGGATATGGGGAGAAGGCAGGGACAGGGTACTGAACTTGGATGATCAGCCATGATCTCATTGAATGGCGGAGCAGGCTCGAAGGGCCGAATGGCCTACTCCTGCTCCTATCTTCTATGAGGAGGAATTTCTTCACTCAGAGGGTTGTGAATCTTTGGAGTTCTCTACCCCAAAGGGCTGCGGATGCTGAATCATTGAGTATATTGACGGCTGAGATATAGATTTTTGGATTCTAGGGGAATCAAGGGATATGGGGATCGGGTGGGAAAGTGGAGTTGAGGACGAAGATCAGCCATGATCTAACTGAATGGCGGAGCAGGCTCATGGGGCCGTATGGCCTACTCCTGCTCATATTTCTTATGTTCTTATGTTATGTTGACATCTACAGGAGCGACCTGTATAACCTCATTAGAGGTCTGACTGTAGACACGAGAGGACAAGGTACCAACATTACTTATGCGTACTACACCAGGGACTGGCCTTCTAATCCAAGTCAAGAGACCATTAAAAAGACAGTGGTGGAGCTGGAGACGGACATCCTCTTCTTGGTCCCCACCCAACTGGCACTGGATCTTCATTATCAACATGCTCAGTAAGTTACCTGCCAGACATTTCCAGCTGTGGTCACATCTTGTGTGTCCAAGCAAGTGGTGAGGTGTTGGAAGAGGTGGGAACTATCAGACTGTACCACTATGTGAGGGAGGGGAGGATGGACCCAACCAACCACTGGGCACGATATCTACCCAACACTCTGGTCCAATAACACAGGCTACTGAGTCATGAGTATGGTTCATCAGCCCGCTCTTGGATCAATATCATATCCACATACTTCCACTGTAAGACTACAGAAGTATTTTGTTTAAAAACTATATTGTTATTTTCTTAAATGTTTTCTTTTTTTTAAAAAAGGTTCTCTACTCTTTTCCCACCTGAGTCTCCCTGTACTGTTCACAGTTGGATGGACAGGCTGCCTTTGCTCCCAGTCTCTTGGCAGTCCTGCGCTGAACATGGTGCAAACACAGCCGGGCGGGGGGGGGGGGGGGGTCTCTTTCTTTGATCTTTTCCTTCTTCCCCGTGGAACTGTCTGGCTGTCGCTGGGCACCTCCCCATAGCTGATGTCAGGAATTCGGGGATGAGAGTGGTGAGAACTTGCAGCCCTTACAGCAGCTGCTCGTCCAGGGGAAGCTAGATAAGTGCATGAGGGAGAGAGCAATAGAAGGATAGGGTGAGATGAAGTAAGGTGGGAGGAGGTTCGTGTGGAGCATAAACACCGGCATAGACCAGTTGGGCTGAATGGCCTGTTTCTGTGCTGTAAATTCTATGTAATATTGCATTTTTAAAACCTGTGTTTAACAACATTTTTAACTTGAAATTTTCCCTCCATATTTTTTCATCTGTGCTTACATTTCCTCCTTTTGTAATTTCTTCTCCTTCCTTCCTTTCCTCACTCCTTCTCTCCCAGGGGAGCACAGACGTTCAGCTACCTGTTTTCCTACCCCTCCCGGGCTCCTATTTTTCCCAAATGGTTGGGGGCTGATCACATGGATGATCTCCAGTACGTCTTTGGAAAACCATTTGTCACTCCGCTCGGATACCGACCAAGAGACAGAGATGTCTCGAGACATATGATCGCCTACTGGACCAACTTTGCCCACACTGGGTAAGGAAACAGAATAAAAAAGAACTTGCATTTCTATAGTGCCTTTCGTGATCTCAGGACGTGCCAAAGCAGTTTAGAGTACTTTTTGAAGTGTAGTCACTGTTGTAATGTAGGAAACTCGGCAGCCAATTTGCACACAGCAAGCTCCCACAAACAGCAATGTGATTACCAGATCATCTGTTTTTTTGTGATGTTGGTTAAGGGGTAAATATTGGCCCAGGACACCAGTGTGAATTCCCCTGCTTTTCTTCAAAATAGTGCCGCAGGATCTTTTACGTCCACCCCAAAGGGCATTGTGGCCTCGGTTTAACATCTCATCCGAAAGACAGTGCCGCACTCCCTCAGTACTGCACTGGGAGTGGGACTTGAACCCATGACCTGACTCCGAGGCGAGCGTGCTACCCATTGAGCCACAGCTGAATTAAATCAGCATGAGCTGATGCAACAGTTGGTATTTCTAAATAGACAGGCCCAGGTGTTTTTGGTTATTTCCTCTTGGGTTGGACTGACTTTTGTTCACATGGGTGACCTATAGTTGCCATCATTTACACTTACACTAAAACAATTTGATTTTTTAAAATTCTCATGATGTGGATGATGATGCATTTATTGCCTATCCCTTATTGTTACAAAGGATTAAGTGAGTGGGCAAAACTATGGCAGATGGAGATCAATGTAGGGAAGTGAGAGGTCATCCACTATAGATCCAATAAAAATCAATCTAAATATTTTCTTAATGGCAAGAGACTAGGTACTGTGGAGGAGCAAAGGGATTTGGGTGTCCAGGTACACAACTCACTAAAAGCTTGTAGATAGGTAACAAAATGTTATCAAAAAGGCTAATGGAATGTTGGCCTTTATTTCAAGAGGGTTGGAATACAAAGGGGAGGAAGGGATGCTTCAGTTGTACAGAGCCTTGGTCAGACCCCTTCTGGAGTAACTGGGTTCAGTTCTGGGCCCCGCACCTCAGGAAGGATATATTGGCCTTGGAGAGGATACAATGCAGATTCACCAGAATGATAGCACAGATTAAAGGATTAAATTGAGGACAGGTTGCATAGACTAGGCTTGTATTCCCTTGAGGTTAGAAGGTTAAGGGATGATCTAATCGAGGTGTTTAAGATGATAAAAAGGATTCAATAGGGTAGATACAGAGAAACTATTTCCTCTGGTGGGGGAATCCAGAAGAAGTGGGCATAATCTTAAAATTAGAGGTAGGTCATTCAGGGGGTGAAATCAGGAAACACTTTTTCCACACAAAGGGTAGTGGTAATTACAGAGGTACAAGAATTATAGAGCAGTAACAATGGGGGACTTCAACTATCTTAATATAGATTGGGGTCATACTAGTGTAAAGGGCAGAGAAGGGGAAGAATTTCTGAAGTGTGTTCAGGAGAGCTTTCTTGATCAGTATATTTCCGGCCCGACGAGGGAGGAGGCATTGCTGGATCTGGTTCTGGGGAATGAGGTAGGTCAAGTGGAGCAAGTGTCAGTAGATGAACATTTAGGGAACAGTGATCATAGTATCATAAGGTTTAGATTAGCTATGGAAAAGGACAGGGAGCAATCTAGAGTAAAACTGTTTAACTGGGGGAAAGCCAATTTCAGTGGGATGAGAACGGATCTGGCCCGAGTAAACTGGAATCAAAGATTGGCAGGCAAAACTGTAATGGAACAATGGGCTGCCTTTAAAGAGCAAATAGTTCAGGTACAGTTCAGGTACATTCCCACTAGGGGGAAAGGTACGGCAACTAAAGTCAGGGCTCCCTGGATGACAAAACAGATAGAGAGTAAGATGAAGCAGAAAAAGAGCGTGTATGACAGATGTCAGGTTGCAAATACATCTGAGAATCAGGCTATATATAGAAAGGTCAGAGGAGAAGTGAAAAAGAAAATGAGAGGGGCAAAGAGAGGGTATGAGAATAGAATGGCAGCCAACATAAAAGGTAATTCAAAAGTCTTCTACAAGCATATAAATAGCAAAAGGGTTATGAGGAAGGGTGGGGCCAATTAGGGACCAAAAAGGAGACCTATGCATGGAGGCAGTGGGTATGGCTAAGGTACTAAACAAGTACTTTGCATCTCTCTTCACCAAGAAAGAGGATGCTGCCATAAACATAGTGAAGGAGGAGGTAATGGAGACACTTGATAGGATAAAAATTGATGAAGAGGTATTAGAAAGGGGATCAATTGAAATTTTCAAGAGTGAGATCAATAGATTTTTTGTTGGGTAATGCTATCAAGGGACATGGATCAAAGGTGGGTAAATGGGTTTGAGGTACATATCAGCCATGATCTAGTAGAATGGCAGAACAGGCTCGAGGGACTTAATGGCCTCCTCTTGTTCCTCGTTCTCCCTTTGGGGGTCTTGTGGTACACGCACCAGTCCCAGAAACGAGGGCAGTCCCCAGCCACTGATCATTGAGAACTAAGCAGGGGCAGGCCAAGAAGAACCTCCTTCCTAGTTTGTGTTTAGCTTGTCCTAGTTGGGAGCACTTTTGCCGGAGTCAGAAGGTTGTGGTTTCAAGACCTGAGCGCGTAATCTAGGCTAACACGTCAGTGCAGTACTGAAGAAGTGCTGCACTGTTGGAGTTGCTGTCCTTCAGATGCAACATTTAACACCACCTGAACCACTGGAACAGGGTCTCTTTTTTAAGATGCTACGGCTTTAATTAAAGAGTAGTAGGGAATTCTCCTGGCCAACCCTCCATCCTCAACCAAAAAACAGTAGTTGTGGGATCTTTCTGTGCACAGAATGGCCACGGCACTTGCCTACATAACAGTAACTGCACAATGTAATATGTGAAGTGCTTTGGGATATTTAAGAGATGCAGTAAGGCGCTGCATAAATACAAGTGGCTCGGAGAGAATGTAACCAGCAATGACCGAATCTGTTCTGTCTTTCAGTGATCCTAGTAGGGGTGAATCCACAGTGCCCACCCCATGGACCCATTATACGTCAACGTACACCCAGTATCTGGAAATTAACAAGGACATCGACATGAACTCTGTCAAGCAGAGGCTTCGCTATGACACGGTCAACTTCTGGAACCAGACGTATGCTGCTATAGAAGTGACACCATACCCCTCCGCGGGTGGGTTTAATCAGTATGCAACTCTGAAATAAACCTCATTATTTTTTTTAAAAAGGTCTGTTGTTGTCAATGCTTAACTTGACCTGACTGGCTAGGGCATTCATGATGGAATTGGACTCGCAGTTGTGTGAAGTCAGAAATTTATTTTCTTCCCAGCACCCTCCCTCAAGAATTTTTTTTTAAATGGAAGATCTGTACCATTAGCCCCTCCCCTCCCCGCTGAACAAAGGATTGCCTTATGGTAACTATGAAGGGATGGGTACCGGATTCCACTGGAAATTACATTGAGGCTGTGCCCAGTAGGAGATTTAGGTGTCATAGTACAAGAAACACATAGTTAGCATTCAGGTACAGCAAGCAATTAGGAAGGCAAATGGCATGTTGGCCTTTATTGCAAGGGAATTGGAGTAAAAGAACAAGGAAGTCTTGCTACAACTGTACAGGGCCTTGGTGAGACCACACCTGGAGTACTGTGCACAGTTTTGGTCTCCTTAGCTAAGCAAGGATAAGCCTTAGAGGCCGTGCAACGAAGGTTCACTACATTGATGAGAGGGTTGTTCTATGAGGAGAGATTGAGCCTATACTCTCTGGAGTTTAGCAGAATGAGAGATGATCTAATTGAAACAGAAGATTCTGAGGGGATTGACAGGATAGATGCTGAGAGGTTGTTTCCCCTGGCTGGAGAGTCTAGAATCAGGGGGCATGGTCTCAGGATAAGGGGTCATGTTCGGCACTTTCCATTTAGAAAAAGTACCATCATTTCAAGGACAGCAGAGGTTTCAAGGAGAAAAAAAGACTTGCATTTGTATAGTGCCTTTCGTGACCTCAGGATGTTCCAAAGCACTTAACAGTCAATGAGGTACTTTTGAAGTATAGTCACTGTTGTAACGTAGGAAACACGGCAGTCAATTTGCACACAGCAAGCTCCCACAAACAGCAATGTGATAATGACCAGATAATCTGTTTTAGTGATGCTGATTGAGGGATAAATATTGCAATGGGATCTTTTACGTCCACCTGAGAGCAGATGGCGCCTCGGTTTAACATCGCATCCGAAAGACGGCACCTCCAACAGCGCAGCACTCCCTCAGTACTGCACTGGAGTGTCAGCCTAGATTTTTGTGCTCAAGTCTCTGGAGTGGGATTTGATCCCACAACCTTCTGACTCAGAGGCAAGAGTGCTACTCACTGAGGCGCTGATCTAAGGTGTCCAGTTATCAGTGCAAAAAAAAACAAAGGGCTGTACTGAGGACTGATATTGATAGAAAGTGTTCACTGAACTATCGCAAGTACATTTAGTAAACACAATTTTGCATCATACTTAACACTAGAGACACCCAAGGACAGGACATCCCTACTGAACGTTTTCTGAACTGCGAATCCTAAACCTGGAGTCACTGACTTCAAAAGTCCAACATCAGGGGCTGCGTACAGTACATCAACCCTGGCAATTCCATCCTATTTGTGTTTCTATTTTTTACTTGCTGGTTTGGAAACTGTTCCTAAATCAAACACGGAGATCTGTTATCAGCAGCAGTTTGGGATATATGCAAATTAATGGGAACAGGAAGTTAAACTAAATGTGCCTCCTGAGGGTCCATGAAAATTAAAACTATTAGAACATCCGGCAGTCACAGCCCTGGGATACTTAGAATTTATAGCAATTTTACAGAACTTTTATTTTTTTTTCTCCTATTTTCATTAAGTGCCTTTTAGATAAGGAAATCTCTGGGTAATTATAAACTGTGAGTTGTGGTAATCTAGACCGTGACATGCTGGGACACGTTCCCCTGGCCCACCAGTGTTTCAGAAAATATCGAAAACGCTGAGTTGAAAATGTTTTGAGGTACAGCGGAATGTCAAATACCGCACTGTCATATAACCTGCTCAGGTACACTTTAATGTACAGCAGCCTTGTAATATGGGTATACCATTAAAGCCCATCCTCCCTGTTACGTCCGTGTATATTAAGACACAGACTGCGGAGAACGGTACAAACGGTGTTTACTCAACGTGGCTCACACTGCAACTGATCTGTACAGATTACTACTCAGTGTTATATACAGGTGTGGTCACTGCCGGTACTGCAGTATACACGAGCTATAAAACATAGTTCCCCCCCTTAAAAGGTATATACATTACAATTCCTCCCCTTTTAGATTAACAGTACCATAACACTCATTTAACAATTAAATATCAAACTAATTACAATTAACACTTTTAACATGCAACATTAGCTGAAAATAGTCTATTTATATATTCAGTCTTTGGGGAGGCTTCCTGATCCTTTCTGGATAGCGCCTTTCCCGAGTGTCTTGTTCTTGGTGCGGAGGCGATTCTGGCCCCGTCGTTGGTTGGTTCATCAGCTTCTGATGCTACTGTTTCTGGGGTAGATGCGACCTGTACGTCGGGTTCATCACCAGGTACGTATGGGCGAGGCATGGGGTTGACTTGTTCCTGTGACTCTAGGATCTGGTCAGCATGGCATCTCACGATGCTCTCCCCAACGTCCACTGTGTACATTAGTGGGCCCTGCCGTGTGCATATCGTTCCTGGCTGCCATTTTTCTGTTCGGTAGTCGCGGGCCAAGATTGGTTGCCCTACATTGAAGCTCCTTGTTGGCTTCTCATGGATGTGCTGGAACTGCTTACTCTCAACATGTCTTCGTATGTTTGGTCTGAGCAAATCCAGGCGAGATCTTAACCTTCGGTTAAAGAACATCATGGCTGGGGCCTGGTTGGTGACTGCATGTGTCGCATTCCGGTAGGCGAACAGGAAATTGTCCACCTTGTGCTGCAGCGGAATGTTGTCATTGTACATAGCCTTTATTGCCTTCTTAAAGGTTTGTACGAACCTCTCAGCCAATCCATTTGTGGCTGGATGATACGGGGCGGATGTGTAATGCCTTACCCCATTCTTTTTCAAGAACCTCCGGAACTCTTCGGACACAAACTGTGGTCCGTTGTCGGAGCAAATCTGTTCTGGCAAGCCATTCCTGGCAAAAATGGTCCGTAGGACTGCAATACTTTTCTCCGTGGTGGTGGAGGACATTTTGATGACCTCAGGCCATTTCGAGTGCGCATCCACGGCTATTAAAACATTGAGTCCATGAATGGACCAGCAAAATCAATATGTACCCGTTGCCATGGAGATGAGGGCCACTCCCATGGGTGTAGAGGGGCCTGTGGTGGTGCATTTTGGATTTTCTGGCATCCTGAGCAGCTCTTGGTCAGGTCCTCGTTTTGTTTATCGATTACCGGCCACCACACATAAGCCCTGGCTAGGCTTTTCATTTTTACCCCTCCCAGATGACCCTCATGAAGCTCATTGAGCACTCTATTCCTTAACTTGGGTGGAATTACCACTCGGGATCCACACATCAAGGTCCCCCGGCACACTGACAGCTGTTCTCTCCTTGTCGAGAATGCTGGCAACAGTGAGTCGCCATGTGCTGGCCATCCCTTCACCGTCAAATCATATACCCGAGACAGTGTCGGGTCATTTCGGGTTTCCTTTTCGATACAAGCGTTAGTTACCGGCAGGTATTCAACTATAGTCGAATGGAATATTTCGACAGGATCCACTGCTGGTGCTTCCTCCACAGTAGGCAGTGGCAGGCGTGATAGCCCATCAGCATTTCCATGCTGTTTCGTGCCCTTATATTCAATCTCAGTGGTGCGCCCCTAGAAAAAGTGACCATCTTTGTAGTCGTTGCGCAGTCATCACCGGAACGCCCTTCTTCGGATTAAAAATGGAGACAAGAGGCTGGTGATCAGTCAGCAAGGTGAATTTCTGCCCGTGCAGATAGTGATTGAAGTTTTTCACTCCCCATACTTGGCTGAGGGCCTCCCTGTCAATCTGGGCGTAGTTACGCTCGGCTGAGGTTAGTGATCGTGACGCGAAGGCTATTGGCCTCTCTGAGCCGTCCGAGAATTTGTGCGACAGCACCGCTCCAATGCCGTAAGGTGACGCATCATATGCCAACCGAATTGGTAATGCTGGGTTGTAATGGGCCAATACCTCTTTCGATGTGATTAGTGTTTTGCTCCTCTGGAAAGCTCGTCTACATTCGTCACTCCACTTCCATGGCACCCCAGTTTGCAGTAGGGTGTTCAGTGGGTGTAGTATTGTAGACAAATTTGGCAAGAACTTATGGTAGTAGTTTACCAGCCCGAGGAACGACCTCAGTTGTGACACATTTTCCGGTGCTGGAGCCTTGACTACTGCCTCAATCTTCTCTGGGGACTTATGTAACCCCTCTATCGATAACGTGGCCACAATACGAGATCTGTTTTCTAAAAAACTCGCATTTGGGGCGGTTAGCTCGGAGCTCATATTCCTGCAATCTAGCGAGCACCTGCTCCAGGTTGGCAAGGTGATCATTGTCATTTTCGCCCGTGACCAGGATGTCGTCCAAATAACACTGGGTCCCTGGGATCCCTTGCAGGACTTGTTCCATTGCCCTCTGCCAAATAGCCGGAGCTGATGCTACCCCGAATACCAGCCGGTTGTATTGGTAGAGACCTTTATGGGTGTTGATTGTGAGGTTTTTTTTGATGCTTCTTCTACCTCCATTTGCAGATACGCCTGGGCCAGATCAATCTTAGTGAAGCGTTTCCCTCCAGATAGCGAGGCGAAAATATCTTCAATCCGCGGAAGTGGATATTGTACGGTGTGAAGGACCGGGTTCACTGTTACCTTAAAGTCCCCACAGATGCGAACCTTCCTTGGTTCCCCAGGCGTGCTGCTCAACGACTTTTTCATCACAGGGACGATGGGTGTAGCCCACTCGCTCCAGTCTACCTTGGACAGTACACTTGAACGTTCCAGACTCTCCAGCTCTGCTTCGACGGCTGGGCGGATCGCATAAGGTACCGGTCTGGCCTTAAAAATTTTTGGGCTTGCGTTTTCTTCAATTTTAATCGTCGCTGTCATGCCTTTTAGTGTTCCGAGTCCTTGCTGGAACACTTCTTTCGCGTCAGTTAGGATCTTTGACAGTCGCCCAGGTGTGATGTCGTCATCCTTTTTGTCAGCCACAGTCAGTGCCTGTATGGAATGCCAATCCAGTTGTATTTTCCGGATCCATTCACGTCCCAGTAATGGTGGTCCTCCATCTTGCAATACATACAGGTCTAGTTTTGGTGTTTCCTTACCGTTATATATAACGGTCACCCTTATTTTTCCTTTGACAGCAAATTGTGACCCCAGCCCAGAAATTCTGACCTATATCAAGTATCAAGTTTAAAAAGGGATAAACCGAGTAATTACAGGCCAGTCAGCCTAACCTCGGTGGTGGGAAAATTATTGGAAAGAATTCCGAGGGACAGGATAAATCTTCATTTAGACACGGATTAATCAGGGACAGTCAGCACGGATTTGTTAAGGGAAGGTCGTGTCTGACTAACTTGAATTTTTTGAGGAGGATCGATGAGGGTAATGCATTTGATGTAGTCTATATGGATTTTAGCAAGGCTTTTGATAAGATACCGCATGGCAGACTGGTCACCAAAGTAAAAGCCCATGGGATCCAAGGCAAGTTGGCAAGCTGGATCCAAAATTGGCTGAGGCAGGAAACAAAGGGTAATGGTCAAAGGGTGCTTTTGTGACTGGAAGGCTGTTTCCAGTGGGATTCTGCAGGGCTCAGTACTGGGTCCTTTGCTTTTTGTGGTATATATCAATGATGTGGACTTAAATGGAGGAAGTATGATTAAGAAGTTTGCAGATGATACAAGCATTGGCTGTGTGGTTGATAATGAAGAATCTGCAGACTGCAGGAAGATATCAATGGACTGGTCAGGTGGGCAGAACAGTGGCAAATGGAATTCAATCTGGAGAAGTGTGAGGTAATGCATTTGGGGAGGGCTAACACGTAAAGGGAATACATTGTAAACGGTAGGACACTGAGAAGTGCAGAAGATTAGAGGGACCTTGGAGTGCATGTCCACAGATCCCTGAAGGTAGCAGGCCAGGTAGATAAGGTGGTTAAGGCGGCATACAGGATACTTGCCTTTATTAGCGGAGGCATAGAATAGAAGAGCAGGGAGGTTATGCTTGAACTGTATAAAACACTAATTAGGCCGCAGCTAGAATACTGCGTGCAGTTCTGGTCACCACATTACAGGAAGGATGTGATTGTAAATCTCCTCTGCACCCCCTCTAGTGCAAAGATATTGCCTGGGCTGGGGAATTTTAGGTGTGAGGAAATATTGGATAGGCTGGGGTTGTTTTCTTTGGAACAGAGGAGGCTGAGGGGAGACCTAATTGAAGTGCATAAAATTATGAGGGGACTAGATACAGTGGATAGGAAGGACCTATTTCCCTTAGCAGAAGGGTCAATAACTAGGGAGGCATAGATTTAAAGTAATTGGTCAGAAGTATAGAGGGGATTTGAGGAGAAATGTTTTCACCCAGAGGGTGGTGGGGGTCTGGAACTCTCTGCCTGAAAGGGTGGTAGAGGCAGAAACCCTCATCACATTTAAAAAGTACTTGGATACACACTTGAAGTGCCATAACCTACAGGGCTATGGACCAAGAGCTGGAAAGTGGGATTAGGCTGGATAGCTTTGTCAGCCAGCATGGACAAGATGGGCCGAATGGCCTCCTTCTGTGCTGTTCATTTCTATGATACAGAATCACGGTTTCCTACATTGGCCTAACCCCTGAACTGTGAGAAGTTCTCAAAAAAGAAAACATTTGCAACCGAAAATACTAATGAAAGAGAAACGTAGTTTTAAAAATAAAACTTTACTCGACATATAAACGGCATGATTCATCATAAAAATACACCGCAACAGTCTGTGGTCTTGGGCAGACTAGAGATTTTGCGCTGCAGTCAATAACCGGCTTATACACCCGAATTCACAGAAATCACAGAAACCACACAGTGCAGATAGAGGCCATTTCGGCCCATCGAGCCTGCACCGACACATATCCCACCCGATCCCCGTAACCCCTACACCAACACATATCCCACCCTATCCCCGTAACCCCACGTATTTAATCCCCCTAACACTAAGGGTCAATTTATCATAGCCAATCAACCTAACCCGCACATCTTTGGACTGTGGGAGGAAACCGGAGCACCCGGAGTAAACCCACGCAAACACGGGGAGAATGTGCAAACTCCACACAGACAGTCGCCCGAGGCTGGATTCGAACCCGGGTCCCTGGCGCTGTGAGGCAACAGTGTGACACTATGCAGTGATCAATGTTCCCTTTAATTTTTTTTGGGTGCGCAGCCCATTCAAAATATCACATGCGCGGTTTTTCCCATTTAAAAGCTGGTGAGCCGGCTGTGCGGGAGCTCCAGAGCCCGGCGCGGCCGTGCAGCTTAAAGGAAACATTGGCAGTGATCTCAAGAAAGGCAGTGAGAAACGATCCTGGCCAAATATCCAGAGAGATTGCAATCAGCAAACAAGTCTGATCTGCTACGCCATTCATTCTGGGACTGACAGAAAACCACAGAAGTGGATATTTGTGCCAAACTAATGCCAGCAATATGATCGATCATTGACTCAGGTCCTGATCTACAGGTTTTTAATAATTACTGGACTGCTCGAGGATGAATAATGTCATTATTAAATATTGGCTGCAGATTTACCGTTGGAAAGTATGTGTTACAAATCTTCCCCCAGGCCTTCCTTGAAACTGGGAAACATGCTGCAGACTCTCAACACAAACATTGCAGCACATTCTGCTACTGCATCACAAGCCAGGGTTGGATCCCTGCAGTCTAGAGAGTGGGCGCCGGTGTCAGTCAGGAGCACGAGCGATGGCCGGTGAATGATGGTCCTCCACTTCATGGGCAGTTTGAAAGGTGGTACATTGCAAAACATTTACAGTTTTCAACTTGAAGTGGATCTTCCGACTGCCGTGTCAATCTTTGGTCGTAATGTGGATAGGGTGATGAGAATGGCTTCCTAGAAGAGGGCAAAAAAACACCATTCACTGTAAAATTCAACCCCCAAAATAATGAGATATTGATCAGGGGGACATGCTGGCCTGAGTGGGGGGAATGGCAGGCGTTTCCCCTTAGGGAGGGAAGGAAAGTTGGAGTGAGAGTCATCCTAGCTCCCAATTTAAGAGCAGCAGTGGCTCAGTCTTGGGAGTAGGTCACTTGGCCAGCTGTAGACGGTGGGAGAATTTTCCAATTGAAAAAGATGGAAGAAATTAACTTACATTATTAATATTTAAAAGTCTTCATTATCCGATAGAACACACACAGCTCACTAAATTAAACATCTTCTGGAAAAACAAATAAAATTGTATTTTGCATGGTCTGAAATTACAATGTATTATCATAATTTCACACTCAATTTCATCTCAGCTGTGCAATTTGCTTATAGACACACCAAAGTGGCCCAGTAACTGGAAGACTCAAGAGGTAAATACCAGAGTTTGAATCCGAGGTCTGCATGCGGCTGTTCTGCCGTGAAATGAGTTTGTCAGTCACAGCCTAGGGGAATGTAGGGAGAGAGTTCGAGGGGATTCTGGCTGTAGCACCCACACAACGATGAGCTGACCAATGGTGCGAGGCCAGCCTGAAAAACCTAAAACCTAAAAGGTTGTATTTATTTGCAACACCATATTTCTGATTGGTCCCCTAGGAGGACAAGACACACCCAACCATTTGTCTGTAAATGGATCCTGCCTGCTGGAGGGTAATCAAGATCGTTGCAATGTGTAATTTAATCCATTCATTGCGAAAATTGGTGGGGTGGTAAATAGCGAGAAGGGAAGCCTCAGGCTACAGGACGATATAGATGGGTTGGTCAGATGGGCGGAACAGTGGCAAATGGAATTTAACCCTGAAAAGTGTGAGGTGATGCATTTTGGACGGACTAACAAGGCAAGGGAATACACAATGAATGGTAAGACCCTGGGAAAGACAGAGGATCAGAGGGACCTTGGTGTGCATGTACATAGATCCCTGAAGGCAGCAGAACAGGTGGAGAAGGCGGTTAAAAAGGCATATGGGATACTTGCCTTCATTAGCCGAGGCATAGAATATAAGCGCAGGGAGGTTATGATGGAGCTGTACAAAACGCTGGTAAGGCCACAGCTGGAATACTGTGTGCAGTTCTGGTCGCCACACTATAGGAAGGATGTGATTGCTTTGGCGAGGGTGCAGAGGAGATTTACCAGGATGTTACCTGGGCTGGAGCGCTTCAGCTATGAAGAGAGACTGGACAGGCTGGGGTTGTTTTCCTTGGAGCAGAGAAGGCGGAGGGGGGACCTGATTGAGGTATACAAAATTATGAGGGGCATAGATAGGGTAGATAGAAAGGAACTTTTCCCCTTAGTAGAGGGGTCAATAACAAGGGGGCATAGATTCAAGGTAAGGGGCAGGAGGTTTAGAGGGGATTTGAGGAAAAACTTTTTCACCCAGAGGGTGGTTGGAATCTGGAACTCACTGCCTGAAAGGGTGGTAGAGGCAGGAACCCTCACAACATTCAAGAAGCATTTGGATGAGCACTTGAAATGCCATAGCATACAAGGCTACGGACCAAATGCTGGAAAATGGGATTAGATTAGACAGGGCTTGATGGCCGGCGCGGATGCGATGGGCCGAAGGGCCTCTTTCTGTGCTGCATAACTCTATGACTCCCAAATCTCCAGAGTTCACAGTGCTAACACTACTGCTTTCAGAGAACAGACAAGCCTCACCCTCCCGCGTTAGGAGCACTCACACTGCCAAGTTCAGATAGGAAGGGGTGAGGCCATGGAGGGATTTTAACATGAGGATGAAAATTTTAAAATCAAGGTGTTGGTGGACAATGTTCCCCCATACCAAACGGGCGCACGCGCAGAGGGACCAGAAATCCGTGGAAATAATCACAGTGTAACCTAAATGCCACCTTCAGCAACGTATTACTGGCGGTCAAACTGTGCTCGCAGATACTCAGTGCTGTCTTTTTCTTGATTATGCTCAATGACATGAATCTTGTCATTCATGTGGAAATGATATATGAAATAATACTGGGCGGCCTGCTAGTGGCACTGTCCAGGGAGAGTATAAATACTCGGGCATGGGCCCAGCTTGCTCAGGACATTCTTTAACAGGAACTAGTGAAGGACACAACTAGATCTCCATGTTGAAAAACAGTTGATTAAAGCCTTGTTTAATACTCAGACCAAGTGCCTTGTAGTTTTCTTACATCACTCCCCTTCCCTTCCTTAAAGAGAAAAGGCAGAGCTAATTGGGTGAGACTGCGCTACATGAATTATCACAATGTAGGAGTCGCTGGAAATCAACAGACTGCGAGACTTTCGTAGCAGCAAAGAAAAAACGCGTTAGCTTTATTAACTCTCCACATGGGCTGAGGGACTCGGCCTCGTCGCAGGGCTATGACATCATCACACAATCAACGACTCTTAAAGGGACCCTGCCCCGATAACCCAACCAAGTTCCATACCCAACGTGGCGCGATAACAACATTGGCTAAACTATGTGGTCTCTGCCACATACGTCCCCCCAGATTTCACTAGAACTGGCAATGTCAGTTGTTGAGGGGCCCGGATCACACGGCCGAAACGGCTCCTTAAGTCCAGGTGGGGACCGGGGGGGGTCGCCGGAGGGTCCCCGGGCGCTCGGTGGTGGACTGAGGGTGCAGAAGCCGGAGGTCAGCCCCGCCGCGGGGACTGAGCCAACCCAACGGGTCGGTCCAGATCCAGGTGGGCCGGCTTAAGACGGTCCACGGAAATGTAGTCCGGCTTACCGCCGACATCCACCACGAAGGCCTTGTCCCCGGCTTCCAGGACGCGGAATGGTCCGTTGTAGGGTGGGTGAAGAGGTCTCCGGTTGGCGTCGTGGCGGACGAAAACATACTCCGCCGCACGAAGGTCGGGCGGAACGTGGGACCGAGGGAGACCGTGCTGCGACGTGGGCACCGGCACGAAAACCTTGGCGTTGTCCAGGAGGGCGGACCGCTGACGGGCTGCGGACCAAGGGTCATGGCGTTGGGGACGAAGTCCCCAGGAACCCGCAGCGGCTGCCCGTAGACGAGCTCGGCGGACGAGGACTGGAGGTCCTCCTTGGGGGCGGTCCGGAGTCCCAGCATGACCCACGGGAGTCTGTCGATCCAACTGTCGCCCCGGAGCGCGGCCTTCATGGAGCGATGAAACCGTTCGCACAGCCCGTTAGCCTGAGGGCGATATGCGGTGGAGTCTCAACCCGAGGCCTTGGGCGACAGCGTTCCAGACCTCAGACGTGAACTGGGGCCCACAGTCGGAGGAGACGTCAGATGGGGTGCCTAGCCGGGCGACCCAAGTGTTGATGAACGCCCGAGCCATATCGGCGGACGTTGTTGACGACAGCGGGACGGCTTCTGGCCATCGGGTGGTTCTGTTGACCATCGTGAGGTGGGTGAACCCTCGGGAGGGCGGCAGGGGCTCCACCAGGTCCATATTAATATGGTCGAACCGCCTCTCGGGCACCGCGAAAGGCGCCAACGGGGCCTTAGTATGGCGATGCACTTTCGAGCGCTGGCATACCACGCAGGTATTGGCCCAGTCACGAACGTCCTTCTTGAGCCCGTGCCAGACGAACTTAGCCGTCACCAGCTTCTGTGACGGCTTCCTGCCCGGGTGGGAAAGGCTATGGACGGCGTCGAAAACCTGCCGTCTGCACCCGCCGGGGCGTGGCTGCCCAGCGGAGACGTCGCACAGGAGCCGGCCTCGTCAAACGCGATGTCCGCTAACTGAAGGCCCGTGACAGCCGTCCTGTCGGCCTGGACGTCCAGGTCGGAGGCCTGGTCAGCCGCCATGCGGGTGTAGTCGATGCAGAGGTGTACGGCGTTGGTGACGGCCCGGGAGAGACAGTCGGCAACGGGGTTGTCTTTCCCAGCCACATGCTGGATGTCCGTCGTGAACTCGGAGATGAAGGAAAGCTGGCGCTGCTGACGGGCCGACCACGGCTTGGAAACTTTGGCCATGGCGAAGGTCAACGGCTTGTGGTCCACGAACGCCGTGAACGGGCGGGCCTCTAGCAGGAAACGGAAGTGTCGGACGGCGAGGTAGAGGCCGAGAAGCTCGCGATCGAAGGTGCTGTACTTCCGCTCGTTGGGGCGGAGCTGCCGGCTGAAGGTGGCGAGCGGCTGCCAGGCGCCGTTGACCCACCGTTCGTGGACGTTGCCAACAGCATAGTCCGAAGCGTCAGTGGTGAGAGCGATCGGCACATCGGGCAACGGATGCGCCAGCATGGTCGCGTTAGCCAGGGCCCTTTTCGTATCAGTGAAAGAATTGGCCATCTCCTCGGACCAGTCGACGGCGAGCTTGGTGGGCTTGCCTTTGAGGGCCTCGTAAAGGGGCCGCATAAGCTGGGCTGCCCGGGGAACAAAGCGATGATAAAAGTTCACAATGCCCAAAAACTCCTTCACGGTGAGGGGTCGCGGAAAATCCTTCACGGCCTCCACTTTCGACGGCAGTGGCACCGCCCCGTCCTTCGTGATGCGGTGCCCGAGAAAGTCGATCGAGGACAGCCCGAGCTGGCACTTGCCCGGATCGACGATTAGGCCGTGCTGGCTGAGGCATTCAAAGAGAGTCCGGAGGTGGGACAGATGCTCCGTCCTGGAGGCGCTGGCGATGAGAATGTCGCCCAGGTAGACGAACAGGAATGGCAGGTCCCGTAACACGGTGTCCATTAGGCGTTGAAAAGCCTGAGTGGCGTTTTTGAGACCGAATGGCATGCGGAGGAATTCGAACAGCCCGAACGGGGTGATCACCGCGGTTTTCGGGACGTCCTGCGGCCGGACGGGGACCTGGTGGTAACCCCGAACGAGGTCCACTTTAGAGAAAACAACTTTCTCGGCCAGACGGGCGGAAAAATCCTGGATGTGTGGAATCGGGTAGCGGTCGGGGGTCGTAGCGTCGTTGAGGCGCCGGTAATCGCTGCACGGGCGCCAACCGCCGCCTGGTTTCGGTGCGATGTGGAAGGGCGAGGCCCACGGACTGTTCGACCAGTGAATGATGCCGAGGCGCTCCATCGTGTCGAACTCGTCTTTAGCGATGGCGAGTTTCCCCGGGTTGAGGCGCTGAGCGCGGGCGTAGACAGACGGACCGGTGGTCGGGATGTGGTGTTCTACCTCGTGCTTGGTGGCGGCGGACGAGAAAGTGGGCTTCGTGAGGTCCGGGAACCCGGCGAGGAGGCGGGAAAACTCGGAGGCCAAGAGTGCGCTGGACAACTTCGTCGTGCCGGAACCACTGAGTGAACACGGGAGCGAACTGAAAGTCTCAGCGTGGACGAGACGTCGGTTCTTGACGTCCACCAAAAGGCCATTGGCGCAGAGTAAGTCAGCGCCGAGAAGGGGGGTGGACACTTTTGCTGTAACAAAGTCCCAAGCGAAACGCTGCCCGCCAAAACACAGCGCCACGCTCCGTTTCCCAAAGGTACGGATGGAACTGCCGTTGGCGGCTTCGAGGGCGCGGCCGTGTTTCCCCCCCGTATGTCTATGGTTGACGCGGGCAGGACGCTCACCTGGGCATCCGTGTCGCAGAGGAAACGACATCCAGAGTCAGTGTCTGTAATGAATAACAGACTACCTGAACGGCCGACAGCCAGGGTAGCTAATGAGTGGGCCTTCGCGTTTCCCGACGCGGTAAAGTTGCACGGGGGCCGGCTTAGCTTTGGGGCCGAACTGCGCGTGGTAGAAGCACGTTTGGGGGCTGCCGCCGTTGGGCTGTGGCGGTGGGGGCAGGGACCCGCATGGCCGCGCAGTACTGTTGCCCGGCGGAGAAAAATTTGTCGGCCTCCTTGGCCAGGTCGCGGAAATCACCAATATGAGAGTTGGCTAAAGCCGACCGTACCTGCCCTGGCAGCTGTTGTAGGAACAGTTCTCTGAAGAGGAAGCACGGCTTGTACTTGCCCAGGAGGGTTAACATGTGGTCCATCAGTTCTGAGGGCTTGGAGTCGCCAAGCCCGGGTAGAGAGAGAAGCTGGCGTACGCGCTCGGGTTCAGTTAGTCCAAAAGTCTCTAGGAGGTGCGTTCTCAGCATCGCAAATTTGTGGTGCTCCGGGGGGCCCTCGAGCAGGCTCACGACTCTGGCCGCGGTGGAGCTGCCGAGAGCAGAGACGACGTAATAATATTTCGTGTCGTCCGCGGTGATGTCCCGGAGTGCAAACTGAGCCTCGGCCTGGACGAACCAAGCGGCAGCCTGTCGTTCCCAAAACTCCGGTAATTTGAGAGAAACGGCGTTCGTCGCCATCTCGGATAAAGTCTTTGGAAATGTCCAAAAGAGAAACGGGGTCACCAATGTAGGAGTCGCTGGAAATCAACAGACTGCGAGACTTTCGTAGCAACAAAGAAAAACGCGTGTTAGCTTTATTAACTCTCCGCATGAACTGAGGGACTCGGCCTCATCGCAGGGCTATGACGTCATCACACAATCGACGACTCTTAAAGGGACCCTGCCCCGATAACCCAACCAAGTTCCGTACCTAACGTGGAGCAATAACAACATTGGCTAAACATAGTGAATTGTGTTACTGTCCCTATGTGGTCTCCGCCAGAACAGCATCACAGTGACCGAGATTTGCACGTGTCTGTTTTGAATTACATCAGTGATTCCAAGTGCCTCCAAAGCACTTTAAGTCACAGCAATATGCATGTACAAACTGCACCAAATGTATTAAAGCCTCTACTTGCTCCCCAATGCAAATATGTCTGTCATGATGATAGATACTGTGAAGTAGTTCATGGTCTGGATCATCATATTCGCCTATCTGAATATTACACGGGTACGCAAAGGTGATAGGAAAGGGAAATGGTGGGGTGGGGGAAGATACTGGGAAAGGTTTTGCTTCAGATGTTGAGTACATTGTGTAGGCATGCAAGTCTGAAACTTTACACACTCCATACATTGATTTATGTACTAGAGGTTTGGGGCAAAACATCCCTATGTTACATACAAAAGCAAAATACCGCGGAAGCTGGAAATCTGAAAACAGAAAATGCTGGAAACATTCAGCAGGTTAGGCAACATCTGCGGAGGGAAAAAACAGAGTTAACATTTCAGGACAATGACCATTCATCGGAACGTTACATACCTCAGTGCGGATGGTACGGCTGCCCTGGCCAGGACAGGTGTTCAGATAGTGGTGAAAGAGGACGCTAGGATCCGCAAGACTGAGGTTTTGGTCAGCGTCTACACTGGCCTCGAGCCCCTGAAGACCACCAAACACCACCAACATGTGCCTAAAGCAGGGAGAAAAACGTTACAGGATTTGTCTCCACTATATACGTAAAGTGACCGAGTGCGAGAGGCAGCGATAGTCTGACATGGTTAAAACACCGATGGCAAGTGTGTGAAACCCTTTAAAAATCAATCTGCTATCTCAACTATTATTACAGTTTAACAGAAAATATTAGCTAGCAGTTGGGTTTGAATTCCAGATCCACTGGCTATAGCTGAATTTCAGTCCTCCTTGTGTGGATACAAGGATGAGAACTTTAAATTTTAAGCATTGCTGCATGTCAGCAGTTAGAGAAATCCTCAGGCTGGACGGGTTAGACAGGCAGATATGGCGGTCTCTATCTTAAAACCCATTGTTGTTATTTTGTACGTAGTATAACAGAAAACTCTGAAGAGTTTCAGAAAGGGAGTAGAAACATTCCTGGTATCTGAAGGTGATTCAATTTTTATAAATGATGAGCAGATCTCCTGTGGCATCGCTCACAGTTACGATGTACGTTTTTATAAGGATGGGAGCATTAGACCAAGTACTGTAATGCACAAAGTGCTCTCCTGCTGCTGAAGGTTGGTCAGCCGTAAGATGGCTTGAACGTTTAAGGCTACAACAGTTTATGGCTAATTAGAAGCTACTTTTTGTTGTTGTGTACATTTCTCTGCAGATTGGAAATGATTGTGGCCTTAAAAGAAAGTAAGCCAAAGTCTAACAGACAGAGGCTGAGGCGAATTAGAGTTTAAATGTTATTAGGTCAGGGAATATGCAGATTGGAAAAGGGTTAAGTCAGTTTCAGGTATGGATCAGAAGAAGCCAGCATCAAGTCACTGGCTTTTCTCAAAATAAATTGTGGTATCTGGAGTGTGACGTTTGTATGCACTGTTTTACTAAAATTTTGGATGGAAGGGTAAGATGGTTACCTCCTGCTTGAAATATGACAATTCATCTCAGGGAAAGTGGTGCAGAGGAAGAGTTCTATCACTGTTTATTTGGCGGGGGAGGGTAAAGCAAGGCTAAAGGAATGGTGGAAAACTCAACAGAACAGAAAACGAATGAGTAAAACTACAACTAAAATGTGGTTGCAAAAACTCTTTCTGCAGTAACTGGTAATCAATGTTCCCCCTAAGGTGCGCGGCTGCGTATCAATCAGGTCTCACGCAGGCCGCTCACAAGCTGTTGCCGCTGGAAGATGCCGTGCAGCAAATTTAAAGGGACCGTGCACAAAAATAAATTAGAGGGAACGTTGCTGGTAATCAGCATGGGCATGGCTAGTGATCAGAAAACGCATTTGCGAATCTGTATCTCTTACTGTGGTCCTCAAGAAGCAATTGAGATTAAAAAAACAATTGCCCCAAGAAAAGGAACACGGTGACAAGCCTTACCTGAATGAGGGAAGTGTAGCATTGTCGATGCTTGATCCGCGCTCAGAGGTACCAATCGAGAGATCGTAGCCATCCTTGAACGGGCACTCTGCAAACACAGCACCTACAAAACGCAGACAGTCAGGCTTTTTTTAAAATCCCTTTTAAACTTTTCCTTAATCTTTGGTACAGTAACACTACTGAGATTGAAAGAAAGATTTAGAACTCACTGAGGCACGAAGCAAGTCGCACCGTGTAACCCCAGTAAAGAGCAGACTCCGTCCGGGGAGCATGAGGTGCAACAACTGTGCCCTTCGAAACTTTGCTCTCTGAAAGTGTAAAAAAAGGGCTGCATCAGCATTACAGGGAGCGTTAAGAAATGTGCCTCCCTCGCAGGAGGACAGTGAATCCAAGGCAAAGGACCCCACAATATCTTATTATCGGAGTAGAACCTAATTCAATTTAGGTGCAAGTATGTTCAGACAAGAAAACTCAAAATGTTTAATAATTACCAGAAAACCAAAACTGAACAAATTCAAAATCACAAATATCATCAGAGGAAAAAAATACTTGAATCCGTTGAGCTGAATGGCCTCTTCTTGCACCAAGTCTTATGTTCTAAAATATTACACCAATGGGAATGGGAATAACACAGGAACAGGAGGAGGCCATTCAGCCCTTCGAGCCTGTTCCGCCATTCAATCAGATCTTGGCTGATCTGTATCCAAACTCCATCCACCCGCCTTAGAACATAAGACATAGGCACCGGAGTAGGTCATTTGGCCCCTCGAGCCTGTTCCGCCATTCAATCAGATCTTGGCTGATCTGTAGCCAAACTCCATCCACCCGCCTTAGAACATAAGACGTAGGTGTAGGAGTAGGTCATTTGGCCCCTCGAGCCTGTTCCACCATTCAATAAGATCATGGCTGATCTGATCTTGGCCTCAACTCCACTTCCTTGCCCGCTCCCCATAACCCTCGACTCTCTTACCATTCAAAAATCTGTCTATCTCCACCTTCAATATATTCAATGACCTAGCCTCCACAGCTCTCTGGGGAAGAGAATTCCAAAGATTCACGACCCTGAGAGAAGAAATTCCTCCTCATTTCCGATTTAAAAGGGTGCCCCCTTATTCTGAAAATATGCCCCCTAGTTCTAGATTCCCCCACGAGGGGAAACATCCTCTCTGCATCTAATCTGTCAAGCCCCTTCAGAATCTTATATGTTTCAATAAGATCCCCTCTCATTCTTCTAAATTTCAATTAGCATAGGCCCAACCTGCTCAACCTTTCTTTACAAGACAACCCCTTCACCTCCAGAATCAACCTCGTGAACCTTCTCTGAACTGCCTCCAATGCAAGTATATCCTTCCTTAAATAAGGAGACCAAAACTGTACACAGTAGTCCAGGTGTGGTCTCATCAATGCCCTGTACAGTTGTAACAGGACTTCCCTACTTTTATACTCCATTCCCTTTGCAATAAAGGCCAACATTCCATTTGCCTTCCTAATTACTGGCTGTACCTGCATGTTAACTTTTTGTGATTCATGTACAAGGACCCCCAGATCCCTCTGTACCTCAGCATTTTGTAATTTCTCCCCACTTAAATAATAATTTGCTTTTTTATTTTTCCTACCATAACTTCACATTTTCCTACATTATACTCCATCTGCCAGATTTTTGCCCACCCACTTAGCCTATCTCTATCCCTTTGGAGATTCTTTGTGTCCTCCACACAATTTGCTTTCCCACCCATCTTTGTATCAGCAGCAAATTTGGCTACATTACACTCGGTCCCTTCATCCAAGTCATTAATATAGATTGTAAATGGTTGAGGCCCCAGCACTGATCCCTGTGGCACCCCACCAGTTACAGTTTGCCAACCTGAAAATGACCCATTTATCCCAACTCTGTTTTCTGTTAGTTAGCCAATCCTCTATCTATGCTAATATATTACCCCCAACCCCGTGAGCTCCTATCTTAAGCAGTAACCTTTTATGTGGCACCTTATCTTGATATCCTTTAATATCTTTGTCTAGCAAAAATCAATCGATCTCAGATTTAAAATTATTGAGCTAACATTTGCTGCTTTTTGTGGAAGAGAGTTCCACACTTCTACCACCCTCTGCGTGAAGAAGTGTTTCCTAACAGAAACATGGCTGCAGGGTGACAATGCCTGGGAATTAAACATACCAGGTTATTTAACGATCAGGAAGGACAGGCAGGAAGGAAGGGGAGGTGGGGTGGCTATGTTAATAAAGGAAGGAATCACTGTAATACAGAGAAATGATATTGGGTCAAAAGATCAGGATAATGAAACAGTTTGGGTGGAGGGAAGGAATAATAAGGGGAAAAAAACACTAGTGGGCGTAGTCTATAGGCCTCCGAACAGTGGCAACTCTGTTGGACGGAGTATCAATCAGGAAATAGTTGAGGCTTGTAATAAAGGGAACATCTATAATTATGGGGGATTTTAACTATCATATTAATTGGACAAATCAAATTGGGCAGGGCTGCCTTGAGGATGAGTTCATTGAGTGTATTAGGGATGGGTTTCTTGAGCAGTATGTAACTGAACCGACCAGGGGGCAAGCAACCTTAGATCTGGTCCTGTGTAACGAGACAGGATTAATTAAAAATGTCCTAGTAAAGGATCCCCTTGGAATGAGTGACCATAACATGGTTGAATTCCATATTCAATTAGAGGGGGAGAAGTTTGGATCTCAAACAAGCGTGCTAAGCTTGAATAAAGGAGACTATGAAGGTATGAGAGCGGAATTGAGTAGAGTGGATTGGGAAAATAGATTAAAGGGTAAGACGATACATGATCAGTGGTGTACATTTAAGGAGTTACTTTACAACTTCCAAAAAAAATATATTCCACTGAGAAGAAAAGGGTGTAAAAGAAAAGACAGCCATCCGTGGCTAAGTAAAGAAATTAAGGATAGTATTCGACTAAAAACAAGGGCATATAAGGTAGCCAAATTTAGTGGGAGGATAGAGGATTGGGAAAACTTTAAAAGACAGCATAAAATAACAAAAAGATTGAGTAAGAAAGGGAAGATAGATTAGGAAAGTAAATTAGCAAAAAATATAAAAACAGATAGTAAGAGTTTTTATAGTTATATAAAAAAAGGGTGGCTAAAGTAAATGTTGGTCCCTTAGAGGATGAGACTGGGAAATTAATGGTGGGAAATATGGAGATGGCAAAAACACTGAATGAATATTTTGTATCAGTCTTTACAGTAGAAGACACCAAGAATATCCCAACACTGGACAAACGGGGCTAAAGGGGGGGGGGGGGGGAGGAGCTAAACACGATCAAAATCACTAAGGAAGTGGTACTCGGTAAAATAATGGGACTCAAGGCGGATAAATCACCTGGACCTGATGGCTTACATCCTAGGGTCTTGAGGGAAGTGGCGGTAGGGATTGTGGATGCATTGGTAATAATTTTCCAAAACTCCCTGGACTCGGCAAAGGTCCCGGCAGACTGGAAAACTGCTAATGTAACACCCTTATTTAAAAAGGGCAGTAGACAGAAGGCTGGAAACTATAGACCGGTTAGGCTAGCATCTGTGGTAGGTAAAATTTTGGAGTCCATTATTAAGGAGACAGTAACAGGACATTTGGATAATCATAATTTAATAGGACAAAGTCAGCATGGTTTTATGAAGGGGAAGTCATGTTTGACAAATTTGCTGGAGTTCTTTGAGGAAGTAACATATAGGGTGGATAAAGGGGAACCACTGGACGTAGTGTATTTAGACTTCCAAAAGGCATTTGACAAGGTGCCACACAGAAGATTATTGCTTAAGATAAAAAATCACGGGATTGGGGGTAATATTCTGGCATGGATAGAGGATTGGCTATCTAACAGAAGGCAGAGAGTTGGGATAAATGGTTCATTCTCAGACTGGCAATCAGTAGCTAGTGGTGTTCCGCAGGGGTCAGTGCTGGGTCCCCAACTCTTTACAATCTATATTAACGATTTGGAGGAGGGGACCGAGTGTAACATATCAAAGTTTGCAGATGATACTAAGATGGGAGGGAAAGTAGTGAGTGATGAAGACATAAAAAACCTGCAAGGGGACATAGACAGGCTAAGTAAGTGGGCAGAGATTTGGCAGATGGAATACAATACTGGAAAGTGTGAGGTTATGCACTTTGGCAGGAAAAATCGTAGAGCAAGTTATTATCTTAATGGCAAGAAACTGGAAAGTACTGAAGTACAAAGGGATCTGGGGGTCCTGGTGCACGAAACTCAAAAGGTTAGTATGCAGGTGCAGCAAGTGATTAAGAAGGCCAATGGAATGTTGGCTTTCATTGCTAGGGGGATAGAATATAAAAATAGGGAGGTATTGCTTCAGTTGTACAAGGTATTGGTGAGACCGCACCTGGAATACTGCGTACAGTTTTGGTGTCCATACTTAAGAAAGGACATACTTGCTCTCGAGTCAGTACAAAGAAGGTTCACTCGGTTAATCCCGGGGATGAGGGGATGGACATATGAGGAGAGGTTGAGTAGATTGGGACTCTACTCATTGGAGTTCAGAAGAATGAGAGGCGATCTTATTGAAACATATAAGATTGTGAAGGGGTTGGATCGGGTGGATGCGGGGAGGATGTTCCTGATGATGGGTGAAACTAGAACTAGGGGGCATAGTCTTAGAATAAGGGGCTGCTCTTTCAAAACTGAGATGAGGAGGAACTACTTCACTCAGAGGGTGGTAGGTCCATGGAATATGCTGCCCCAAAAAGCTGTAGAAGCTACATCATTACATAAATTTAAAACAGAAATAGACAGTTTCCTAGAAGTAAAGGGAATTAAGGGTTACGGGGAGCGGGCAGGAATTTGGACGAGTCTAGGTTCGGATCGGTCATGGCCCTGTGGGTAGCGGAGCGGGCCCAGGGGCCGTGTAACCTGATCCTGCTCCTATTTCGTGTGTCTAATTCTGTTAGATTCAGGAGATGGTTCTGTGATAGTGGATTGGCGGTTAGGATCAGATCAGCCATGATCTTATTGAATGGCGGAGCAGGCTCGAGGGGCCGATTGGCCTACTCCTGCTCCTATTTCTTATGTTCTCTCCAGAATGGCCTGGCTCTGATTTTAAGGTTATGTCCTCTTGTCCTAGACTCCCCCCACCAGCAGAAAAAGTTTCTCTCCATCTACCCCATCAATTCCTTTCAAAATCATAAAAACCTCAATTAAATCACTCTTTAACCTTCTTTATTACAGGGAATACAAGCCTATTTTATGTAATCTCTCCTCATAATATAACCCTTGGAGTCCTGGTAACATTCTGGTAAATCTGTGTGGCACTCCTTCCAAGGCCAATATATCCTTTCTAAGGTGCGGTGCCCAGAGCTGTACACAGTACTCCAGGGCTGTACTAACCAGGGCTTTGTATAGCTGTAGCAAAACTTCCTCCCTTTTATATTCTAGCCCTCTAGTTATAAAAGCTAACATTCCATTAATCTTTTTGATTACTTTTTTGTACCTGACTACTACATTTTAGTGATCTAGGAAATTTACAAAGTTACTGTCCCCTCTGCCACTACAGATCCTACACAGGCCGAACGCCACAAAATCAGATTTTCCCCACCATTATTTTAGAATCTATTTTCATGTTATAACTGAAAACATAACCAGTGGGTTCTGATCATTTTTACCTGAGTTTTCGCTCTTGTGTAGCCGCACTGTAACCCGGAGGCCAGCTTGCAGTTGTCTGTCAATCTGTATTTCCTAATTTAAATTAACAAAACAAAAAGTAGAAAATTGAAAGTGGAAGGGTCGCCCTCAGTAAAGTTTGCAAAGACAAAAAGGGGAAAAATTTGCAGGGCAGGGGAGTGGAGCTAATTGGAGAGCTCTTTTAAAGAGCTGGCACAGGCATGATGGACCGAATGGCTGCCTTCTGTGCTGCATCATTCTAAGATGGCATGATCTTTCATCAGTAAAGAAAGACTAGCATTTCTACAGTGCCTTTCATGACCACTGGACATCCCAAAGCGCTTTTCAGCCGATGAAGTACTTTTGAAGTGGAGTCACTGTTGTAATGTTGGAAATGCAGCAGCCAAATTGCGCACAGCAAGCCCCCACAAACAGCAATGTGATAATGAGCAGATAATGTTTTTTTAAGTGATGTTGATTGAGGGATAAATATTGGCCCAGGACAACGGGGAGATCTCCCCTACTCTTCTTCGAAATAGTACGTGGGATCTTTTATGTCCACCCAAGAGCAGACGAGGCCTCGGTTTAACGTCTCATCCAAAGCCTAAATTTTTGGAGTGGGGCTTGAAGCCACAACCAGTGTGATTTGATTCACAATCTGTTCAGGAACCTAGTCAGCTCTCCTGCCAATCATATCCTAACAGCATTATCTATGAATAGTATGCGTACAAGTACTGAAAAACGAGCTACAGAGCTGTGACTGAAGGAATTTGAATATTTGAAAACCAAAGTTGGCATTTGTAACAGACTTGAATCCTTGTGCACAAACCTTTCTCGTGCCACAGTTGACGAACGATCCTTTCTGGGGCTTAGATGGCCGATCGACAACCACTCCCTCGCGGTACTCAGATTCCTCGTCTATCCGCATGTGATGCGGGCTGTCGAGCGGATTCAGGAGGCCTAGAACACAACACACAGAATTTACAGCATTGAAACAGGCCATTTGATCCAAAAGGTCCGTGCCGGTGTTTATGCTCCACACGAGCCTCCTCCCACCATACTTCCGCTCACCCGATCAACATATCCTTCTATTCCTTTCTCCATGTGCTGATCTAGCTTCCCCTTAAAATGCATCTATGCTATTCGCCTCAACTATTCGATGTGGTAGTGAGTTCCACATTCTCAGCACTCTTATGAGTAAAGAAGTTTCTCCTGAATTCCTTATTGGAGTTACAGAATTTATAAAGCACCCTTTGCATTCTGAGGATGTGCCAAAGCGTTTCTGTCGTTATGTAAGCAAATGTCACAGCCAAGGTCATGCAAACAGCAAGGAGATAAATGACCAATTAATCTGTTTTTGGTGTTGAGCGACAACTGTTGGTCAGGACAGCGGGAGAACTCCCTTGCTCGTTGAATAGTGCCATGGGATCTTTTACGTTCAGCTGAGAGGACATCTCCTCCAAAAGAAGGGACCTCTGACAGTGCAGCACTCCGTCAGTCCTACAGTAAAGCAGTCAGTGTAGGTTTCCATTACATGATGAGATCAGTGTATGCTCATTTCCCCATCAATGTGGTTATTCAGGAGTCAGTCTGTGCATGAGTGCATGTGTCAGTCAGTCTGTGAGTTAAGTATTCATGTGACACCAAATATGAATATTTATTATTTTGGAGTGAAATCATATGAAATTTGGGGATTATACTCGTTGCTGGCAACACTGACCCGTAGAATCAAGTTAATCTAATCCACGGTATTTTTTTTCCTCCCTCCGGCTGTGGTTTACTGGTTCATGTACTATACCAGGCTCAACTGTATCTGAGCAAACACTCTTGGGGAACCTTAAGTATTCTATAGTGCTTTCTTATTGGAGTTACTGGTTAAAGAGAATAACTCTTTACTCCAATTTTTTTTTTTTTTATTCCGTCTGTCCGATGAGATGCCGTCTTATTGAATCAAAACAGATCAGTACAACAGCGGCTTTCCAGGCCAGCTTACCTGCAAACTGTAAATCCTTATGTTTTGGAAAGAAGGATTTCCTCAGGTACCTGGTTACACACAAAGGATATATCATGGTACAGCTGTGAGTCTTAATCACATAGAGGTCATCTACATTATAAAACTAAACCAGTGCTTCTGTGCATTTTACAAGTAAACCAAAGGAGTGACAACACAAGGCAAGAAGCAGCGGTGATGGACAGTAGGGTGGATTCTCTAAACACACACTCCTGGTGCGGAGTCTCTCCCACTGGGAGTCCAGATCAATAAATTCATCCAATGGGCAGAAAATTGATAGGCTCTACCAGTGAGCAAGGTTCGGCGACCAAGGGGGTGGGGTCCACGGAGAAAACTGGCCCTAATGCCTTCAAATATAAAGAGAATTTGGACAATCATCTCAATGAAGTGAAAGTCTCCCCTCCCTTGCTGGCTATAACAATCTTTAGTTAAATCAGCTTTGGATGCTTTCCAACCAACTCCTAGTAGCCGTCTAGGCCCCAAGCTCTGGAATTCCCTCCCTAAACATCTCCGCCTCTCTCACATCCTTTAAGACGCTTCTTAAAATCTTGACCAAGCTCTTAATCGCCCCTCTTCATAAATCTCCCCTCTTCATATCTCCTCCTTTGGCTGCGTGCCAATTTCTGTTTGATTCCGCTTCTGTGAAGTGCCTTTGGGACGTTTTGCAACGTTAAGGGTGCTATATAAATGCACGCTGCTGTTGTAGTGCTCATTTTTTAAAGTTAATGGTGCATTTCTGCTCCACGGTGACTTACTGTGGACACTCGAGGTACTGCAGGATCCGCGCGAGCTGCACGCTGGCATGTCCTTTTCTCCCAATTCCTCGGAATTCACCTTCTACGCTCCTGTAGTTACACAGACATCATAAGTTCCAATCCAGCACTCTGAATAAATCCCGAGTTTCCATATTCTATACACCATCCAAGTGACTAACGCATTTATACAGCATCTTTCCCAAGTAAGTTGTTATTATTAACTATAGCTGGCTCCCAGTGGTGGAGGTGTAAAACATTCCACTATTCTGGAACCTGCTTTGGGTTTCAACCCACAGAAAATATCTCAAGTCCAAGGGAACACCTAAAACAAGATGCTTTCCGACACACCCAGTAACTTTCCTCCCCCCCTCATTTCATTCCTTCTCTACAAAGTTTCCCCACATTATACACCAGCTCTGACCCAGGTTCCACGAACATGTTTCTTTTCAAACATATCTATGTGGGAGGCCCCCTTGGAAATACAGGCATACTCCCAAGGGTCCCTGCCAATGTTCCCCCTAAGGTGCGCAGCCGGGCACTGATCGGGACGTCCCGCGCAGGCCGCTCACCAGCTGTGTTCGCTGGAAAAGATACCGCACATGCACAGCTGCGCAGCAAATTTAAAGGGACCGCGCACAAAAAAAACTAGAGGGAACATTGTCTTTCAGAAGTTAGGGCAGGGACCAAGAAACAATGCTGTCCTTGCAGAAAATGATTGTTTTATTAGCGCACAGCAACAGAAATAACTAATAAGTTAAATACAAAAAAATATAGAAATCCTATGACAGATGAACAGCAATCATAGGCCTCCTATGGTCTACCGATGCATGTTGAAAACCTGTACACTCACAGCACAGTACGGTTTTTACACCATAATTCCTCAGTCAGCTCCTATTAAACATCCTAAGATAACAAGAACAACCATGAGGACAGGTTGCGTAAACTTGGCTTGTATTCCCTTGAGTTTAGAGGATTGAGGGGCGATCTGATTAAGGTGTTCAAAATGTTAAGCCGATTCAATAGGGTAGACAAGAGAAAGATGAGGTGCTGTTCCTCGATTAGGCACTTTACATCCTTCTGGAATCAACACTGAGTTCAACAATTTCAGACTATAACCCCTGCCCCCATTTTTTCAGGCAGCAGCTGTTGATGAAACTGCCATCCCCATTTGCAACATTTAATCTCTCCTGCCTTCCATCCTGGTACAGGCCGTCCCTTTTGTTCCTTCCTCCCCTCCCCCACAACTTTCCCTGCCTCTCCACCTGCTTAAAAAGGTCAATCATCACAGCCCCAGGACATCGCTGCAGGAGTTCCTCAGGGCAGTGTCCTAGGCCCAACCATTTTCAGCTGCTTCATCAATGACCATCCCTCCAACATAAGGTCAGAAATGGGGAAGTTCGCTGATGACTGCACAGTGTTCAGCGCCATTCGCAACTCCTCAGATAATGAAGCAGTCCATGCCCGCATGCAACAAGACCTGGACGACGTACAGGCTTGGGCTGATAGGTGGCAGGTAACATTCATGCCACAGAAGTGCCAGGCAATGACTATCTCCAACAAGCGAGTGTCTAACCACCTCCCCTTGACATTCAACGCCGAATCCCCCACCATCATCATCATGGGGGTCACCATTGACCAGGAACTTAACTGGACCAGCCACATAAATACTGTGGCAACAAGAGCAGGTCAGAGGCTAGGTATTCTGCAGCGAGTGTCTCACCTCCTGACTCCACAAAGTCTTTCCACGATCTACAAGGCACAAGTAAAGAGTGTGATGGAATACTCTCCACTTGCCTGGATGAGTGCAGCTCCAACAACACTCAAGAAGCTCGACACCATCCAGGACAAACCAGCCCACTTGATTGGCACCCCATCCACCACCTTAAACATTCACTCCCTCCACCACCAGCATACCGTGGCTGCAGTATGTACCATCTACAAGATGCACTGCAGAAACTCGTCGTGGCTTCTTTGGCAGCACCTCCCAAACTCACAGCCTCTTCCACCTAGAAGGACAAGGGCAGCAGGTGCATGGGACCACCACCAGTTCCCTTCCAAGTCACACACCATCCTGACTTTGAAGTATATCGCCGATCCTTCATCGTCGCTGGGTCAAAATCCTGGAACTCCCTACTCAACAGCACTGTGGGAGCACCTTCACCACACAGACTGCAGCAGTTCACGGCGGCGGCTCACCACCACCTTCTCAAGGGCAATTGGGGATGGGCAATAAATGCTGGCCTTGCCAGCGACGTCCTCATCACAAATGAATTTTTTAAAAATCCCTAACTTTTTCCAGTTCTGATGAAGGGTCACAGACCTGAAATGTTAACTCTGTTTCTCTCTCCACGGATACTGCCTGGCCTGCTGAGTGTTTCCAGCATTCTCTGTTGTTATTTCAGATTTCCAGCATCCGCAGTATTTTGCTATTGTGTCGATAGTTTCTTGTTGGGTAAGGGTATCAAGGGATATGGAGCAACTGTGGGTTGAGATACAGATCAGCCGTAAACCAACTGAATGGCAGAACAGGCTTGAGGGGCTGAATGGCCTTTGGCTGTTCCTTCCTATGTATACAGCAGGAGGACCGGAGCAACTGTAACAGATCACTGCCGTTTTCCCAAGTGCACAAGAAACAGACATGGAGCTTGCTTATTGGCCAGGACTCCAAGGTAGTGCAGATCAGAAAAGGAGTCAAGATGGCACCCGAGACGGTCCGGTGCCGAGTGCGCTCTCCCTGCTTCGGCCGGCCAGTTCTCGCCGCTCGCTCCCGCAACCGGAGCGAAGTGTTCGGCGAGTTGGGCAGAGGCAGCGCAGCGCGGCAAGCAGCAGCCACGACGACCCACTGGAGCATGTCGGCCGGCAGCTCCTCGGCGGGAAGGCATTCCGACTGGGAGGAGGGGAGCCGAGCATGGCGGCCAGAGGGCGAACCGTGAGAGGGAGAAGCGGGCCCCGGGCCGTCGGACCGTGGAGCCAGCGAAGGTGAGGAGGCGGCCGCGGCGACCGGAGCATTCACATCCCGATGATGTGTTCGGCGAGTCGGGCAGAGGCAGCGCAGCACAACGAGCAGCAGCAGCAGCCACGACGTCCCGCTGCAGCACGTCAGCCGGCAGCTCCATGGCGGGAAGCTCGCAGTCCGACTGGGAGGAGGGGAGCCAGGCATGGCGGCCAGAGGTCGGATTGTGAGTGGGAAAGCAGGCCACCACTTGGAGCCAGCAACAGTGAGGAGGAGGCCGCGGTGATGAGGAGGATGGAGCGGCTGAGGGACATCGTGCTCCCACTGCCACTAGAAGCCATTGTATTGACTTCCTGAACGCGGCGCTGTATGAATAGCTGACGCGTCCAACAACTTTAGAATGCTCCAAAGAACTTTTGTATTTAGCAGAATTAAATGCGCAAAGGCCAGATCTGTTTGTAACAGGGTATGAATAACTAACGCTAATTAGCAATCTTACTTTGCATCTTCTCCTTGTTCATCAAAGACCACAATTTCATCCACACAGAACACAGTGCAGGCACGCGCTATCTGTCCAGCCAAGTATGTCCTGAGCTCTGGAGATTGGGCATTGTCCAGTACTGACCCTGGTAACGCCACACTAACCGTATACAGACGACCTAGAAAATATATAAATGATATGTCAGTACATATTAAGAGCGGACCAGCACACAGAAGCATTTAACAATCAGTGTCAGAGTGGTGGAGTGCAGGTTTGATCCTCTGTGGCACTGTCTAAGGAGCAAACCTCAAGTTGCCAGAATTTATTTGTTTTAAATATAAAATCTCCAAACATCATTCCTCCAGATAAATGTTTTAAATAATTATTCAATTGGTGAAAACATAGGAACAGGAGTAGGCCATTTAGCCTCTCGAGCCTGTTCCACCATTCAATGAGATCATGTTTCTATTTCATTAAATACATTCAAGAAGGAGTTAGATATATTTCTTAAGGCTAAAGGGATCAAGGGATATGGGGAGAAAGCAGGGACCGGGTACTGAATCTGGATGATCAGCCATGATCTCATTAAATGGTGGAACAGGCCTACTCCTGCTCCTATCTTCTATGTTTCTATGGCTCATCTGCAACCTAACTCCATATACCCACCTTTGGCCCATATCCCTTAATACCTTTGGTTAACAAAAAGCTATCAATCTCAGATTTAAAATTAACTGATCTAGCATCTAGAGTTCCAAACTTCTACCACCCTTTGTGTGTAGAAATGTTTCCTAATTTCACTCCTGAAAGGTCTGGCTCCAATTTTTAGACTATGGCCCCTAGTCCCAGACTCCCCAACCAGCAGAAATAGTTTCTCTCTATTTACCCTATCTGTTCCCCTTAATATCTTGAAAACTTCGATCAAATCACCCTTAACCTTCTAAATTCCAGGGAATACAACTCTAGTGTGTGTAATCGCTCCTCGTAATTTAACCCCTAAAGTCCAGGTATCATTCTGGTAAACCTACGCTGCACTCCCTCCAAGGCCAATATATCCTTCTTAAGGTGCGGTGCCCAGAACTGCTCACAGTACTCCAGGTGTGGTCTAACCAGGGCTTTGTATAGCTGCAGCATAACTTCTAAAGTTTTCCATTTTGTTTTTTCGGTGTACCCTAATCCAGTTCTGCTGGCTTCCATAAATAAGGTTGAGAGATCTTATTGCTGCTCTCCCTGTGCCACACACTGGCTGGGAAACAGACCAAAGCTGCTGCAAAGCCACCAACTGGGGAGAAATGTGGAAAAAGTTCATAATTGTTACTCTTAACGGCTAGTCCCACCGAGAATTAAAACTTGCATTTACATAATAATAATAATAATTCAACTTTATTGTCATTGTACAATGCACAAGTATATGAACAATGAAATGTGATCTTGCAAGCTCCCATGAGTCCAGTACAAATAACATTAACATTAAACGTAAATAGCACCGTCCTGGGAGAAGCAAAGCCGCTGCGTCTGTGCGCGCCGCCATTCCATTTCCACCATTCCTCCTGTCCGACAATCTTCAGCCCAACGCCCGGGCCTGCTCACCAGCCGCCCCTCCCGGGGCTCCTTCCGTGACCGTCTCACCAACCGCCCCTCCTCGGGGCTCCTTCCGTGACCTTCTGCACCTGGTCTTCCCTGATGGTCACCCCTCCAGGTACTAACCAGGCCTGGCTCTGCTTAGCTTCCAAGCCTTGCCAGTGACCCTGTCCCTAGTCCCAGGAACACCTTATAGAGTCATAGAATTATACAGCACAGAAAGAGGCCCTTCGGCCCATCGTGTCCGCGCCGGCCATCAAGCCCTGTCTATTCTAATCCCATTTTCCAGCACTTGGTCCGTAGCCTTGTATGCTATGGCGTTTCAAGTTCTCATCTAAATGCTTCTTGAATGTTGTGAGGGTTCCAGTCTCTACCACCCTTTCTGGCAGTGAGTTCCAGATTCCAACCACCCTCTGGGGTGAAAAAGTTTTTCCTCAAATCCCCCCTAAACCTCCTGCCCCTTACCTTGAAACTATGCCCCCTCATTATTGACCCCTCTACTAAAGGGGAAAAGTTCCTTTCTATCGATCCTATCTATGCCCCTCATAATTTTGTACACCTCAATCAGATCCCCCCTCAGCCTTCTCTGCTCTAAGGAAAACAACCCCAGCCTGTCCAGTCTCTCTTCATAGCTGAAGCGCTCCAGCCCAGGTAACATCCTGGTGAATCTCATCTGCACCTGCTC
The DNA here is from genome assembly GCF_052327205.1 of Somniosus microcephalus. NCBI lineage: Eukaryota > Metazoa > Chordata > Chondrichthyes > Squaliformes > Somniosidae > Somniosus > Somniosus microcephalus. The sequence continues at coordinate 6,053,368 of NC_141009.1, forward strand.
CAATGCAATCACATCCTTCCTATGCGTGGCGACCAGAACTGCACACAGTATTCCAGCTGTTTCGAGAGCGTTCTCCCCAGTGTCCTGGGCCAATATTTATCCCTCAAATCAACATCACAAAAAAAGATTATCTGGTCATTATCACATTGCTGTTTGTGGGAGCTTGCTGTGCGTAATTGGCTGCCGCGATTCCTACATTACAACAGTGATTACACTTCAAAAGTACTTCATTGGCTGTAAAGTGCTTTGCGCCGTTCTGAGGTCGTGAAAGGCGCTATAGAAATGCAAGTCTTCCTTTCATACTTACAATGATGTTTTAAAAGTTTTTTTTTACCTTTCTCTTTTTTTTCTTCTAGATCCTTCTGTGCTTTCTCTTCCTCTGCCCTTTGTTTCTCAAGTTTCTTCAAGAGTTTAAATTCTTTCAGTCGTTTTAGTTCCTGTTTCTCTGGAGACAAAAAGGAAAATCTACAGTTAACAGATTTTTACAGCACAGGCTGCACTGCCCGACCCATCATATAACTCACCAGACTGGAGTTTGCCTGTCTGGCTTTCTATTCTATTTTAACACGCTTTGAGTTGCAGAGAAATTGCATGCTTCTCCACAAGCAGTCCAGCTACTCCACCACCAGTCAGTTCTGATGACACAGTGCCTTTAATACCATTTTACAAATTAGCATGCTAGCAGGAATGATGCCTGCTCCTCCAAGTTCTCTTGTTGAGGGTCAACCGAGGCTGTACCCTGTACCTAATGACACAGACAGGTAACTTACTGGCAGGCATTTGCCAATGCCACCCCAGGACCAGTAGGTGGTGTGCAAAAGTGTACTTTTTCTTGTCTTACCTCCTGACTCCCCAAAGCCTTTCCACCATCTACAAGGCACAAGTCAGGAGTGTGATGGAATACTCTCCACTTGCCTGGATGAGTGCAGCTCCAACAACACTCAAGAAGCTCGACACCATCCAGGACAAAGCAGCCCACTTGATTGGCACCCCATCCACCACCTTAAACATTCACTCCCTCCATCACCGGCGCACCATGGCTGCAGTGTGTACCATCTACAAGATGCACTGCAGCAACTCGCCAAGGCTTCTTCGACAGCACCTCCCCAAACCCATGACCTCTACCACCTAGAAGGACAAGGGTAGCAGGCGCATGGGAACACCACCACCCCCAAGTTCCCCTCCAAGTCACACACCATCCCGACTTGGAAATATATCGCCGTTCCTTCAACGTCGCTGGGTCAAAATCCTTCCCCACAGCACGGTGGGAGTATCTTCACCACATGCACTGCAGTGGTTCAAGAAGGCGGCTCACCACCACCTTCTCGAGGGCAATCAGGGATGGGCAATAAATGCTGGCCTTGCCAGCAACACCCACATCGCATGATAGAATTTTTAAAAAACACAAAAAATAAACACTCACTGGCTTCTTTCAACTTCTTCCAGTCAGATCTGGTCATTTCAGCCTTAAAAGATCAAATCAGTAAGTTATATAAACATACACCATAGGCATTGAACACTGGAGCTCACAAACAGAAGTTCGAGAATACAAGTTACTGGTACACATGCTGTATCAGTGAAAGATACACTTGCACTTTTAAGCCGCAAGATTTTTAGCTAATTCCAAAAAAAAAAAATCAATAACGCTCGCTATTTATTACATACATCGTATGAAAGAAAAGATGCGAGTATTTCGAGAGTTAAGGATACTCGATGGTAACAGATGGTTTGCAGAAGATAAGACACAGAGTACTAGGCCACTTGATGACTCAGGTGGCTTATTTTTTCGATAAATATGTAAATAATACTACAATTAAAATGCTAGTTAGGCCACAGCTAGAGTACTGCGTACAGTTCTGGTCACCACATTACAGGAAAGATGTGATTGCACTAGAGGGTACAGAGGAGATTTACGAGGATGTTGCCAGGTCTGGAGAATTTTAGCTATGAGGAAAGATTGGATAGGCTGGGGTTGTTTTCTTTGGAACAGAGGAGGCTGAAGGGAGATTTAATTGAGCTGTATAAAATTATATGGGGTCTAGCGTGGATAGGAAGCACCTATTTCACTTAGCAGAGAGGTCAATAACCAGGGGGCATAGATTTAAAGTAATTGGTAGAAGGATTAGAGGGACATGGAGGAGAAATTTTTTCACCCAGAGGGTGGTGGGGGTGTGGAACGCACTGCCGGAAAGGATGGTAGAGGCAGAAACCCTCACCACATTTAAAAAGTACTTGGATATGCGCTTGAAGTGCCGTAACCTGCAAGGTTACTGACCAAGAGCTGGAAAGTGGGATTAAGCTGGATAGCTCTTTTTCGGCTGACACAGACACGATGGGCCGAAGGGCCTCCTTCTGTGCTGTAAATTTTTATGATTCCACAAGCCCTAGTATTAACTGTACTCTACGGCAAGGGTTATTGAGAGTAATGGAAGGTGACAGCATCGGGGCATCACTGACTCTTAGCCCTTTCTAGAACAATCTATGCATTTTCTACAAACATTAATTTGCTGCAGTATTAGTGGCCCATTAGTTTAACTGTATAGGAGTGGGTGAATTCCTCAGTGCCGTATCTGCAAAGCATCGGTTAATGCATTCAGGTGGAATTCTTCCATTCACTATTTTAACCAAGTCACTAATGTATTTAAAATAAACAATATGCATATCCATCATGTTCATTATGTGCAGACACATCTCAGAATACTTCACAGGGTGATCAAGAGTGAATGGTGGGGGAGGGAGAAAGGAGGAAGAGTCAGAAGAAGGTGGTAAAAGGTTTAAGGTCCAGGGACAGAACCAACACACTTACATATTTATAATAAATCACTTTAAACCTCAAGAAGTACTTTTGAAGTGTAGTCACTGTTGTAATGTAGGAAGGCGCAGCAGCCAATTTGTGCACAGCAAGATCCCACAAACAGCAATGCAATAAATGACCAGATAAGGTGTTTTTTTTTATTTTTTAAGTGATGTTGGTTGAGGGATAAATGTTAGCCAGGACACCAGGAGAACACCCTGCTCTTCTTTGAATAGTGTCGTTGGATCTTTTCATCCACCTAAGATAGACGGGACCTCGGTTTAACATCTCATTGGAACAGGAAGAGGCCATGAGCCGGTTCCAGTCATTCAATGAGAGCATGGCTGATTTGCAACCTAACTCCATATACCCGCCATTGGCCCATATCCCTTAATACCTTTGGTTAATGTCTCATCCAAAAGACAGCACCTCCCTCAGTACTGCACTGGGAGTGTCAGCCTGGATTATATGCTCAAGGCTCTGGAGTGGGGCTTCGAACCACAACCTTCTGACTCAGACGAGAGTGCCACCCACTGAGCCAAGACTGACACTTTAAGGGAGTGGTTTGAGTTAGAAGATGGTGAAATGAGTCTTGATTTCAGCAGAATGAGGCTAAATGAAGGACAAGTGCGGTGTATTGGAGCTTAGTCTGTATACAATAAGAATTATTTTGCTGAAATAAGTCTGTTGATTAACACGAACCATTTTTGGTGTTGTGCATGCTCGGTAATTTCCAGGACTTGGAATCATAGAACCTTACAGCACAGAAGGGGGCCATTTGGCCCATCGTGTCAGTGCCAGCTCTTTAAAAGAACTATCCAATTAATCCTACTCCACCACTTGGATGCATCAGATTCTTCCAGCCTCAATCCACCTAACTGAACTGATGGCCCTACAGCCACATGTAGCTCCCGAGCTCTGGCTAGCTGGCTTTCAAAGCCCAGGCAACTAAAAACATTTGGTGCTTATATTCCTCACTCGTCGCTTAAAATCATAGAAATTTACAGCACAGAAGGAGGCCATTCAACCCATTGTGCCTGCGCCGGCCATTAAAAAGTTATCCAGCCTAATCCCACTTTCCAGCTCTTGGTCCTTAGTGTAGTGTCCGAGTAGCAATAATACGCGGACTGCAGGAGAACAATAATAACAGGTATTTACTGAACAGAGGGTAAGTTAAAACTGAAATACAGAAGCCTGCTATGGCTTTATATACAGGGGTGGTCACTGCCGGTACTACAGTATAGAATCAGTTCTTCTCTTAAAAAGGTACATACACAACAATTCCTCCCCTTTTAGATAAACAGTGCATAACATTCATTTAACAACTAAATAATAACTAATTACAATTACAATTTCTCTGTACTATATACATCAACTGAAATAATCATTTATAAGTTCAGTCTTTGAGGAGGCTTCCTGATCCTGACTGGATAGCGCCTTTCTCGAGTATCCTGTTCTTGCGGCGGAGTTGATTCTGGTTCATTGTCATTGGTTGGTTCGTCAGCTTCCAATACCACTGCTTCTGAGGTAGACGCAATCTGTACTTCGGGTTGATTACCAGGTGCACCTGCTCGTGGTATGGGTTTGGCTTGTTCCTGTGACTCTAGAATCTGGTCAGCATGGCGTCTCACGATGCTCTCTCCAACATCCACTGTGTACATTAGTGGTCCCTGCTGTGTGCATATCGTTCCTGGCTGCCATTTTTCTGTTCGGTAGTCGCGGGCCAAGACTGGTTGCCCTATCTTGAAGCTCCTGGTTGGCTTCTCATTTATGTGCTGGAATTGCTTATCCTCAACATCGCGTCTTATGTTTGGTTTGAGCAAATCCAGGCGACATCTTAGCCTTCAGTTGAAGAACATTATGGCTGGAGCTTGGTTGGTGACTGCATGTGTCGCATTCCGGTAAGCAAACAAGAAATTATCCACCTTGTGTTGTAGTGGTATGTCGTCATTATGCATTGCATTTATTGCCTTTTTAAAGGTCTGAACAAACCTCTCAGCCAATCCATTTGCGGCTGGATGATATGGGGCAGATGTGTAATGCTTCACCCCATTATTCCTCAGAAACCTCCGGAAATCCTCTGACACAAACTGTGGCCCATTGTCGGAGCAAATCTGTTCTGGCAAGCCATTCCTGGTGAAGATGGTCCGTAGGACTGCAATAGTTTTCTCTGTGGTGGTGGTGGAGGACATTTTGATGACCTCTGGCCATTTCGAATGGGCGTCCACAGCGATTAGGAACATTGAGTCCATAAATGGACCAGCAAAATCAATGTGTACCCGTTGCCATGGAGATGAGGGCCACTCCCATGGACGTAGCGGGGCCTGTGGTGGAGCGTTTTGGACCTTCTGGCATCCTGTGCATCTCTTGGTCATATCCTCGATTTCTTTATCGATTCCCGGCCACCACACAAACGCCCTGGCTAGGCTCTTCATTTTTACCCCTCCCAGATGACCCCCATGAAGCTCATTGAGCACTCTCTCTCTCAACTTGGGTGGAATTACCACTCGGGATCCACACATCAAGGTCCCCCGGCACACTGACAGCTGTTCTCTCCTTGGCGAGAATGCTGGCAACAGTGAGTCGCCATGTGCTGGCCATCCCTTCACCGTCAAATCATAGACCCGAGTGTGTGTCGGGTCATTTCGGGTTTCCTTCTCAATACTTGAGTTTGTAACAGGTAGACATTCGACTATGGTCGCATGGAATATCTCAACAGGGTCCACTGCAGGTGCTTCCTCTACCGTAGGCAACGGTAGGCGCGACAGCCCATCAGCGTTTCCATGCTGTTTTGTACCCTTGTACTCTATGTCGTACTGATGTGCCCCTAGAAAAAGTGACCATCTTTGCAGCCGTTGCGCCGTCATCACCGGAACGCCCTTCTTTGGGTTAAAAATGGAGACCAGGGGCTGATGATCAGTCAGTAGGGTGAATTTCTGCCCGTGCAGATAGTGATTGAACTTCTTCACCCCCCCACACCAGGCTGAGGGCCTCCCTGTCAATCTGGGCGTAGTTACGCTCGGCTGAGGTTAACAAGCGCGACGCAAAGGCTATTGGCCTCTCTGAACCGTCAAGGAATTTGTGTGACAGCACCGCTCCGATGCCGTAGGGAGACGCATCACATGCTAACCGAATCGGTAGTGTTGGATTGTAGTGGGCCAATACTTCTTTTGAAGTGATTAGGCATTTACATTTCTGAAAGGCACGCTTACACTCATCACTCCATTTCCATGTTACTCCAGTTTGCAGCAGGGCGTTCAGTGGGTGCAGAATTGTAGATAAATTCGGCAAGAACTTATGGTAGTGGTTCACCAACCCGAGGAACGACCTCAGTTGCGACACATTTTCCGGTGCTGGAGCCTTGACTACAGCCTCAATCTTGTCCGGCGACTTATGCAACCCTTCCTCATCAATCACGTGGCCACAATACGAGATTTGTCTCCTGAAGAACTCGCATTTGGGGCGGTTGGCTCGTAGCCCATATTCCTGTAATCTCGTGAGCACCTGCGCCAGGTTGGCAAGGTGTTCACTATCATTTTCGCCCGTAACCAGGATGTCGTCCAAATAACACTGGGTCCCCGGGATCCCTTGCAGGACTTGTTCCATCGCCCTCTGCCAAATAGCCGGGGCTGATGCTACCCCGAATACCAGTCGATTGTACTGGTAAAGGCCTTTGTGAGTGTTTATCGTGAGGTATTTCCTAGATGCTTCTTCCACCTCCATTTGTAGATACGCTTGGGCCAGATCAATCTTTGTAAAGCGTTTCCCTCCAGATAGTGAGGCGAAAATATCTTCTATCCGTGGAAGTGGATATTGTACTGTGTGCAGGACTGGGTTCACAGTTACCTTGAAGTCCCCACAGGTGCGAACCTTCTTCGGCTCCCCAGGCGTGCTGCTCAATGATTTCTTCATTACAGGAACGATGGGTGTGGCCCACTCGCTCCAGTCCACCTTGGACAGCACACCCGAACGCTCCAGACTCTCCAGCTCTGCTTCAACGGCTGGGCGGATCGCGTAAGGTACCGGTCTGGCCTTAAAAAATTTTGGGTTTGCGTTATCTTCGATTTTTATCGTTGCCGTTACTCCTTTTAGAGTCCCATGTCCTTGTTGGAACACCTCTTTCGCGTCAGTTAGAATCTTTGACAGTCGTCCAGGTGTGACATCATCATCCTTTTTATCAGTCACAGTTAGCGCCTGAATGGAATGCCAATCCAATTGTATTTTTCGGATCCATTCACGCCCCAATAATGGTGGTCCTCCATCTGGTAGTATATATAGATACAGTTTCTGTGTTTCCTTGCCGTTGTATTCAACTGGCACCCTTATTTTTCCTCTGGGGTAGACTTTTTGCCCGGTGTATGTCTTCAATACAATGGACGTGTCCTTCAAGGGTATGTGTGGGAATAGCCGCTCATAGTCTCGTCGATTCATGACAGTTAGGGCTGATCCTGTGTCCAATTCCATCTTCACTGGGGACCCTGCTATCATGAGGGTGACCCAAATGGTTCGGTGATCCTCCTTTGCGATCATGTTGTGTAACTTTAGACAACTTAGTCTCCTGCTCCCGGAGTCCTTATCACTCTCCTGATCTTCCAAACTACTGTCTGTCAATTTCTTTACTTTCGTGTACTTTTCCTTAGTAGTTCTTGTAGTGTTGGTTTTCTTTCCCGACCTGCAGACTCTTGCTATGTGTCCCATTTTCCCACATTGCCTGCATACTTTGTCCTTAAACCAGCAGTCCCTTCTGATCATGGGTTGTTCTGCCGCAGCGATAGCACTTTTCTGCTCCATACGCCATTTCGTTAGCGCTGTATTCTTGTGGTTTCTGTTGTATTTCCGCAGCTCCCCGTGCTGCTGCTTCGTAGGATACTGCCACGCTGAAAGCCTGTTCTAGCGTCAGGTCCTTTTAAAGTAGTCGTTTCTGGGTTCCTTCACTCTGGAGCCCGCAGACAAACTTATCCCGTAAGGTGTCTGCCAGTCCTGCTCCGAACTGGCAGTGCTTCGATAACTTGCGTAGTTCCGTAAGATAGTCAGCATTACTCTCATCTTTGTGCTGGTTTCTTTTATGGAACTTGAATCTTTCTGCTATCAGCAGCGGTGCAGGGTTTAGGTGTTCCTGTAAGGTATTAACAATCTATTCAAAACTTTTCTCCATTGGTTTAGCTGGGGTAATTAAATTCCGCAATAGGCCGTACGTTCTCGCGCCCATCAAATTTAATAATACCGACGCCTTCTTTCCATCGGCCACCTCATTTGCCTCGCAGTACACTTCAATTCTTTCCACATACGTGGTCCAGTCTTCTACCTCATTGTCGAAAGCAGTGATACTGCCACTCTTCGGCATCTTGGGTGGTTTAAAATGGCGCCTCCCGCGCTTTTTCTTCTTCCCCAATGGATTAAAATGGCGCCTCGCGCGCTTTTCCTTCTTCCCCTTGCTGCTCCTAGCGTTCTACAGGGTAATGGCGGTGACCCGCGGCTTCGGCGCGTCTCACTTTTCCTTCCCCTCGTTTTATTTTCTCTACGCTGCCCGGTTCTTGAGCACCGACCGCGCCCTGTGCGCTCCACCCTTTCTCTCTCTCTCTTTTCCTCCCGACGACGCTGCATGGCTCCTTTTTCAGAGCCGCTCGATCGAGCCCGAGCCCGCCACAGTCCGGAAGGGTCAGCGCGCTACCTGCTACCAGCACGATTTGCTGGAACACCTCGACTGGGGAGCCAAGCCCAGCTCTCCACAGCCTCCCCTGCAACTCTCCGAACTCCGATGGATTCCTGGGCGGTTGCCCACGGTCGACGCCCGTTGCTCTGACTTCGACCTCCCAGAAGCTTCTCTTCAGGGAAAGATCCCCGTGAGGTGATGCAGTACTGCAGGTGAGTTCGAACCTGCCCGTCGCCAGTGTAGTGTCCGAGTAGCAATAATACACGGACTGCAGGAGAACAATAATAACAGGTATTTACTGAACAGAGGGTAAGTTAAAACTGAAATACAGAAGCCTGCTATGGCTTTATATACAGGGGTGGTCACTGCCGGTACTGCAATATAGAATCAGTTCTTCTCTTATAAAGGTACATACACAACACTTAGCTCTGCAGGTTACGGCACTTCAAGCGCATCGCCAAGTACTTTTTAAATGTGATGAGGGTTTCTACCTCTACCACCCTTTCAGGCAGTGAGTTCCAGACCCCTACCACCCTCTGGGTGAAAAAAGTTTTCAACTCCTCTCTAATCCTTCTACCAATTACTTTAAATCTGTGTCCCCTGGTTATTGACTTCTCTGCTTCATCCTGTTTGAATGTTGTGGGCTGGAGGTTCTGCAAAGGGCAATTCTCAGTGCTGTTGCCTCAGTGGTGGAATAATCCTAAATTACAACAGATGGGAATTAATGGTTGGGGGGGGGGGGGGCGGCGGTGGATGACACTGCTGTTTAAAACTTTACTTTGATCCTCTCTTTCACTCTGCTACAATGGGGGAACCTCTCTGGCGCCGTCCTTGAGGGTGGAGCTGACCAGGAGGAAACTTTTCAGCAGCACCAAATCAAAGCAACCTCCAACCAGCAATATCTGTCGGCCAAATGTTGTTTAAAGGGACGGCTGGAGCCACAGAAGGTCAAAACAAGATGGCCCGGGGGGCTCCACGAGTCCCCGACCCTATCTAATTCTCTCTCTCTCTTCCCCTCCTCCTGCAACCCGCCCCGCCGTGAGGCGAGAGCAGGCCACGGTCCAGGACCCCAGGCCGGATTCACCTGCTGCTTCCGCCGCTTCTCCCGCGGCCGTTCTGCTGCCGCCATTTCTTTCGCTCCCGCCATTTCGTTCACTCGCTCGCTCGGCCGGTCTCCAAGGATCGCCCCCAACGGCCCTTCCTATTGGTCGCCGAGCCAGCGCAGCCAGCAAGCTCCGCCCCGATTGGTCCCTATGGCTGGATGAGGCGGACCTCTGTCTCCGGCCCTGAGCTGAAGCGTTAACTCTTGTTTCTCTCCCTCCACAGAGGCTGCCTGACCTGCTGAGTGTTTCCAGCATTTTACTGTTTCTATTTCAGACTTCCAGCAGCCGCAGTATTTTGCTTTTTCGGCAAAGTGCTGCCACTGCCTGTGCTACTGTCCCCCAGCGATAATCCACCCCCCTCAGCACAGAAAGACTTGCATTTATAAAGCGCCTTTCACCACCTCAGGTTGTCCCAAAGCCCTTTACAGCCAACTTCTTCACTCGGAGGGTAGTAAATCTATGGAATTTGCTACCCCAGAGAGCTGTGGAAGCTGCAACATTAAATACATTTAAAATGGAGATAGACAGTTTCCTAGCAGATAAGGGAATTAGGGGTTACGGGGAGAGGGCAGGGAAGTGGACGTGAGTCTAGATTCAGATCAGCCATGATCCTATTGAATGGCGGAGCAGGCCCGAGGGGCCGTATGGCCTACTGCTCCTACTTCTTATGTTCTTATTGATAATGGCTTGAACTGTGAAAGAGGAGCGACACCTTTATGAACAAAATTTTATTTAAAAAAAATAAACAAGCTGTAATAATCCTGAATTTTACATGTTACAATTAACAATGCACTTTATCAAAAGAAGTGGTACAGAATGTAAAAAGTAACATCCTTTCCTCAACAATGTTGCATTGTGTTTACCATCAGTGTGTGCGACCAGCAGCAAATAGATCGAATCAGTAACCAACTGACTTCGAGTCGCCTTCGCCCTGCTAGCTCTCTAACTCTTCCCTAAAAGAAACTCCTCAAAAAACAATCTGTTTGACCACACTTCTGGTTGTCTCCGAACCAATGTTCCTTCTAATTCCCCCCCCCACCCCCCTTGCGTGGGCCCTTTAAATTTGCGCATGCGCGGTATCTCTTCCAGCGGCAGAGCTGGTGAGCGGCCTGCGTGGGACCTTGCGATTGGTGCGCGGCCACGCGCCTTAGGGTGAACATTGGTCCTAACCCTTCTCTTGCTTGGTGTCTGGTTACTGCCTGTGAAGCATCTTGGGTTGGTTTAAAGAAAAATAACTTGCATTTATATAGCGCTTTTCATGACCTCAGGACATCCCAAAGCGCCAAAGGACTTATGAAGTGTAGTCACTGTTGTGATGTAAGAAACGTGGCAGCCAAATATGCGCACAGCAAGCTCCCACAAACAGCACTGAGATAAATGACCAAATAATTTTTATTTTTTTATTTAGTGGTGTTGGTTGAGGGATAAATGTTGGTCAGGAAACCGGGGAGAACTCCCCTGCTCGTCTTCGAATAGTGGGATCTATTTGTCCACCTGAGAGGGCAGACGGGGCCTCGGTTTAATGTCTCATCTGAAACACAGCACCTCTGGCTAACAATACATTGCAGTAACAGTTTCAAATCTGAGTCCGATCACTATCCCAAACACAGTCACTTTCTCAAAATACTTGTGATGTCAATCTTTTTCTTTACGACACAAAAATAAAGTTTGTTATAAACATTTTCTCTCCCCTGCCCTGTAGAAAAGTTAAAGCTAGGTTAATAATTGAAATAAAACCTTTATCACACATGGGATTGTCCAAATGCAGTATGATAGCAGGGCTCCAGTTGTAGCTGCCTTTGTTGTCTGTGCCCCACCTGACAGGGTTAAACTCCCACTGACTGGGAGTGGGTAGTGATTACCACCTCAGCTCAAACCCAGACAACCCGATACATCCCAACACCGACTGAGTGACACAGATACATTCCACAGGTTCTCGGTTTGATGATATTTGGGCTCAGCGATAGCCAATGAAGCGACAAATCCCCTAATAAACCGGAAACGCGTGGCCAGGCGAGACCCAGCTCCCGCTTTGCCCACCAGCAACATCACGGGTGGTCCACGGCCCCGGGGAAACGCGACTTTAAATAGAGGGACGTGTGCACTTTGAACAATTCCTTGCCGTCGGCCAGCGCCTGCTGACGGTTTGCAGCAACTCGCCAAGGCTTCTTTGGCAGCACCTCCAAAACCCACGACCTCTACCACCTAGAAGGACAAGGGCAGCAGGTGCATGGGAACACCTCCAAGTCACACACCATCCTGACTTAGAAGTATATCGCCATTCTTTCGTCGTCGCGGAGTTAAAATCCTGGAAATCTCTACCTAACAGCACTGTGGGAACTCCTTCACCACATGGACTGCAGTGGTTCAAGAAGGCCCACCACCACCTTCTCAAGGGCAATTAGGGATGGGCAATAAATACTGGCCATGCCAGTGACGCCCACATCCCAAGAATGAATTTAAAAAAAAGATCCGAACCATCTGATCTCTGGAAGCCACAGCAAAACCACTTGAAGTAACTTTTCCTACCAGTTAGGAGAAATCTTAAAACACTCCGATAATATCCAGTCCCAATAATTCAACAGTGCTTTTCCTGCACTTAAAAGTTTCGAATTTTCCAATAATAATTCGAATTAGGCAATGCAAATAACATATTAATGTGACTATTTGGTGCTTAAAAACATTCAAATGATCAGATATTTTGAATAAAGCGACTCGGGGCTTAGGAATAAACTTTACTAAAGAAGTCAAGCAATTCATTAAGCGACAATACTTTTTCCCCTCTCCTGGCAAACTCCTACCTACCAAACTCCTACCTACCAAACTCCTACCTACCTTGGTCACTGCCCGACGTGCCATTTATTTGCTGCCAGCGCTTATGGCCTTTAGGCTATTGGTTCTTTTCAGAATGTTGCTGACAAACAGCAGGCCGGACGCCCGCTCGATGCTCTCGATTGGCACTAGGAAGCGCTCGAGGGGGGTATTCTCGTCCACCGGCATGTTTGGCATCACGTACGATCGCAGTTCAATTTCTCCGCTGTGCTTCTCCAGTATCACCACTTTAAAGATGTGCGTCGGGACCGCCACATTATTCTTCCCGATGACCTGATATTTCACGTACAACTTGCCGTCTGGCTCCACCCTGTTTAAAAAAAATAACAAAAACAAGCCCATTTTAAAAGAACTTTCATTCATATAGCGTCTTTCACGTCCTCACGATGTCCCAAAGCACTTTACAGCCAATAAAGTATTTTTTAAAGTGTAGTCACTGTTGTAATGTAGGAAACACGGCAGCCAATTTGCGCACAGCAAGCTCCCACAAACAGCAATGAAATAAATGGCCAGTTCATTTGTTTCTGATACCGGCTGAGGGATAATTGTTGGTCAGGACACCGGGGAGAACTCCCCTGCTCTTCTTCTAAATAGTGCCGTGGGATCTTTTACGGCCCCCTGAGAGAGCAGACGGGGCCTCAGTTTAACAATTGTTCTAGGAAATCTGTCTTCCTGTCTCACCCATTCCTTTCCTTCCCTTCCCCATCCCTCCCAAAAGGTGTTGATTCACCCTTTTACATTACAGTTCCAAAGATAGTGGCTTCCTTCCGGTACCTTGCCTAAGTTGGCCTCTATGAACATGCTATTTGACCATGGAGGGCATCACAGTGAGTCCAATCCTGTCCTCAGCCACCGTCCATACACGTGTACTTTGGAGCGTGGGTTTCTGGATAGTGAATGTCTTTGGAATTCTCTACCCCAGAGGGCTGTGGATGCGGAGTCGTTGAGTATATTCAAGGCTGAGATCGATAGATTTTTGGAATCAAGGGATATGGGGATCGGGCGGGAAAGTGGAGTTGAGGTCGAAGATCAGCTATGATCTTATTGAATGGCGGAGCAGGCTCCAGGGGCCGTATGGCCTACTCCTGCTCCCTTTAAGCTGCGTGGCCATACAGTGCTCTGAAGCACCCATGCAGCCGGCTCACCAGCTTTTAAACAGAAAAAATTGCGCATGCGTGGTATTTTGAATGGGCCGCGCGCTCCAAAAACATTAAAGAAAACATTGGCAGGGACCCTGGCTCATTTTTGTTAAACCTTCCCTCAACTATGGGGCAATGTGCTGCTCTGCCTGTTCTGACTGCCATTGGCTAACACAGGATAGACCAAGAATTCACACTGGGACCTTCCTAGTCTGTGTGGGCCAGTGAAATACTTTGCTTGTTTTTTAAATTGCCTGAATGACACTGGGTTTAACAATGGATCCTCTTCTGTTCTACGTAACCTGATGGATAGGTGGGGTCATACCTTGGCAGGTAGAGGGGTCCAGTGCAGACATACACATTCTTGTTGTACTTGGTCAGACTCCGGCAGTACTTCTCCAGGTTGTTCCAGGCATTTTGATTTAAATTAGGATTCTAAGGGGGAGAAATGAAGGTAAACAGAGCAGGTACAAACTAACCCTAATACAGACAAGGATAATATATACACATTGCTTTATTAGTACATATAAAGAGTGTGTTATTCTTCCTCGGGCTGACCTCCACTCCCCATCCACGTTAGATCCGTGATTCTGAGAGTATGATGTTTTTCAATAACCACACGGATGCTGTACTTAACAATAAACAGGTATTTACTGGAGGAGGGTAGTCTTAAGACTGGGGGTAGAGGCATGCGCAAGGCTTATATACAGGTGTGGTCACTGCCGGTACAACAGTATACAGGAGCTGTAAAAGTAGTTCTGTCTTAAAGGTACATACACTACAATTCCTCCCCTTTTAGATTAGTAGTACCCATAATATTCAAATAACAATTAACACTTTAACATGTACATTAAACAACAATAGTCCATTTATAGATTCAGTCTTTGGGGCGGCTTCCTGACCCTTTCGGGATAGCGCCTTTCCTGAGGTTCTTGCTCTTGGTGCGGAGGCGATTCTGGCCCCTTTTCATCGGGTAGTTCATCGGTTTCCACTGCTACTGGTTCTGAGGTAGATGCTACCGGTATGTCGGGTTCATCCCCAGGTACTCGAGACATGGGGTTGACTCGTTCCTGTGACGCTAAGATCTGATCGACGTGGCGTCTCACAATGTTCTCCCCGACATCCACAGTGTACATTAATGGCCCCTGTCTTGTGCATATCGTTCCGGGTTGCCATTTCTCTGTTCGGTAGTCACGGGCCAAGACTGGTTGTCCTACATCGAAGCTCCTTGTCGGCTTCTCATTGATGTGCTGGAATTGTTTGTCCTCAACATTTCTTCGCACATTTGGTCTGAGCAAGTCCAGATGAGATCTCAACCTTCGGTTAAAGAACATCATGGCCGGGGTCTGGTTGGTAACTGTATGTGTCGCGTTTCGGTAGGCTAATAAGAAATTGTCCACCTTATGCTGTAGTGGAATTTCATCGTCGCACATGGCCTTTATCGCCTTCTTAAAGGTTTGTACGAACCTTTCAGCCAATTCATTTGTGGCTGGATGACACGGGGCGGATGTGTAATGCCTTATCCCATTCCTTCTCATAAATTTTCGAAACTCTTCGGACACAAACTGTGGTCCATTATCAGAGCAAATCTGCTCTGGCAAGCCGTTTCTGGCAAATATGATCTGTAGGACTGCAATCGTTTTCTCTGTAGTGGTTGAGGACATTTTTATCACCTCAGGCCACTTCGAATGAGCATCCACTGCTATTAAGAACATTGAGTCCATGAATGGACCAGCAAAATCAATATGCACCCGTTGCCATGGAGAGGAGGGCCACTCGCATGGGTGTAGAGGGGCATGTGGTGGTGCATTTTGGACCTTCTGGCATCCTGAGCAGCTCTTGGTTAGGTCTTCGATTTGTTGATCGATTCCCGGCCACCACACATAAGCCCTAGCAAGGATTTTCATTTTCACTCCCCCCAGATGACCTTCATGTAGCTCATTTAGCACTCTCTCCCTTAACTTGGGTGGAATCACCACTCTGGATCCACACATCACTGTCCCCTGGCATACTGACAGCTGTTCTCTTCTGGATGAGAATGCTGGCAACAGTGAGTCGCCATGTGTTGGCCATCCCCTCACCGTCAAATCATATACCCGAGACAGCGTCGGATCATTGCGGGTCTCCTTCTCTATATCCGCGTTCGTTACTGGCAATCGTTCGATTATTGACGAATAAAATATCTCGATAGGGTCCACTGCTGGTGCTTCCTCCACAGTAGGCTGTGGCAGGCGCGATAGCCCATTAGCGTTTCCATGCTGTTTCGTGCCTTTATATTCTATTTCATATTGATTCGCCCCTAGAAACAGGGGCCATTTTTGTAACCGTTGTGCAGTCATCACTGGAACGCCCTTCTTAGGATTAAAGATGGAGACAAGTGGTTGGTGGTCAGTCAGCAAGGTGAACTTCTGCCCATGCAGATAGTGGTTGAATTTTTTTTACTCCCCATACTAGGCTGAGGGCCTTCCTGTCAATCTGGGCGTAGTTGCGCTCGGCTGAGGTTAGTGACCGAGACGCAAAGGCTACTGGCCTCTCCAACCCATCTGGGAATTTGTGCGACAGCACCGCTCCAATACCATAGGGTGATGCATCACATGCCAAACGAATTGGTAGTGCTGGGTTGAAATGGGCCAACACCTCTTTTGATGTGATCAATTCTTTACACTTCTGGAAAGCTCGTCTACGTTCGTCATTCCACTTCCATGGTACCCCTGTTTGCAGTAGGGTGTTCAGTGGGTGTAATACCGTGGACAAATTTGGTAAGAACTTGTGGTAGTAGTTTACCAGCCCGAGGAACGACCTCAGTTGTGACACATTTTCCGGTGCTGGAGCCTTGACTACTGCTTCAATCTTTTCAGGGGACTTATGTAAACCCTCTTCTTCGATGACGTGGCCACAATACGAGATCTGTTTCTGGAAAAACTCGCACTTGTGGCGATTAGCTCGTAGACCATACTACTTTAATCTGGTGAGCACCTTCTCCAAGTTGGCGAGGTGATCACTGTCATTTTCGCCCGTGACCAGGATGTCGTCCAAATAACACTGGGTCCCTGGAATCCCTTGCAGGACTTGATCCATTGCCCTTTGCCAGATAGCCGGAGCCGATGCTACCCCGAACACCAGCTGGTTGTATTGATAGAGACCTTTATGAGTGTTAATCGTAAGGTATTGTTTCGAAGCTTCTTCTACCTCCATTTGCAAGTACGCCTGGGCTAGATCAATTTTGGTGAAGCGTTTACCTCCAGATAGCGAGGCGAAAATATCCTCAATTCGTGGAAGCGGATATTGTACCGTGTGAAGGACTGGGTTCACTGTCACCTTAAAATCCCCACAGATGCGGACCTTCTTTGGTTCCCCAGGCGTATTACTCAACGACCTCTTCATTACGGGAACAATGGATGTAGCCCACTCGCTCCAGTCCACTTTGGACAGTACTCCTGAACGTTCCAACCCTTCCAGCTCTGCTTCGACAGCTGGTCTGATCGCATACGGCACTGGTCTGGTCTTAAGAAACTTTGGGCTTGCATTTTCCTCTATTTTAATCGTTGCTGTTATGCCTTTTAGTGTTCCGAGTCCCTCCTGGAACACTTCTTTTGCGTCAGTTAGCATTTTTGACAGTCGTCCAGCTATGACGTCGTCATCCTTTTTGGCCTCAACCTTCAGTGCCTGTATGGAATGCCAATCTAATTGTATCTTCCGGATCTATTCACGTCCTAGCAGTGGTGGTCCTCCATCTGGCAATACATATATATCCATTTTAGGTATTTCCTGGCCTTTATATATCACTTTCACCCTTATTTTTCCCTTGGGGTAGACCTTTTGCCCCGTGTACGTCTTCAAGACAATCTCTGTAGCTTTCAAGGATATCTGTGAAAATAGCCGCTTGTAGTCCCTTTGGTTTATGACTGTTAGGGCTGATCCTGTGTCCAATTCTATTTTCACTTGGACTCCGTCTATCTTGAGTGTAACCCAGATAGTCTGGTGATCCTCCATTTTGGTTACCTTATGTAGTTTCAGACAACCCAGCTCCTTGCTTCCGGAGTCTGTGTCACTTTTCTGTTCGTCTGAACTACTGTCCATCACCTGGTGTACCTTTTTGTACTTCTCCTGTGGAGATTTCTTACTGTTCGTTTTCTTCCCAGACCTGCAGACTCTTGCTATGTGTCCTGCTTTTCCACACTGTCTGCATACCTGGTCCTTGAAGCAACAATCCTTCTGGTCATGTGTTGTTCTGCCACAGCGATAGCACTTCCCTGTTCCATAGGACATTTCATTGGTGCCATATTCTTGCGGTCTCCGTTGTATCTCTGCAGCGCCCCTTGCGGCTGCTTCGTGTGATACTGCCATACTGAAAGCCTTATCCAGCGTAAGATCCTTTTCTAACAGAAGCCGTTTCTGGGTTCCTTCACTTTGTAGCCCACACACAAACTTGTCCCTTAACGTATCTGCTAGTCCCGCTCCAAACTGGCAGTGTTTCGATAGCTTGCGCAGTTCCGTTAGGTACTCAGCATTGCTTTCGTCTTTGTGTTGGTTCCTTTTATGGAGCTTAAATCGTTCTGCTATCAGCAGCGGTGCGGGGTTTAAGTGGTCCTGTAGGATATCTACTATGCTTTCGAAATTCTTGTTCACCGGCTTCTCTGGGGTTATTAGATTTTGCAGTAACCCATAAGTTTTTGCACCCATGGAATTTAACAAAACCAGTGCTTTCCTAGCATCTGGCACTTCATTCGCCCTGCAGTACACCTCAATACGTTCCACATATGTCGCCCAATCTTCGGCTTCATTGTCGAACGTAGAGATACTGCCACTCTTCGGCATCCCTGGGTGTGATTTAACTGTCAAAAATGGCGTCTCCCGCGCTTCCCCTTCTTCTCCGCTGGCACAAAATGGCGTCTCCCGCGCTTTCCTTCCTTCCCGCGCTCGCCCTTCTTCTCCGCTGCGGCTTCTAAAAATGGCGTCTCCCGCACTCTTCCTTCTTCTCCGCGGCTCAATGGCGTCTCCCGCGCTCTCCCTTCTTCTCCCCGCGGACACTGTTCAGCCCTTGAGCCCTGGCTGTGCTCTGCACGTTCTTTTTTTTTTCCGTTTCCGCCGCTCGGTCCTGAACCCGGCTGTTGCTTTACCCCCTCTCTCTCCGCTTTGTTTTTTTTTCTCGACGCCACTCGGTTTTCAACCCCCGGCTGCGCCCTGTGCGCTTCACCCTGTCTTACCCCGTCGACGCTGCTCGGCTTTCTCTCCGCCGTCGGTCGGCTCCAGCCGCCGCTGTCCGGGAAGGGTCTGCGCTGTACCTGTCGTCAGTCTCTTGCTGATCGTCGTGGCTGGGAAACCAAGCCCGGCTTTCCACAGCCTCCCCTGCGATGTTCACTCTCTGCCGGACGACTGGGCGGTTGCTCGTGGTCGACGCCCGTATTCCTGGCCTCGACTTTCTTACACCGCCCTCCCGGAGTGAATCCTCGAAGGGAAATGCAGAGTTGCAGGTAGATTCGAATCGCCACTCGTCGCCACTGTTAGATCCGTGATTCTGAGAGTATGATGTTTTTCAATAACCACACAGATGCTGTACTTAACAATAAACAGGTATTTACTGGAGGAGGGTAGTCTCAAGACTGGGGGACCAGAGGCATGCGCAAGGCTTATATACAGGTGTGGTCACTGCCAGTACTACAGTATACAGGAGCTGTAAAAGTAGTTCTGTCGTAAAGGTACATACAATTCACACCATCCCCACCCCATTCACCTGCCCTGTCCTCCCCACCCCATTCACCTGTGCCATCTCCCCCTCTGTCCCATTCAGCTGTGCCATCTCCCCCTCTGTCCCATTCACCTGCGGCACCACGTTGCTGAGATAGAAAGTCTCATCCATGCACTTCTGGCTGTGCCGGTGATTGGCGGCCGCCGCCAGGTGACCCCGGTCGAAGCCGCTGCCCTTGAAGTCGGCATTGCGGGCTCGGTGAAACTCGTGCAGCGACCCGTCCTCCCGGAACTCGCAGCGGCTGCGCTCGGAGCCGTGCTGGGTCAGGCGGGCGGCGTCCAGCTGCTCCAGCACCCAGGCGGCATTCCGGGTGCGGGGGTCGTAGGCCAACACGTACGAGCCGCGGGAGCGGAGGTGGGACAGAGACGGCGAGCCGAACTTCAGGATCTCTGCCGTCAGGCTGGGGCCGGAGGGAGGTTCCTGCAACCCGTCGGGGGCATCCGCCGCTACCGCCGGGATCGGGAGCACCGGGAAGCGGGCGATCGAATGCGAAGTCTCGGGGAGCCGGTAGCTCCCGATGCCGAGCCCCAGCCCGGCTCCGGCAGCCAGGGAGACTCCGGCCAGCAACCAGCGTGAGCGCAACATCCTGGAACTGGTTTTTTGTGAATGGAAACTTGTCACAGTGACCGCGCACGTGACTCCGCCCCAATGTAACCAAAGCGGGGAAAGTGACACCTTAACCTCTTAAAAAGGCAATGCCTCCAGTCCCCACCCCTCTCAAATCAGAGAAAACAGAAAACGCTGGAAAAACTCAGCATCCGTGGAGAGAAACAGAGTTAACGTTTCAGGTCGAAGACCCTTCGTCAGAACTGGACAAAAAAAAGCAGGAAGAGGGATAGATTTTAAAGCAAGTGGGGGCTGGGAAAAGGGGGAGGGGATGAAAGAACAAAAGGGAAGATCAGAGATAGGATAGAAAGCAGGAGAGATTAAGAGACATTAAGAGATATTCAAGGAATAAAGGATGGCTCTAGCTGAAGTGTGAATGGCCCTGTCAGAATGAAGGACATCTGCCATGTGAGAGGGAAGTAAAAAAGCCCAGACAAAAGTGTGCATTAAAAAAAAAAGAAACAAAAAAATATATATATATATAATAGGGGCCGAGGTTATGATCTGAAATTGTTGAATGCCACGTTGAGTCCAGAGGGCTGTAAAGTGCCTAATCGGAAGATGAGGTGCTGTTCCTCGAGCTTACGCTGAGCTTCCGTGGACCAGTGCAAGAGGCCGAGGACGGTGAGGTCGGAGTGGGAATTGGGCGGTGAATTAAAGTGACAGGCCACCGGGAGCTCGGGGTCCCCCTTACGGACTGACCAGAGGTGTTCCGCAAAGCGGTCACACAATCTGCGTTTGGTCTCCCCATTGTAGAGGAGACCACATCGTGAGCAGCGAATACAGTATACTAAATTGCAGGAAGTACAAGTAAATCGCTGTTTCACCTGGAAGGGTGTTTGGGGCACTGGACAGTGGGAAGGGGGGGGAGATATAAGGGCTTGCACGGGAAGGTGCCGGGCGAAGGGGAAGGGGTGCTGGGGGTGGTAGGGGAGTGGACTAGGGTGTCACGGAAGGAGCGGTCCCTACGGAATGCTGAAAGGGGAGGTGAGGGGAAGATGCGTTTGGTGGTGGGTTCACGCTGGAGGTGGCGGAAATGGCAGAGGATGATCCGTTGAATGTGGAGGCTGGTGGGGTGAAAGGTGAACTCTATTGTGGTTCCGGGAGGGAGGGGCAGGGGTGAGGGCAGAAGTGCAGGAGATAGAACAGACTCAGATTCTTCCATGCTGTGTCAGCCGTGGCTGTTGGGTAGCACTCTCTTTCGCCTTTAAAGGCAGAAGGTTGTGGGTTCAAGTCCCACTCCAGAGACTTGAGCACAAAAATCTAGGCTGACATTCCCAGTGAGGAAGGGGCAGTACTGAGGGAGCGCCGCACTGTTGGTCATAAATTTTTCCACGCCCACTATTTCTCCCCGGTGTCCTGGCCGATATTTATCCCTCAATCAACATCACTAAAAAACAGATTATCTGGTCGTTATCATATTTACGTCCACCTGAGAGAGCAGACGGTACCTCCGACAATGCAGCACTCAAGTGTCAGCCTAGATTTTTGTGCTCAAGTCTCTGGGGTGGGACTCAAACCCACAACCTCCTGACTCAGAAGCGAGGGTGCTGCCAACTGAGCCACAGCTGACATTAGGCCAATCTGTGGAGAGAATGGCCGGTGTTGTGCCCTGTCTCTTTAATAGCTTGAAACATTGACTGTTCTCTCCACCCTCCTGGTCTACCCAATGCCAAATTTGCTTTATTTAGATATAAATCCTTGATTTTGCTAGTTCCGAGGTCAGATTCTTTTTTTTTATAAAAAGAAAAATCCAGGCGAAGGGCCAAAACTAATATTACAGGGCATCATCATAATTGAAAATAGTAGGAGGGAAGATAATGTAAATCATAAATTAGGGAGTTTTAAAAGCCTGGAGAAGGAATATAGGAACAGGAGTAGACCATTCAGCCCCGGTATTATTCTGGTGAATTTGCACTGTATGCCATCCAAGACCAATAAACTTCCTGTTTCGGTGCCCAAAACTGATTGCAGTACTCCAGATAGGGTGCGACAAAGGCTCTCCACAACTGAAGCATCACTTCCTCACTTGCGTATTCCAATCCCCTTGAGATAAAGGCCAACATTCTATTAACCTTTTTTGATTACTTTTTCTACCTGCAGGAAGGAGTGAAGAGGCGAGGAGTTCCACAAGCTTGAAGTCCTGGAAAAGTATGAGTTGGAGTCGGAGATGGTGCAGTGGTTTCCACACGGTGAGGATGTGAGCAGGAGGAAGACCATGCGCAACTGTGTATTCGGAGGAAGGGGAGCAACAGTAGTAGAGATAAGGAATGTCACACAAGTTATTTGGCGATTTGGGGGGGGGGGGGGGGTTAGATAAATGGATGATACGTTTTTGCCCTGTGCTCCTGATCTTTGACTGTCCGGTATGGGCAGAGAAATGAGGACAAGTCAGAGGACCTACTTGTGGATCTGCTCCTGGGCATGGCAAAGACGACCATTCATAGGTCCAGGATGAGTGCCACCTGTGGGGTGGGTTGCTCCGGATGCCTGCCCCTCTCTTCCGCGGTCTTGTTCGTGCCCAAATGGCCTTGGAGAAGGTATACGTGGTATCTGCCGGTACGTTTAGGGGGCGTTCCGTGATCAGCGGGCTCTACGAGGGAATAGTGTGTCTGGTAGACACGGGCAATATTAGGATTTAGATTATGAGTTTCCTTTTGTTTCATTCAAACTAGACTGATGTCTAAATTATTCTATCAGTCGTGCCTCCTGAACATGAGGACATTTGCAGAATTGTTTTTCTATTGATGACACTGAGGCAACCGAGTGTCACTCTTATTGGTCAAGCAAAAATAGGCACAATACTCATGGTAGTCTGACCCCGATCAGGCTGCGCCTCCAAGAGGAGAGATATAACATTAAAAACTTGCATTTATCTAGCACCTTTAACTTAGAAAAACGTCCACAGGCACTTCACAGACACGTTAGCAAAGAAAATTTGACACCAAGCCACAGAAGGAGATATTAGGACAGGTGACCAAAAGCTTGGTCAAAAGCAGTAGGTTTTAAGGAGCGTCTTAAAGGAGGAGAGGTGGAGGTGTTTAGGGAGGGAATTCCAGAGCTTGGAGCCTAAGCAGCTGAAGGCACGGCCACCAATGATGGAAGGATGAAAAGCAAGGATGTGCAAGAGGCCGGAATTGGAGGAGCCCAGAGATCGCGGAGGGTTGTTGGGCTGGAGGCGGTTACAGAGATAGGGAGGGGCAAAGCCACGGAGGGATTTGAAAACAAGGATGAGAATTTTAAAATTAAGGCGTTGCCGGACCGGGAGCCAATGCAGGTCAGCGAGCACAGGGGAGCTGGGTGAACGGAATTTGGTGCGAGTTAGGATCTAGGCAGCGAAGTTTTGGATGAGCTGAAGTTCACGGAGGGTGCAAGGTGGGAAGCCGGCCAGGAGCGCATTGGAATAGTCGAGTCTAGAGGCAACAAAGGCATGGGTGAGGGTTTCAGCAGCAGATCAGTTGAGGCATGGCAAAGACGGGCCCATGTTACGGAGGTGGAAGTAAATGGTCTTGGTGATGGAGAGAATATGGGGTCAAAAGCTCAGCTGACAGTCAAATAGGATGCCAAGGAGGCAGAAAAAGGCCTATGAAGGTGGGGTAGAGTAAACAGCAACCAACATTATAATGTTTGATACATTTTTTAAATTAATTTTATTTCAAAACATAACAATTAACAATATGCTCTTTGAACAGAATATGCTATCAATTTTTTTTCCCCCCCAATTCTAAAATTCAGGTGCAGACATTGAGCGCAATTTGTAAAATTTTTTTTTAAATACAAGTACACATTTTTGGGGGAAAAACAGTACTAACAGTCTTTGAAATGTCGCACAGTGAGTAAACCTTCATTGAAAGACACAATCTGGAGCTTATACAGAAGAAACTCTAATGAACTGGCTCCCAAAATCTTCAAGGAGCAAGAGACTTATGGTTTGTAGAAGATGCAGGGGTTTCTGTTAAAGTTTGGTGGAATTTGGATAATGCACCCCACTTATGTTTACAGTAAAACGAATGCCATTGGTCAGGCGATGACAGAGGGATGTGGGGGGGGGGGGGGGGGGGAAGGAGGAGGAGGGAAGATACTAATCCAGTCACAATCAACTGCAAAGAATGCGATCCCTTTAAATAATTTGCTCTTGTTTTTGCCTGGTAAAAATTAAGTTCGCGCTGTAGATGATAAATTATTTTCTTCCCTTATGTTGCATTTCTGATACATTGAGTTGGATTTTTTGACCTGTGCAAAATGCAGCAAACTAAAAACCAGCCACTCATTAAATGGTCAGCGTCAGCCATGAAATAAGAGGCTACAATATAAGCAATGCAAAAATAAGTTACTGGCTCTTACAGTGCAATATATTCCAGTTTCTATACATCGTGCACTAGCATTTGGCATTCATTCCCTCCTGCATTGTAATTTAGTGTCAAGATCGGTTCTGTTGCTGCCTTAATCGCCCTTTCCCCGAATAATTTAATGAAGAGACATAATCAGGTCTACAGAACTGCAACAGGCCACCTATCCCCCAGTCCTGCTGACATTGATGGCACACGTTTTGGTACAGTTTACACAGAGTAAAAGCCACAAACATAATAGCTTTATTGTATATAGTATCCTACAGCAGTCATGGTAACACTAGCTTTGGTCATTCATGTTTTGAAGGGATTAGCTCTGGTTATAGTGATTGCTAAACCCCACCTCTCTTTGCCCCCACTCCCATTTCAGCCACAAATGCTGGTGTTATTGGTCTCTCAATAGTGTCAACGTGCCCCGCAGGGTTCTGTGACATCAACATAACACAATTAAGACACTGGCCACATCATGTCTAGTTATAAATGAACACGATTCTAACCATTTTCAACTTACTTCAATCGACTTGGAAATAATACTGCACAGTGGCAGAAACACCACCTTCGGTTGCAAGCTTATTTTAATGCTCTTTATTCCAACACTGATCACCACTGCCACTCCTTCCCCCAACAGATATAGCAAGACAAGTGTGCGTGAGACACAGAGTGACAATGAGTGAGAAGCAGACAGATACAGAGAGACAGTGTGCAAGAAAGACACAGTCTATTTGTTAAGTCTCATGCAAGGCGGGGGAGAGAGACAGGCAGATACAGAGAGCAAGTTTGTGAGCATGTGTGTGCGAGAGAGAGAGAACGAGAGATACACAATTTGTGAGTGTCAATGAGTGAGAAGCAGGCAGACAGATACAGCGAGACAGTGTACAAGAAAGACACAGTCTATTTGTTAATTCTCATGCAAGGTGGGAGAGACAGCACAGTGCAACTTTGTGAGCACAAGAGAACGCGAGAGATACAGATACACAGTGTGTGAGAGAGTCAGAGTGTGTGCAGAAACTCAAGGGGAATGTCCTGAAACTGGGATCAGTACTGTAGTCTTAGGGCAGTGTTAGTTTGCTCTGAGAGGCCACTGAATGCAGATCTACCCTGCAGTGCTATTGACCTATGAACTGAGTTAGGAGCAGTCAGTACCATCGCCAGAGGTCATCAAGGCCACTATATATTAAAAAAAAGCCTTTTGAAACTAAAATCTCAAAACTGCATCAACTGGAACAAGGTATAATTTTAAAGAAAAGAACATTCCATTCATTGGTTCCCAAACAAGTAAATTTTGTTTCAAACAGAAAAACCGTGTCCTATGCACTATTAGACACTGAGATATCAATTATGTACTTCAAATGCTTATCCAGAACAGTTTGCATTTCTACACAAGGAATACGTAATACACTGAACAGACACGAGTCTGACATACACTGTGACCCCACAAAATATAACCACAACTTTGAAAATTAAATCTGTGTGTTCTCAGCCCGTAATCCAGAAGGAATTCAGCTTCTGACACAAGCTTGCCATACAACTGCAGGCGTGAATTCACTCTCGAGCAAGAATCAGGAGGATGAGGGAACTGAATCGGAGCCGTGTTAACAGTGAATGACCTTTGCCCTCAGGCACCATGAGTGAAGTGGGGCAAAGCTGGGGGAGACATCACATTGCAATGGTAGATCCTGAAGTTGTAACTACCAAGGTAAGCGATCTACCGTGTCAAAACATTACCGGGCAGTTACGGCAGAAAATACAGGGGGGGCTATTTTAACTGCAGGCTGTGGATCCCTCCCAGTTTCTCCTCCATCACCAGCACTTTAATTCTGGTCAGTGCTATGCTTTTTAAAGTTGCCAGCGTTCTGCCCCCTCTTGCCCACCTAACACTGGAGAAAGTTTCCAGCTGGCTTTGCAGTTCTCCGCTCGCCATTCAAACTCTCGTGACTTTAAAGAGTGCCGGGAGAGGGTAGCAGAGCACTGGCCGATTGCAAGCAGGTCAACGAGGACAGTAACCAGCTGGAAAGGCCCTTCAGTGTTAGGTGGATGGAGAGGGGACAAACCTTGGCACCTTAAAACACACAGCTGACCAGGAAAGTTGCACTGTCAGGTGAAAACTGTGGGACTTTACACCGTTACAAATCACTAGCAATAATTATCAAAAGATAAACCTCAACATTACACACACTGGATACCGATTTAACCCTGGGATGATTCTAAATGCATGCAAACAGTAAAAATAGAAAGTTGACATTTTCTGGACCCGTACATACAGCACAAGCACAGCTAATTATCGACAGCCTATAAGTATATTAGATTATAAGATACACTCACACTTCATTATGGAATGTGATCTTCCCAAAGGACTGTTTGGATTGTAGCCTCAATCAGCGTGAATACCGAGAATGGGAGCCAAGTGCTGAAGGTTTGGTCCTGCCCAGTTCTAAAACGTTAATATCGTTTAAATGGACAATGATGCTTTGCACCAGTGTCGGGGGTAACTCAAACCCCAAATCAGAAGTGACCCTGCCAGGAGACCAGACAAGCCTACAAATCGCTGTCGGTGACAGTGGAGGGGGAATGCTGAGCACATTCGCTTGACATTTAGCTGGTTGACCCATTAAAAATAAAGGGATTAATGCCCGGGGTGGAAACAGGCGGCCGAGGAAATGTTCCCCAGGTGTGTTAGGTGTCACCAGCAATGCCGAGATCATCACATCAGTCCAACCGCTTCTGTTAGGAGGGAAAGTTGGGTCTAAATAGAGACGTCAGAGTGGTTTAGTATTAAATAGCAGATGGATAGATTAAAGGAGACAATAAAACTCCAGGGGTGCAAGTGGTTTAAGACAGTTGAGTTAAACTTAGCCAATATGACTGACTAGCTGTGCCAGTATTAGCTGCCGAACCTGCCACTTGCAGTTTGGGGGCAGGCATTTAAAGATCAGACGCGACAATTTCAGACACCTTTTTTCTACAAAGACAAACCGCTCCTGTACAGCTTTGCTCTTGTGTGTCAGACCCTGGCGGGAGTCCTTCATAGTTTGTAAACATTTCCTCACAAGCACTTAAACAGAAGTGAATTCTCTGACAACCTTGGTGTTGAAACAAACATAAAATAAGCAAGAGTCAGGGGGTGGATTTAAGAGAATTGTGATTGTGGTGACTGATTTCATGTGACTAATTTGGACAATGTATCCCAAACCTCCTTGGGTTTAACCCCTCCTCCCCACAGGTAACACCAATACACATTAAAAAAAATATATAAAGGACTTCACATGGGAGATTGGAGTGCAGTAGAAAGCTTAAATATAAGTGGAACTGTAGTGATATGACTTCTGGCTATCAGTCATTAGCTCTGATACAGCAGCTGAAATTTCAAGGAACAAGGCGTTCTATATTTTGTTTGGAATCAGCAGCAATTATCAGACCTTAGTCTGAAAGCCCAGTCAATGTGAAAACCCATTTGGTCATTCAAATGTCCCTTGTGGCAGTAAAAAGCTTCTGCACTGCTCTCTAGTGGCACACGGTGGCAGATCCAAGTACGGCAGGAAGCGGGGGACGGACCTGTAAAATATCGCCACGGTGCCAGAGATCTTCTAATAAATCACCTCCTGGTCCCCAAAAATACACCACAACTCTCAATCCTTGTGACCGTACTGCTGTAGATACTGAAGATCCAGGAAACCTCATTGTATCCTGCAACACTCCAGTGAGGAGTTTACAGTTTGCATTTCAAAGCAACATTTAGCACAAATGTTTTTGGACAGTTCAGATTGAAGTACCTGGTTCAGTGACTGAGCTTTCACCCACTTATGTGCAAGGTTAAGCTGTCACAGGCCATCTCCATCACAGCACTACAGAAAGAGAACCTCTAGCACCGACGAGAGAGTTGCAGCACTGTGCTTTCCCTTTAGGTCTGTGATAAGGGTTTGTTTATTCATTTATCTCGCTACCATATTCTTTCATTAGAGGAAAGGCCGTTGCCTTCATTCAGAGTGCAATTGCAATTGACTTGCTCAGCACCATTAGTGCATATTCATTCACATTGGAGAGAGGAGGAGATAGAGAGATTGTGATCCTCCCAGGGTGGGGGAAGAGATGGGGAGTCACAGGATTGCACATTACAGAGTGAAAGACCTCCTTTAGCCACACACTGCACTGCAGTGTGGAGAAGTTGTCCTGGAAGGCACTGCAGAGGCAAGTTTGGTCACTTTCCCCACCATAGTGTGTGTGTGTGTGTGTGTGTGTCTGTGTGTGTGTGGCATTTCCTGGAATATCGAGCGGATTTGGACTGTCGCTATGCAGCATCCTGGAGTTCTTTTGCTTTCTTTAGGACCTGGTCGACATCAGAAATCGGATAATCCTAGTCGCGGGTGGGTGGAGAAAAGAGAAAAACAGTTACATATACCCTGTTAGTCAGTGAAACGCCTCCATTGATCAAAATACTACACAATGTCTATACCTTTCAAAAGACTTGCATTTATGTAGGAAGATGTCCATAGAATATATTTACATATTGTCTTTCAGAACCTCCTGAAGTGCTTTTATAATGAAGTAATTTTTTGAAGAGTAGTCACTGTTGTAATGTAGGAAACGCAGCAGCCAATTTGCACACAGCAAGCGCCCAGAAACGACGAGATATTGACCAGATTAATTGTTTTTTGTGATGTTGGTTGAGTGATAAATATTGGCCAGGACACCAGGGAGAACTCCCCTTGCTCTTCTTTGAAATATTGCCACAGGATTTTTTACGTCCGATCGGTTTAACGTCTCATCAGAAACACGGCACCTCCAACAGTGCAGCACTTCCTCAGTACTGCACTGGGAGTGTCAGCCTAGATTTTTGTGCTCAAGTCTCTGGAGTGGGGCTTGAACCCACAACCTTCTGACTCAGAGGTGAGAGTGCTGCCCACTGAGCCACGTCCGACACCTAAACACACAAACATCAAAACATTGCAAGTGAACCCAAAGGGCTGTGAATGCTGAATCGTTGAGTAGTCAAGGCTGAGATCGATAGATTTTTGGACTCATGGGGAATCAAGGGATATGGGGATCGGGCGGGAAAGTGGAGTTGAGGTCGAGGATCAGACATGATCTTATTGAATGGCGGAGCAGGCTCGAGGGGCCGTGCGGCAGAGCAGGCTCGAGGGGCCGGAGCGGGCTCGAGGGGCCGTGGGGGCGGAGCGGGCTCGAGGGGCCGTGGGGGCGGAGCGGGCTCGAGGGGCCGTGGGGGCGGAGCGGGCTCGAGGGGCCGTGGGGGCGGAGCGGGCTCGAGGGGCTGTGGGGGCGGAGCGGGCTCGAGGGGCTGTGGGGGCGGAGCGGGCTCGAGGGGCCGTGCGGCCGACGCCTGCTCCTATTTCTTCTGTTCTTATTTCTTATTCTAGGTGAAACGGCATTGAATTGAACAACAGCATTCCATTTACATAAAGTATGTGGCCCAGTTTCGTATCCTGCTAAAATGTTGAAATAAACTTGCCCTTTTAGTTCTGGTGCTCAGAATGAAACCAGGCCTCCTTTGCCCATTTAGTGTTGCGGTTAATGCAGGCGAGTTGCTAGGGTTACGGCCGATGCTTACCGGGAGCCGGGATGTAGCTGTTTGAACTTTGCTTCAGCAGCTGGCGGCTTAACCAGGAGAGTGGGCATGACCAAGTTATAGAATCGTACAGCACAGGAAGAGGCCATTCGGCCCATCGTGCCTATGCCGGCTCTTTGAAAGAGCTACCCAATTAGTCCCACTCCCCCTGCTCTTTCCCCACAGCCCTGCAATTTTTTTTATTTTCAAGTATTTATCCAATTCCCTTTTGAAAGTTACTATTGAATCTACTTCAACCGCCCTTTCAGGCAGCGCGTTCCAAAAAAAACCTCATCTCTCCTCCCGTGTGGCTTGCTGCCCGAGTCGGCGTGTGATCCCACACACGTGGAATAAATTCTCTATCCCATGTACGAGCGTGCAACTGGGATGTCACATGGTGCCATCAGCCATATACACCTCACAGATCCGAGTATTTAATAATTCAGACACCATTTTCAGAGGCAGATTATAGGATGGAGTGATTTTTTTTTTTGAAGATAGCAAAAGTAGAAAGCAAGATCTCTCATCTTTCGGTGAAGCAATCCTCATTCTTTTAATTCACCGGGCGCCTCGCCCTTAAGGAGCTGAATCCACACGGCCCCCGCCCCACACCCCCATCTCGTGCCCTGGAAAAAGACTCTCCGAGTGAGAATCGCGGGCTAGAGATTCGCCCAAGACAGATTTCCACACTTCTCGTGTGGTGTGGCTTACAACCCGAGTACCAGAATTTTGCATGAAAGGTACCACAGTGATAATTCCAGTCTCTGACTGTTGATAAAGTCACAACAACTTGTATTTATACAACGCCTTTAAAGTAGTAAAATGTCCCAAGGCGCTTCACAGGAGTGTTATAAGAACATAAGACATAGGAGCAGGAGGTGGTCATTTGGCCCCTCGAGCCTGCTCCGCCAATCAATAAGATCATGGCTGATCTGATCTTGGCCTCAACTCCACTTCCCTGCCCACTCCCCATACCTCTTGATTTCCTTATCGTTCAAATATCTGTGTCTATCTCCACCTTAAATATATTCAATGACCCAGCTTCCACAGCTCTCTGGGGAAGAGAATTCCAAAGAGTCACGACCCTGAGAGAAGAAATTCCTCCTCATCTCCGTTTTAAATGGGTGCCCCCTTATTCTGAAATTGTGCCCCCTAGTTCTAGATTCCCCCACGAGGGGAAACATCCTCTCTGCATCTAATCTGTCATAAGAACATAAGAAATAGGAGCAGGAGTAGGCCATACGGCCCCTCGGGCCTGCTCCGCCATTCAATAGGATCATGGCTGATCTGAATCTAGACTCACGTCCACTTCCCTGCCCTCTCCCCGTAACCCCTAATTCCCTTATCTGCTAGGACAATGTCTATCTCCATTTTAAATGTATTTAATGATGTAGCTTCCACAGCTCTCTGGGGTAGCAAATTCCATAGATTTACTACCCTCTGAGTGAAGAAGTTTCTCCTCATCTCAGTTTTGAAAGGGCAGCCCCTTATTCTAAGATTATGCCCCCTAATTCTAGTCTCACCCATCAGTGGAAACATCCTCACCGCATCCACCCAATCAAGCTCCCTCAAAATCTTATATGTTTCGATAAGATCACCTCTCATTCTTCTGAACTCCAATGAGTAGAGTCCCAACCTACTCAACCTTTCCTCATACGTCAACCCCCTCATCTCCGGAATCAACCGAGTGAATCTTCTCTGAACCGCCTCGAGAGCAAGTATATCTTTTCTTAAATATGGAAACCAAAACTGCACGCAGTATTCCAGGTGTGGCCTCACCAATACCCTGTATAACTGCAGCAAGACTTCCCTGTTTTTATACTCCATCCCCCTTGCAATAAAAGCCAAGATTCCATTAGCCTTCCTGATCACCTGCTGCACCTGCATACTAACTTTTTGTGTTTCATGCACCAGGACCCCCAGATCCCTTTGTACTGTAGCACTTTGCAGTTTCTCTCCATTTAGATAATAACTTGCTCTTTGATTTTTTCTGCCAAAGTGCATAACCTCACACTTTCCAACATTATATTGCATCTGCCAAATCTCTGCCCACTCACTTAGCCTGTCTATGTCCTTTTGCAGGTTTTTTATGTCCTCCTCACTCACTGCTTTCCCTCCCATCTTTGTATCGTCGGCAAACTTGGATATGTTGCACTCAGTCCCTTCCTCCAAATCGTTAATATAGATTGCAAAGAGTTGGGGTCCCAGCACTGACCCCTGCGGAACACCACTAGTTACTGATTGCCAGCCCGAGAATGAACCATTTATCCCAACTCTTTGTTTTCTGTTAGATAGCCAATCTTCCACCCATGCCAGTATATTACCACCAATCCTGTGATTTTTTTTATCTTGATCAGTAATCTTTTGTGTGGAACCTTGTCAAATGCCTTTTGGAAGTCCAAATACACTACATCCACTGGTTCCCCTTTATCCACCCTGTATGTTACATCCTCAAAGAATTCGAGCAAATTTGTCAAACATGACTTCCCCTTCGTAAAACCATGCTGACTCTGTCCTATTAAATTATGTTTATCCAAATGCTCGGTTATTGTTTCCTTAATAATGGACTCCAACATTTTGCCAACCACAGATGTTAGGCTAACTGGTCTATAGTTTCCAGCTTTTTGTTTACTTCCCTTCTTAAATAAGGGTGTTACATTAGCAGTTTTCCAATCTGCCGGGACCTTTCCTGAGTCCAGGGAGTTCTGGAAAATGATCACCAATGCATCCACAATCCCTACCGCCACTTCTCTCAAGACCCTAGGATGTAGGCCATCAGGTCCGGGGGATTTATCCGCCTTAAGTCCCATTATTTTACTGAGTACCATCTCCTTAGTGATTTTAATCGTGTTTAGCTCCTCCCCCCCATTGCCCCCTGTTTGTCCAGTGTTGGGATATTTTTAGTGTCCTCTACTGTAAAGACTGATACAAAATATTTGTTCAGCGTCTTTGCCATCTCCATGTTCCCCACCACTAGTTTCCCGGTCCCATCCTCTAAGGGACCAATGTTCACTTTAGCCACCCTTTTTCTTTTTATATAGCTGTAGAAACTCTTGCTATCTGCTTTTATATTTTTTGCTAGTTTACTTTCATAATCTATCTTCCCTTTCTTAATTAATCTTTTAGTTATTGTTTGCTGGCTTTTAAATGCTTCCCAATCTTCTATCCTCCCACTAGATTTGGCTAATTTATATGCCCTTGTTTTCAGTCGAATACTATCCTTTATTACTTTACTAAGCCACGGATGGCTGTCTTTTCTTTTACTCCCCTTTTTCCTCAGTGGAATATATTTATCTTGAAAGATGTGAAATATCTCCTTGAATGTAGACCACTGCTCTTGTACCGTCTTACACTTTAATCTGTTTTCCCAGTCCACTTTAGTCAATTCTACCTCTCATACCTTCATAGTCTCCTTTATTTAAGCTTAGTACGCTGGTTTGAGATCCAACTCTCTCACCCTCAAACTGAATTTGGAATTCAACCATATTATGGTCACTCATTCCAAGGGGATCCTTTACTAGGACATTTTTTATTAATCCTGTCTCATTACACAGGACCAGATCTAAGATTGCCTGCCCCCTGGTTGGTTCAGTTACATACTGCTCAAGGAACCCGTCCCTAATACACTCTATGAACTCTTCCTCAAGGCTGCCATGCCCAATTTGATTAGTCCAGTCAATATGAAAGTTAAAATCCCCCATGATTATAGCTGTTCCCTTATTACAAGCCCCAACTATTTCCTGATTTATACTCCGACCAATAGAGTTGCAACTGTTAGGAGGCCTATAGACTATGCCCACTAGTGACTTTTTCCCCTTATTATTCCTTATCTCCACCCAAACTGTTTCACTATCCTGATCCTTTGACCCAATATCATTTCTGACTATTGCAGTGATTCCATCCTTGATTAACATAGCAACCCCACCTCCCTTTCCTTCCTGTCTGTCCTTCCTAATTGTCAAATACCCTTGTATGTTTAGTTCCCAGTCATGATTATCTTGCAGCCATGTTTCCGTAATGGCCACCAGATCATACCCCTGTGTAGTTATTTGCACAGTCAACTCGTCAATTTTGTTACGAATGCTGCGTGCATTCAGATAAAGAACTTTCAAATATGTTTTCTGACAATTTATTCCTGCTTTTACCCCTTTTACTACTTTACCTTTATTATACATTCTGTCCCTTCCTGACATGCTCTGGTTTTTAATTCCCCCACTGCTACCTTGCTCTATTGCCTTCTCTGCTGTCATTTTTATTTTTCGCTCTCTTTTAAAACCTCCCCCCCACTAATTAGTTTAAAGCCCTCTCTACAGCCCTAGTTATTCGATTCGCCAGGATTCTAGTCCCAGCACTGGCCAAGTGAAGTCCGTCCCAACGGAACAGCTCTCTCCTGTCCCAGTACTGATGCCAGTGTCCCAGGAAGCAAAACCCATTTCTCCCACACCAGTCTTTGAGCCACGCATTTAACTCTCTAATTTTATTTACCCTAGCCAAATTTGCACGTGGCTCAGGTAGTAATCCAGAGATTATTACCCTTGTGGTTCTGCTTTTTAATTTGGCCCCTAGCTGCTCAAACTCCCTCAGCAGAACCTCCTTCCTTGTCCTATCTAGGTTGTTGGTACCAACATGGACCACGACAACTGGATCCTCCCCCTCCCACTCCAAGTTTCTCTCCAGCCCAGAGGAGATGTCCTTAACCCTGGCACCGGGCAGGCAACACAGCCTTCGGGACTCTCGCTCTCGGCTGCAAAGAACTCTATCTATCCCCCTAACGATACTATCCCCTACCACTACAACATTTCTTTTAACTCCCCCCACTTGAATGGCCCCTCGCTCCACGGTGCTGTGGCCAGGTTGCTCATCCTCCCCGCAGTCCCAGTTCCCATCCTCACAGGGAGTAAGAGCCTCAAACCTGTTGGACAAGAGCAAGGGCTGCGGCTCCTCCAACACTACCTCCTGGATCCCCGTACCTGCCTCACTTCTAGTCACACCATCCTGACCCTGGCCACGGACTACATCTGAATTAATTAATCTAATTGGTGTGACTACCTCCTGATACACAGGGTCCAGGTAACTCTCCCCCTCCCTGATGTGTCTCAGTGTTTGAAGCTCGGACTTCAGCTCTTCAACACGGAGCCGGAATTCCTCGAGCAGCCAACACTTACTGCAAATGTGATCACCGTGAGCATCAATGGTGTCCACCAGCTCCCACATATTGCAGCAGCAACACATCACCTGTCAAGCCCCCTCAGCATCTTATATGTTTCAATAAGATCCCCTCTCATTCTTCTAAACTCCAATGAGTATAGGCCCAACCTGCTCAACCTTTCATCACAAGACAACCCCTTCATCTCTGGAATCAACCTCATGAACCTTCTCTGAACTGCCTCCAATGCAAGTATATCCTTCCTTAAATAAGGAGACCAAAACTGTACGCAGTACTCCAGGTGTGGTCTCACCAACACCCTGTAACAGTTGTAACAGGACTTCCCTACTTTTATACTCCATTCCCTTTGCAATAAAGGCCAACACTCCATTTGCCTTCCTAATTACTTGCTGTACCTGCATGCTAGCCTTTTGTGATTCATGTACAAGGACCCCCAGATCCCGCTGTACCTCAGCATTTTGTAATCTCTCCCCACTTAAATAATTATTTGCTTTTTTATTTTTCCTACCAAAGTGGATAACCTCGCATTTTACCACATTAAACTCCATCTGCCAGATTTTTGCCCACTCACTTGGCCTATCTATATCCCTTTGGAGATTCTTTGCGTCCTCCACACAATTTGCTTTCCCACCTATCTTTGTATCAGCAGCAAATTTGGCTACATTACACTCAGTCCCTTCATTAATATATATTGTAAATAGTTGAGGCCCCAGCACTGATCCCTGTGGCACCCCACTAATTACAGTTTGCCAACCTGAAAATGACCCATTTATCCTGACTGTTAGTTAGCCAATCCTCTATCCATGCTAATATATTACCCCCAACCCCGTGAGCTCTTATCTTGTGTAGTAACCTTTTATGTGGCACCTTATCGAATGCCTTCTGGAAATCCAAATACACCACATCCACTGGTTCCCCTTTATCCACCCTGCTCATTACATCCTCAAAGAACTCCAGCAAATTTGTCAAACATGATTTCCCTTTCATAAAACCATGCTGACTCTGCTTGACTATATTATGATTTTCTAAATGTCCTGCTATCACTTCCTTAATGATGGACTCCAGCATTTTCCCAATGACAGATGTTAGGCTAACTGGTCGATAGTTGCCTGCTTTCTGTCTCCCTCCTTTCTTAAATAGGGGCGTTACATTTGCGGTTTTCCAGTCCGCTGGGACCTCTCCAGAATCCAGGGAATTTTGGTAGATTACAACCAATGCATCCACTATCTCTGCAGCCACCTCTTAAGACTCTAGGATGCACGCCATCGGGTTCAGGGGACTTGTCCACCTTTAGTTTGCCTAGCACTTTCTCTCTAGTGATAATGATTGTTTAAGTTCCCCCCCCCCCACCCCAATAGCCCCTTAATTATCCATTATTGGGATGCTTTTGACACCGAGCCACATGAGGAGATGTTACGACAGGTGACAAAAAGCTTGTTCAAGGTCATCAGATTTGAGGAGCGTCTTAAAGGAGGGGTGGAGGGGTTTAGGGAGGGAATTTCAGAGCTTAGGGCCTATGTGGCTGAAGGTTCCCCTCCAAGTCAGGATGGTGTGTGACTAGGAGGGGAACTTGGAGGTGCTGGTGTTCCCATGCACCTGCTGCCCTTGTCCTTCTAGGTGGAAGAGGTCGCGGGTTTGGGAGTTGCTGCAGTGCATCTTGTAGATGGCACACACTGCAGCCACGGTACGCCGGTGGCAGAGGGAGCGAATGTTTAAGGTGGTGGATGGGATGCCAATCAAACGGGCTGCTTTGCCCTGGATGGTGTCGAGCTTCTTGTGTTGTTGGAGCTGCACTCATCCAGGCAAGTGGAGAATATTCCATCACACTCCTGACTTGTGCCTTGCAGATGGTGGAAAGGCTTTGGGAGTCAGGTGGTGAGTCACTTGCCACAGAATACCCAGCCTCTGACCTGTTCTTGTAGCCACAGCATCTATGTGGCTGGTCCAGTTAAGTTTCTGGTCAAGCTTTTCGTCACCTGTCGTAAGGATGTTGATGGTGGGGGATTCAATGATGGTAATGCCACTGAATGTCAAGGGGAGGTGGTTTAACTCTCTCTTGTTGGAGATAGTGTGTGGCACAAATGTTACTTGCCACTTCTCAGCCCAAGCCTGAATGTTGTCCAGGTCTTGCTGCATGCCGGCACAGACTACTTCATTATCTGAGGAGTTGCGAATGGAACTGAACACTGTGCAATCAGTAGCGAAGGGCATTAGTGAACCAGATGGGTTTTGAGACAATCTGGTAGTTACATGGTCACCATTACTGATACTAGCTTTTTATTCCAGATTTATTTAATTAACTGAATTTAAATTCCCCAGCTGTTGTGGTGGGTGAATAAGTAGACAAGGGATCCCAGACATAACTGAGTCCCTGTTTGAGTCATACATTCTGTCCTTATTTTTATACCATTATAAATTCCCTGTCCACAAAAAGTTGCTCTCTATCTACCCTGTCAATTTCTTTCAAAATCCTAAAAACCCTCAATCAAATCACCCCTTAACCGTCTATATTCCAGGAAAGCCTAGTTTGTGTAATCTCGCCTCTTAATCTAACCCTTGGAGCCCTGATAACTTTCTGGTGAATCTGCACTGCACTCCTTCCAAGGCCAATATATCTTTTCTAAGGTGCGGTGCCCAGACTGTACACAGTACTCCAGATGTGGTCTAACCAGGGCTTTGTATAGCTGTGGCAAAAAAGTCCTCCCCTTTATATTCTAGCCCACTAGTTATAAAAGCCAATGACTCATGTGGGGTATAAACATCAGGACAGACTGGTTGGGCCGAATGGCCTGTTGCAGTGCTGTATATTCCATGTAAACGGGTCATGCTGTAATTACACCCTCCCACCAGCGGTGGCGCTGCAACATCTCCACTCCACTGCAATCTTAGCGTGACGTTTACATACGTATATACTATTATGAATGCGGAGATAGGAATACATAATTGGAAACGTTGGCAGGAAATGTGCCGGGTGCAAGATGCTAAATGTATTCTGTACAGATGGAAAGATAGGTACGAATGAGTTGGACACTTCTTCAACCTGTGTGAGAAAAACTGATGCTTGTAAAGAGGAAACAATGGAAGTCTTTAAAAAGTCACTGAGGTGACAAGTTAGTTATTGTAGATGGCGATTTTAAAGGAAAATATTTTGCTTTTTACAATCAGTTTTCCCCAGAACAGTTTCACGCCACAGGATATAAATGCCTAGCTTCTTGCTGCTGTCCTTTCTGAGCTGCTGTTACTGGCTGTTTCTCTGCCAAAGCTTTGCGTGGCTCTACAGGACAGAGGTGTTCTTGGGTGAAGTGTGAGATTGTCCCAATTCCCATCCCTGTGCAAACACCAGTTGTGTTTTAACATAGCTGGACTGACAACAGGAACTAGAAAGCAGTGCTGAGCGGACAGTCAAGTGAGACTGGTACACCAGTCTGTCTGAAGCTGTGATTGATGCACAAGTGAAGGAGACATAGCTGCTTATTATTACTGACAAAAGTTATTACCAATAAAAACAGAAAATGCTGGAAACGCGCAAAAGGTCAGGCAGCATCTGTGTAGAGAGAGAGACAAGAGTTAGGGCCCTCCGCCTTCTTCCTTCAACAGAGGTCCAACCCGCCCCCATCCACTGCCACCCTCCTCCACCTGGCTGAACTTTCTCTCGTACGGAATAACTTTTCCTTTAACTCTTCCTCCAAATAAAAGGTGTCGCTATGGGAACCTGTATGGGTTTAGCCAATGTTCCCTCTAATTTGTTTTGGGGTGTGCGGCCGATTTAACGGGCTGCGCGGCCCATTCAAATTTCCGCGCATGCGCGGTTTTTCCATTCGAAAGCCAGTGACCGGCCTGCACGGGACCTCCAGACCGCTGTGCAGCCACGCAGCTTAACAAGAACATTGGTCCGAGCTATGCCTGCCTTTCCATGGGATACGTGGAACATTCTTTGTTCCACTCTTACTCAGGTTCCCTCCCTCACCTCTATTTCATTGATGACTATCAGTGGCGCTTCCTGCTCTCGCCTCGAACTGGAATTTCTTTTTTTTTTTTTAAAATCAACTTTGCTTCTAACCTCCACTCCTCCCTCGTCTTGACGTGGTCCATCTCTGACTCTTTCCTTCCCTTCCTCGACTTCTCTGTCTCCATTTCTGGAAACAGGCTGTCCATCAATGTCTACTACTAGCCCACTGACTCCCACAGCTACCAGAGAAAAATCAGTTTCTCTCTGTGGCTTGCACTCTCTGCTGAGTCAGAAGGTCATGGGTTCAAGTCCCACTCCAGAGACTTGAGCACATAATCCAGTCTGACGCTCCCAGTGCAGTGCTGAGGGAGTGCTGCACTGTCGGAGGTGCCGTCTTTTGGATGAGATGTTAAACCAAGGCTCTCAGGTGGATGTAAAAGATCCCATGGCACTATTTCGAAGAGGAGCAGGGGAGTTATCCCCGGTGTCCTGGGGCCAATATTTATCCCTCGACCAATTCACTAAAACAGTTTATCTGGCCATTATCACATTGCTGTTTGTGGGAGCTTGCTGTGCGCAGATTGGCTGCTGTGTTTCCTACATTACAACAGTGACTACACTTCAAAAAGTACTTCATTGGCTGTAAAGCGCTTTGGGACGTCCTGAGGTGGTGAGAGGCGCTATAGAAATGCAGTCTTTAGATGCTGCCTGACGCTGAGTGTTCCCAGCATTTTGTTTTTATTTCAGATTTCCAGTATTTTGCTTTTGTAAAAGTGCTCAATTTATTAAAGTTTGCTGTGTCTATTTGTTTTTTTAATTTGAGCCAAATGGTAGAGAGGCATTACACAAAAGGAGGAACTATCGCTGCACTTTAGCTGTGAAAAACATAGCTCCTACCCTTGTCAAAGTAAACTATAAAATGTTTGAGATTCCCTTCCCCCCCCCCCAGCCTTTTTCAAAAGTCACATTAGAGAGATTTCTAATACTCACCAAATACTGGTGCTTTTGGACAGTGAAATTCCCCACCTGATCTTTGGAGATGGGACACAAAGATACTTCCCAGCGTGCTGCTTTTCGAAAGGAACCCACTGTCTGATGAGAGGAAGTCACTTATCAAGTTTGATGAAAATAGAAGCATTTTCTTCATGAGAAAAGAAACATATTGAGGTGGCAAGTCCGACATTTAGAAATAGGTGTATGCACAGGCAGAAAGAGAGAGACAGACAGACACGCAGACAGAGGGAGAGAGAGAGAAGGACAGACAGGCAGAGAGAAAGACATACACACAGACAGACAAGCAAAAGCAGACAGACACACACAGCCAAAGGTAGATAAACACACAGGCAGAGAGAGACAGATACACGCAGAGAGAAAGATACACACACAGGTTAAGACTGAGACATGAAGACACACACAAACAGAGGCAAAGGCAGACAGATACACAAAGGCAGGGACTGAGATAGGCAGACACACACAGACAAACATACACAAACACAGACAAAGGCAGACAGAGACACACAGACTCCAGTATGAAGTATGCCTATTTTTGATGAGAGGAAGTTATAGGCTGAGGTTCTGTAAAATTTCAGCACTACATTAAGTTATGGAGAAATCGGTCAGTGATTTTGGCAAGCTCACGTTAAACATGTCTGAGGACAGGTCAGTAAACATCTGACTAAACATGTTTTTGATCTGTTGAGGTGACAGGTGAAGGTGTACGACAGATTACCAGTTTAAAAAAAAAACCACCTTCAGGCAGTGAAGGTCGGAAAAACAAAGCAAATATAATTTGGCCCGGATATTCCAATCCCTACGGGAGGGTACGCGCTGAAAACTGGCATTTCCGATCTGTCAAAAATGCTCGCCAGATCGGACGCCTGCCCTAGAGAAGGGCCTCTGCGGGCGGATAGTTCCGCTTTCTGGAGCCCCTCCGCCCGCAGAAAATCTTTAGAATTCTAGAAGGCCTGCTTTTACCAGGATAAGAGTTGTAAAAAAAAAAATTTTTTTTCAGTCATTTAAAAATGCTTCTTTAAAAAAAAGTTTATTTTTAGCCCTGTAAAAAAAAATATTTAATTTATTGTAATTTCAACTAATTTTAAAAATGTTTTTTTTAAATTTATTTAATGTTTTGAAGTGTTTTGGGGTGATCTCCATTC
The DNA here is from genome assembly GCF_052327205.1 of Somniosus microcephalus. Lineage (NCBI taxonomy): Eukaryota > Metazoa > Chordata > Chondrichthyes > Squaliformes > Somniosidae > Somniosus > Somniosus microcephalus. Next base: position 6,094,425 of record NC_141009.1, read on the forward strand.
ATATGTTTGACAGGTCTTCCTGTCAAGTGTATGAAGGGAGATTCCCTTCGATTGGCTCCCCACGGCCCACGTGATCCCAGGGACGCTTGCGAACTGCCTGCGCCTCTGGGATACGTGGGCCCTGCACATTTGGAGTCCGAGAGGCCCAGCATCGGAACTATACGCACCTCGGGAGCCCTCAGGTAAGTGCATAGATTTTTTCCAGATCGGAGGCTTCCGCACACGGGAAGCCTCCAATCGGAAAATACGGCCCAAAGTGTTCGAAGGAAGACAGAACGGAGGGGAATTTAATTTTTAAAAAGGGAAGAAACGGAGAAAAACTATCCTTCCTAACATTTCCGATTGTTAACTAGCAGAGTCCCCGTGATAGGGAGTGGATTTTACATAGGATATACGGCACAGAAACAGGCCATTCGGCCCAACCAGTCCATGTCGGCGTTTATGCTCCACTTGAGCCTCCTCCCGTCTTTCCTCATCTAAATCTATCAGCATAACCCTCTATTCCCTTCTCCCTCACACGCTTAAACGCATCTCTGCTATTCGCTTCAACCACTCCCTGTGGTAGCGAGTTCCACATTCTCACCTCTCTCTGGGTAAAGAAGTTTCTCCCGAATTCCCTATTGGATTTCTTGGTGACTATCTTATATTGATGGCCTCTAGTTATGCTCTTCCCCACAAGTGGAAACACTCTCTCTCTGTCTATCAAAACCTTTCATTATTTTAAAGACCTCTATTAGGTCACCCCTCAGCCTTCTTTTTTCAAGAGAAAAGAGACCCAGCCTGTTCATCCTTTCCTGATATGTATACCCTCGCATTTCTGATATCATCCTTGTAAATCTTCTCTGCACCCTCTCCAGTGCCTCTATATCCTTTTAATAAAAGGGCGACCAGAACTGTACGCAGTATTCCAAGTGTAGTCTAACCAAGGTTCGATACAGGCTTAGCATAACTTCAGAAAATGCTGGAAAAACTCAGCAGGCCAGGGCAGCATCCGTGGAGAGAGAAACAGAGTTAATGTTTCAGGTCGACGACCTTTTGTCAGTATTGACTATCCCCCCCAATTTGGTGTCATCTGCAAATTTAGAAATTGTGTTTTTGATTCCCAAGACTAAATCGTTAATATAAATTGTGAACAAAGGGTCCCAGCACTGATCCTTGTGGAACACCACTTTCTGCCACTCTGAATAGCTACCCTTTACCCCACTCTCTGCTTTCTGTCTTGAAGCCAGCTAGCTATCCATTCTGTTACTTATCCCCTGACTCTGCATTCTCTGACCTTGTTCATCAGTCTATTATGGGGAACCTTATTGAAGGCCTATTGAAAAGCTAGATAAATTACATCTACTGCATTACCATTGTCTACTCTCTCTGTTACCTCTTCAAAAAATTCAATGAGGTTGGTCAAGCAAGATTTTCCCTTTTGAAATCCATGCTGACTATTCATTACTATGTTTTTGGTTTCTAGATGTTCTTCTAATTTCTCCTTTAGTAGGGAATCCATTACTTTTCCTACCATCGATGTTAAGCTGACTGGTCTATAATTCCCTGGACATGTTCTATTCCCCTTCTTAAATATAGGTATTACGTTAGCTATCCACCAGTCCTCTAGTACTACACCTTTTTCTAATGAATTATTAAATATGTGTAGTAATGCCTCTGCTATCTCTTCCCTAGATTCTTTTAAAATGCATGGATGCAATCCACCCAGACCAGGGGTTTTATCCTGAGTTTGATTAGTTTATTTTATATATCCCCTCTTTTTATTTTAAATGCACTTATCTCATTACTAATATCATCCAATGTCATGTCCACCCATTCTATCTCCCTGGTAAATACTGAAGCAAAATAATTATTTAATATTTCTGCCATCTCTCTATCGTTACCTGTGATATTATCCTGTCTATCCCTCAAGAACATAAGAAATAGGAGCAGGAGTAGGCCATTCGGCCCTTCGAGCCTGCTCCACCATTCAATGAGATCATGGCTGATCTTCTGCCTCAACTCCATTCACTGGCCCTATCGCCATATCCCTTGATGCCTGACATGAATCAGTCATGAAAGTAAGACTTATGAAATAATACTGAGCGGCCTGCGGGTGGCGCTGTCCAGGGAGAGTATAAATACTCGGGCACGGGCCCAGCTTGCGCAGTACATTAACAGGAACTAGTGAAGGACACAACTAGACCTCCATGTTGTAAAACAGTTGATTAAAGCTTTGTTTAATGCTTAGACCAAGTGCCTAGTCGTTTTCTTATGTCAATGCCTTTACTAGTCAGAAATCTATCGACTTCTGTTTTGAATATACCCAATGACTGAGCCTCCACAGCCCTCTGGGGTAGAGAATTCCAAAGATTCACCACCCTCTGTGTGAAGAAATGTCTTCTCATCTCAGTCCTGAATGGCCTACCCTTTATCCTGAGGCTGTGGCCCCTGGTTCTAGACTCCCCAGCTAAGGGAAACATTCTCCCAGCATGCACCCTATCAAGCCCTGTAATAATTTTGTATGCTTCAATGAGATCCCCTCTCATTCTTCTAAATTCAAGAGAATACAGGCCTAGTTTACTCAATCTCTTCTCATAAGACAGTCCCGCCATCCCAGGAATCAATCTCGTGAACCTTTGTTGCACTCCCTCTATGGCAAGTATATCCTTCCTTAGATAAGGAGACCAAAACTGTACACAGTACTCTGGGTGTGGTCTCACCAAGGCCCTAAATAATTGGAAGACTTCTTTACTCCTGTACTCAAATCCTCTTGTAATGAAGGCCAGCATACCATTTGCCTTCCTAATGGCTTGCTGCACCTGCACATTCACTTTCAGTGACTCATGTACAAGGACACCCAGGTCCCTTTGAGCATCTGCATTCCCCAATCTTTCGCCATTTAGGAAATACTCTGCCTTTCTGTTTTTTCTACCAAAGTGGATAACTTCACATTTATCCACATTATATTCCATCTGCCATGTTCTCGCCCACTCACTGAGCCTGTCGAGATCCCCTTGAAGCCTCTTGCATCCTCTTCACAACTGACACTGCCACCTAGCTTTGTATCATCAGCAAATTTGGAAATGTTACATTTAGTCCCCTCATCCAAATCATTGATATAGATTGTGAATAGCTGGGGCCCCAAGCACAGATCCTTGCGGTACCCCACTAGTCACAGCCTGCCATCCTGAAAAAGACCCGTTTATCCCTACTCTTTGTTTTCTGTCATAGAAACATAGAAGATAGGAGCAGGAGTAGGCCATTCGGCCCTTCGAGCCTGCTCCGCCATTCAACGAGATCATGGCTGATCATCCAAACCCTAGCACCCGGTCCCTACACCGACAGCCATCCCATCCAAGCCCTATCCCCGTAACCCCACGTATTTAATCCCCCCTAACACTAAGGGCCAATTTTTATCATGGCCAATCAACCTGTCTGTTAACCAATTCTCAATCCATGCTAGTATATTACCCCCAAATCCATGAGCCCTAATTTTGTTCACCAGCCTCTTGTGTGGGACCTTATCGAAGGCCTTCTGAAAATCCAGATACACCACATCTACCAGTTCCCCTTTGTCTACTCCACTAGTTACATCCTCAAAGAACTCCAATAGGTTTGTCAAACAGGATTTCCCTTTCATAAATCCATGCTGACTCTGCCCAATCTTACTATTAGTTTCTAAGTGCCCAGTTATTGCATCCTTTATAATAGATTCCAGCATTTTCCCAACTACTGATGTGAGGCTAACAGGTCTGTAGTTCCCCATTTTCTCTCTCCCTCCTTTCTTAAATAGCGGGGTTACATTTGCTATCCTCCAATCTGCAGGAACCGTTCCAGAATCTATTGAATTTTGGAACCAATGCATCCACTATCCCAATGGCCACCTCTTTCAAAACCCTAGGATGCAGGTCATCCGGGCCTTGGGATTTATCGACTTTTAGTCCCATTAATTTTGCTAGTACTGTTTTTTTTACTAATAATAATTTCTTTAAGTTCCTCATTCTCACCACACCCTTGGTTTTCTCATATTTCTGGGAGGTTTTTTGTGTCTTCCTCCGTGAAGACAGAAACAAAGTATTTATTTAATTTCTCTGCCATTTCCTCATTCCCCATTATAAATTCTCCCGTCTCTAACTGAAAAGGACCTACATTTACCTTCGCCAGGCTTTTCCTTTTCACATACCTATAGAAGCTTTTACAATCCGTTTGGAATAATGGCCTTAATGGCCCTATTTCCATCCCAACCATCCTTTTTTTTATTGATGTGCCTGTAAAATATTTTACTATTTTGTTTTAACTTTGCCTTCCTAATTGTTTTTGACTTCTCTCCTAATCTCTTTGTAGTCTCCCTCAGCATGCTCTCTCCTGCTGCCTTCCCCTGGTAAGCCATCTCCCCGCTAAGCCATCTCCCCGCTTTGGATACTGATGGGGGGGGATGGCTTACCAGGGAAAGGCAGCAGCAGCCAACTTCCTGGCACCAGGGGTGGCTCTGCTGCACAGGACGGGAGGAAAAAGAGGGGGAGAGCTATACTAATAGGGGATTCTATTGTAAGGGGACTAGATAGGCGTTTCTGCGGCCGCAAACGAGACTCCAGGATGGTGTGTTGCCTCCCTGGTGCAAGGGTCAAGGATGTCTCGGAGCGGCTGCAGAGCATTCTGGAGGGGGGAGGGTGAATAGCCAGTTGTCGTGGTGCATATAGGTACCAACGATATAGGTAAAAAATGGGATGAGGTCCTAAAAGCTGAATATAGGGAGTTAGGAGGTAAATTAAAAAACAGGACCTCAAAGGTAGTAAGCTCAGGATTGCTACCAGTGCCACGTGCTAGTCAGAGTAGAAATAGAAGGATATTTCAGATGAATACTTGGCTAGAGGAATGGTGCCAGGGGGAGGGATTCAAATTCCTGGGACATTGGAACCGGTTCTGGGGGAGGTGGGACCAGTTGAAACCGGACGGTTTGCACCTGGGCAGGGCTGGGACCGATGTCCTAGGGGGAGTGTTTGCTAGTGCTCTGGGGGAGGGTTTAAACTAAAATGGCAGGGGGTTGGGAACCTGAGCAGGGAAACAGAGGAAAGGGAAACAAGGATAAAAGCAAAAGACAGGAAGGAGAAAAACAAAAGTGACAGGCAGAGAAATCAAGGGTTTAAATCAAACATGGCCACAGTAAATAATAATTCTAAAAGATCTAAGAGCGTTAAAAAAACAAGCCTGAAGGCTTTGTGTCTTAATGCGAGGAGCATTCGTAATAAGGTGGATGAATTAGCTGCGCAAATAGAGGTAAACGAATATGATATGATTGGGATTACGGAAATATGGCTCCAGGGTGGCCAAGGCTGGGAACTCAACATCCAGGGGTATTCAATATTCAGGAAAGTTAGGCAGAAAGGAAAAGGAGGTGGGGTAGCATTGCTGGTTAAAGAGGGGATTAACACAATTGAAAGGAAGGATATTAGCTCTGATGATGTGGAATCTGTATGGGTAGAACTGAGAAATACCAAGGGGCAGAAAACGTTAGTGGGAGTGGTATATAGACCTCCAAACAGTAATGCGGAGGTCGGGGATGGCATTAAACAGGAAATTAGAGAAGCGTGCAATAAGGGCACAGCAGTTATCATGGGTGACTAATCTACATATAGATTGGGTTAACCAAATTAGTAACAATACTGTGGAGGAGGAATTCCTGGAGTGTATGCGGGATGGTTTCCTGGACCAATATGTCGAGGAACCAACTAGAGATCAGGCCATCTTAGACTGGGTATTATGTAATGAGAAAGGATTAATTAGCAATCTTGTTGTGCGAGGCCCCTTGGGTCAGAGGATCATAATATGATAGAATTCTTCATTAAGATGGAGAGTGAAATAGTTGACTCAGAAACTAGGGTCCTGAATTTAAATAAAGGAGACTACGATGGTATGAGGTGCAAGTTGGGTAGGATTGATTGGGGAATGTCACTCAAAGGGTTGACGGTGGATGGGCAATGGCAAACATTCAAAGAGCGCATGGATGAACTACAGAATTTGTTCATCCCAGTTTGGCATAAAAATAAAACAAAAAAGGTGACTCAACCGTGGCTAACAAGGGAAATTATGGATAGCATAAGATCCAAGGAGAGGACATATAAATTGGCCAGAAAAAGCAGTAAACCTGAGGATTGGGAGCAGTTTAGGATCCAACAAAGGAGGACAAAGGGATTAATTAAGAGGGGGAAAATAGAGTACGAGAGTAAGCTTGCAGGGAACATAAAAACTGACTGTAAAAGCTTTTATAGATATGTGAAGAGAAAAAGATTGGTGAAGTCAAGCATAGGTCCCTTGCAGTCAGAATCGGGAATTTATAATGGGGAACAAAGAAATGGCAGCCCAATTAAATACATACTTTGGTTCTGTCTTCACAAAGGAGGACACAAATAACCTCCCAAAGATGTCGGGGAACATAGGGTCTAATGAAAGGGAGGAACTGATAGAAATCAGTATTTGTAGGGAAATGGTGTTAGGGAAATTGATGGGATTGAGGGCCGATAAATTCCCAGGGCCTGATAATCTACATCCTAGGGTACTTAAGGAAGTGGCCCTAGAAATAGTAGATGCATTGCTGGTCATCTTCCAAAATTCGATAGACTCTGGAACAGTACCCATGGATTGGCGGGTAGCTAATGTTACCCCACTGTTCAAAAAGGGTGGTAGAGAGAAAACGGGGAATTACAGACCGGTAAGCCTGACATCGGTAGTGGGGAAAATGCTAGAGTCCATTATAAAGGATGTAATAGCAGAGCACTTGGAAAAAAGTGACCGGATCGGACAAAGTCAACATGGCTTTACAAAAGGTAAATCGTGCTTGACTAATCTACTGGAATTTTTTGAGGATGTAACTGGTAGAATAGATAAGGGAGAACCAGTGGATGTGGTGTATTTGGATTTTCAAAAGGCTTTCGATAAGGTCCCGCATAAGAGATTAGCGTGTAAAATTAAGGCACATGGGATTGGGGGCAAGGTATTGACTTGGATAGAGAACTGGTTGGCAGACAGAAAGCAAAGAGTTGGAATAAACGGCTCTTTTTCTGAGTGGCAGGCAGTGACTAGTGGGGTACTGCAGGGATTGGTCCTTGGACCCCAGCTATTCACAATATATATTAATGATCTGGACGAGGGAACTAGATGTAATATCTCCAAGTTTGCAGACGACACAAAGCAGAGTGGGCGTGTGTGCTGTGAGGAGGATGCAGAGAAACTCCAGTATGATTTGGACAGGTTGGGTGATTGGGCAGAAGCATGGCAGATGCAATATAACGTGGATAAATGCAAGGTTATCCACTTTGGTGTCAAAAACAGGAAGGCAGATTATCTAAATGGCAATAGATTGGGAGAAGGGGAAGTGCAACGAGACCTGGGCGTCCTTGTGCACCAGTCGCTGAAAGTAAGCATGCAGGTGCAGCAGGCGGTTAAGAAGGCAAATGGTATGTTGGCCTTCGTAGCGAGAGGGTTTGAGTACAGGAACAAGGATGTCTTGCTGCAGTTGTACAGGGCCTTGGTGAGGCCACATCTTGAGTATTGTGTGCAGCTTTGGTCGCCTTATCTGAGGAAGGATGTTCTTGCCATGGAAGGAGTGCAGCGAAGATTCACCAGGCTGATACCTGGGATGGCAGGAATGACGTAGGAGGAGAGATTGGGTCGATTGGGCTTGTACTCGCTGGAGTTTAGAAGAATGAGAGGGGATCTCATCGAAACTTATAAAATTCTAACAGGACTAGACAGACTAGATGCTGGAAGGATGTTCCCGATGGTCGGGGAGTCCAGAACCAGGGGTCACAGTCTAAGGATAAGGGGTAAGCCATTTAGGACAGAGATGAGGAGGAATTTCTTCACCCAGAGAGTGGTGAACCTGTGGAATTCTCTGCCAAAGGCAGTAGAGGCCAATTCATTAAATATATTCAAGAAGGAGTTGGATATATTTCTTGAGGCTAAAGGGATCAAGGGATATGGAGAGAAGGCAGGAACAGGGTACTGAATTTGGATGATCAGCCATGATCTCATTGAATGGCAGAGCAGGCTCGAGGGGCCGAATGGCCTACTCCTGCTCCTATCTTCTATGTTTCTATGTCTATTGTACTTAATGTATGTCTCTTTCCTTATCCTTAATTGGTCCCTTATGACTTTATTCATCCATGGAGTCTCATTAGTGTTTAGTTTGTTCTTTCGTTTTAGCGGAACATATTGTTCCTGCACTCTGTAGAACACTTAAATGTTTCCCATTGCTGTTCTACACGTTGTTTACCAATATTGTTGCCCATTTTATTTTCCCAAGTTTATTCTCAGCCCCTCAAAGTCAGCTTTTCTCAAATCTATTACCCTACTTTTCGTAATACATATGTCCTTCTCAATTATCTTTTTTATTCTTCATGGGATGTGGGCGTCGCTGGTAAGGCCAGCATTTATTGCCCATCCCTAATTGACCTTAAGGTGGTGGCGAGCCGCCTTCTTGAACCACTGCAGTCCATGTGGTGAAGGTGCTCCCACAGTGCTGTTAGGGAGTGAGTTCCAGGATTTCGACCCAGCGACGATGAAGGAACGGTGATATACTTCCAAGTCAGGATGGTGTGTGACTTGGAGGGGAACTTGGGGGTGGTGGTGTTCCCATGCACCTGCTGCCCTTGTCCTTCTAGGTGGAAGAGGTCGCGGGTTTGGGAGGTGCTGCCAAAGAAGCCTTGGCGAGTTGCTGCAGTGCATCTTGTAGATGGTACACACTGCAGCCACGGTACGCCGGTGGTGGAGGGAGCGAATGTTTAAGGTGGTGGATGGGGTGCCGATCAAGCGGGCTGCTTTGTCCTGGATGGTGTCGAGCTTCTTGAGTGTTGTTGCAGCTGCACTCATCCAGGCAAGTGGAGAGTATTCCATCACACTCCTGACTTGTGCCTTGTAGATGGTGGAAAGACTTTGGGGAGTCAGGAGGGGAGACACTCGCCACAGAATACCCAGCCTCTGACCTGCTCTTGTTGCCACAGTATTTATGTGGCTGGTCCAGTTACGTCTCTGGTCAATGGTGACCCCCCCAGGATATTGATGGTGGGGGATTCAACGATGGTAATGCCGTTGAATGTCAAGGGGCAGTGGTTAGACGCTCGCTTGTTGGAGAGAGTCATTGCCTGGCACTTGTGTGGCGCGAATGTTACCTGCCACTTATCAGCCCAAGCCTGAATGTCGTTCAGGTCTTGTTGCATGCGGGCACAGACTGCTTCATTATCTGAGGAGTTGCGAATGGAATTGAACACTGTGCAGTCATCAGCGAACATCCCCACTTCTGACCTTATGATGGAGGGAGGGTCACTGATGAAGCAGCTGAAGATGGTTGGGCTTAGGACACTGCCCTGAGGAACTCCTGCAGCGATGTCCTGGGGTTGAGATGATTGACCTCCAACCACCACAACCATCTTCCTTTGTGCTAGGTATGACTCCAGCCAGTGGAGCGTTTTCCCCGATTCCCACTGATTTCAGTTTTACTAGGGCCCCTTGATGCCACACTCTCAAATGCTGCCTTGATGTCAAGGGCAGTCACTCTCGCCTCACCTCTGGAATTCAGCTCCTTTGTCCATGTTTGGACCAAAGCTGTAATGAGGTCTGGAGCCAAGTGGTCCTGGCGGAACCCAAACTGGGCATCAGTGAGCAGATTATTGGTGAGTAAGTGCTGCTTGATGGCACTGTCAACGAAACCTTCCATCACTTTGCTGATGATCGAGAGTAGACTGATGGGGCGGTAATTGGCTGGATTGGATTTGTCCTGCTTTTTGTGGACAGGACACACCTGGGCAGTTTTCCACATTGTCGGATAGATGCCAGTGTTATAGCTGTACTGGAATAGCTTGGCTAGAGGCACGGCTAGTTCTGCAGCACAAATCTTCAGCACGACAGCCGGGATGTTGTCGCGGCCCATAGCCTTTGCTGTATTCAGTGCGCTCAGCCGTTTCTTGATATCACGTGGAGTGAATCGAATTAGCTGAAGACTGGCTTCTGTGGTGGTGGGGACCTCAGGAGGAGGCCGATATGGAGCATCCACTCGGCACTTCTGGCTGAAGATGGTTGCAAACGCTTCAGCTTTGTCTTTGCACTCACGTGCTGGGCTCCACCATCATTGAGGCTGGGGATATTCCTGGAGCCTCCTCCTCCCGTTAGTTGTTTAATGGTCCACCACCATTCATGACTGGATGTGGCAGGACTGCAGAGCTTTGATCTGATCCGTTGATTGTGGGATCGCTTAGCTCTGTCTATAGCATGCTGCTTCTGCTTTTTAGCATGTATGTAGTCCTGTGTTGCAGCTTCCCCAAAGTTGGCACCGCATTTATAGGTATGCCTGGTGCTGCTCCTGGCATACTCTTCTACACTCATTATTGAAGCTCAAAGCTTATTATATTATGGTCACTATGGCCTAGATGTTCCCCTACTTTTACTTCCCTTATCTCCCCTGGTTCATTCCCCATTACTAGATCCAATAGCGAATCCTCCCTTGTTGGGCTTTTTACATATTGGGTTAGAAAGGAGTCCTGTACACATCCTGAACTCCATTCCCTTATCCCCTTTACCAACTCTTCTGTCCAATTAATATCAGGGTAGTTGAAATCCCCCATGATTATTATTCTATGTTTTTTACTCATTTCCCTAATTTGTCTGCATATTTCTTCCTCCACCTTCCTTCCACTATTAGGTGGTCTGTAGACTACACCTATTAGTGTGATTGATCCTTTATTATCTTTTATCTCTATCCATATGAATTTCATTCTTGTCCTGCTGATAGCTGCGTCACTTTTTCTACTGCCATTATGTTGGCCTTTTGCTCATTCTGTTGTGCAATATTAACGGTAACATTTTAAGACATTTGTTGCAATATCTTAGCACAAATCATTCTCATATTGTATACTAGCTGGGGAGCCCCGCGTTGCGAGCGCAATTTTGGGGCGCGGGGGCAATTTTGGGGCGTTTGGTCTCCCTGCCCCTGTGTGTCCCCCCTCTCCCTGTCATGTCCTCTCCCTGTCCGATCCCTCCCTCCCCTCTCTCCCTCTCTCCCCTCCCCTGTCTCCCTCTCCCCCCCACCCACCCCTCTGTCCCTCTCTCCGGCCCCTCCCCCTGCCTAGCGCCTGAGGTCCGGTGCTGTTGCTGAGGTCCCCCGCGTATCGCGCGGCTGATGGACGGCCGCTGCGGGCGGGCGGCGCATGCGCGGTGAGTGTGGGCGGCGCATGCGCGGTCAGTGCGAGCGGCCCGTGGGAGCCGGCAAGGCCGTTAGCGAGCGGGAAACTTCGGGCGGCGCGCCCGCGCTCCGTCCGCGACACCTGAGAGGGGGAAGTAGAGAGAGACAGAGAGGGAAGAGGAGAAGGAGAGAGAGGGAAGAGGAGAGAGGGAAGAGGAGGAGAGAGAGGGAAGAGGAGAAGGAGAGAGAGAGAGGGAAGAAAGAGAGAGAGAGAGAGAAATTTTTTCAGCTTCAGGCCCCGAGTCCCCCCTGCGCGAGGGTGGAGGAGGAGGGGGGGGGGTTGCTAAACACAATATAAAACTCAAATAAATTGTTAATTAATTGCCTAACACATAATTGAAATATTTACCTTAGTTCCCTAACACACAGAAAGTGTGGGGGAAAAAATCGTGGAAAATCAAGATGGCGGCCACTCACCTCGGTTCAGAAGGATAAGGCCCGCCCACACACGCACCGATTGGTCGACCGGTCAGGTCACCGAAGCGTAGGATTGGTCAATCGTCGAGTCACTCGACACTCAACTGTAGGAAGACCTCGACGTCACACGGTCGCTAATGAGATGCTAATGAGCGGAACGCTGAACGTTTTTGGGATACCGCGGGCGGGATTTTTGTCCGGCCGAAACGTAAATACGCCTATGACCGGTCCGGAATCGCAAGCTTTCTTTTGAGGCGACGCGCGCGTCGGTACGCGCTGTAACTTCCAAACGTATAGAGACCAGGCGGACAGACAGACAGACAGAAGAGCCGCTTTATATATATATAGATAAATAAACATACATTTAGGACGATATGCCCATTTTCTATTATGACACAGTTGTGAAATTAAGAAATAACGTTTGAGGAGAAGTTTACCAACATTTCAGCACCCCCTTTATGAGACTGAAGCCACAAACCACCTCCTCCAACCAGGCAGTTCCCTCTAATTTTTTCCCCCTGCACGGGCCCTTTAACTGGCTGCGCGGGCCACTCAAATTTTCGCGCATGCGTGGTCCCTTCAATGTAAAAGCCGGTGAGCGGCCTGCGCGGGACCTCCAGACCGCCGCGCAGCTTAGTGGGAATGTTCGCTGCACTGGAGCTGCTGCCGACCTCCGACGGGCAGGGTAGACAACTGGTGAAATGACGCCAGGGAACCACTCTGGTGACTCGATCGGTTTGGGGACATGGAAATATTCTCCGTAGGTTCAAGGATCTCATTTCGTCTAAAATTGTTACCGCTAATATCGCACAACAGAATGCGCAAAAGGTCGATTCCACAACCTCACTTAAATTCAAAATGATTTTAAGTGAAAGTCACTTCTATTTAATGCAGTGCAATTGTACAAGGTGAAATATCACTCAAGACACAAGCCTCAGACCAGAATTCAGGCTCAGGGTCATTAAGAGATTCACTTTTTAGACTGCATCCAACAGCAAAGTTAATTAACTGTGAACCTAACCTTCCCCCACCACCCCCCCCCCCGACCCCACCTCATTTTGTGTCTGGTTCCAACTCCCTCCATTTAAAAAAAAAAGGTATTTTATCGAACTTTCCTGATGGATCCACCTCTCACCTCTCAGGCTGAGGGCAATCGCGCTCCTATACCTCTGCCATTCTGAAACTGACCAGCAGGTGGTGTGTAAGAGCTGGGTATCAGCATGTGGTGGGCACTTGGTGCCAATCCAAGCTCCCCCACTCCATGGCACGTCTTATTACATCCAAGTGCTACACTGCTGCCCCTCCCCTTCAATTCAATTCAATTCGCTTTATTGGCATGATGACAAGGTACATCTTATGTTGCCAAAGCATCGAAAAACATTCATGGTTGAACACATAAACACAGATCTATCCATACAGTGTATAAACAGATATATCCCTGAGTGTATAAATATACATTCATATTCTCTCGTTAGGTCACACGCCACCCACGCAAACACTCCAGAAGCTCGACACCATCCAGGACAAAGCAGTCAGCTTGACTGGCACCCCATCCACCACCTTAAACATTCACTCCCTCCACCACCAGCGCACCGTGGCTGCAGTGTGTACCATCTACAAGATGCACTGCAGCAACTCGCCAAGGCTTCTTCGACAGCAGCTCCCAAACCCGCGACCTCTTCCACCTAGAAGGACAAGGGCAGCAGGTGCATGGGAACACCACCACCTCCAAGCTCCCCTCCAAGTCACACACCATCCTGACTTGGAAATATATCGGCCGTTCCTTCATCGTCGCTGGGTCAAAATCCTGGAACTCCCTCCCTAACAGCACTGTGGGAGCACCTTCACCACACGGACTGCAACGGTGCAAGGCGGCGGCTCACCACCACCTTCTCGAGGGCGATTAGGGATGGGCAATAAATGCCGGCCTTGCCAGCGACGCCCACATCCCAGGGGGAAAAACAAATTCTCACACCAACCCGCTCTGAAGCCTCCTCCACCAAGCCTGCTCAACAGCCAGCCAGTGTTCAAGAGAGGATTCGGGATAACTTGTCTTCCAGGTATCCTTTGCCTCCCTTGTGCCTGAGCAACTGGTGTCTGGTCAATGACCTTCCTTTGAGTGGCTGGTGTTGGAGGCCGGCTATTTTGCAAAGTCAAGGTAAAAGCCCAATTCCAGAGTGGGGCAGCTCCTTAAAGCACAGACAGTGACGGGGCTCCTTAAAGCACAGACAGTGACGGCTCCTTAAAGCACAGACAGTGATGGCTCCTTAAAGCACAGACAGTGACGGCTCCTTAAAGCACAGACAGTGGTTCTGCATGAATGCACCAATTTCTCTGGCCCTAGACATGTCGAACATGGGATGGCAATCCAGTCACTGTCCAAGTCCAGTGGTAGAAATCACAACTCTTTGCACCAACATCACTGCTTCGCTCAAGATCAAATCATTTCCAATTTTCTCCAGTAAATGGAACAAAAGCTCCAGTGGGACAGGTTAATGGTCGGAACTTGGACAAATCCAGCCTTGCACCGCATCCATTGGACATCAGACGACGACTGGCATTTATACATTTTGAGGCTTACAGGGATTGAAAAAGCCGCCAGCTCCAATTGCGTGTTTCTACAAGATTGCCGAATCGAGTTCGAAATGGTTTAAAAAGGAACACAGGACGAAAATAAAGAGGGCAAAGAAAGGCGGCGTGATGCCACATAGCGGCTTTCCGGCAGCACATGCCACAGAGTGACAGGGCAATGGTTTGCAATCGCAATTTCCCTACAGTGAGTTCAATATACCAACTGTGCCACCGAGAGGGGAGAGGGACTGCGGAGGTCAGGGAGTCGGAGGGGAGAATCCGGGTGGATATTTTTCGCCTCCCCCTCCCAGGAGTTCAGAAGCCGCTGCCATCCCAGCCAACAGCTAATTCACCACAGTGAATCCCGGGAGTTCCTGGTTGGCACAGCTCATTATCACAGCCCCCCACAATAAACAGCGGCGATCTTAAATACATCATTCTAACACATCAGAGCAAGGAAAGGCCATTCAGCTCATCAAAACTGCTCAATCCCACCATGGCAGTTTGAGAATTTGAATTCACTTTAAAAGAGAGATTGAATGCTAGGATTAAAGAACTCCATTACCATTGCATCGCGCGACTACCGGGATGGTAGAAGGTGAACTAGAGGGACCCGGGTCATTTTTAGTCTAGCAATTGCGATGACTATTTTATCACAGACATCCCCCCCCCACACAAAAATCACCTGGTGTTCCTAAATAGAGGATCAACAATTTCCTTTCTCTAAAGTCCTTCCGGGGGGGGGGGGGGGGGGGGGGGAAGGAGGGGAAATCAAGCAATGCGAATATCACAAACACAAATCTTTGAAGGTGGCAGGACAAGTTGCCAAAGCTGTTTAAAAAAAAAAAGCATAAGGGATCCTTGGCTCTATAAACCGAGGCAAAGAGTACAAAAGCAAGGAAGTTATGCTAAACCTTTATAATTCACACTGTTCGCTGCGAGAAGAGCACGAAGATACAACAACTAAGGTGACAGGATACACTTTGGCTGCGATCTTATTTTGTTGCATCACTGAAAGCCTACAGAATTTCAAGTGCAATTGCAGAATATTTTTAATAGGATGAAATTGCCTCACCTGTAGCAGCCTCATGTTTATCGTGAAGTCTCCGGCAAGCAACTGATCCCGAATTAAACTGCGAGAAAAACAGACAACTGCCATTAACGTGCGATAATCACTTAAAAAAATCTTGCCCTGCGCACTCTTCCCGTCAAATTTATTATAATTATGTTCAAAATTATTTAAATGTACCCACATTTATTTACTGCTGGTTTTATTGGTTGAATCCCAGCCTCCACTTTCTCAAAACAAAGTAAATTACAACAAGCAAGCTGTAAACGCAGGAAAGTTTGAACCGTGCAAACATGGATTCTTAAGGTTAGGATCATTTGCACCATCAACCTCCTGCGTTCCACTCTTTTTCTTGAATAGAAATCGCTCTTCAAATGTTGTGTTACAGCTCTCTGTCGCTCCATGAATATACCAGTTCTACAATATCTCCCACTTGAATGCACAGCCTTAAAGCAACTCACACCTCTATTTATTGCGCTACAAATGTTCCTATCTTTACAAGGCACAGTGCACCCCTTCATTTACCGTGAGCAACTCTAAAGGAGATTCTTTCGGGCATAAAATACCTCAAGACCCACGACCTTCTGCCACCCCACTCAGTCACGGCTGACACACTGATTGGGTATATACTTGAAAAAGGGGATATTTTCAGGGCTATGGGGAAAGAGCGGGGGATTGGGACTAATTGGAGAGCTCTTTCAAAGAGCTGGCACAGACACGTTGGGCCGAATGGCCTCCTTCTGTGCTCTATGATTCTACTTTCATTATACTGGCTGCTGCTCGCCAAAATAAAGCGGTTGCTAAAGGAGATCTGCAATATATGAAGTGCCATTAACCTCTTTTATTTAAACCGACTGTCCTGAGACTCAATTCCCTCAGTCTGTTCTTGCCAGCCCAGCCTCCTAGCCTAGCGGGCGACATGTGGGAGCTCCTACTGAAACAGGCCGGGCAACGCTGATGAATTTGAATGACAGACGAGTAGACGACCCTGGCACCCAGCACCCCCACCGCCAAAAACCTTACTCCTCTAGTTAGAAAAAGCCGTGAGTTTTGCTACTTACATCAGCATGGCACAGCAGACCAGGATGAGAAAATCGAACCTGTCGATGTCTGAAAAGAGGGAATCCCATATTCGGATGACATCAGGAAGGAGGAACTCCTGGGATAGCAGCAGGGTGAGCCAGCGGAAGGCAAAAAACTGTGGCTTGATGTTCTGCTCTTGCTGAAGCATAAAATGTACGAACGCGTGTCAATCACAAGGCACCCGGCCTGAACTATTCATATTATTACATAGTACTTAATACATAGAAAGTACAGCACAGCAACAGGCCATTCGGCCCAACCGGTCTGTGCCGGTGTTTATGCTCCACACGAGCTTCCTCTCACCCTACTTCATCTAACCCCATCAGCGTAACCCTCTATTCTCTTCTCCCTCATGTTCTTATCAAGCTTCCCTTTAAATGCCTCTGTGCAATTCGCCTCAACCACTCCGTGACAGTGAGTCACCACATCCTGGGCAAAAAGTTTCTCCTGAATTAATTAGTGACTATCTGACATTCATGTCCCCCAGTTTTGGACTCCTCCAGTGGAAACATCTTCACTTACTAGACAGGACTCCGCCCCTGCCTCAGCTCATCTGCTGCTGAAACCCTCACCCATGCCACATTACCTCGCGACTTGATTATTCCATCGTATCCTGGCCAGCCTCCCACGTTCTACCCTCCATAAGCTTGAGGTCATCCAAAACTCTGCTGCCCCGTGTTCTAACTCGTATCAAGTCCCGTTCACCTGTCACCCCTGTGCTCACTGACCGACACTGGCTCCCGGTCCGGCAACGCCTCAATTTTAATATTCTCACCCTTGTGTTCGAATCCCTCCATGGCTACACTCCTTCCTATCTCTGTAATCTCCTCCAGCCCTACAACCCTCTGAGATCTCTGCGCTCCTCCAATTCTGGCCTCGAGCATCCCCGATTTTAGTCGCTTCACCATCAGCAGCCGTGCCTTCAGCTGCCGACGGCCTAAGCTCTGGAATTCCACCCCCCCCCCCCAAACCTCTCATCTTTTAAGATGTTCCTTAAAACCTACCTCTTTGACCAAGCTTTTGGTCATCTGCCCCAATAGCTTATTTGGCTTGGTGTCAAATTTTGTTTGATAATCGCTCCTGTGAAGCGCCTTGGGACGTTTTACTACGTTAAGCTGAAGGCACGGCTGCCAATGGTGGGGCAAAGGGAGTAGGGTTGCACAAGAGGCCAGAATTGGAGGAGCCCAGAGATCTCAGAGGGTTGTGAGATTGGAGGAGGTTAGAGAGAGAGGGAGAAGGGCGAGGCCATGGAGGGATTTGAACATAAGAATGAGAGTTTTAAAATTGAGGCGTTGCCAGACAGGGAGCCAATGTAGGTGAGCGAGCAGGCCGGGGGGAGGGGGTGAGGGGTGATGGGTGAACGGGACTTGCAGCACCCCCCACTGTTCGGCCTTCTCCCTCCGATACAGCGTTTCTTACCAGTTTGAGGTACAGGTCCATGTCTTTCTCCTTCAGCGTCGAGTAAACCTTCTCCATTTTACAAGTGATCCCGCACTGCGAGTCATCCAGGCTCTTGATGAAATTGTCCCTGATTTCTGACATCAGGTTCGTGAAGCAGAAAAACGTGTCAGCCTCCGCGTGTTCTGGATAATTCAGGGAAAGAAACAAATCGATAAAATAGGCAGAATGGCTTTTTTTCCAATTTCTAACAGAAACAAAAACTGCACAAGTTGCAAGCACCGTTTAAATTTATAAGAATCATAGAAATTTACGGCACAGAAGGAGGCCATTCGGCACATTGTGTCTGTGCCGGCTGAAAAAGAGCTCTCCCAGTTTAGAGAGAGTGCGCACGGCAAAAGGAGAGAGGGAAAGAGAGAAATAAAGAGAGAGAGAGAGAAAGAGATAAAGAGAGAGAGAGAAAGAGATAAGAGAGAGATAAAGAGAGAGAGAGAGATAAAGAGAGAGAGATAGATAAAGAGAGAGAGATAGAGAGAAAGAGCGAAAGAGAAAGATAGATGGAAAGAGAGAGATAAAGAGAAAGAGTGAAAGAGTAAGAGTGAGAGAGAGAGGGAGAATTGTACATGCACTAAGTTAGTGGGGTCCTTGGAGCTTAGAGGTTTTCACTGAATGACACAGACTCTGTGAGCCTCACCTTTCCACTCCGTGTTCGGGTCCGTAGCAAAGGTGTAGTACACTGGCCCCACGATCTCGTTCATGCCCTGAACGTAAGCGATTCCTGGGTTCAGCTTGGCGTAGATGAACAGGATTCTCTCGACCACCTCCCAGTGAGCCTCGCAGCCATTGGGAAGCACTTCATATTCATTGGCCGAGGTCGTTTTGCGAGGGGAGGAAACCTGTCAAACGGAGGAGAGTGAGGGAAGCAGCTGGAGGTCGAAGCCAAATAACACATTTTAATACGAGAGAGTACGGAATAGGTGGATCGCTTGCAAGTAATTGTGACAATAGCTGCAGGGGTCCTATCTATTATCTGAAAGAGTATTTTTTGTGTTAGCCTTATGCGCTCAGTGTAAGAATCGAGATATGTTTTTACATTGTTTTAATAGAGAACAAGACAGAACAGCTATGAATTTCAATATAGATAAGTGTGAGGTGGTGCATTTTGGTACATACACTTTGGAAAATAAGAGTCTAAATGGGGTCAAGGAGCAGAGAGATCTCAGGGTACAGATACACAAATCATTAAAAGTAGCAACGCAGGTTAATAAGACCATAAAATATGCAAACAAAGCACTGGGGTTAATTTCTACAGGAATTGAACGGAAAAGCAGAAAAGTTATGTTAAACTTGTATAGATCCGTGGTTAGGCCATACTTGGAGTACACTGTACAGTTCTGATCTCCATATTACAAAAAAGGATAGAGACACTGGAGAAGGTGCAAAAAAGATTTACAAGGATGATACCAGAACTCAAGATATGCTCATCAGGAAGGACTGAACAGGCTGGGGCTCTTTTTTCTATAAAAGAGAAGGCTGAGGGGTGACCTGATAGAGGTCTTTAAAATGATGAATGGCTTGACAGGGTAGACGTAGAGAAGATGTTCCCACTTGTGGAGGAGACCAGAACTAGGGGCCATCAATATAAGATAGTCTCTAATAAATCCAATAGGGAATTCAGGAGAAACTTCTTTACCCAGAGAGTGGTGAGAATGTGGAACTCGCTGCCACAGGGAGTGGTTGAAGTGAACAGCACAGATGCATTTAAGGGGAAGCTGGATAAACACATGAGGAATAGAAGGATATGCTGATAGGGTGAGATAAAGAGGGTGGGAGGAGGCTCGTGTGGAGCAGAAACACCGGCACGGACCAGTTGGGCTGAATGGCCTGTTTCGGTGCTGTGTCGGCAGTATTGGTTTAAACTGTATGTTGGCAGATCTTATCTTTTAACCACAATGACACTGAGATAACATTGGAGAAGGATGAAACTTTAGACAATGGAACAGGATATTGATAAAGATAAGGTCCCTGTGGTTGCGTGTGTTCAGCAATCTGTTTGATAACCCAAGGGTCAGAAAATGCCCAACCAGGTTAAACTCAGCAAGAGTTAGACAATGTAGATGTAGTTAATTGACAGACATATTGCTACGCTTCGGTTATTAAAAGTATAAGGATTATCCCATACGGAAGGGTCTTACGTTTGTGACACCGCTCCGATTGTGCGCGACAGTCTGGGACTTCAGCGTGGTCTGCTCGACCCGCCTGCGAAGCGTTTCAAACTCGTTCTGGGGGTCCATGATCAGAAGGCACGGGTAGTCAGTGGGCCGCTGGAAAAATGCCATGTCTGGGTACAGCCGCCTAGGAGGGGGGGGGGGGGGGGGGTAGGGACAGAGGCAGTTTCAATAGCAGAAAGAAAGGCAGTTTCATACAACAGTCATTTTCAATTCTCCTTGATCCCCCACCACCCCCTTGTACCTTCCTCCCTCCTTGGGCTTCCCTACTTCCCCTGCACACGACATTCTCCAGACAAGCGCAAGGACCCGGTGTCATCACTGGGGTTTCAGTAAAATCTACAGAAAGAATCACAGAAGATTATGGCACAGAAGGAGGCCATTCGGCCCATCGTGTCTGTGCCGGGTGAAGAGGAGCTATCCAGCCTAATCCCACTTTCCAGCTCTTGGTCCGGAGCCCTGTAGGTTACGACACTTCAAGCACATATCCAAGTATTATCTAAATGTGATGAGGGTTTCTGCCTCTACCACCCTTTCAGGCAGTGAGTTCCAGACCCCCACCACCCTCTGGATGAAAAAGTTCTCCTCAACTCCTCTCTAATCCTTCTACCAATTACTTTAAATCTGTGGCTGCTGGTTATTGACTTCTCTGTTCAGGGAAATAGGTCCTTCCTATCCACTCTATCTAGGCCCTTAATTTTATACACCTCAATTTAGTCTCCCCTCAGCCTCCTCTGTTCCAAATCCAGCTGTGGGCTTATTTATTTACGCAGAGTCGCAATCCTTGATTGGGATTTCTTTAACAGACGGCAGGTGAAACTTTCAAACTCGGTCCACTTGCATTGCAAAAAGCGCATATTAAACAGATTTCGACCATCAGAAATTGGAGGGGCAACACTGGGGTGAGGCAACACTGGGGTGAGGCAACACTGGATGCGATAGGGTCGATATGGAGAAACTTTTTCCTCTGGTGGGGGGGGGGAATCAAGAACGAAGGAACATAGGCTTAAAATCAGAGCTAGGCCATTTCGGAGGGAAATCAGGGAGCACTTTTTTCACATAAAAGGTAGTGGAAATGTGGAACTCTCACCCAAAAGGTTGTGGATGCTGGAGGTCAACTGAAGCTTTCAAGGCGGAGGGCGATATATTTTTGTTGGTAAGGGTATGGAGCGATATGGAGCAATGGCAGGTAAACGGAGTCGAGATACAGATCAACTATGATCTAGTTGAATGGTGGAGCAGCCTCGAGGGGCTGAATGGCCTCGTCCTGTTCCTAACTGATTGCTGTTTGAGGGACCTTGCTTCTGCATGAATTGGCTGCCGGGTTTTGCCGACAAAACAACCACAGTTCAAAAGTGATTCATCGGCTGCAAAGTGCTTTGGGGACGTCCCAAGGCCATGAAAGATGCTACATCATTACTCGCTTTCTTTCCCTGCTTACCGAACATCTTTGTCTATTTGCAGAAGAACCTCATTGTCCTTAAAGTATGTGTTCCATCGACTGTCAGGGTTTGGATTCAAGGGCTGTTTGGGAAAGAAATAAACAAATCGGGAAAAGGGAAAATTCCACCGGGAGAAAATACACAAAGGGAACCGCACAAGGGAGACTTTGCTAGAAATGGATCACAGAACTCGTAGAAGCAAAATCCCACTGCTCAAATCTAACAACCTGTATTTATACAGCACCTTTAATGTAGTAAAACGTCCCACGGTCCCGCATAAGAGATTAGCGTGCAAAATTAAGGCACATGGGATTGGGGGCAAGGTATTGACTTGGATAGAGAACTGGTTGGCGGACAGAAAGCAAAGAGTTGGAATAAACGGGTCGTTTTCCGAATGGCAAGCAGTGACTAGTGGGGTACCGCAAGGATCGGTCCTAGGACCCCAGCTGTTCACAATATATATTAATGATCTGGACGAGGGAATTGGATGTAATATCTCCAAATTTGCAGACGACACAAAGCTGGGTGGGAGGGTATGCTGTGAGGAGGATGTCGTGAAACTCCAGCACGATTTGGACAGGTTGGGTGATTGGGCAGAAACATGGCAAATGCACTATAATGTGGATAAATGTGAGGTTATCCACTTTGGTGGCAAAAACAGGAAGGCAGATTATTTGAATGGTAATAGATTGGGAGAAGGTGAAGTGCAAAGAGACCTGGGTGTTCTTGTACACCAGTCGCTGAGGGTAAGCATGCAGGTGCAGCAGGCGGTTAAGAAGGCAAATGGTATGTTGGCCTTCGTAGCAAGCGGGTTCGAGTACAAGAACAAGGATGTCTTGCTGCAGTTGTACAGGGCCTTGGTGAGACCACACCTTGAGTATTGTGTGCAGTTTTGGTCACCTTACCTGAGGAAGGACGTTCTTGCCATGGAAGGAGTGCAGCGAAGATTCACCAGGCTGATACCTGGGATGGCAGGAATGATGTATGAGGAGAGATTGTGTCGATTGGGCTTATACTCACTGGAGTTTAGAAGATTGAGAGGGGATCTCATCGAAACCTATAAAATTCTGTCAGGCCTGGACAGACTAGATGCAGGAAGGATGTTTCTGCTGGCCGGGGAGTCCAGAACCAGGGGTCATAGTCTAAGGATAAGGGGTAAGCCATTTAGGACTGAAATGAGGAGGAATTTCTTCACCCAGAGAGTGGTGAACCTGTGGAATTCTCTGCCACAGAGGGCGGTGGAGGCCAGTTCATTAAGTATATTCAAGAAAGAGTTGGATATATTTAAGGCTAAAGGGATCAAGGGATATGGGGAGAAGGCAGGGACCGGGTACTGAATTTGGATGATCAGCCATGATCTCATTGAATGGCGGAGCAGGCTCGAAGGGCCGAATGGCCTACTCCTGCTCCTATCTTCTATGTCTCTATGTTTCACAGGAGCGATTATCAGACAAAATTTGACACCGAGCCACGTATTAAGGAGATATTAGGACAGGTAACCAAAAGCTCGGTCAAAGAGGTCGGTTTTAAGGAGCGACTTAAAGGAGAAAGAGGCGGGGAGGTTTAGGGAGGGAATTCCAGAGCTTAGGGCCCAGGCAGCTGAAGGCACGGCCGCCAATGATGGAGCGATGAAAATCAGGGATGCGCAAGAGGCCAGAATTAGAGGAGCGCAGAGATCTCGGAGGTTGTGGGGCTGGAGGAGGTTAGAGAGAGAGGGAGAGGCGAGACCATGGAGGGATTTGAAAACAAGAATGAGATTTTTAAATATCGAGGAGTTGCTGAACCGGGAGCCAATGTAGGTCAGCGAGCACAGGGGTGATGGGTGAACAGGGCTCGGTGCGAGTCAGGACACGGGCAGGTAAAGAATCCACCCATTAATTAGGATTACATGTACAATAAAGAACTATAGTGAAACCTTGTTCACCTTCATTACTTGGTTTCCCTTCTCATGTTTGATCACTCCTGCCCTCCACCCGATCACAGAACTTCCCCTTAGTTCTTTCCTCCCCCGGCCCCCAGCCCTCCCCCCACCGCTTTCCCCTGCCTCTGTACTTGCTTAAAAAACTGTTACATCTCTAACATCTTCCAGTTCTGATGAAAGGTCATCGCTGGTTCTCTCTCCACAGATGCTGCCTGACCTGCTGAGCGTTTCCAGCATTTTCTGTTTTTATTTCAGATTTCCAGCATCCGCAGTAGCTTGCTTATGTTTTAACTGTGGTGAAAGCCAGTTTAAAAAGGCTGATTTATCGTGTTAACCGTCCAACACTATTCAGTGGATTGTATCACCATTGCTGAGGGAGGGGGAATCACGTTTCAAAGCAAAACACATTGGCCCAGAAATTCGGGTCTCCACGGGTGAGTCCGCACGGGGTACCCACCTGCAAGCCCAATGAAAGTGCCGGTTTCCTGCATGCACTGCGCATGCGCGGGAAACCGGCACTTCCGTTCCCCTAAAAGGGGTTCAGAGGTCGAACGCGTGCACCGGAGAGGCTGCGCGTGCGCATCGAACATACGTTTTTTTTTGCAGGTTTTCCCGGGAGGGTAAGTCTCCAGAAGTTAGACATGTAAAAAGCAGTCGCAAGGCCTGCTTTTTACAAGGTAAGTGGTGAATTAACTAAAATTAAAACATTTTTTCCCCACAGGTTTATTATTTTTAAATACTTTAAAAGGTAAGTTTATTTTTAGCCCCATTAGAAAATAAAATTATTTTTTTCAAAAATTTAAATTATTGTTTAAAATAGTTATTTCATGTAATTTATAGTTTATTTAAAAAATTTGATGCTTTTTAAAATTTATTTGAAGATTTAGTGATGTTTTGGGGCTTGTAGTATTTATAGGTTTGACAGCCCTTCCTGTCAAACTTATGAAGCATTCTCTGCTACCATTGGCTCTCCATGGCCCACGTGATCCCAGGGGACGCACCGAACTAACTGCGCCCCTGGGATATGCAAGCACTGCGCGCCGGCAGTTGGAGGAGGCCCAGGATCGGAATTCCACGGGGACCCACAGCTCAACGGCCGGCGTGCAAGGTAAGTGCAGGTCGGGGGCTTACACCCACGGGAAACCCCCGACCCGAATTTCTGAGCCATTGAAATTTATCGTGTTACTGGGGGGTGATAATGAAAAGGGAGAAACGGGTAGAGAAAAACTTATGAAGTGGGGGAAAGATGTACAAAAAGAATTTTAACAAACAATCCTACCAATCTGAAACAAACAAAACGGTCTAGTACTTGTAGTCAACACCTGTAGCCAGTCACTAAACGAAACCACTTTCCCCTCGTAACAGAAAGCGAAGGAGACTCACGTGGTCTTCCAGCGTGACATCCTCTCGGAAGAAGCCCAGATTTGCCTTGGCGATTCCAGGCTGAATAATCATCTCCTTCAGGAACTGCGCATAAATCTCCCTGCAATTGAATAAAGTACGTGGGATCAGACTAAACAGCGACAGGCCCTTATTCCACGGGCTCCGACAGAACACGCTGCCTACGGACTCCGGATACCAAAAGCCACCCCAACAAGTGGCTCTGCCTCCAATCGTTCCTCTCACTGCGGACAGGTGTATAAAATATCCCGCGACAGGTCAGGTGATGCACTTTTTTAATACCGTGTAATTCCTAATATACTTTCTGCTAAGATGGACTTGTGTCCTTTTGAGGCTACAAAGTCCAATTGTTGTTAAGTAAACACAGACTGAGGTCAATCAGAGTTTAATTGCCGTTTTGTTACGGAGCTTTGCAGACTTGGAACGTTTCAGGCCAGAAGCACCCAGCAGTTTAAGACTGCTTTGCATCCTTAACAAAAGTCTGGCACCTGGAAAATGGCACACAAGTTAATATTATAAATTTTAAAATGTCAATCTAGAGTAATTAAGCCAGAAAAATGGGCCCAGAGGAAAATGGAAATGATTGAAAGGTAAATTTAAAACAGATCATAGTATCGTACAGCACAGGAAGGAGGCTATTTGGCCCATCGTGTCTGTGCCGGCTCTTTGAAAGAGCTATATGCATTGGGAACCTGCCAGGTTGGGGTAGAAGAGACAAACACTGGGGCTGTTTGTAAGGTGGAAGCACTGAGATAATCGAGCTCATTGTGATTTTGGCTCCCCCAGATACTTGTTCTTGCGCCCAACACAAAGGTTAACTCCCGCTGGCATTCCCACGTGTCCCATGAACAGAAGTGTAAACTCTGTGGCGATGTGCCTGGGACGAACAAACGGCTTGTTAATTGTCGCTGATCATGCACCACATCCCCACTTCACTTCAAGAGATGATTAATATCAGTCACTTCTATAGCAGGCTAAGCCGCCAAACAGGTTTACTCATGGACTGAGTCATTTACAGCAGCGGAAGCGAGTTGTTGACGTCAATCCAAATAACGTTGTGGATTGAAGTCCCATTCCAGAGACTTGAGCACAAAAATCTAGGCTGACACTGCAGTGCTGAGTACTGAGGGAGCGCCGCACTGTCGGAGGGGCAGTGCTGAGGGAGCACCGCACTGTCGGAGGTGCCGTCTTTCGGATGAGACATTAAACCGAGGCCCCGTCTGCCCCCTCAGGTGGACGTAAAAGATCCCGTGGCACTATTCCGAAGAAGAGCAGGGGAGTACTCCCCGGTGTCCTGGCCAATATTTATCCCTCAAATCAACATCACAAAAACAGATTATCTGGTCATTATCACATTGCTGTCTGTGGGAGCTTGCTGTGCGCAGATTGGCTGCCGCGTTTCCTGCATTACAACAGTGACTACACTTCAAAAAGTACTTCATTGACTGTAAAGCGCTTTGGGAGGTCCTGGGGACGTGAAAGGCGCTATAGAAATGCAAGTTTTTCTTTTAAAACACACCAGCTTTGAACCAGTATGTGAAAGGGTTAACCAGACAAACCAGTCAGATAAGTTCATTTATATGTTTAGCATTTGAAAGACCTGCATAGCCTCTTCGAAATAATGATGTGGAGATGCTGGTGTTGGACTGGGGTGGACAAATGTGAGAAGTCACACAACACCAGGTTATAGTCCAACAGCTTTATTTGAAATCACAAGCTTTCGGAGCGCTGCTCCTTCACCTGATGAAGGAGCAGCGCTCTGAAAGCTTGTGATTTCAAATAAAGCTGTTGGACTATAACCTGGTGTTGTGTGACTTCTCACATTCTTCGAAATAAGATCTCTCTACTGGAAACAGTGGGCAGGCTTTTCCAGCCATGGTGTTGTGTCTAGATCGAAACTAGATCTCCCTTGTACCCATAAAACCCTTTGAAAGACAGTGTTGCCTTTGAAAAGTCAATCCACGAGGCAGATCCACTTCACTCAGGCAACAACCAGCAAGCTCCAAGATCCCTGCAGATTTTCCCTTTCTGTGCTTGTTACCTCTGCCCGTGTTACACCCAACACCCCAGCCACGATCAGCATACTGCTTCAGAGAGTCCGTGGGGTAGGGTGGGGCAGAAAGGGAGCAGATGGATAGAGGGAGGAAGTACAGTTGCATTCAGTGGCTAAGGCCAGTCTCCTGGCTAATCATGCACTCAAGTATTACCCTCCCTGCAATTACTTTAATCTTATCCAGGCGTCTGTGAACAGTCACGCCAAGAAAGAAAGAAAGACTTGCATTTATATAGCGCCTTTCACAACCACCGGATGTCTCAAAGCGCTTTACAGCCAATGAAGTACTTTTGAAGTGGAATCACTGTTGTAATGTAGGAAACGTGGCAGCCAATTTGCACACAGCAAGGTCCCAATAGTGACCAGATAACTCCCCTGCTCTTCGAAATAGTGCCATGGGATCTTTTATGTCCACCTGAGAGCAGATGGGGCCTCGGTTCAACATCCCACCCGAAAGACAGCCCCTCCGACAGTGCAGCACTCCCTCAGCACTGCACTAGGAGTGTCAGCCTAGCTTTATGTGCTCAAGTTCCTGGGGTGGGACTTGAACCCACAACCTTCTGACTCAGAGGCAAGGGTGCTACCCACTGAACCATGGCTGATACTAGCACTGTACTTCATTGTACTCATCACACTGCAGTCTACCTTCTCCTCCTCCCTCTGCGACCCACAGCAGATGCTGAATCTCTTGCACAGCAGTTAGGAGGTGGATCGAAACATTAGGGCACCTTCATGTTTGAAAAGACTATTCCTACACTTATTACCCCTTCCTGTGTTTAACAGTTCGCTTAATAAAAACTACTCAAATCAGACATGGTAAATATCACAGAAATGACAGAGACACACAGCACCCCCTTGGAGGATTTTTACTGGAGGGTGATTATTCAGAAACAGCATTTTAAATTCTTAAGTTCATCAGGACTGCAAACAGCCCACAATACTAATCAGTTTCTTTATAAGGCAGCGTCAGTATTGTTAAGGATTCTGTAGACTGGCGCGTACATGCTGTTGGAGCCCAGCTGATGACTGGTGACCATCAGACCGCCCCACCCTCTCCAAATCAAGGGTTTGTCCCTGATGGCCCCAGGAGGTGGAGTCACCGGTAATCACCATTAGGAATGATTCTTCTCACCTCTGTTTCTTCAGGAAGGAGCTCCATTGGGCCTGCTCTGTGGGAAGGTAATTGAGAAGGACCTGAGAGGAGACAAGAAACCGTGGATTAAAAAACAAAGTCAACAAGACAGAACTTGTTGCATCGAGTCTACAGCACAGAAACAGGCCATTTTTTCCTCATGTCACCTCTGGCTCTTAAATCTGTGTCCTCTGGTTACCAACCCTCCTGCCACTAGAAACAGTTTCTCCTGATTTACACTATCAAAACCATTCATGATTTTGAACACCTCTATCAAATCTCTCCTTAACCTTCGCTGCTCCAAGGAGAACCACCCCAGCTTCTCCACATAGCTGAACTCCCTCAGCTCTGGAACCATTCTAGTAAATCTCCTCTGCACCCTCTCCAAGAGCCTTGACATCCTTCCTAAAGTGTGGTGCCCAGAATTGGGACACAATACTCCAGCTGGGATCTAACTAGTGTTTTATAAAGGTTTAGCATAACTTCCTTGTTTTTGTACTCTGTGCCTCTATTTATAAAGCCAAGGATCCCGTATGCATTTTTAACAGCTTTCTCAACTTGTCCTGCCACCTTCAAAGATTTGTGTACGTACACCCCCAGGTCTCTGTTCCTGCACCCACTTTAAAATTGTACGATTTAGTTTATATTATATGATGTTGAAGGTTTTTTTTTTAATAATGTTACCATGAGGCAGTCACATCCCCGGATGCGCTGACTATTTCAATCCGCTATCGCTAGGGCACATAGCCGAACTCTCGCCCCGCCGAGTACGATTCCCGTGAAGCAGGTTTCTCTCAGCCCCGTTCCCTCGGTTTACAAACTTCCCTTTCGCGTTCCCCCCCCGTCCGCACTAACGATGCTGGAAACCAAGAAAGTCACTCTAGCCCAGGGTTGCCAACTCTCCAGGTCTGTCCTGGAGTCTCCAGGAATGAAAGATTTACCTCTGCTGCTAGCAACACCTGGGAGAATTTAAAAAAAATCATCCGGGTATTGAAAGATTATCGTGTGTCTTATTCATTTTCTTTGAACGTTTCTGTTTATTAGTTATAAAAATATTGGAGATCGGGGGGGGGGGGGGGCGGGGGGGTAGGCCGTTTGACCGGGTGGGGCGGTTGGAGGTCGGAGTTCATGTGACGAAACCTCCAGGAACACGTCCTGCCAGAGTTGGCAACCCTGATTTTGCCTCCAGCGAAAACCAACCTTCCAACAAAGCGAGCGCAGCCCCCCTTCAAATGGAATTCCTGTGGGGGGGGAAAAAAAACAGGGAGGAGGTCAGACTCGCTCGTATTAAAGAGCGTTGCGAAACACAGAGAATCGGTGCGTTCGTTCTGCAATTATATTGGAAGTTTGGTCGTATTGAAACTTATTAAATACTAACAGGACTAGACGCAGGAAGGATGTTCCCGATGGCGGGAGGGTCTAGAACCAGGGGTCACAGTCTAAGGATAAGGGGTAAGCCATTTAGGACAGAGATGAGGAGGAATTTCTTCACCCAGAGAGTGGTGAACCTGTGGAATTCTCTACCACAGAAGGCAGTTGAGGCCAATTCATTAAATATATTCAAGAAGGAGTTAGATATATTTCTTAAGGCTAAAGGGATCAAGGGATATGGGGAGAAAGCAGGGACAGGGTACTGAGTTTGGATGATCAGCCATGATCTCATTAAATGGCGGAGCAGGCTCGAGGGGCCGAATGACCTACTCCTGCTCCTATCGTCTATGTTTCTATGTGTTTCTCGTGAATAGCCCAGCAGCCGCAACCAATGTTTTCCCCGGGCCGCGCAGCCCCTTTAACGGGCTGAACGACCCATTCAAACTTCCGTGCGTGACCGGTTCTTTTTGCAACGTGAAGCCGGCTCACCGGCTGCTCAGGACCTCGAGACGGCCGCGGAGCTTAAAGGGAACGTTGGCCACAACTTGGGGAAAGGCCCATGTAGGCGGGAGGTCCATCAGAAAGCATGTCGCCTCTGTAGAGCCACCGATTGGAGTCCTTCCCAGTCCTGGGCACTAGAACTGCAGTTACAAATGGTACTTGAGCTGACCAAATACCCCCTTTATGCTTCTGTGGGATGCATTATGTAATTCACGTTACAATTCAAACAAATACTAAAAGGAGCACGAGAGGCTCGAAGTGGGAAATAAAAGCATCAGATCCATTTTTATAGCCACAGTTATTTCGAAGGGTAATTGACCTGTTATGAACTTTTCTGATTGGTTCCCGGCTTTATACACTGCATTTTGCAGTATTTGCTGAATGAGTTGTGCTCCTTACTGCTATCTAATTGTAGGCAAATCAATCAATATGATCAGGGCTTGTGGGTGGCAGCACGAGACTACATTTAATCTGGGAAACGGATTGCTGCAAGCAGTGATTGCTAAACCTCAGGTCACACAACTCTGCAAGGGCAGATTGTTCAAGTGTTACAGTTTACAAATAAATAAAAAGATTTGCATTTCTATAGCGCCTTTCACGACCACCAGACGTCTCAAAACGCTTTACAGCCAATGAAGTACTTTTTGAAATGTAGACACTGCATCAGCCAATTTGCACACAGCAAGCTCCCACAAACAGCAATGTCATAATGACCAGATCATCTGTTTTAGTGATGTTGATTGAGGGATAAATATTGGCCCCAGGACACCGGGGAGAACTCCCCTGCTCTTCTTCGAAATAGTTCCATGGGCTCTTTTACGTCCACCTGAGGGGGCAGACGGGGCCTCGGTTTAACGTCTCATCCGAAAGACGGCACTTCCTCAGTACTGCACTGGAGTGTCAGCCTGAATTTGTGTGCTCAAGTCTCTGGAGTGGGACTCGAACCCACAACCTTCTGACTCAGAGGTGAGAGTGCTACCCACTGAGCCACGGCCGACACCTAAATCGCAGGGACACACTGGTCAGCTTTTAGCAGATAGTGTTGAGCGGATGAGAGAAGATATTTCTATAGATAACCTAAAAGGGGATAGCAGAACCCTCTGCTGGTCAGCACCTCACTGCACCAAACTGTTCTAAATTGAGAGGTGAAAAAAGTTTATTTTAAAAATGAAGACCAATTCGTTCGTGTTGGTTCTATACCTTCAGCAGAAACATGCTACAAATTTGCACAGGCACCTTGCCATCGGCTCGCCACAATCTGATAATGAAACGAGAGGCCGGTCTCCTTACCACTGAAGCAGAGGTCCCGCAGTTTGGTGAGGCTGATCTTTGGTTCATTCAGAGCAACTTGGAACTCTGCAATCCTATCAACAGAAAACACCATTCTGTAAGTAAAAGGCCTTTCAAACAGAGCCCGGCGATACCAGCGCTGTCTGCAATGTGATTCACACTCAGTTTAAAGGTCCAGAGACAGCTGGCCGCTCAAACTCATCTTCCATGGACATCCAGCAGTTTCTGCCATGTTCATTCAAACTGATCGCCAATGGAGGGAGTGTAACATATGAACAGCTAGCTACTTCTCAACACACAGATATCTTCCTAACTCGCACAAAGTCCCATTCACCCATCTCCCCTGTGCTCGCTGATCAACAATGCCTCGATTTTAAAATTCTAATCCTTATGTTCAAATCCTTCCATGGCCTCGCCCCCTCCCTATCTGTCAACTCCTCCAGCCTCACAACCACTGTTCCCTCTAATTTTTTATTTTTGATGCGCGGTCCCTTTAAATTTGTTGCGTGGCCTTGCATGCGCGGCACCTTTTCCAACGGAACAGCTGGCGAGCAGCCTGCGCGGGACCTTCCGATCAATGCGCGGCTGCGTGCCTGCACAGCTTATGGGGAACGCTGCCTACAACCCTCCGAGATCTCTGCGCTCCTCCAATTCTGGCCTCATGCGCTTGCACAATTTTAATCGCTCCACCATTGGCGGCCGTGCCTTCAGCTGCCTGGGCCCTAAGCTCTGGATTTCCCTCCCTAAACCTCTCCGCCTCGCTTTCTTCCTTTAAGACACTCCTTAAAACCTCCCTCTTTGACCAAGCTTTTGGTCGCCTGTCCTAATATCTCCTTGTGTGGCTCGGTGTCAAATTTTGTTTGATAATCGCTCCTGTGAAGCGCCTGGGGACGTTTTACTACATTAGAGGCGCTGTATAAATGCAAGTTGTTGTTTGGCATTACATTATCTTCCTTCCTCTCCTGAAGGGCACCAGCTCCTGCTGGGATATGGTGCCATGGGCAATGGCAGACAATGTTCCCTTTAAGGTGCGTGGCCGCACGGCGCTCTGGAGTTCCCACACAGCTGACTCACCGGCTTTTAAATGGGAAAACCGCACATGCCCGGAATTTTGAATGGGCCGTGCAGCCTGTTAAAGGGGCCGCGCTGCCCTCCAAAAAATTAGAGGAAACATTGATGGCAGACCTCAAGCACCTCACCCAAGTGGGTGTTCTTCAGGTGCCTGTCAGCAAGCGGTGTGGAAGGGGGGGGTGGGGGGGGGGGGGGGGCCATCAACAGCCCGTCCTCGCCTGCAGTTTCACACAACCAGCGGGAAACCCCGGCTGATTGGAGCACTTGGCCTGAGATATGCTGACTCAGCGCACTGGAGATCCACCCTGGAGCCTGCCAGGTCCACACGGTTCAGTGCCACTTCAGGAGATGTATTTACCTACCAAGCAATTGCAAGAAAAAGCAATTGCAGTTACATAAAGTTCTGGTCAGACCCCAGCTGGAGTAACTGGGTTCAATCCTGGGCCCCGCCCCTCAGGAAGGATATACTGGCCTTGGAGGGGGAGCAGCGCAGATTCACCAGAATGATACCAGGGCTAAAAGGGTTAAATTACAAGGGCAGGCTGCACAGACTGGGCTTGTATTCCCTCGAGTTTAGAAGATGAAGGGGTGATCTAATCGAGGTGTTTAAGATGATTAAAGGATTTGATAGGATAGTTAGAGAGAAAGTTTCCTCGGGTGGGTAGTCCCGAACAAGGGGGCATAAACTTAAAATTAGAACCAGGCCGTTCAGGGCGAGGTCAGGAAGCACCTCTTCACACAAAGGCTGGTGGAAATATGGAACTCTCTCCCCCAAAAAGCTGTTGAGGCTGGGGGCCAATTGAAAATTTCAAAACTGAGATTGACAGATTTTTGTTAGGTAAGGGTATTGAGGGTAAATGGAACCAGAGCGGGTAAATGGAGTTAAGATACAGATGAGTCATGATCTAATTGAATGGCTTAACAGGCTCGAGAGGCCTCCTCCTGTTCCTAAAAGTTTCATTTTCTAAATTAGAGATTCAGTCTGGGAGCAGACACTTCATAGCTTCTCGGACAATACTAAATTGCCACCTTATAAAAAAGATAATACTGCTGCAACGCAATCTCTTAACACTTAGTAAAGCTAATGGTCACGCACAATTTATTTTTGGTTTTAGCTGAAGGCATTGGTTTATTGCAAAAGACTTGAACAACCCAATCACCCTGTGTTCTGAAAATGACTAACCTAAGATCCCAGTGGAGTTACAATTTAAACACAGAACTCATTTCAATACAATGACAGTCACAACTCTTTACCAACACCAAACAGTGCTGGTTAAGGTGGGGCAACAACCTGTATTTATATAGCGCCTTTAACGTAGTAAAACGTCCCAAGGTGCTTCACACAAGTGTAATCAGAAAAATTTGACACCGAGCCACATAAGGAGATATTCGGACAGGTGACCAAAAGTTTGGTCAAAGAGGTAGGCTTCAAGCAATGCTCCCTCTAATTTTTTTTTTTGGCCTGCGTGGCCCCTTTAACAGGCGGTTTTTCTATTTAAAAGCCGGCTCGCTGGCCGCACAGCTTAAAGGGAACATCAGTTTTAAAGAGTGTCTTAAAGCAGGAGGGAGATAGAGAGAGGCAGAGGGGTTTAGAAAGGGAGTTCCAGAGTTCAGGACATAGGCGGCTGAAGGCACGGCCGCCAATGGTCGACCGAAGGATCTCAGGGATGCGCAAGAGGCCAGAATTGGAGCAGCACAGAGAGTTCCCAGAGGGTTGTAGGCAATATTCCGACTAGTGTTTTTTCTTGAGTACGCGGTCCCTTTAACTGGCTGCACGGCCCATTTCAAATTCTCGCGCATGCGCAGTTTCTTCATGTAAAAGCCGGTGAGTGGCCGGAGGGGACCTCCAGACCGCTGCGCAGCCGCACACCTTAGCGGCAATGTCAGTTGTAGGGCTGGAGGAGGAGGAGGATACAGCGATAGGCAGAGAATGGAGCTGTGGCTTGAGCGGGTTATTTTCTTTGCCGAGGAAAATTAATTGAAAACTTTAACTACTAAAATATAACAGGTGCATTTTGGTGGGAAGAAGGAGGAAACCACATACTCCTTTGGAAGGGTAAGGAGTCTGGATGTACAGGTGCACAAATCACTAAAAGTAGCGACACAGGTGAATAAGCTAAAAAAGCAAATAAAGCTCCGGGGTTCATTCCTAGAGGGAGAGAATTGAAAAGCAGAGAAGTTAATTTAAACTTGAATCGAATATTGGTTAGACCACACTTAGATTACTGTACGCAGTTCTGGTCTGCATATTATGAAAAGGATATAGAGGCACTGGAGAAGATGCACAAAAGATTTACAAGGATGATACCAAAAATATGAGGTTATACCTATCAGGAAAGATTGAACAGGCTGGGGCTCTTTTCTCTAGAAAAGAGAAGGCGGAAGGGGTGACCTGATCGAGGTCTTTAAGATTATGAAAGGGGTTCGATAGGGTAGACGTAGAGAAAACATAGAAACATAGAAGATAGGAGCAGGAGTAGGCCATTCGGCCCCTCGAGCCTGCTCCGCCATTCAATAAGATCATGGCTGATCATCCAAATTCAGTACCCTCTCCCTGCTTTCTCCCTATACCCCTGGATCCCTTTAGCCTTAAGAAATATATCCAACTCCTTCTTGAATATATTTAATGAATTGGCCTCAACTGCCTTCTGTAGTAGAGAATTCCACAGGTTCACCATGCTCTGGGTGAAGAAATTCCTCCTTATCTCTGTCCTAAATGGCTTACCCCTTATCCTTAGACTGTGACCCCTGGTTCTGGACTCCCCGACCATCGGGAACATCCGTCCTGCATCTAGTCTGTCTAGTCCTGTTAGAATTTTATAAGTTTCAATGAGATCCCCTCTCATTCTTCTAAACTCCAGCGAGTACAAGCCCAATCGACCCAATCTCTCCTCATGTGTCATTCCTGCCATCCCAGGTATCAGCCTGGTGAATCTTCGCTGCACTCCTTCCACGGCAAGAACATCCTTCCTCAGATAAGGCGACCAAAACTGCACACAATACTCAAGATGTGGTCTCACCAAGGCCCTATACAACTGCAGCAAGACATCCTTGTTCCTGTACTCAAACCCTCTCGCTACGAAGGCCAACATACCATTTGCCTTCTTAACCGCCTGCTGCACCTGCATGCTTACCTTCAGCGACTGGTGCACAAGGACACCCAGGTCTCGTTGCACTTCCCCTTCTCCCAATCTATTGCCGTTCAAATAATAATCTGCCTTCCTGTTTTTGACACCAAAGTGGATAACCTCACATTTATCCACATTATACTGCATTTGCCATGCTTCTGCCCAATCACCCAACCTGTCCAAATCATACTGGAGTTTCTCTGCATCCTCCTCACAGCACACACG
Source organism: Somniosus microcephalus (assembly GCF_052327205.1). Lineage (NCBI taxonomy): Eukaryota > Metazoa > Chordata > Chondrichthyes > Squaliformes > Somniosidae > Somniosus > Somniosus microcephalus. Next base: position 6,129,941 of record NC_141009.1, read on the forward strand.
CCCACCCAGCTTTGTGTCGTCTGCAAACTTGGAGATATTACATCTAGTTCCCTCGTCTAGATCATTTATATATATATATATATTGTGAATAGCTGGGGTCCTAGGACCGATCCCTGCGGTACCCCACTAGACTGCCTGCCACTCGGAAAAAGACTTGATTATTCCAACTCTTTGCTTTCTGTCTGCCAACCAGTTCTCTATCCAAGTCAATACCTTGCCCCCAATCCCATGTGCCTTAACTTTACACGCTAATCTCTTATGCGGGGCCTTATCGAAAGCCTTTTGAAAGTCCAAATACAACACATCCACTGGTTCTCCCTTATCTATTTTACCAGTTACATCCTCAAAAAATTCCAGATGTTTCCACTTGTGGGGGAAGACCAGAACTAGAGGCCATCAATATAAGATAGTCACTAATAAATCCAATAGGGAATTCAGGAGAAACTTCTTTATCAAGAGAGTGGTGAGAATGTGGAACTCACTACCACAGGGAGTGGTTGAGGCGAATAGCAGAGATACATTTAAGGGGAAGCTGGATAAGCACGAGTGAGAAAGGAATAGAAGGATATGGTGATAGGGTGAGATGAAGAGGACTGAGGGGGAGATGAAGAGGACTGAGGGTGAGATGAAGAGGGGTGGAAGGAGGCTCCAGCACAGACCAATTGGACTGAATGGCCAGTTTCTGTGCTGTATATAAACCTGTGTAAAAATGGACTTCTATTTTGAAACACAGCCTTGAGTGTCCTGGTTCATAGAAGAAACTTTCATGCAGCCCATTGAAAAACCAGCTCAGCTGCAACCCAAAGACAACACACAAAATACAAGCAAAACACTGCAGATGCTGGAAATTGGAGAAAAAAGGGATGGACACACACAGCAAGTCAGTCGGCCAGCCTCTGTGGAGGGGATAGACATTAGTTTTGGTGTAAACCATATGAGGGGGCAGTTGAGGATTTACATAAAAACCCTTTGGTGGGGGGCACAGATGAGGTTTTGGGTGCAAGCCCTTGGAATGGGCAGACACTCAACATCTGAAGTCCCACAACACTGAACAGTGTGATTTTGAACACTATCAATTTCTTGCACACACAAGGATATCCCAAAGGAAAAAGTGGGGATGGGGGTTCCTATTGGTCTCCGACACCAGCCAGGCCTGTCGTGGGGGGTGCGGGGGGGGTGTCAGCAAGATACGTTTATAAGAAATAGGAGCAGGCCATTCGGCCCCTCGAGCCTGCTCCGCCATTCAATAAGATCATGGCTGATCTGATCTTGGCCTCAACTCCTTTCCCGCCTGATCCCCATAACCCTTGGCTCCCCTGTTTTTCAAAAATCTGTCTATCTCCATCTTGAGTATATTCAGCCTCCACAGCTATCTGGGGTAGAGAATGCCAAAGATTCACGACCCTCAAAGAAGAAATTCCTCCTCATCTGTTTTAAATGGGCGACCCCTTATTCTGAAACTATGTCCCCTAGTTCTAGATACCCCCACGAGGGGAAACATCTTCTCTCAGTATCTACCCTGTCAAGCCCCTTTAGCATCTTATACGTTTCAATAAGATCACCTCTCATTCTTCTAAACGCCAATGATTATAGGCCCAACTTTTCCTCATAAGACAACCCCTTCAACTCAGGAATCAACCTCGTGAACCTTCTCTGAACTGCCTCCAATGCAAGTATAACCCTCCTTAAATAAGGAGACCAAAACTGTACTTAGTACTCCAGGTGTGGTCTCACCAACAGTTGTAGCAAGACTTCCCTGCTTTGCTCATAATGGGGGGGGGGGGGGGGGGGAAGGGAGGGTTAAAGGAGCAATTGTGCAGCCTCTGACTGAAAGAGAGCTCAGTCCCACCTGTTTAAAAATACAAACGCAAAATACTACAGATGCTGGAAATCTGAAATAAAAACAGAAAATGCTGAAAATACTCAGGTCAGGCAGCATCTGTGGAGAGAGAAACAGAGTTAATGTCTCAGGTCGATGACCCTTTGTCAGAACTGGAAAAAGTTGGAGATGTAACAGGTTTTTAAGCAAGTGCAGGGAGAGGCGGGAGGGGAGGAAAGAACAAAAGGGAAGGTCTGTGATAGGATGGAAGGCAGGAGATTAAGAGACAAAAGAGATGGTGCGAGGCAAAAGGAGATGGTACTGGGACAAGTTAAGAAACAAAAGATGACTCTAGATGAGGTGTAAATGGCAATGGCAGAATGATCGACAGCTGCCATGTGAGAGAGAAAAAAAGATAGGGGCAGAGATTATGGTCTGAAATTGTTGAACTTAATGTTGAGTCCAGAAGGCTGTAAAGTGCCTAATCGAAAGATGAGGTGCTGTTCCTCGAGCTTACATGGAGCTTCATTGGAACAGTGCAAGAGGCCGAGGACGGAGAGGTCAGAATGGGAGTGGAGCAGAGAATTAAAGTGACAGGCGACCGGAAGCTCGGGGGTTATGCTTACGGACTGAACAGAGGTGTTCCGCAATGCGGCCACCCAATCTGCGTTTGGTCTCCCCAATGTAGAGGAGACCACACAGTGAGCAGCGAATACAGTATACTAAATCCCACTTGTTTAAATGGGGTCGGGGTCTGGGTCACTCCCACTAGGTGTCTAGTCTGTGTGTGTGTGTGTGTGTGTGTGTGTCTCTCTCTCTCTCTCTCTCTCTCTCTCTCTCTCCTGCCCTGGGCCAGTGTCCCTACCCTGGATAAGCTTCCATATTATATCCAGGCACTATCGAGCTGCCCGGGGGGGTGGGTTGGGGAGACCCTGCAGGCTCTAGCCCCCGCTCACCCCAGGCCTGTCACAGGCGGGGAGGGCCTGCTAGCAGCCCGGGCCTCAGGCCCGCTTCCTCACCTGTTCTTGTACAGAGTCGACATGTTGACTTCCTATTTCCCGGCAGGCAGCGCGCTCCCGGAAACTGATGCTTCGAGCAATGGGATCCGACCGGAAACTCAGGAACAAAGAATTATTCCCCCAACAATGCAACTCACGCTGTAAAAATTATTTTTTTTTAAATCATGGTATTTATATTGGTATATTAAGAGTTAAATACATTTACTTTCGAACTACTAATTCGATTAAATTAAAGTGATTTTTGTAAATCTTGGTCTCCGTTACAAATAGCAATCAAAAAAGGCATAATAAGTAGGTGAATATATCGCAATGTGTAATAATTACAGTTATAAATCATTAACAGAAGTATGTGGCCTTTAATTTGTGTTTTCTGCCAGTGTTTGTTTCCACCGGATTTTTCTGCGGGGCGGACCGGTTTCACACCGGAAGCGGTTAGTGATTGACAGGCCGGGCCCGGTGACCCGGAAGTGGAGCCGCGGTTTGTTGACAGCCGCCGAGCGAGTCCCATTTGAAAAAACTAGGGGAGCAAATTCTGTAAAAGGATCGGAGCGGCGGCGGGAGCAGGAGGAGCAGGTGGGCGGCGGCCGGCCGGACTGGACCCGACGCTGGGGGAAACCGGGACACAGGCCGGCAACCGGGACCGAAGGGGCCGGGAGTCGGTGCCAGGGCCTGGGGTTTGGAGGCTGGTTGGGGGTGAAGAGAGCCGGGGCCCGGGGGTGGGGAGAGAGAGTGAGAGAGAGTGAGGGGGAGAGAGAGGCCTGAAGGCCAGGGCTTGTGGAAACAGTGAGTGTCAATGTGGCTGTTCAACTGCGGGGGCCATCACCTGTTGCGACCTCTGACCCCAGGCCCCCCCAACCTGAGAACACAATGAATCCTGGCTGGTCATTGGTTGGGCACAAAAGCTAGGCCTTGGTCGCAGGATTCTGGACATCGATTGGTTGGGCGCAGGATCCTGGACATTGATTGGTTGGGCGCAGGATCCTGGACAGTGATTGGTTGGGCGCAGGATCCTGGACATTGGTTGGGCGCAGGATCCTGGACAATGATTGGTTGGGCACAGGATCCTGGACAGTGATTGATTGGTTGGGCGCAGGATCCTGGATATTGATTGGTTGGGCGCAGGATCCTGGACAGTGATTGGTTGTGCACAGATCCCGACCTAACAATTGATTGGGTGCAGAACCCTGCCCACGATTGGTTGGATGCAGAACGCCAGCATGCGATCAGGTGTCAGCCGTGGCTCAGTGGGTAGCACCCTCGCCTCTGAGTCAGAAGGTTGTGGGTTGAAGTCCCACTCCAGAGACTTGAGCACAAAATCCAGGCTGACATTCCCAATGCAGTACTGAGGGAGCACCGCACTGTTGGAGGTGCCGTCTCTCAGATGAGACGTTAAACTGAGCCCCTGTCTGCCCTCTCAGGTGGACGTAAAAGATCCCACTGCCACTATTCGAAGACGAGCAGGGGCGTTCTCCCCGGTGTCCTGGCAATTTTGTATCACTCAACCAACACCTAAAAAACAACTGATCTGGTCATTTATCTCATTGCTGTTTGTGGGAACTTGCTGTGCGCAAATTGTCTGCTGCATTTCTTACATTACAACAGTGACTTAAGAAACCTTGGTGAGCGGCAAGACCCCATAGTGCAGGACATGATGTAGCAGTCAGGCTGAGGTAAATCAAGGATCGTGGTTAGGTGATATCAAGCTTGATTTGTAGAATCGTTGAAGGTTGTGGGAGGAGGAGAATACTGAGGGAGGTGAGATTCCATAGCTGTGTCCATCTCTGTGTCTCTCTCAGTGGTGTGTCCTTTCCTCTACCCAGAGTAGCTTGCAGTTACTAGTCTGGCTGGAGCATTTAAACAGAAAGAAGACAAGGCTGGCCCTAGTGCTTGGTTTAACACAGAATCATAGTATCATACAGCACTGAAGAAGTCGTTCGGCCCATCGTGCCTGTGCCGGCTCTTTGAAAGTGCTCTCCAGTTAGTCCCACTCCCCTGCTCTTTCCCCATAGCCCTGCACATTTTTCCTCTTCAACTATGTATACAATTTCCTTTTGAAAGTTACTATTAAATCTGCTTCCACCACCCTTTCAGATAGCACATTCCAGATCATAACAACACATAGAATGTACAGCACAGAAACAGCCCATTCAGCCCAACTGGACTGTGCAGGTGTTTATGATCCACATGATCCTCCTCCCACACTTCTTCATCTAACCCTATCAGCATATCTTTCTATTCCTTTCTCCCTCGTGTTTATCTAGCTTCCCCTTAAATGCAACTCATTGCGTTTATAAAAAAAAAAAGTCTCCTCTTCTCCCCCTCTGGTTCTTTTGCCGATTATCTTCACTCCGTGTCCTCTGGTTACCGACCCTCCTGCCACTGGAATCAGTTTCTCCTTATTTACTCGATCAAAACCCTTCATGATTTTGAACACCTCGATTAAATTTCGCCTTAACATTCTCTGCTCTAAGAACAATCCCAGCTTCTCTAATCTCTCCACGTAATTGAAAACCCATCATAATTTTGAACACCTCTGAACCTTCTCTGCTTTAAGGAGAACAATCCCAGCTTCTCTGGCAGTATTTACCAGAATTTGGCTCCGGTTGAAGCGTGTGTTGTTGGATGATACAGAGTACTAGATAGTACAGGGTGTGTTGGACCCTGGAACTTCAGTTTGTTCGTTACAGCTCAGTGAGTGGTTTGAAGTTGTTTGAATTGTAAATAAAAGCCAATTACAGCGAGCCCATCTAAATGAACGCCTGGTAAATCAATACCCAGCTTAAACAAATAAAATGTTGCAACAAAATTCACTGCCTCGACAGTGAGTAGCCCACCCTCCCCGCAGCTGTGATGTTCTACCCCCTCTCTTAACCTGCCCCACACATCCTCTGGCCCCAGTGCTGTTAGAACATTGTAACTGAAACAAAATGCTGCTTTAATTCAATCAGAACTGCTTCAGTTTAATTTCTGCTGTTCGGTCAGCCCTGATAGACTAACAGCATGGAGTTCCGAGCTCGTGCCGTGCTGGGGGAGTCAGGGGCAGCAGCAGTTCAGGAGAGTCGAGGTATAGTAGCAGGTCCAGGGGCAGTAATTGGTCGGGATTGTCTGGGGAGCAGTAATTGGTTGGGGGTAGTGATTGGTTGGGAGAGTCGAGGGGCAGTGATTGGTCAGGAGAGTTGAGAAGCAGTGATTGGTTGGGAGAGTCAGGGGGCAGTGAGTGGTCGGGAGAGTTGGGAGGCAGCGATTGGTTGAGAGAGTCAGGGAACGTGATTGGTCAGGAGAATCAGGGGGCAGTGATTGGTCGGGAGAGTTGGGAGGCAGTGATTGGTTGGGGAGTCGGGGCAGTGATTGGTTGGGAGGGGGCAGTGATTGGTTGGGGGAGTCAGGAGGCAGTGAGTGGTCAGGAGAGTCAGGGAGGCAGTGATTGGTTGGGGGGCAGTGATTAGTCAGGGGAAGCAGTGATAGGTCGGGAGAGTCGGGGGAAGTGATTGGTCGGGGGAATCAGGAGGAAGCAGTGATTGGTTGGGAGAATCGGGGGAAGCAGTGATTGGTTGGGAGAGTGAGCCTGGAGAGAAATTGATGACACTACCATCATACCCAGGTCCCCTTCTGAGAATTCCTTTGACAATTCAATTCAATTCCACTGTCTGAGCCAAGGGACAGGGAAGAGGGATGAGCGTCGATGGGCCAAATGGTGTGGTCTTCTCCGCTTCTCTCCTGAAGGCCCTGACCGTTGCTGGTGTTGGTTCCCTGGGCAGCAGCAGCTCATTGGGGTCACATACACAAATCTTTGAAGGTGACAGGCCAAGTTGAGAAGGCTGTTAAAAAACATACGGGATGCTTGGCTTTGTAAATGGAAGGCATGCTAAACCGTTCGGCCCCGCTGGAGTATTGTGTCCAATCCTGGGCACCACACTTTAGGAAGGATGTGTGAGGGTGCAGAGGAGATTTACTAGAATGATACCAGGGATGAGGGCCTTCAATTACGTGGAGAGATTAGAGAAGCTGGGATTGTTCTCCTGAGAACAGAGAAGGTTAAGGCGAGATTTAATAGAGGTGTTCAAAGGGTTTTGATAGAGTAAATAAGGAGAAACTGTTTCCAGTGGCAGGAAGGTCGATAACCAGAGGACACAGATTTAAGGTAATTGGCAAAAGAACCAGGGGGGAGATGAGGATATTTTTTCTTACACCAAGTTGTTGTGCTCTGGAATGCGCTGCCTGAAAGGGCGGTGGAAGCAGATTCAATAGTAACTTTCAAAAGGGAATCGGATAAATACTTGAAAAGGAGAAATTCACAGGGCTGTGGGGAAAGAGCAGGGGGGAGTGGGACTAATTGGAGAGCTCTTACAAAGAGCCAGCACAGGCACGATGGGCTGAATGGCCTCCTGTGCTGCATTATTCTATGATTTTTCATTTAATTTAAATTGGATAACCAACAAGACGTGCTGGTAACTGTGGCTGGTTTCCCCTCGTCTCCCTAGCTCTCTCCCGATGTCCGTGTAGCTCTGGGCACCGTCGCACCGCTCGGCCGGCTGTGAATGAGGCGGGGGGCTCCCAGACATGGCGTCCTACAGCCCCGAATCGCTGATGACTCTGTGCACCAAGTACTGCCTGCGAAACCTGGAGGGAACCCTGTGTTACATGCAGGACAACGAGACGCTGAGACTCCACCCCGACGTCTTCCTTCCCAGTGAGATCTGTGACCGCCTCGTCAACATGTGAGTCCCAAGCGCAATATCGAGGTGGGGGTGGGGGGGAGAGGCGGAGTGACTGGACCGTTCAGGGGGTGACGTCAGGAAGCACCACTTCACGCAAAGGGTAGTGGAAATCTGGAACTCTACTGAGGGAGCGCTGCACTGTCAGAGGTGCCGTCTTTCAGATGAGACATTAAACTGAGGCCCCATCTGCTCTGATTTCTGATGAGTTCTGATGAAGGGTCCCAGACCTGAAACATTGACTCTGTTTCTCTCTCCACGGATGCTGCCTGGCCTGCTGAGTATTTCCGGCGTTTTCTGTTGTTATTTCAGATTTCCAGCATCCGCAGTATTTTGCTGTTGTCCCGTCTGCTCTCTCAGGTGGACGTAAAAGATTCCACGGCACCATTTCAAAGAAGAGCAGGGGGATTCTCCCCAGTGTCATGAGCCAATACTTATCCCTCAACCAAAATCACTAAGAAAACAGACTTTCTTGTCATTATCACATTGCTGTTTGTGGGAGCTTGCTGTGCGCAAATTGGCTGCTGCGTTTCGTACATTACAACAGTGACAAACAGCAATGTGATAATGACCAGGTCATCTGTTTTTTAGTGATGATGATTGTTGAGGGATAAATATTGGCCAGGACACCGGGGATAACTCACCTGCTCTTCTTCAAAATAGTGGCTGTGGGATCTTTTATATCCACCTGAGAGGGCAGATGGGGCCTCGGTTTAACATCTCATCCGAAAGACGGCACCTCCGACAGTGCAGCACTCCCTCAGGACTGCACTGAAGTGTCAGCCTGGATTATATGCTCAAATCTCTAGAGTGGGCGCTCGAACCCACTGAGAGGTAAGAGTGCTACCCACTGAGCCACAGCTAACATCCATGTGCCCTTTGTGATGGGGCCGGGGGCATTTAGGGAGGACGTGTGGGGTGGGTTACACACGGTGGATGGTTTGGAGCCGTCCCTCTCTCGACCTGCAGTGGGTGGCGGTCACAACTGTCAGTCTCAGTGACGGGAGAGGTAATGCGGCAGAGGGACAAACTTCGATACAGCGAGTGGCCTTTCTCATCCTAACAGAAGTCTTTAAAATTATGACGGCGTTTGATAGGGTAGACGTAGAGAAGATGTTTCCACTTGTGGGGGAGACCAGAACTAGGGGCCATAAATATAAGATAGTCACTAATAAATCCAATCGGGAATTCAGGAGAAACTTCTTTACCCAGAGAGTGGTGAGAATGTGGAACTCGCTACCACAGGGAGTGGTTGAGACGAATAGCAGAGATACATTTAAGGGGAAGCTAGATAAACACATGATAATCAAATTCACCAGAATGATACCAGGGCTTAGAGGGTTAAATTATGAGGACAGGTTGCATAAACTTGGCTTGTATATCCTTGAATTTAGAAGATTGAGAGGTGATCTGATCGAGGTATTTAACATTTTTAAAGACTTTGATAGGATAGATACGAAGAAACTATTTCCTCTGGTGGAGGGAGTCCGTAAAATTAGAGCTAGGCTGTTCTGGAGCAAAATCAGGAAGCACTTTTTCATACAGAGGGTAGTTGAAATCTGGAATATTTTGTTTTCGTGCTCTTCTGTCGCTCACCCCCCTCACAGTTCATTCTTTCCGCGGCTCTCCATCTGTGTCGGTTTAAAAAAAGGCTCACCCCTCCGCGTGTGCTCGATCTAGGTACATGGACCTAGTGAACACAGATAACAGCTTCCAGCCCCACGAGAGCTTCTTCAGCCTGTTCGCAGACCATCGGAGCACCCGACTGACTCACATCCACCTGAGGGGGATCCAGGAGGATATCGTGCAGGATCAGGACTTGGTGGCCTTTTCTAAGCAGGTACAAGCGATGTTACGTTTTTCAACGGCCTCCCCGTTATTTCTTTGTTATCACCCTCCTTCCCCAGCCGCTCACCTCCCAACAGAAAGGGCACCAGTTAGTTCGTCCTGTTGGTGCCTGTCGCTTGAACAACGCCTACCCTCTGTCGGATGACTGTGAGCTGAGAGAACCATTCGACGACGTGCTCCTGTCCTCGGAACAGGATAAACTGGGGGTGTTTTGTTTCACCGCTCGTAACTCTTCCCATCAGGAAGGTGCTGACTTCTCGCTGAGGGTACAGTTTCACCGCCCCAGTCACCCTCTCGTTGACGTGGATGTTATTCATGCGTGATGGCTGGGCAGTGAGTGTCGACAGGCTATTCAGCAATGGGAGGGGGAACTCACAGTGGAGCCCAATCCCATCCACACACCCTGATATTCCCAGTGCCTCCCTGGTTGAGATCAGCACAGACCAGGGATCGAACCGGGGACATTCCTGTTCAGTATCACACCGGGAAAGATATGCTCTCTTAAGGAATTGTGAGTAGGAAGATGAGTAGAGGCTGGGATTTGGACTCGAACGGTAGTGTAATGGTTATGGTACTGGACTAGCAACCCAGCCTGTTTCCTGTATCGCTCTATTCCTTTCTCCCTCGTGTATGCATCAGGCCTTCCCTTAAATACATCAATGCTCTCAGCTTCAACCACTCCATGTGGCAGCAAGTTCCACAATCTCACAAAAATTTCAGTGTACACCACTCCTGCTGCAGGTAAAATCACGTGGAACGCATAAAATATTCTGACATTTAAGACACGGCAACTATAAATACACTGGCAAATGGTTTTAATCAAGCTTTGCAACCAGCTCAAGGATATTTAAAAATAATTCATTCTGGGGATGTGGCTGTCACTGGCAAGGCCGTCATTTATTGCCCACCCCTAGTTGTCCTGAACTGAGTGGGTTGTGAGGTCACTTCAGAGGGCAGTTAAGAATCAACCACATTGGTGTGGAACTGGAGTCACGTATAGGCCCAGACCGGGTCAGGCAATGTTCCCGTTAAGCCGTGCGGCCACGCAGCAATCTGTAGGTCCTGCGCAGGCCACTCAACGGCGTCCTAATGGCAAAAGCCGCGCATGCGCAGTAATTTGAATGGGCCGCGCAGCCTCTTAAAGGGACCGCGCACCCAAAAAAAATTAGCGGGAGCATTGGGGCAAGGACGGCAGGTTTCTTTCTCTAAAGGACATTAGTGAGCCAGTTGGGTTTTTACGACAATCCGACAGCTTCATGGCCGCTTTTACTGATCCCAGCTTTTTATTCCCAGACATCCTTTTAAACAGAATTCAAATTCTCAAACTTCCCACGTTGGGATTTGAACTCGCGTTCTCTGGATTACTAGTCCAGGCCTCTGGATTACTAGTCCAGGCCTCTGGATTACTAGTCCAGGCCTCTGGATTACTAGTCCAGACCTCTGGATTACTAGTCCATTAATACAACCACTACACTACAGTAACATAGAAGATAGGAGCAGGAGTAGGCCATTCGGCACCTTGAGCCTGCTCCGCCATTCAATGCAATCATGGCTGATCATCCAAATTCAGTACCCTGTCCCTGCCTTCTCCCCATATCCCTTGATCCCCTTAGCCTTAAGTATCTTGTTTGGTGTTTGTAAGTTGAAAGGTCAGAGATCATAGTGTGTCTTGTTGCTTGGTAACTCGCTGCTCGTTGACTCTGTTTCCGCGGCGCCGACTAACTCAGCTTGCGTTCTTCAGGATCTGGTTGAGCTGCGCCTGGTGAACTGCGAGAAGCTCTCGGCCAAGAGCCTACAGACTCTGAATAACTTCCGCGGCACGCTGGTCTCCCTCAGCCTCTTTGGCTGCAAGAACATTTTTTACGAGGAGGAGAATCCTGGCGGTTGCGAGGGGGACAACGACAGCCTGGTGAACCCCACGCGGCAGGTCCTCGTCCGGGACTTCACCTTCGCCGGCTTCCACCGGCTGTGCTTCCTCAACCTGGGTCACCTGACCGACGGAGTCAACGTGGAGCGGCTCCTGCGGCCGCTGACCTCCCTGACCTCGCTCGACCTCTCCGGCATCCAGCTGAACGACGTCCAGTTCCTGCTGCAGTGGCAGAAGCGGCTGGGGTCACTGGTGCTGTACAACATGGATCTCTCCGAGGAGCACATCTGGGTCCTCCTGCAGCTCACTAACCTCAGGTAGGCGGGGGACATGCTTCCGGGTCAGGATCACGTGGCAGCTTGAGGTTCGGGATCTTAATTCCTCCTTCCCCACACCCACCCCCGTGTCACAACAACAACAACTTGTATTTACATAGCGCCTTTAACGTAGTAAAACGTCCCAAGGCGTTTCACAGGAGCGTTGTCAGACATAATTTGACACCGAGCCACATAGAAACATAGAAGATAGGAGCAGGAGTAGGCCATTCGGCCCTTCGATCCTGTTCCGCCATTCAATGCGATCATGGCTGATCATCCAAACTCAGTACCCTGTCCCTGCTTTCTCCCCATATCCCTTGATCCCCTTAGCCTTAAGAAATATATCTATCTCCTTCTTGAATATATTTAATGAATTGGCCTCAACTGCCTTCTGTGGTAGAGAATTCCACAGGTTCACCACTCTCTGGGTGAAGAAATTCCTCCTCATCTCAGTCCTAAATGGCTTACCCCTTATCCTTAGACTGTGACCCCTGGTTCTGGACTCCCCCGCCATCGGGAACAGCCTTCCTGCATCTAGTCTGTCCAGTCCTGTTAGAATTTTGTAAGTTTCAATGAGATCCCTCTCATTCTTCTAAACTCCAGCGAGTATAAGCCTAATCGACCCAATCTCTCCTCATTCCTGCCATCCCAGGTATCATAAGGAGATATTAGAACAGGTGACCAAAAGCTTGGTCAAAGAGGTAGGTTTTAAAGGAGGAGAGAGAGGCGGAGAGGTTTAGGGAGGGAATTCCAGAGCTCAGGGCCCAGGCAGCTGAAGGCACGGCCGCCAGTGGTGGAGCGATTAAAATCGGGGATGCGCAAGAGGCCAGAATTGGAGGAACGCAGAGATCTCAGAGGGTTGTAGGGCTGGAGGAGGTTACAGAGATAGGGAGGGGTTTGAAAACGAAGATGAGAATTTTAAAATTCAAGGCATTGTCGGACCAGGAGCCAACGTGGGTCAGCAAGCACCGGTGGTGATGGGTAAACGGGACTTGGTACGAGTTAGGATACAGAGGGGACAGCAGAGTTTTGGATGAGCTCAAGTTTACGGAGAGTGCAAGGAGGTTACAGAGATAGGGAGGGGTGAGGCCATAGAGGGAGTTGAAAATATAGATGAGAATTTTAAAATCAATGCCGTTGCCAGACTGGGAGCGGATGTAGGTCAGCGAGCACAGGGTTAATGGGTGAACAGGACTCGGTGTGAGTTCTCCCCCGATGACAATGGCACTGGAATTCCACAGGGATTCTGCTGATCTCCCGCCATAACCCCCTAGGAAAGTGACGGAGACCCAGTTTCACCGTGTTTCCTGGGAGCTTCCTCACACCCTTGTAAGGGGTTGTTAGAGGATGAGTGTAATTTACTCCTCAACATCATCGGGTTTACAACATAAATGTCAAATGTCCACAGATTTATTAAGCATACGTTTTAGAAAGAAAGACTTGCATTTCTATAGCACCTTTCATGACCTGAGGCTGTCCCAAATTTCCGACATTACAACAGTGAAGATAGATACTTTGTAATGTAAGGCAAAGTCTTTGCAATCCTCAGGCACCTCTCCCGCATCTAGCGAAGATTGGAAAATGATGGCAAGCCCTTCCGCTATCTCCTCCCCCAACTCCCTTCGCAACCTGGGATGCAAGCCATCTGGACCAGGCGACTTATCCACTCTAAGCATACCCAGCCTTTCTAGTCTCTTCTGCAGAACTTGTTATCGACTCATTAAAGCTCTCTAACTGGAATGTCTTTTAATGGGGTTTAGTGTCTAAACTGACCATTGATTTAAGGTCAGTCTTAATTCAACAGTTGCATCTAAATTGACTCAAACTTCCGGACTTAACGGGCAAAAGCTAAAGGTTGCTATTACAACAGCAACAACTTGCATTTATCTAGCGCCTTTAACATAGTAAAACATCCCAAGGTGCTTCACAGGAGCGTTATCAAAAAAAATTTGACACCAAGACACATAAGGAGAAATTAGGGCAGATGACCAAAAGTTTGGTCAAAGAGGTAGGTTTTAAGGAGCGTCTTAAAGGAGGAAAGAGAGGCGGAGCGGTTTAGGGAAGGAATTCCAGAGCTTAGGGCCTCGGCAACTGAAGACACGGCCGCCAGTGGTGGAGCGATTATAATCAGGGATACTCAAGGCCAGAATTAGAGGAGCGCAGAGATCCCGGAGGGTTGTGGGGCTGGAGGAGGGTACAGAAGTAGGATTACTACAATATCAAGAGAAACCAATAGCAGTATAACGTCAGCAGACTTCGAGACGGTCTGATTAACCCTTTTCTTACAGGGCACATCTTCTCTCTGCCCCTTACAAGGAAAAACGTCAAGTGAATTGAGATGCCCCGGCCTCCGTGGGGTGCACACGATGACCCCACCGGTAGGCCAGCAGCCTGGATCACTGAGGAGAGGAAACTCTAATTCAAGTTTGTGCAGATTGGCTGCCTGGCTCGGGGTCAATAGGAACATTATTGTGGTTGAGGGCCTTTCTTCATGTGTGAACTCACAGGCAGCGGGTGTGGGCAAGCCATTTATCAGGAATGATGATAGCATAGTGGTTATGTTACAAGACTAGTAATTCAGAGGCTTGGACTGATGATCCGGAGGCATGAGCTCAAATCCCACCATTCGTTAGACTCTCTCTTGTTGGAGAATGGTGATCGTGTAACTACTGGATTGTCGTAAAAACCCATCTCGTTCACTAATGTCCTTTAGGGAAGGAAATCTGCCGTCAATGCCTTGTCTGGTCTGGCTCCAGCCCACAGCAATGTGGTTGACTCTTAACTGCCCTCTGAAATGGCCTCGCAAGCCACACGATTGTCAAGAAGGCGGCTCACCACCATCGAGGGCAATTAGGGATGGGCAATAAATGCTGGCCTTGCCGGCGACGCCCACATCCCAGGAATTATTTTTTTTTTAAACTGATCCTGGGGCGAGGGCTTCACAGCCACTCTAGGCAAATTCAGCGAACTCAGCTCCGAGTAGAAATCGAAGCTGGGACCTCGCTGTTCTGTATGTTTTGGTTGGACACTGGGAGGTGGACCAAACCATGGCTGGGGTGGGTGGGGAGTAGGGGGAGAATAAACTAAATCTAAGGTCTTCGCCTTTACCTCAACCTACCTGCTGCTGAAACCCTCATTCATGCCTTTGTCACCTCTAGACTTGACTATTCCAATGCACTCCTGGCGGCCTCCCTAGTTCTACCCTCCATAAATTTGAAGTCATCCAAAACTCTGCCGCCCGTGTGCTAACTCGCACCAAGTCCTGCTCACTCATCACCCCTGTGCTCGCTGACCTATATTGGCTCCTGGTTAAGCAACGCCTCGATTTAAAAATTCTCATCCTTGTTTTCAGATCCACCCATGGCCTCACCCCCCTCCCTATCGCTGTAATCTCCTCCAGTCCTATAATCCCCCGAGACCTCGGCGCTCCGCCTATTCTGGCCTTTTGAACATTCCCAATTTTAAATGATCCACCATTGGCGGCCGCGCCCTCAGCTGCCCAGGTCCTAAGCTCTGGAATTCCCTCCCTAAATCTTTCTGCCTCTCTCTCCTCCTTTAAGACCCTCCTTAAAACCTACCTCTTTGACCAAGCTTTTTGTACATCTCCTTATGTGGCTCGGTGTCAATTTTTCTTTTAATAACACTCCTGTGAAGCGCCTTGGGACGTTTTACTACGTCAAATGCACTATATAAATATAATAAATTGTTGTTGTTGTATCTGAATACTCAAAAATCTTGCTGCACTCTTGCGCTATAAATATATATTAAAAAAACATTTTTCTTCCACAGACATTTGGACATTTCCCGCGACAGAACTTCCAGTTTTTACAAATTCAAGCTGACCCGGAAAGTCCTCACTGCCTTCGCGCAGAACCTTAAAAACCTCGTCTCATTGGACATCTCGGGTCACCTGATGCTGGATAACTCTGCAGTCTCAAGTCACGATGAGGCCCTGGGTCCTGCGAGGTAAGGCCTGAGGCTGAGGCCTAGCCAAAACATTAAGGGTCAAAGTACCTCTACGGTATTCGCTGCTCACGGTGCGGTCTCCTCTACATTGGGGAGACCAAACGCAGATTGGGTGACCCCTTTGCGGAACACCTCCGTTCAGTCCGCAAGCGTGACCCCCCCGAGCTTCTGGTCGCCTGTCACTGTAATTCTCCGCTCTACTCCCACTCTGACCTCGGCCTCTTACACTGTTCCAACAAAGCGCAACGTAAGCTCGAGGAACAGCACCTCATCTTTCGATTAGGCCCTTTACAGCCTTCTGGACTCAACATTGAGTTCAACAATTTCAAACCATTAACCTCGGCCCCAATTTTTTTCAGATGACAATTGTTGATGATTCTGCCATTCCCACTGACACCTCTTCTAGACCTATCTTTTGTTTCTTTACTTGTCCCATTACCATCTCCTTTTGCTTTGTACAATCATACCTTTTGTCTTTTAATCTCTCCTGCCTTCCACCCTATCACAGACCTTCCCTTTGGTTCTTTCCCTGCCCCTGCTTAAACCCTTCTATATCTGTCATGAGACAGGATCCCCTTGTCCGGAAGCCATGTTGAGATTCTCTAATACCCCTTCTCTACTCAAGGGCACTGCATGCAAAATGATGCTGAGTCACTATGATCATATTTTGCCCTGAGATACTGAATGGAGTTTGACACGGTTTGGAGAGGTTAGCACCTGTAAAGTTTTTTTTTTATTCATTCACTGGATGTGGGTGTCGCTGGCAAGGCCAGAATTTACTACCCATCCCTAATTGCTCTCGAGAAGGTGGTGGTGAGCCGCCACCTTGAATACAACTGCATTTCAGAGGGCAGTTAAGAGTCAACCACATTGCTGCGGGTCTGGAGTCACATATAGGCCCAGACCGGGTAAGGACGGCAGATATCCTTCCCTAAAGGGAAATTAGTGAGTCAGATGGGTTTTTACGACAATCCGGTAGTTTCATGGTCACCATTACTGATAATAGCTTTTTATTCCAGATTTATTTAATTCCCCAGCTGCCTTGGTGGGATTTGAACTCATGTCCCTGGATCATTAGTCCAGGCCTTTGGATTACTAGTCCAGTAACATAACCACTGTGCCACTGTACCCACAAGTGCAAGAGTTATGGTCAGTGGGTGAGGAGGAGTGGATGAGACCAGCTTCCTCCGAGCCAGTTGGAGGCTGCCAAACATAACTTGAAGTTCTGAGAGTTTGTGCATGCTCACTATCCCATAAGTGAAGGGTGGAAGTAAGAGGGTAGCAGCTCTAATGCCCTGGATCCTGGTGCTACTATAAGGCATTTGCGAGCAGAATGTTACAGGAAGTTTTGCCTTGGCACACATTCTGTTTATGCAGCTCTAGTGCTGTCAAAAGAGGCAGCTGTTTTACAGGACAAGGTCTGAACACTGCTCTCACAGGCTGGCTTAGGGAATATCTCCAAAAGGACCCAACAACTCATGCAATGAAAGTGATTAGAACTGGGACTAATCGAACCTATGCTCTCTGCAGCTGTCGCTCTTTGAAAACAGGTGTAATTAACGGTATAATTAAACTCTGAGGCCAATGAGCAAGTGACCACTTCATATTTGAAATAGTAACCAGGATAGAACAGGTAAATCTGGAATACTGCTTCAGGCTAAACTGTCAGTGAGTCAAGTAGAACAGGTTCAAACGAATGAAAGGTAAATTAGGGCTCATGTGAGGAAGCAGCGATCGACACGCGGAATTACCCATGGGTCGGGCAGTGCAGGCAAAGGCCTGAAATTAGTTGAATGCTGTGATGGGTACTCTAAGGCCTTGCTGAATGGATAAGCTGGTGACTCCATTCTCTCCCTTGTGATCTGGAAAGTATGGATCCAGCTGTAACCAGATCCTCAATCGCCTTGTACATTCTTGACTATTCCCCCCACACCCTTCAACCCCTGAAGGTTCTTTTGGAATCTCTGGGAAACTGAACAGTAGTTGGGGGCTTGATCTGTGTGGCAGCCGTGGCTCAGTGGGTAGCCCTCTCTCTTGCCTCTGCGTCAGAAGGTTGTGGGTTCAAGTCCCACTCCAGAGACTTGAGCACATAATTAGGGATAAAGGGTAGCTATTCAGAGTGGCAGAAGGTGGGTAGTGGTGTTCCACAAGCATCAGTGCTGGGACCACTGTTGTTCACAATTTATATTAACGATTTAGACATTGGAATCAAAAACACAATATCTAAATTTGAGGATGACACCAAATTGGGGGGGATAGTCAATACTGAGGAGGACTGCAACAAGTTACAGGAGGACATTAATAAACTTGCAGAATGGGCATATAATTGGCAAATGAAGTTCAACACAGATAAATGTGAGGTATTACATTTTGGTAGGAAGAATAGGGAGGTCACTTATTACTTGGAAGTTGCGAGTCTGGGTGGGGTAGAGGAGCAAAGGGATCTCGGAGTACAAATACACAAAACACTAAAAGTAGCGACACAGGTTAACAAGGCCATTAAAAAATCAAACCAAGCACTAGGGTTTATTTCTGGAGGGATAGAATTGTAAAGTAGTGAAGTTATGCTAAATGTGTATCGAACCTTGGTTAGACCACACTTGGAGTACTGCGTACAGTTCTGGTCGCCATGTTATAAAAAGGATATAGAGGCACTGGAGAGGATGCAGAGAAGATTTACAAGGATGATACCAGAAATGCGAGGGTATACCTATCAGGAAAGGATAAACAGGCTGGATTGAAAAGAGAAGGCTGAGTGGTGACCTAATAGATGTCTTTAAAATGATGAAAGGTTTTGATAGAGTAGACAGAGAGAGAGTGTTTCCACTTGTGGGGAAGAGCATAACTAAAGGCAGGGAAGAGCATAACTAAAGGCCATCAATATAAGATAGTCACCAAGAAATCAAATAGGGAATTCAGAAGGAACTTCTTTACTCAGGAGAGAGGTGAGAATGTGGAACTCGCTACCACAGGGAGTGGTTGAAGCGAATAGTATAGATGCATTTAAGGGGAGGCTGGACAAGCATATGAGGGAGAAGGGAATAGAGGGTTATGCTGATAGAGTTAGATGAGGAAAGACGGGAGGAGGCTCGAGTGGAGCATAAACGCCGGCATGGACTGGTTGGGCTGAATGGCCTGTTTCTGTGCCGTACATCCTATAACTTTTTCCAGTTCTGATGAAAGGTCATCGACCTGGAACATTAACTCTGTTTCTGTCTCCACAGATGCTGCCTGACATCCTGATTATTTCTAGCATTTTCTGTTTTTATTTCAGATTTCCAGCATCCGCAAGATATGATCAGTACCTTTCACTGATCATATTTTCTCAGGCCTGCTCTCAAATCTTTGACAAAACCATGTAGTTTGCATTTATTTCGCGCCTTATCAGGTCTTCGGAATGTTTCACAGCCAATGAATTGTTTTGAAGTGCAGTCACTGTTGTTAGGTGGGTAAGCCCAGCAGCCAATTTACGCACAGCAAGCTCCCACAAACAGCAATGAGATCAATGACCAGTCGATCAGCTTTTGGTGGTGTTGGTTTAGGGAGGAATGTTGGCCCAGGACACTGCCCTTCTTCGAATAGTGTCATGGGTCATGCACCTATACAGAAACTCCCGCGTTTGAGTCAAAGTCATGGTTTCAAGGCCACTCCAGGAGCTGAGTGCATAATCTAGGCTGACACGCTCGTCCAGTACTGAGGGAGAGCTCTATTGACAGAGGTGACACCCTTTGGATAAGAGGTTAAACCGAGGCCCCATCTGCCTGTTGTAGTCGTTCAGGTGGATGTTGAAGATCCCATGGCACTATTGGAAGAAGAGCAGGAGAGTTCTCCCAGTTTCCCAGCCTACATTCATCTTTTAATTGATAAAACCATTTAATCGGTCATCCATCTCTCCGTGGGACTTTAAAACAACAGCTTGCATTTATATAGCACCTTTAACATAGTAAAACGTCCCAAGGAACGTAATCGGACAAAAATTGACACCGAGCCAAAGAAGGAGATATTAGAACAGGTGGTCAAAGCGGTAGGTATTAAGGAGCGTCTTAAAGGAGGAGAGCGAGGCAGACAGGTTTAGGGAGGGAATTCCAGGGTTTAGGGCCTAGATGGCTGAAGGCACGACTGCCAATGGTGGGACACAAAGTATTTCATTGTATGTGAAGCGCCTTGAGATGTTTCTGAGAGATGTGATAAGACTGGACCAGTTACTGCACTAATTTGCCTCACTTGCTTTTTGTGTTCAGTAACGAGCCACAGAAGAGCAGCATTGAACCCTTCCGTGCACTGAAGAGGTCCTTTCAGTTCCTGGGACTGTTTGACACCACACTGTGTAATCTAACTCATATTCCTGCCTACAAGGTGAGTGAGGCTGGCTGTTCCTCATAGTTAGCCTTTATAAGATCATTTAAGACGTGCGTGCGTGCGTGTATGTATGTCCGTCCGTGCGTGTGTGTCTGCGTGCGTGTGTCTGTGCATGCGTGTGGGTGTGTGTGTGTATCCATGTGTGTGCGCGTGTGGGCATGCATGTCTGTGCGTGGGCATGCATGTGTTTGTGCTCTGCTGTAAATGCTTAGAGCTAGAAGAGGACAATAATAAGAATTTTAGAGCCTGTGTGCACGGTTTGGGTTTTCCAGTTAGTTGATCTGCAGACTGAGCTATCAATTCTGCTACTGTTGCTAGATAACTGGTGAAGCAAATGAGGATCAGATCCTGAACGCTATACAAGCTTACACTGAATATCGACCGGAGATTGCGTCACGCGCAATAAACCACCTCTTCGATATCGCGCGGATTGAACAATGTGACCAGCCATTGCGTGCTCTACAGGTAAGGTTCATAGATCAAGAACAAGGAAGAGTTCAATGAACTGGGGCAGGACCGTTTTAGAATGGAACTGAAGCGTGTTTCAATAGAGTGAATGTATAGAGATCACTGCTTCTTCCAGGAGAGGTGCTGAACCTTGGACTGGATCCACTTTGTGACATTTCCCTTTTCACCACCAGGGGCACTGTCTATTGTCATCCCTTCATGCAGTGCATTCAGAGTAGAATGACATTGCCCTACCCAAGTTGTTCTTTGTAGCTTTAGGGTCTCCACAGAATTCAAGCTGTTTTGTGCAAATAATGAGAACTTTGGCTTCTAAACATAACAATTTATATAAAACACCAGCTGGAGTATTGTGTCCAATTCAGGGCACCACACTTTAGGAAGGACGTGAAGGCTTTGGAGAGGGTGCAGAGGAGATTTACTAGAGTGGTTCCAGGGATGAGGGACTTCAGTTACGTGGAGAAGCTGGGGTTGTTTTCCTTGGAGCAGAGAAGGCTAAGAGGAGATCTGATGGAGGTGTTTAAAATCATGAAGGGTTTAGATAGAGTAAATAAAGAGAAACTGTTTCCAGTGGCTGAAGGGTCGATAACCAAAGGGCACAGATTTAAGGTGATTGGCAAAAGAACACAAGGAAAAACATTTTCATGCAACAAGTGGTTAGGATTTGGAATGCGCTGCCTGATAGGGTGGTGGAGGCAGATTCAATAGTAGCCTACAAAAGGGAATTGGATAAATACTTGAAGAAAAAATTGCAGGGATACGGGGAAAGAGTGGGGGAGTGGGACTAACTGGATTGCTCTTTGAAAGAGCCGGTGCTATACTAGTCTATGATTTCTTAGTTAGTTGCATCTTTAAGTGAGCCAACATTCCCTCTGGAGGGAGAAAGTTGGTGAGATGAATGAAAAAAAAATAACAACTTCAAACTTTCTCCTCCCCCTCCAGGAAACAAATTTACTAGAAAAAGATAAAGTGGACTCAGTTAGGAAACAGCCAGATGTTGTAATGGGTAGAAGGAAGAAGAAGAACCTGCATTTCTCCAGCGCCTTTCACAACCTCAGGGCGTCCCAAAGCGCTTTACAGCCAATGAAGTACTTTTTGAAGTGTGGTCATTGTTGTAATGTAGGAAACGCAGCAGCTAATTTGCGCACAGCAAGCTCCCAGAAACAGCGATGTGATAATGACCAGATAATCTGTTTTTAGTGATGTTGGTTGAGGGATAAATATTGGCCCCAGGACACTGGGGAGAACTACCCTACTCTTCTTCGAAATAGTGGCCGTGGGATCTTTTACGTCCACTTGAGAGAGCAGTCGAGGCCTCGGTTTAACGTCTCATCCGAAAGACGGGTGGTGCAATTAGTATTCGGGAAGGACAAGATCAAAACCTTCATCCAAACTGAACTTTGTGATTTTATTTTTACTGAGAATCCCAGGTTTGTGACAACACCAAGCTTGGAAAGAGGAAGGAAGGGACAGCAAGGCGAATCGGGATGTAGTGATTAGGTGACACAAAGCTTGGCTTTTAACATCCTGTGATTTGATTTAAATGGAGAAGTGGTTTCCACATGCCAAAGAATGTTGGCATGAAGATCTATGGGTTCATCTCAGAAAGAATGAAGCAAATAAAAGACAAAATATGTTGTGGAATTCCCTCCCTAAACCTCTCCGCCTCTCGCTCCTCCTTTAAGACTCTCCTTAAAATCTTCCTCTTTGACCAAGCTTTTGTCCTAATATCTCCTCACATATCCAATTTTGTTTTATAACGCTCTTGTGAAGCGCCTTGGGACGTTTTACTATGCTAAATAAATGCAACTTCTTGTTGTCGGATGTAGGAGGGAGAGAAGGCTGAGGAAGGTAAGGTGTTCCAGGAGCTTTGAAATCCAGGGACAGAATGAATTAGAGTCGGAGATACCAACGTAAGAAAAAGGGCAGGAAAAGACCAGCTGGTCCATCAAGCCTATCCTGTCGCAGCATGGTGAGACACACCAACTTCTCTTCTTAGGCAGTCCCTCGGAACCGAGGATGACTTGCTTCCACACTAAAAATGAGTTCTCAGGTGACTGACGAGTCCAATGCGGGACCTACAGTCTCTGTCACTGTTGGGGTTGTCCATGAGAGTCCTGACGTTCCAGGTCCCGAACTTCATTTTAAAGGGTGGAAGATGCCTGTGCGTGAATTCTTTTAACGTGGGGTGGCCGTTGCACACCAGCTACCACACGGGCTTGACAGAGCAAGGTCTTGGTCCAATGGCAAGGGGATCCAAGACGATTAGAGACCAGGCTCTGCTACATCGACCTAGCGCGCGTGTGCACACACACACACACACATACTCCTACTGTCCTCCTCCCTCCTTCCCGCAGGTCCTCTCTGCCTGGGTTTCATAGGCTATAACCCTGTATTAACAAAGGCGTTAAACATTAAAAGATGCAGCAAATGTTAAACTCAACCCTCAAAACACACCAACACCCCGCCACAGTGCAGCAATCTCCTGGGAGAGACACAGGATCAGAGAAAAAAAAACCTTAGGCCAATTTAGGAAAAAACTTTAGGATGCTCCTTTCCGACCCTCAGAGGTGATCAAACAAACTGCGGGAGACCACAGTGATAATGTGATGAGCGTGGATCTTGATACAGAGATGGTGATGGGATGTTTATTTGCAGAAAGGACTGTTTCGAGATGTGCTGACCACAGTGATACTGATAAAACAGAGAAGGAGACTGTTTGTTTTAAACATCCTTCCGTTTTCTTTGTTGCAGCTGGTGATCTCCGCACTGAAGTATCACAAATTTGACAAAAGTGTTCAGGTGACGGGTAGCGCGGCACTCTTCTACCTGACCGGCTCGGACTACCGGCACGAGCAGAGCATCAAACTCCGCCGGCAGGTCATTCAGGTGGTGCTGAATGGTATGGAGTCCTACCAGGAGGTGACGGTACGAATATACCTGTTCAACACACAAGTGTCTACCTTTAAACTGTGGGCTATTTGAGCAGTTAGTTTTTTAAAGGCCAGATATCACAGTTCTGTTCAAGATAAATACATTTACATGTTTAGTTTTTCCAATCACTGAAGATTTGTACAAGAAGATGTATACAGCAGATTGGTGGCTGCTGCGATACTCTGCTAGTGGGCACCCCTGCCCGCCCACCCCCCACCCACCACAAGCTCAAGCTGCATCCAGTATCCTCACCCACATCCCACCATCACCACTCTCTTGAGCGCCATCATAACGCAGCACCTTAATTTCAAAATCGGCATCTCCTCGCCTCTCACTGTCTCCGCTCCTCGCTGTTCACTCCCACCACTTCTCAGTATCATTCTCTCCGCTGCTCGCCCTTCACTCACTCCCCTCCTCTAACACTGGCCACCTCCTCCGTCCCTCCCCTCCTCGCCCCTCACTCCCTCCCCTCCTCACTCCCTCCCCTCCTCGCCCCTCACTCCCTCCCCTCCTCGCCCCTCACTCCAACCCTCCTCGCCCCTCACTCCCCTCCTCGCCCCTCACTCCCTCCTTGCCCTTCACTCACTCCCCTCCTCTAACACTGGCCAACTCCTCCCTCCCCTCCCCGCCCCTCACTCCCTCCCCTCCTCGCCCCTCACTCACTCCCCTCCTCTAACACTGGCCACTTCCTCCCTCTCACCCCTCACTCCCTCCCCTCCTCACCCTTCACTCCCTCCCCTCCTCGCCCCTCACTCCCTCCTCGCCCCTCACTCCCTCCTCGCCCCTCACTCCCTCCTCGCCCCTCACTCCCTCCTCGCCCCTCACTCCCTCCTCGCCCCTCACTCCCTCCCCACCCCTCACACTCCCTCCCCATCTCGCCCCTCGCTCCCTCCTCGCCCTTCACTCCCCTCCTCGCCCCACACTCCCTCCCCTCCTCACCCCTCACTCCCTCCCCTCCTCGCCCCTCACTCCCTCCCCTCCTCGCCCCTCACTCTCCCCTCCTCGCCCCTCACTCACTCCCCTCCTCGTCCCTCACTCACTCCCCTCCTCGTCCCTCACTCCCTCCCCTCCTCGCCCCTCCCTCCTCGCCCCTCACTCCCTCCTCGCCCCTCACTCCCTCCCCCTCCCTCCCCTCCTCACCCCTCACTCCCTCCCCTCCTCGCCCCTCACTCCCTCCCCTCCTCGCCCCTCACTCCCTCCCCTCCCCGCCCCTCACTCCCTCCCCCCCTCCCCACCCCTCACTCTCTCCCCTCCTCGCCCCTAACTCTCTCCCCTCACTCCCTCCCCTCCTCGCCCCTCACTCCCTCCCCTCCTCGCCCCTCACTCCCTCCCCTCCTCGCTCCTCGCCCCTCACTCCCTCCCCTCCTCGCTCCTCACTCACTCCACTCCTCACCCCTCACTTCCTCCCCTCCTCGCCCCTTCCCTCCTCGCCCCTCACTCCCTCCCCTCCTCGCCCCTCACCCATCACTCTCTCTGCTCCTGCCCCTCACTCCCTCCTCACCCCTCACTCCCTCCTCACCCCTCACTCTGTCCCCTCCTCACCCCTCACTCTGTCCCCTCACTCCCTCAGCCCCTCACTCCCCTCCTTGCCCCTCACACCCTCCCCTCTTCGCCCCTAACTCCCTCCCCTCCTCTCCCCTCACTCCCTCCGCTCCTCGTCCCTCACTCCCTCCCCTCCTCGTCCCTCACTCCCTCCCCTCCTCGTCCCTCACTCCCTCCCCTCCTCGCCCCTCACTCCCTCCCCTCCTCGCCCCGCACTCCCTCCCCTCCTCGCCCCTCACTCCCTCCAGTCCTCGCCCCTCACTCCCTCCCCTCCTCGCCCCTCACTCCCTCCCCTCCTCGCCCCTCACTCCCTCCCCTCCTCGCCCCTCACTCCCTCCTCTCCTCGCCCCTCACTCCCTCCTCTCCTCGCCCCTCACTCCCTCCCCTCCTCGCCCCTCACTCCCTCCCCTCCTCGCCCCTCACTCCCTCCCCTCCTCGCCCCTCACTCCCTCCCCTCCTCGCCCCTCACTCCCTCCCCTCCTCGCCCCTCACTCCCTCCCCTCCTCGCCCCTCACTCCCTCCCCTCCTCGCCCCTCACTCCCTCCCCTCCTCGCCCCTCACTCCCTCCCCTCCTCGCCCCTCACTCCCTCCCCTCCTCGCCCCTCACTCCCTCCCCTCCTCGCCCCTCACTCCCTCCCCTCCTCGCCCCTCACTCCCTCCCCTCCTCGCCCCTCACTCCCTCCCCTCCTCGCCCCTCACTCCCTCCCCTCCTCGCCCCTCCCCTCCTCGCCCCTCACTCCCTCCCCTCCTCGCCTCTCACTCGCTCCCCTCCTCGCCCCTCACTCCCTCCTCGCCCCTCACTCCCTCCCATCCCTGCCCCTCACTCCCTCCCCTTCCTGCCCCTCACTCCCTCCCCTCCTCGCCCTCCTCTAACACTCAATCCCTCCCTTCCTCACCCCCTCACTCCCCTCCTCGCCCCTCACTCCCTCCCCTCCTCGCCCCTCACTCCTCCCCTCCTCGCCCCTCACTCCTCCCCTCCTCGCCCCTCACTCCTCCCCTCCTCGCCCCTCACTCCTCCCCTCCTCGCCCCTCACTCCTCCCCTCCTCGCCCCTCACTCCTCCCCTCCTCGCCCCTCACTCCTCCCCTCCTCGCCCCTCACTCCCTCCCCTCCTCGCCCCTCCCTCCCTCCCCTCCTCGCCCCTCCCTCCCTCCCCTCCTCGCCCCTCCCTCCCTCCCCTCCTCGCCCCTCACTCCCTCCCCTCCTCGCCCCTCCCTCCCTCCCCTCCTCGCCCCTCACTCCCTCCCCTCCTCGCCCCTCACTCCCTCCCCTCCTCGCCCCTCACTCCCTCCCCTCCTCGCCCCTCACTCCCTCCCCTCCTCGCCCCTCACTCCCTCCCCTCCTCGCCCCTCACTCCCTCCCCTCCTCGCCCCCTCACTCCCTCCCCTCCTCGCCCCTCACTCCCTCCCCTCCTCGCCCCTCACTCCCTCCCCTTCTCGCCCCTCACCCATCACTCTCTCTGCTCCTGTCCCTCCTCACCCCTCACTCCCTCCTCACCCCTCACTCTGTCCCCTCCTCACCCCTCAATCTGTCCCCACCTCACCCCTCACTCTGTCCCCTCACTCCCTCAGCCCCTCCGCCCCTCACTCCTTCCGCTCCTCGCCCTCCGCTCCTCGCCCCTCACTCCCTCCGCTCCTCGCCCATCACTCCCGCCGCTCCTCGCCCCTCACTCCCTCCCCTCCTCTAACACTGGGTTTCTCCTCACCATTTGATTCTTAGTGTGGGCTCAGTCATACCCCTTCTCCTAACTCTTACTCTCGGTTCCTTCCTGGTGACGCAGGTGCAGCGAAACTGCTGCTTGACGCTTTGTAACTTCAGTATTCCAGAGGAGCTGGAGTTCCAGTACCGGCGAGTCAACGAGCTGCTCCTCAGTATCCTCAACCAGACCCGGCAGGACGAGTCCATCCAGCGCATCGCAGTGCACCTCTGCAACGCACTGGTCTGCCAAGTTGACAATGACCATAAGGAAGCCGTCGGGAAAATGGGATTTGTCACGGTAAGTACGGTAATGCTCAAGAATCTGGGCAGAACGGTATGCCATTGTATCATTGTCATTGTAATTGCAACACGCTCCAAACTGCTCTCGTGGAAAAATCGATCCAAGTGTTACATTCCAAAGTGGCCTCTGCATTTATTCACTCTACATAAACCCATCATACCACAAGAAGAGAGAAAGAACTTGCATTTCTATAGCGCCTTTCACGACCTCAGGACATCCCAAAGTGCTTTACAGCCAATGAAGTACTTTTGAAGTGTAGTCACTGTTGGAATGTAGGAAACGCAGCAGCCAATTTGCGCACAGCAAGCTCCCACAAACAGCTATGTGATAATGATCAGATAATTTGTTTTAGTGATTTTGGTTGATGGTTAAATATTGGCCAGGACACTGGGGAGAACTCCCCTGCTCTCCTAATACTGCCATGAGATCTTTTACATTCACCTGAGACAGGGCCTCGGTTTAAGACAGCACCTCCGACAATGCAGTGCTCCCTCAGTACTGTACTGGGAGGGTCGGCCTAGATTATGTGCGCAAGTCTCTGGAGTGAGATGAAGCTCACAGCCTTGACCCGGATGAAAGAAAGTTAATTTGGCCAATCCTAGTTCATCCATCCCGAAAGACTCTACACTCCTCTCATCACACCATCCAACTGTTTCTGAAATGATTTTTGCACCCACTCCCCTACCCAGAGTTCGTTCCACGTGTTGCTCGCTCGTGTCATGTGACAAACCTCCTGGCATCAGTCCTACATTTGCCTGTTACTACTTTGAACCTGTGACCTCTACCCAGAGTTCGTTCCACGTGTTGCTCGCTCGTGTCATGTGACAAACCTCCTGGCATCAGTCCTACATTTGCCTGTTACTACTTTGAACCTGTGACCTCTTGTTCCTTTGTCACAGTCTAGCTAAGTAGTGTGTTGGATGTACCTTCTCCACATGCTTTACTACCTTACATACCTCTACCAGGTTACCTCTCAGTTGCCTCTTTTCGATTGCTAACAGTTGGGGAGGCTGATGCTTGAGAATTCAGGACCTAATGGAGAGGGCGAGCGTGGATGGCCCTGCAGGTCTTTTGCCTTTTAGGAGCAGGAGTCGGCCATACGGCCCCTCGAGCCTGCTCCGCTATTCAATAAGATCATGGCTGATCTTCAACCTCAACTCCACCTTCCCGCCTGATCCCCATTGACGTAATAAAACTCACTACGCACTTGGTTCAAGTATAAAGCAAGGCTTTAATCAACGTGTTTCAAAACATGGAGGTCTAGTTGTACTTCACTAGTTCCTGTCTTACAAAATGTCCCTGGCAAGCTGGGCCCACGCCCGAGTATTTATACTCCTTGGACGGCGCCACCAGCTGGCCGTCCAGTGTTATTTTTTAGTCATTTCTTCATGATGATGCGATTTATAACACCCATATCACTTGATTCCCTTAGCGTCCAAAAATCTATCGCTCTCAGCATTGAATATACTCAACGACTGAGCATCCACAGCCCTCTGGGTTGTGCATTTTTGTGCATTTGTATGGCAGAATAGCCAAAAGTTTCTTGAGGCATAGAAACATAGAAGATAGGAGC
Organism: Somniosus microcephalus; assembly: GCF_052327205.1. Classification (NCBI taxonomy): domain Eukaryota; kingdom Metazoa; phylum Chordata; class Chondrichthyes; order Squaliformes; family Somniosidae; genus Somniosus; species Somniosus microcephalus. The sequence goes on from NC_141009.1 coordinate 6,158,363, forward strand.
AGGAGTAGGCCATTTGGCCCCTCGAGCCTGCTCCGCCATTCAATGCGATCATGGCTGATCATCCAAATTCAGTACCCTGTCCCTGCTTTCTCCCCATACCCCTTGATCCCTTTAGCCTTAAGAAATATATCCAACTCCTTCTTGAATATATTTAATGAATTGGCCTCTACTGCCTTCTGTGGTAGAGAATTCCACAGGCTCACCACTCTCTGGGTGAAGAAATTCCTCCTCATTTCAGTCCTAAATGGCTTACCCCTTATCCTTAGACTGTGACCCCTGGTTCTGGACTCCCCGACCATCGGGAACATCCTTCCTGCATCTAGTCTGTCCAGTCCTGTCAGAATTTTATAAGTTTCAATGAGATCCCTCTCATTTTTCTAAACTCCAGCGAGTATAAGCCCAATCGACCCAATCTCTCCTCATACGTCATTCCTGCCATCCCAGGTACCAGCCTGGTGAATCTTCGCTGAACTCCTTCCATGGCAAGAACATCCTTCCTCAGATAAGGCGACCAAAACTGCACACAATACTCAAGGTGTGGTCTCACCAAGGCCCTGTACAACTGCAGCAAGACATCCTTGTTCCTGTACTCAAACCCTCTCGCTACGAAGGCCAACATACCATTTGCCTTCTTAACCACCTGCTGCACCTGCATGCTTACCTTCAGCGACTGGTGCACAAGGACACCCAGGTCTCGTTGCACTTCCCCTTCTCCAATCTATTGCCATTCAGATAATAATCTGCCTTCTTGTTTTGGACACCAAAGTGGATAACCTCGCATTTATCCACGTTATACTGCATCTGCCATGCTTCTGCCCAGTCACCCAACCTGTCCAAATCATCCTGGAGTTTCTCGGCATCCTCCTCACAGCACACACGCCCACCCAGCTTTGTGTCATCTGCAAATTTGGAGATATTACATCTAGTTCCCTTGTCTAGATCATTAATATATATTGTGAATAGCTGGGGTCCAAGGACCGATCCCTGCGGTACCCCACTAGTCACTGCCTGCCACTCGGAAAAAGACCCGTTTATTCTTCATAACTCGCTCACTAGGGATCAGCCTCCGTTGAAGCAGCTTTTCGCCGCTTTCTGCAGGCTGTTTGTGCAGTAATTGTATTGGACGCTCCCAGTGGTCAGACCTGTTCAACAGTGGGCGGGCGGGGGGGGGGGGTTTGTTGTAGAACATCTGCAGTAATATCTGCTTCTCAGTAGAACGTAGAATGAGATGCATGTGTGCAGATCTGTTTTACATCAGACCTCCTAGACTGTATCGCTGACCTTTTTTAATCTGTGTCTTGTTCCAGACAATGTTGAAGTTGATTCAGAAGAAACTGGCGGACAAAGTGGTAAGTTAAAGAACAGTTAAAGACGCATTTCTATAGCGGCTCAGGACATCCCAAAGCGCTTTACAGCCAATGAAGTACTTACGAAGCATAGTCACTGTTGTAGTGTAGGAAACGCAGCAGATAATGTGCGCACAGCAAGATCCCACATGCTATGGTCAGATAATCTGTTTTAATGATGTTTGTTGAGGGATCAATATTGTCCGGGACACAGAGGAGAATGCCCCTGCTCTTCTTCGAAATAGTGGCCATGGGATTCTTTCACCTGAGAGGGCAGACGGGGTTTCATCCAAAAGACGGCACCTCCAACAGTGCTGCACTCCCCCAGTACCACACTGGAGAGTCAGCCTAGATTTTGTGCTCAAGTCTCTGGAGTTGGGCCTGAACCCATGACCTTCTGGCTCACAGCCGAGAGAGAGAGCCACGGCTGAAAGTTGTGTTCTTTCTCTCTCTTCCACCCCCCCTTGTTCTCCCCTCCTCTCCGGAAGGTGCTGGCAGTTAACCCAGGGTTCCATGGGCACTGCCAGTCCTTCAGTATCTGGGCCCCATGTGGCCGATCTTCACCTGTGAGCCTGGAACATGAGCATGGGCGGGCTATCCAGCGCTGGCCTCGCGGGTAAAGGCACCATCGAGCTCACCTGTAAGCCAGGCAGACCAGAAGGTCGCAAGTTCATTTCCCAGATTGCATGGTGGTAGCTGACCTGAGCTGTGGCCAGTAGTTCAGATGATACAATTGACCTCGGCATCCCAGAGCTAGTGAGGGGGGTGGGGGAATTGCCCAGTGTCCCTGCTCCTGATTCCCACTGGAAAATGGACACTTGTGGGCAAAAATTGGATGAAGGCAGGACGGGCCTCAGCTGCTATCCCCCTCCCCGCAGTTGACACTTAGGCCTAGAAATTGGGTTGGGGCGCCAAAGTGGCGCAAAAGTCGCCTGAGCGCAGGATTTAGCGCAGCGATTGGAGTGATACCGATCGCCAGAAATTCAGTTTCATTGCCCCTCGAGGGAGACGGGGCGAGGCTTGAGGCGCTCCACGTCCCTCTTAGGGCGCTGAAACTGATTATCGCAGCGCAACGTGCCGCAGCGCCACATGCTGCGGCACGGCACGCTGCGGTACTGCAGGCCTTCCTCCCACTGTTAAGGGGGAGGTGCCTGCAACAGCGCGATCCCCGATCGCGAGTGCCGGCAAATGAGCCCGGCACCAAGGAGAAGTGCCGGGCTCTCGGGAAACAGCCGGCAATGCCGCGGGGGGGGTGGTTAGGAGGCCGGGGACGGAGGTGCTGGCAGGCGGCCGCCGAAAAAGCGGCCGCCCCGCACCTCCACCTTAACTTGCGCCGCTGCCGGCACAGTAAGGCCCTGTGAACCGGGCGCGGGTAGCAAGTGGCGCAACTGCGGCGTTCGCTACCAAATATCGCGAATGGGGCGCTGCGCACACCGATGACGTCATCGGTGGCGGCGCAGCGCAAATGCCTAACGCCACCATTAGCGCCCCTACTGAATATCGCCGGAGACGCAGCCAGTGGCGCTACAGCCACTGACTGCCTCTTTAGGCGCTAACAGGTGGCGCTACTCACCCAATTTCTCCCCCCTACTGTCCAGGGTCACATGCCACTTTGGCATGGAACTCGATCACAAATTCGGGAGAAATTTGGGGGCAGAAGAATTGTTTCCAGTATGTTTTATCGATGATTTTATTTCGCTTTCACTTCCCGAGTCCAGTACTCAAATCATAAGTAACCTGTTCGTTCCTGTCCTAAAAGCAGAAACTGCTGGAAACACTCAGCAGGTCAGGCAGCATCTGTGGAGAGAGAAACCGAGTTAACGTTTCGCATGGGATTCTGACGAAAGGTCATCGAGCTGAAACGTTAACTCTGTTTCTCTCTCCACAGGTGCTGCCTGACCTGCTGAGTGTTTCCAGCATTTTCTGTTTTTATCGAAGATTTCCAGCATCCGCAGTGTTTTGCTTTTATTTCTGTCCTATACTGGTCCATCTAACGCATTGTTCAGTGCGGCTGTATGCTAGATGTTGAGTGAAAAGCACTAACATATCCCCCTGTCCCCCCTCTTTCTTTTGCTGGGCAGTGCGATCAGGTTATGGAGTTTTCATGGAGTGCGTTGTGGAACATCACAGATGAGACTCCCGATAACTGCGAGATGTTCCTAAACTGCAATGGAATGAAGCTGTTCCTCGAGTGTTTGAACGTAAGTTTCTCCTTGGAGCATGTGTCCCTGCTCTTACAGGTACAGTATACATTTAGGAAAAAAATAATCATTTAATTGTCATGTCTCTCTCTAGTCATGGCTGCTACCGCGGTGAGTTGGATAGTAAGACATGGCTGGTGGTGTCCTCTACGGTTTTCACTATCTGTAAGATGTGGTAGCCCGGCTGTGATTGGCTGCAGGCTGTGGGAGCCCAGCTGTGATTGGCTGCAGGCTGTGGGAGCCCAGCTGTGATTGGCTGCAGGCTGTGGGAGCCCAGCTGTGATTGGCTGTGGGAGCCCAGCTGCTTTTGATGCAGGATGTGGCAGCCCAGTTTTTTTTCATTCGTTCCTGGGATGTGGGCGTCGCGGGCAAGGCTGGCATTTATTGCCCATCCCTAATTGCCCTTGAGAAGTTGGTGGTGAGCCGCCTTCTTGAACCGCTGCAGTCCCGGTGGTGTAGGTGCTCCCACATTGCTGTTAGGGAGCGAGTTCCAGGATTTTGACCCAGCGACGATGAAGGAACGGCCGATATATTTCCAAGTCAGGATGGTGTGTGACTTGGAGGTGGTGGTGTTCCCAGGCGCCTGCTGCCCTTGTCCTTCTAGGTGGTAGAGGTTGCGGGTTTGGGAGGTGCTGCCAAAGAAGCCTTGGTGAGTTGCTGCAGTGCATCTTGTAGATGGTACAGGATGTGGCAGTCCAGATGTTGTTGGTTCAGGCTGCGGGAACAGGTTAGAGCTCCCCTGAACACTCTGATTATCCGTACACTGCATCCTGTTTTTCTTTTCTCTCCTGTTCATTCCTTTATCCTCCCTTAATCCTAGGAATTCCAAGGAAAGCAAGAATTACACCGGAACATGCTGGGACTGCTGGGAAACGTCGCTGAAGTCAAACAGCTACGGCCACACCTGATGACCACACAGTTTATCAGTGTCTTCAGGTCGGTGTCTGCAGAAATCTCTTTGGAATAGTTGGAACAAATGACCTGTACATGAAGAAATCAGCCGCCTGTTTTACACCTGCGCCCCATTTGAATTTCCATTCCCGATCCAATCCCGTCAGCTACCTGCCAGGCGGTTTAGGTTAAATTGACCCAAGGATCTATTGGCCTTGGAGGGGGAGCAGCGCAGATTCACCAGAATGATACCAGGGCTAAAAGGGTTAAATTACGAGGCCAGGTTGCACAGACTAGGCTTGTATTCCCTTGACTATCGAAGATTAAGGGGTGAGGTGTTTTAAGATGATTAAAGGAGTTGATAGGGAGCGAAACTACTTCCTCTGGTGGGGGAGTCCAGAACAAGGGGGCACATTCTTAAAATTGGAGCTGGAGCATTCAGGGATGATGTCAGGAAGCACTTCTTCACACAAAGGGTAGTGGAAATCTGGAACCCCCCGCACCCCAACCACCTGTTCAGGCTGGGGGGGTCAATTGAAAATTTCAAAACTGAGATTGATAGATTTTTGTTGAGTAAGGGTATTAAGAGTTACGGAACCAAGGCGGGTGACGTAAGAAAACTACTAGGCACTTGGTCTAAGCGTTAAACAAAGCTTTAATCAACTGTTTTACAACATGGAGGTCTAGTTGTGTCCTTCACTAGTTTCTGTTAAGAATGTCCTGCGCAAGCTGGGCCCGTGCCCGAGTATTTATATTCTCCCTGGACACTGCCACCCGTAGGCTGCTCAGTATTATTTCATAAGTCTTTCTTTCATGAATGACTGATTCATGTCAGTGGGTAGACGGAGTTAAGATACAGATCAGCCATGCTCTAATTGAATGGCGGAACAGGCTCGAGGGGCTGAATGGCCTCCTCCTGTTCCTATGTTAACCAAGTGCGGTTTTGTTGGCTCGGTATCACAATCATGTGTAAACCGTCTCGGAGGCAGTGAAAATACCCGGTTGTGAGTGATAACAAATCACTTGTCCTCGGTGTAAGTGTCGTTTAATGTTGCGACTACCTCAACAAAAACACCTCCCAGTGAAGGTCAACCACAAACCTCGGTACCACTAAACATGGGAAATACCGCACAGATTGTGCTAGGCACATGGTGAACCACAAGCTCTGGCTGAATCCTATAATTACTTCAAACCTGTTTCACAGCAATTCTACACCCCTCTCTTGATGGGAATAAAAACGGGGAAAGATGTAAAACGGGCTGCTGATTCACAATCAGCCGTATCACACTATCGCACAAAGTCAAAATCACCCCCAACAGAAACGTCAAAGAAATTCTGGGCCCCACACTTTAGGAAGGATGTCAAGACCTTGGAGAGGAGATTTACCAGAATGGTACCAGGGATGAGGGACTTCAGTTATGTGGAGAAACTGGGATCGTTCTCCTTAGAGAAGAGAAGGTTAAGAGGAGATTTGTTAGAAGCGTTAAAAATCATGAGGGGTTTTGATAAGAGTAAATAAGGAGAAACTGTTTCCACTGGTGGGTGGGTCAGTAACCAGAGGACACAGATTTAAGGTGATTGGCAAAAAATCCAGGAGGGAGATGAGGAGAACTTTCTTTACGCGGCGAGTTGTGATCTGGAACGCGCTGCCTGAAAGGACAGTGGAAGCAGATTCAATAGTGACTTTCAAAAGGGAATTGGATATATAGTTGAAAAGAAGAAATTTGCAGGGCTGTGGGGAAAGAGCAGGGGAGTGGGACTAATTGGAGAGCTCTTTCAAAGAGCCGGCACAGGCACGATGGGCCGAATGGCCTCCTTCTGTGCTGTATCATTCTATGAAATTTGAATAAGGGGATTATTTTCTTCTATAGAAGCGGGGAAAACATAGAACAAAAAGCATCCCCTCAATTTTCCTTTCCCTTTAACTAGTCTCATGTTCCAGGCGCTGCTAACAGTGACTTTCAGTGAACTGTGTCTGACGGTGGCTCGTTCTGCGTCATTTTACTCCATTATAAATTGCACTGAAAATGCTCTGTTACATTTGTCCGTGGATCTATCTACAAAGTGTATCTCGTGACCACATTTTGCAGTAAGAAATGTCCACATTTATAACGGAAAGTCCAGTATTACCCCCCCTCCCCACTAGCATTTTATCCCATGTTTCTCTTACAGTCGTCTCTTAGAAAGCAACGCGGATGGGATCGAGGTGTCCTACAATGCCTGCGGCGTTCTGTCTCACATCATATTCGATGGGGACGAGGCCTGGGCTATCGCAGAGCCTCGGCGTGTGGAAGTGATGGATCGAATGTGGCGAGCCATCTCCAGCTGGGATGAAAATTCAAGAAGAAACATTAATTACAGGTGAGAAGGGGAATCATTCACTGTGGCAGGGTGTCCTGGGCTATGGCGGGTGTGATTTGGGCTTTGAGTTGTTTTGTCCAATGGCGGGGTGATTTGTCCAGTGGCGGAGTGTTTTGACCAGTGGAGGGGAGATTTGACCAGTGGAGGGGAGATTTGACCAGTGGAGGGGAGATTTGACCAGTGGCGGGGAGATTTGACTAGTGGCGGGGAGATTTGACCAGTGGCGGGGAGATTTGACCAGTGGAGGGGAGATTTGACCAGTGGAGGGGAGATTTGACCAGTGGAGGGGAGATTTGACCAGTGGAGGGGAGATTTGACCAGTGGAGGGGAGATTTGACCAGTGGAGGGGAGATTTGACCAGTGGCGGGGAGATTTGACCAGTGGCGGGGAGATTTGACCAGTGGCGGGGAGATTTGACCAGTGGAGGGGAGATTTGACCAGTGGAGGGGAGATTTGACCAGTGGAGGGGAGATTTGACCAGTGGAGGGGAGATTTGACCAGTGGAGGGGAGATTTGGCCAGTGGCGGGGAGATTTGACCAGTGGCGGGGAGATTTGACCAGTGGCGGGGAGATTTGACCAGTGGCGGGGAGATTTGACCAGTGGCGGGGAGATTTGACCAGTGGCGGGGAGATTTGACCAGTGGCGGGGAGACTTGACCAGTGGCGGGGAGACTTGACCAGTGGCGGGGAGACTTGACCAGTGGAGAGGAGACTTGACCAGTGGAGGGGAGATTTGGCCAGTGGAGGGGAGATTTGGCCAGTGGCGGGGAGATTTGGCCAGTGGCGGGGAGATTTGGCCAGGGGAGGGGAGATTTGACCAGGGGCGGGGAGATTTGACCAGTGACGGGGAGATTTGACCAGTGGCGGGGAGATTTGACCAGTGGCGGGGAGATTTGGCCAGTGGAGGGGAGGTTTGGCCAATGGCGGGGAGGTTTGGCCAGTGGCGGGGAGGTTTGGCCAGTGGCGGGGAGATTTGGCCAGGGGAGGGGCGATTTGGCCAGCGGCGGGGCGATTTGGCCAGCGGCGGGACGATTTGGCCAGTGACAGAGTACTCTGAGCACAGTGGACAGTTTGAGCTGTGGATTCCTTCCTCTCTGCAGGTCATTTGAGCCAATCCTGCGCCTTCTCCCTCAGCGAGTGGCTCCCGTTAGCCAGCACTGGGCAACATGGGCACTGTTTAACCTCACGTCTGTCTATCGTAAGTACCGGAGAGTAATGACCCTCTTAATCTGTAACATTCAGCACATGGTCCTGGCAGAGGACAGGCTGAGCAACAACATACAGGCCAAGCCTGTCGCTGCTTCAGTGAGCCTGTGATTGACAGGACAATGCATCAATCTGTTAACCCTGTTCAGTAATACTGCCCTTCAGACCAGATCATGCCTCCAATATTTTGTCATTTCAATTTCTCTTATCCCTCCCTTATGCAGACTCCTGCTCATTCACCCTCTGTGTCGCTTCATGAATATCTGACTGGAGACTAACTCTTTCCCTGGGGCTCACTGTGTGGTACTGAGTCCAAATGACCAGGAGGATCCAAGATTCAATGCCCCGATCCATGCTGAGTTAAAGAAAGACTTACATTTTTCCAGCGCCTTTCATGACCACCGGACGTCCCAAAGTGCTTTACAGCCAATAAGTACTTCTTGAAGTGTAGTCACTGTTGTAATGTAGGAAACGCAGCAGCCAATTTGTGCACAGCAAGCTCTCACAAACAGCAATGAGATAAATGACCAGATAATCTGCTTTTGTGATGTTGATTGAGGGATAAATATTCAGTTGTTTGCACTCTCGTCTCTGAGTGAGAAGGTTGTGGGTTCAAGTACTACTGCAGAGACTTGAGCACAAAAATCCAAGCTGACACTCCCAGTGCAAAACTGAGGGAGTGCTGCACTGTCGGAGGGGCCATCTTTCAGATGCGACGTTAATCCGAGGCCCCGTCTGCTCTCTCAGGTGGACTTAAATGATCCTGCGGCCACTATTTCGAAGAAGAGCAGGGGAGTTCTCCCCAGTGTCCTGGACCAATATTTATCCCTCAATCAACATCACTAAAACAGATTATCTGCTCATTATCACCTTGCTGTTTGTGGGAGCTTGCTGTGTGCAATTGGCTGCCGCGTTTCCTACATTACAACAGTGACTACACTTCAAAAGTACTTCATTGGCTGTAAAATGCTTCGGGACGTCCTGAGGTTGTGAAAGGCGCTGGAGAAATGCAAGTGTTTCTTTTTACTCATGTTTTCTGGATTGTTATTCCAAGCCTCTGGATTACTAGTCCAGTAACATAACCCCATACTTCAGAGAGCACTAATTCTCATCCTTGTTTTCAAATCCCTCCATGGCCTCGCCCCTCCCTATCTATGTCACCTCCTCCAGCCCCACACCCCTCCGAGATCTCTGCGCTCCTCCAACTCTGGCCTCTTGAGCATCCCCGATTTTCATCGCTCCACCATTGTCAGCCGTGCCTTCAGCTGCCGGGGCCCTAAGCTCTGGAATTCCCTCCCTAAACCACTCCGCCTCTCTCTCCTCCTTTAAGAAGTTCCTTAAAACCGACCTCTTTGACCCAGCTTTTGGTCACCTGTCCTAATATCTCCTTATGTGGCTCGGTGTCAAATGTTGTCTGATAACGGTTCTGTGAAGCACCTTGGGACGTTTTACTACGTTAAAGGCGCTATATAAATGCAAGTTGTTGCTGTTGAAGAGCTAACCACATAGTGTGGACTGGAGTCACATAAGCCAGACCAGGTTGGGTGTCAGAGTCCCTACCCTGAAATGCATTCATAGAATGATTCAGCACCGAAGGAGGCCATTTGGCCCATCGTGTCTGTGCCGGCACGAGTGGAGTTTTCCTGGCAATTTCACAACTTGCTGTGGTGAGATTTGAACTGGCAGCCTCTGGGTCACCAGCTCAGTACCACAAGCACCAACGCTAGAGTACCCTGTGCTGGGGAAATTTGGTCTGCACTATTACCGACCCTGATAGGCCCCTGTGAGGAAGAGGGGAAAAGATTCCACTGCGCAGCACTCTCACCCCCTGGATGTTGAATTTCAAGCACCAGGTTTGCAGGAACTATAGAAATTATTTTTTTTTAAATTATGGCTGGAAGTAAAATATCGTGTTTAAAGTTTAAGTGCTGTTTCGAGCTTTGCAGCTGAGCTGACGCCGTTTGTGAACCTGCCGTTTCATGGTTTAAATCCTTAGCTGAGAAATACTGCCCGTTGCTGATAAAAGAGAACGGAATCGCACTGCTGAAGGGAGTGATCAAGAGCGACGCAGCTAGACCGGAGACCAAAGCGATGGCAAGGTGCGTGAAACACTCGAACTCACGACTGTATGTACATGTCCCATTCAGAGAGCGTTAAGCCGGTGGTCATGTAGGGAGGCTAGGGGGGCCAGACAGGCTTTCAGTCCAATCCTTTCACCTCTGGCGCCTGGGTTTGAATCCGGCCCAGATTCACGGGTCAAATCTCTCCCTAGGATCCGAACTCAAATCAGTTTTGAGTCGCAACGAATGTTCCGTTTAAGCTGCGCGGCTGCGCAACACCCTGCAGCTCCCGTGCAGCCGGCACACCAGCTTTTAAATGGGAAAACCCTCGCATGCGCGGTATTTTGAATGCACCAAGCAGCCCCTTTAAAGGGGCCACGCAGCCAAATAAAAATTAAAGGGAACATTGGTCACAACCAAACTCCTAGTGAGGGCAAGCTCATAAAACTGCTCATAAAACCACCCACAAATTGGCAGTCACATTCCGACTAGATTCTAGTTGAAGCTGCAGCCCTAGGGCTACAGGCAGCCTCCCAGTACCTGGCAATCCAGCCCTCGAAGCCCAGGCACCTCAGTCCTGTTTGTGTTGAATATTTCTTACTCACCTCACTGGCTTGTTCCATTTGAATTTCCCGGGCCTGCAGGTTTGGAAAGGGCTGTTCCTATTGCTGTTGTCCCATTAAGAACATAAGAAATAGGAGCAGGGGTTGGCCATTCAATAAGATCATGGCTGATCTTCGACCTCAACTCCACTTCCCCGCCTGATCCCCATATCCCTCGATTTCCTTAATATCCAAAAATCTGTCGATCTATGCCTTTAATATACTCAACGACTAAGCGTTGGCAGCTCTCTGAGGTAGAGAATTCCAAAGATTCAAAACCCTGTGAGTGAAGAAATTTCTCCTCATCTCAGTCCTAAATGGCCAACCCCATATCCTAACATAAGAACATAAAAAATAGGAGCAGGAGTAGGCCATACGGTCCCTCAAGCCTGCTCCACCATTCAGTAAGATCATGGCTGATCATCGACCTCAACTCCACTTTCTTGCCCGATCTCCATATCCCTCGATTCCCCATGAGTCCAAAAATCTATCGATCTCAGCCTTGCATATACTCAAAGACTCAGCATTCACAGCCCTCTGGGGCAGAGAATTCCAAAGATTCACAACCCTCTGAGTGAAGAAATTCCTTCTCATCTCAGTCTTAAATGGCCTACTCCTTATCCTGAGACTATGCCCCCTAATTCTAGACTCTCCAGCCAGGGGAAACAACCTCTCAGCATCTACCCTGTCAATCCCCTTCAGAATCTTGTATGTTTCAATGAGATCGCCTCTCATTCTTCTAAACTCCAGAGAGTATTGGCCCATTCTACACAATCTCTCATCATAGGACAACCCTCTCATCCCAGGAATCAATCTAGTGAACCTTCGTTGCACCGCCTCCAAGGCAAGTATATCCTTCCTTAGATAAGGAGACCAAAACTGTGCACAATACCCCAGGTGTGGTCTCACCAAGGCCCTGTACAATTGTAGTAAGACTTCCTTACTGTTATACTCCAACCCCCTTACAATAAAGGCCAACATGCCATTTGCCTTCCTTATTGCTTGCTGTACCTGCATGTTAGCTTTCTGTGTTTCTTGCACGAGGACACCCAAATCTCTCTCAACACCAACATTTGAAAGTTTCTCACCATTTAAAAAATATTCTGTTTTTCTATTCTTCCTGCCAAAGTGAATAACCTCACATTTCCCTACATTATACTCTGTCTGCCACCTTACTGCCCACTCACTTAGACTATCTATATCCCTTTGCAGAATCTTTGTGTTCTCCTCACAGCTTACTGTCCCACCTAGCTTTGTATCGTCAGCAAACTTGGATACATTACACTCGGTCCCTTCATCTAGGTCATTAATATAGATTGTAAATAGCTGAGGCCCCAATACTGATCCTTGCGGCACCCCACTAGTTACAGCCTGCCAACCTGAAAAAGACCCGATTATCCCTACTCTCTGTTTTCTGTCCGTTAACCAATCCTCTATCCATGTGTGGTAAACCACTGTTTGTATTCCACTGTGTACATGCCTGGACATGCCTCGGCTGACTCCTCCCACAAGTCCTAGTATAAAGGTGACTGCTCCCCAGCCCTTTGTATTTCTGGGCCGGTCGACCACTCGAGGCAGACCTTCATTCTTTTGTTAATAAAAGCCTTTAGTTACTCTCTTAACTCTCAGTCTTTTATGAGTAATTGATAGCGCATCACCATGCTACTATATTACCCCCAACCCCACAAGCCCTTATTTGTGTAATAACCTTTTATGTGACACCTTATCGAATGCCATGGAATAAAAAGGACAGTGGCAGCATGAATACAGAATTGGTTAAGTGATGGGAAACGGAGAGTAGTGGTGAACGGTTGTTTTTCGGACTGGAGGAAGGTATACAGTGGTGTTCCCCAGGGTCGGTTCTAGGACCACTGCTTTTCTTGATATATATTAATGACTTGGACGTGGGTGTACAGGGCACAATTTCAAAATTTGCAGATGACACAAAACTTGGAAGTATAGTGAACAGTGAGGAGGAGACTTCAGGAAGACATAGACATGCTGGTGAAATGGGCGGACATGTGGCAGATGAAATTTAACGCAGAAAAGTGTGAAGTAATACATTTTGGTAGAAAGAATAAGGAGAGGACATATAATCTAAATGGTCCAATCCTGAGGGTATGTGTGCACAAATCGTTGAAGGTGGCAGGGCAGGTTGAGAAAGCAGTTAAAAAGGCTTATGGGATCCTGGGCTTCATAAATAGATGTAAGAAATCACACAACACCAGGTTATAGTCCAACAGCTTTATTTGAAATCACAAGCTTTCGGAGCGCTGCTCCTTCTTCAGGTGAAGTGGAGAAATGCATAAAGACACAGCTTATCCAGTCAGAGAATCATGTCAGATGTTTACAGGTAACCTTTCCAACTGCCATTTATCACACCTCGGCAGAGAGATAATCACAGCAGTCAAAGGTGTGAATGGTGTCCAAACAGGTCAGTCAGGGAAACATTACATCAAAGAACAATGAGGTGGGGTCACAAGGGGTCAAATATTGCAGATGCTGGGGTCTGTATGAAAAACAAAAAAACAGACAAAAAACATTTTTTTTGGCTGGAAATCACAGCAGGTCCAGCCGCATCTGTGTAGAGAGAACAAGCCAATGTCGACTCGAGTCTGGATGACCCTGCATCAGGTGGGGTTACATGTAGCGTGACATGAACCCAAGATCTTGGTTAAGGCCGTCCTCATGGGTGCGGAACTTGGCTATCAGTTTCTGCTCGACGATTTTGCGTTGTCGTGTGTCTCGAAGGCCACCTTGGAGAATGCTTACCCGAAGATCGGAGGCTGAATGTCCTTGACTGCTGAAGTGTTCCCCGACTGGGAGGGAACACTCCTGCCTGGTGATTGTTGCGCGGTGTCCGTTCATCCGTTGTCGCAGTGTCTGCATGGTCTCGCCGATGTACCATGCTCCGGGGCATCCTTTCCTGCAACGTATGAGGTAGACAACGTTGGCCGAGTCACATGAGTATGTACCATGTACCTGGTGGGTGGTGTCCTCACGTGTGATGATGGTATCTGTGTTGATGATCTGGCATGTCTTGCAGAGGTTGCTGTGGCAGGGTTGTGTGGTGTCGTGGTCGCTGTTCTCCTGGAAGCTGGGTAATTTGCTGCGAACGATGGTCTGTTTGAGGTTAGGCGGCTGTTTGAAAGCGAGTAGTGGAGGCGTGGGGATGGCCTTAGCGAGGTGTTCGTCGTCATCGATGACATGTTGAAGGCTGCGAAGAACATGGCGTAGTTTCTCCGCTCCGGGGAAGTACTGGACGACGAAGGGTACTCTGTTGGTTGTGTCCCGTGTTTGTCTTCTGAGGAGGTCTATGCGATTTTTCGCTGTGGCCCGTCGGAACTGTTGATCGACGAGTCGAGCGTCATATCCCGTTCTTACAAGGGCGTCTTTCAGTGTCTGTAGGTGTCCATCGCGTTCCTCCTCGTCTGAGCAGATCCTGTGTATTCGCAGGGCTTGTCCATAGGGGATGGCTTCTTTAACATGGTTAGGGTGGAAGCTGGAGAAGTGAAGCATCGTGAGGTTGTCCGTGGGCTTGCGGTAGAGTGAAGTGCTGAGGTGTCCGTCTTTGATGGAGATTCGTGTGTCCAGGAATGAGACTGATTCTGAGGAGTAGTCCATGGTGAGTTTGATGGTGGGATGGAACTTGTTGATGTTATCGTGTAGTCTTTTCAGTGATTCTTCGCCGTGGGTCCATAGGAAGAAAATGTCGTCGATGTATCTGGTGTATAGCGTTGGTTGGAGATCCTGTGCAGCGAAGAAGTCTTGCTCGAACTTGTGCATGAAGATGTTTGCGTATTGGGGTGCGAATTTGGTCCCCATGGCTGTTCCGTGTGTTTGGGTAAAGAACTGGTTGTCGAAGGTGAAGACATTGTGGTCAAGGATGAAGCGGATGAGTTGTAGGATGGCGTCTGGAGATTGGCTGTTGTTGGTGTTGAGTACTGAGGCTGTCGCAGCGATGCCGTCATCGTGGGGGATACTGGTGTAGAGTGCCGAGACGTCCATCGTGGCGAGGAGTGTTCCTGGTTCAACTGGTCCGTGGGTGCTGAGCTTCTGTAAGAAGTCTGTAGTGTCGCGACAGAAGCTGGGGGTTCCCTGTACGATGGGTTTCAGGATGCCCTCGACATATCCAGAGAGGTTCTCACACAGGGTTCCGTTGCCTGATGCGATAGGACTGCCTGAAGCTGTTGGACTATAACCTGGTGTTGTGTGATTTCTTACATTTGTCCACCCCAGTCCAACTCCGGCATCTCCACACCATGGTTCATAAATAGAGGATGTAAGATTAGGATCACAGGCTCACACAGATTACCCAATGGGGCTTTAGAAGTTGTAAGGCTTTTATTAAAGAGCTACAGTTTTAAAGCATAATCAGGTATTACATATGGTTTAAGCTGAGTATAATAGACATACAACCCGTGACGGTCGGAGTGATCTACAACTCCCGAATCGGAATGCCATGACCGGACAGATGAGGAGGCAGTACGGTGGTCTCGGATTCGGTGGATTCCTGCAGTCTGCTGCAGCGGTCACTTCTGTTGGGTTATTTCTCAAGCTGCTGGAGGTGTTAGGCCATCAGCCACCTCAGAGGCTAAACTTGACCAAGGTGTTAGGCCGTAGCTACCTCGGAGAAGCCTTCGCCCCTGACTGCCTGATTTCCTCTCTCGGTTGTCTATATTTATAGTTATTTTGGTGGGCTGGTAATCACCTGGTGTCACTCATTTGATCCTCCATCCTATTGTCCAATTGTGAAGCGGGAAGGCATCCCTCACCGTCCCTTTCTGCATGACTGACAAGGCCTCCCTCTTATCTTTCTGAGGAATGTTTTGTCAAGTTTCTTCAAGGGCATTTTATGGCTTCGTGGCTCCTTGTTATCTAGCAGGTGCTATCCTCCCTGTTTCCTTTCATTTTACAATTCCCTTATCACTTCTATTTGTCTTTTGATGCTTGACATTCGACCTTGCTGGCATTTATGCTCTCTTTTTCCACTTGCCTGTTGTCAGTCTCTGTTCTAAGAATTAAAACCCATCTTTGAATCTAACAGCTATTTCTTACAAGGT
Organism: Somniosus microcephalus; assembly: GCF_052327205.1. NCBI lineage: Eukaryota > Metazoa > Chordata > Chondrichthyes > Squaliformes > Somniosidae > Somniosus > Somniosus microcephalus. The sequence goes on from NC_141009.1 coordinate 6,174,093, forward strand.
ATAGAGTACAAAAGTGTGGAAATTATGATGAACCTGTATAAAACACTGGTTCGGTCCCAACTGGAGTACTGTGTCCAATTCTGGGCACCACACTTTAGGAAGGATGTGAAGGCCTTCGAGAGGGTGCAGAAAAGATTTACGAGAATGATTCCAGGAATGAGGGACTTCAGTTGCGTTGATAGTCTGGAGAAGCTGAGGGTGTTCTCCTTGGAGCAGAGAAGATTGAGAGGAGATTTGATAGAGGTGTTCAAAATCATGAGGGGTCTGGACAGAGTAGATAGAGAGAAACTGTTCCCATTGGCAGAATGGTCAAGAACCAGAGGATACAGATTTAAGGGGATTGGCATAAGAACCAAAGGTGACGTAAGAAAAAACTTCTTTACACAGTGATGCGCCATCAATTACTCAAAAGACTGAGGTTAAGCGAGTAACAACCAGGCTTTTATTAACTAAAGAATGAAGGTCTAGTCTCGAGTGGTCGACCCGTCCAGAATACTAAGGGACTGGGAGGTAGTCACTTATATACCTGGAATAGTGGGAGGAGTCAGCCGAGGCATGTCCAGACCTGTACCTAGTGGAATACACATACACATACAGACAGGTATAACAGTGGTTTACCACACACAGCAAGTGGTTAGGATCTGGAATGCACTGCCTGAAAGGGTGGTGGAGGCAGATTCAATCACGGCTTTCAAAAGGGAGTTGGATAAGTATCTTAAGGAAAGAAATTTGCAGGACTACTGGAAAGGGCGGGGAGTGGGACTAGCTGAAGTGCTCTTGCAGAGAGCCGGCACAGGCTCGGCGGGCCAAATGGCGGCCTCCTGTGCTGTAACCATTCTATGATTCTGTGAAAAGAAACTGTTAAATGTACAAGTGAGACTGTTTACTAATCTGTTTTAAGCCCGCCGCCGTTACTCTATTTCTTCATCCAACAGTCAGGTCATCAGTTTCTGCGAGAACTTTAAAGAGGAGCGAATGGATACATCCAGATAAAGGCTGTGAACGAGCCGTCACCAACCCTCACTACTTGCTGTCAAGCGTGGCATCTGCGTAAATGCTGAGGAACCTTCTGTCCCGCTACACGACAATGCATCAGATGCATCGTAGGGAGGAACCTCTGTGCGTGACACACTGTGTTAGATGACACGCAGGCGAAACATTTGGTGTTGCACAAGGAAATGTTAATTCACGTCATTTTAATTGAATGAGGATTTAGCGTTTTCTCTCTCTCCCTCTCTCGCTTTTTTTCTTTCTATCCCTCCCCTTTCACTTTCTTTATTCTCTGTCTTACTTTCACTCTATTCTTGTTTTCTCAATCTCATTTTCTTTTTCTCTCACTTTCCCTCCCTTGCTTTCCATCTCTATCCGTGGCATTCTCACCGTCTCTTGTCTCTCTCCTATTATTCCGTCTCTCTCGCTCTCTTATCTGTCTGTGTCCTTCCTTCCTTCCTCTCTGTCTCTGCAAATTGTGCTTCCATGGTCTGTCTTGAAACATTTTGATTGTGAAATCTCTCGGGCTGTGCCAGTTAATCAAATGTCAACGGTTATAAACTTTTAAGGAAAAGACAAACGGAATAATTAATAAATGATTTGTTGTTGAGGCACCTGTTACTGTACACGCGCTGGGGCCGTTGGCTGTTCAGTTGTTAATCTGCGGCTAGTGATGCGGTAACAAGCCCAGCAGGCGGGCTAGATCAGCAGGACGTGCAGTATGTGTCCGATTCCTTGAATGGGATTTGTTAACGTTCAACCTTAATGACAGAGCGACCTTGCGCTGCAAGCACTCCAGCTCTATAGCGATCTGCGATATGAATTCGATATATTTGATTGCAGAAATAATACATTGGCACGGCCCCAAAAGAGCTGAAATAACAGCAGAAAATGCTGGAAAAACTCAGCAGGCCAGGCAACATCCGTGGAGAGAGAAATCGAGTCAACGTTTCAGGTCAAAACCCTTAGTCTTGACAAAGGGTTTCGACCTGAAACGTTGACTCTATTTCTCTCTCCACGGATGTTGCCTGGCCTGCTGAGTTTTTCCAGCATTTTCTGTTGTTATTTCAGATTTCCAGCAACTGCAGTATTTTGCTATCGTCCAAAAGAGCTGAGTTTATTCCCGTTGAGAGACTGATGTGCCGCCCAGGCAGAGAGTTAAACTGACTGCGATGTGCGCGCTGACTGTTGCTGTAGTGTGTAAGTAATTGGTTTAGACCTGTGTGTTACTGAAGACTGCTGGTGATACTTAGCTGATTGATCTATTGTCAGGCGATGTTTGTTTTTACCTCTGTGCTTTTTGTTTGGTCCCCAGTCACCTGCCCTCCCTTTCACCCCCCCCCCCCCAGTTTCCCCTAACCACCCCTGCCCACAAAGTCATTTCACAATCTTCTTGATCCAATTTGATCAGTCAATTTGATACATTGAAAGCCTGTTGTCAAATTCTACAACAGGCTGGTAGCTCCAGCCTCAGTACCACTTGTGCTTGCTTCCCTTGCCATTACAGGTCCCCCACCCCACAGCTGTGTTTCTGTTGCTCTCCAACTCGTACCGTGGAGCTGTTGCAATTTCACTTTATACAATCCTTGGAGCCACAGCTTCTGGGCTTTACACACTTCCGGACCAGTCGCGGTGCAGAACCAGGGCTCCTTCTTGTCGCACTGAGTGACCTGGTAGTTTCTTACATAAAACTCGCTCTGTTTCTGCGCAGTGTATCCCGAGATAACCGGTTCTAATCACAAACGAGAGGGCCATTGGCAATGTGGAAACAGCTGGACGGCTGCAGTCTGAGGGTCCTTGTGTAACGAGGCTGGTAATGGCAGGAAGCTACTGGTTACAGCCCTGAGAGTCAGGGGAAACCAGTGGTGGAGTGTGCTGTAGGTTGGAATCCGTCAGGCACTAGGGCACCTCCCGTAACTGGAGACTCCCCAGAGTCTCATTGGCCAGAGTGGGGTGGGGGGGTATCCTATTCAACTTGCCTTTGCCTCAATAAATAATCCACTGGGTCATTTCCAGACCAGACTCCAGGCTAACGGGATACATCCTGATACTACGGTCCTGGCTCTCGGTTGAATCGGAGGGCTGGGGACGGGGTGGGATCTGACCAGCGCAAAGCTCTGCTACACTGGAAAAGCTGCCCTCGCGGGCCTCCCCCGGGGGGCTACTTCTGTTCCCAGCAAACAACATTTTCTACTTCATTGGCTGTGAAACCCTTTGCCACGTCCTGGGGTCGTGAAAGGCGCTATACAAATACAAGTTCTTCGCTTCTTAACAGCGAAAGAAAGGACATGAACCTAAAATGGATCAGAGTGGACTCGGCCTGGGGTTCCTTCAGGCAGTGAGAGTGGGGGCTGTACAGCTGCACGGGTAGAGCAGAGCAGTTCATGAGCAGCATGAAATTACACAAGAGGCGGAGGGGCTGCGTCTCCTCCTCTGCTGAAGGCTCGGACCCTTGCTGGAGGGCAGATACACGGGCATCTCAACCTCATGGTACGCTACCCTACCCTACCTAGAGGCACCTGGCGTCAGCAGGATATTGCGCTGTGCAGAGCCACACAGCCAAGCCCAATCATGTTCTCACCTCGTCGACAGGCACAAGCTTTTTAGTGATTATGTGCAGGGACCATGGCTCAATTCCCTCTTTGCTCCACTCCCCTCCCCCTCCCCTCTCATCTCTCCTCTTCCATCCTCCCTCCTTCCCTCCCCTTACATCTATCCTCTCCCCTCTCCTCCCTCCTTCCCTCTCCTTACATCTATTCTCTCCTCTCCCCTCCCCTATCCTCTCCACTCTCATCTCTCCTCCTCCCTCCTTCCCTCCCCTTACATCTATTCTCTCCTCTCCCCCTCCCCTCATCTCTCCTCCTCCCTCCTTCCCTCCCCTTACATCTATCCTCCCCTCCCCTCTCTCCTCCCTCCTTCCCTCCCCTTACATCTATTCTCTCCCCTCCCCTCCCCTCCTTCCCTCCCCTTACATCTCTCCTCTCCCCTCCCCTCTCCCCTCCCCCTCTCATCTCACCTCCCCCTCTCATCTCACCTCCCCCCCTCCTCCTTCCTTCCCTCCCCTTACATCTATCATCTCTCCTCTCCCCTCCCCGCTCATCTCTCCCCTCCCCTCCCTTCTCCCCTCCCTCTCCCGCCCAGAGGCACTGAGGCCAATTGTACCCCGGTTGAAAGCAACTAACTCTGCACAAGCCAGGCAATGAGCTGTGGGACCTCTTGGTCGATGTAGCTGGGGAGTAGATTGGGCAGAGCCCTCGCCCACTGGGTCAGCGAGACATGTCTGAGTTGCTGAAGGGGATTATCTGCGGAAGAATAGGTTTCATTCTAAAGGTGCAAGTACTTTACGGAATGTGTAATGTTTTCATGCATCTAAATTATAGAGGAAACGATGTGAGACAACAAATGGTGGGGGGACTCCAATCCTGTGTCTATATGTAAATACATCTCGATTGTATTAAATGGAGATAGAATCGGAAGGACCGTGTCAGTTCGTGTTTGAGCTGTGGAGGAAACACAAGCCCCTTGAACTTTTGCTGTAGCTGAAGTGAAGCAAGGTGTGACACGCACTGCCGTGAATCGCAGAAATAACAACAGAAAATGCTGGAAAAACTCAGCAGGCCAGGCAACATCCGTGGAGAGAGAAATAGAGTCAATGTTTCAGGTCGAAACCCTTCGTCAAGACTGAAAAAGCACAGGAAATAAAACAGATTAAAAGGCCAGTTTGGGGGCAGGGAGAGAACAAAAGAGAAGTGAAGAGACTTTAAGAGGTATTCAAAACCAGACGAGATGGTGATAGGACTAGTGGAGACAAAAGAATCGCAGGGCTGCCACATTTAAAGCCCCCTCCCCCAGACCCTCGTCACCGAGTCCATCAAAGCAACCCCCTTATCTGCGGCATCGCAAGCCTTCAGAGCCGGCAACAGTGTCCCACCCACCCCAGCCCTAAGGGTAATCTCACGGTGGAGACAGACCGTCACGCACAGGCTGCTCACCGGCTTCTGCAGGCGCGGAGATTAAGGGGACTGCGGATCGAGAGACACGGGCAGCTGCAGAACAAGGCGCAGCTTCCAGGGAACATTGGTGGGCAGGAGCTGTGGAGAGACCCCTCCAACTGGGCTGATACCCACCCTCGGTGCATTCCGCACAGTCTTGGGGGCCTCCTAAACTAGCTGCAAAAAAAAGGACAATTCTTCAACATTAATCAGGCCCCCCAAAAAATAAATAATCTGAGCCTTAAGTAAGTTTAACAACAAAAAAAGGGGGAGGGGCCAAATATTTACCGGGGACATGTGTCACCACAAAAGCGGGTGGCAAGATGGAGGCAGGGTCTGTGCAGTGGAGTTCAGCCTCCCAGCCCGCCCCATCGCTGGGATACAGGGCTCGCCCCACCCGGTTGATCAGCTAACTCACTACAGAATTGGGATCAAACCCTGGTGCCTTCCAGTCTGTGCAGCTCATCCAGCAGGGAAATCTTTCACTGTATTTTATGTATATGTATGTGTGTGTGGGCAACAGGATGTTTTATTATTATTACCGGAGCTCTCTTGAGTTTTAACGGGAAGTGGGGATAGGATCTGCTGTAGGTCAGGGAGAGCCTCCTCACTCCACCTGGTGCTGGGACAGGTAAAACTGTAGGAGGTCCCTCTAGATTTTTTTGGCTGTAGGTTGCACACCTCGTCCTCATGACAAATGGACCCTGATTCAGAGTTTGACTTCTATTCACTCCTCCCCATTTTAGTTTATTTTCTACCCCACTGTTGCCCCAATCCGCAGGTCACTCTCAGACCCAGTATGTGATCTATATTCAGGGCTCCCCCACCCAACTAATCCCGCCCAACCTCGCCCCACTCCACCTCGCCCCACCCCGCCTCACCCCAACCCACCTCACCCCAACCCACTCCACCCCACTTCACCCCAACCCACCTCAACTCCACCTCACCTCACCCCATCCCACCTCACCCCACTCCACCTCACCTAATCTCACCCCATCCCACTGAGGCCTGTAGAAACATAGAAAAAAATAGGAGCAGGCCATTCGGCCCTTCGAGCCTGCTCCGCCATTCTATATGATCATGGCTGATCCTTTATCTCAATACCATATTCCCGCTCTCTCCCCATACCCCTTGATGCCTTTTGGGTCTAGAAATCTATCTATCTCCTTTTTAAATATATTCAGTGACTTGGCCTCCACAGCTGTAGATCAAGGAGTTCACGGATTCAATGCCTCCAGGGATTGCCCACCAGTTACTGATCCTGCTTCTGGACCAGCACCAAGGGAACTATATTGGTAAAAACCAATGCCCTGGGGTTTGAATGGAAAAGGAAAGGGCAGCTGGGGTGGGGGATGGGGAGTAAGGCTCAAACTCACTGACCTCACCTTGAAATGGAGTCTGCCCTTCCGCTGTCACCTGACGCTGTTGCCCTCGATTTATACCAAAGCTGGAGGGGACCTTGGCTGGTTTGTGTCTTCCTCGAGATCCCCTAGTGCAAATAAAGCCTGCTACTGACATCTAGCGGTACGAAAGGAAAACAGCGCCCATTAGCCTCAGTCTTGCAGTCCAGTCTGTCCCTTGCCCCTGAACTCAGAGCCCTGATGAGAGAGGAATTATTATCGCAGCTCACAGGATGAGCAGTGGGCTGAGAATTGCCACTTTGGACAGCAAGCCTCCATCTGGTCTTTCAAATTACAAAACCTCTGGAGGAGGGGGGGGAGGCGTGGCGAGATTTGGGATGGGTTAAAAAAAAAAGTGCAAATGCTGGAAATCTACAAATGAAAGCAGATAACGCTGGAGATCTCTAATAGAGAGGAGGCGGGTTTTCAAGAACCCTGTTCAGACCAGGAGTCCACACCCCGAAACCGTTAAGTCCCTCTTCAGATACTGACTGGGTGGTCCCAGTTTCGGGAGAGGGGTCTCCGGTCTGAGTGCCTGCTTGTCCACTGTGCGCTCACTGTTGGTGGAACGAGGCCATGAACATTGGCCGGGGCATTGCATTGTGTCTAGTTACTGCTGCCGTGAGCAATATACCTTCAGGATGCCCCTCAGCTACCTGGCTGTTGTATCACTTTTACTCCATCTTTCTTCCTGATTTCTTTGTTTCTGTTTCAGTTGATTGTTTTTAATCTTTGGGTTTTTTTGGGGGTGGGGGGAAAGTGCATGTGAAACTTGAATGAAGGGGCAGGTGGCTGTTTTTACTGTACATAACACAGCTCAATCAAGTCTGAGTTCAAACAGCCCCTACACCTGCACCATGTAAAAGCCCCCCTGCATGCACATACCATAGAAAAATAGGAGCAGGAGTAGGCCATTCGGCCCTTCGAGCCTGCTCCGCCATTCAATGAGATCATGGCTGATCCTCTATCTCAATACCATATTCCTGCTCTCTCCCTGTGGCTCAGTTGGTAGCACCCTCGCCTCTGAGTCAGAAGGTTGTGGGTTCGAGTGCCCACTCCAAGGATTTGAGTACATAAAGCTAGGCTGACACTCCAGTGCAGTGCTGAGGGAGGTGCTGCACTGGCGGATGTGCCATCTTTCGGATGAGACATTAAACCGAGGCCCCGTCTGCTCTCTCAGGTGGATGTAAAAGATCCCACGGCACTATTTCAAAGAAGAGTTCTCCCCGGTGTCCTGGCCAATATTTATCCCTTAACCAACATAACAAAAACAGATTATCTGTTCATTATCACATTGCTGTTTGTGGGACCTTGCTGTGCGCAAATTGGCTGCTGCGTTTCCCACATTACAACAGTGACTCCACTTCAAAAGTACTTCATTGGCTGTAAAGCGCTTTGAGACGTCCGGTGGTCGTGAAAGGCGCTATATAAATGCAAGTCTTCCTTTCTTACCTATACAAATACACGTGGCAGACATACACTTAAAAAACAGAGACAAAGCAGAATTAGATTTTAGTTGTTTTGAAAGCCACTGAGTGAATTTTTACTTATTGGTAATTATTGTATGAACTGAAAAGAAAATCTTTGTAGTTTTACATTGTTAAAGAGATGTTGGAACTTTACCCGTGTCTGTGTTGACTTTCCTTGAATCGCGTGTTTGACAGAATATGGCCATCGAGCAAGAGCTCAGTGGGTCGGACTCTCTTGCCTCCCAAGGTCGTGGGTTCAAGCCCCTACTCCAAAGACTTGAGCACATAATCCAGGCCGACACTCCCAGTGCAGTGTTGAGGGAGTGCTGGACTGTTGGAGGTGCTGTCTTTTGGATGAGACGTTAAACCGAGGCCCCGTCTGCCCTCTCAAGTGAACTTAAAAATATCCCACGGCGACTATTTTTAAAGAAGAGTCCCGGCCAATATTTATCCCTCACCCAACACCAGCAGAAATAGTGAAACATAGAAACATAGAAGATAGGAGCAGGAGTAGGCCATTCGGCCCCTCGAGCCTGCTCCGCCATTCAATGAGATCATGGCTGATCATCCAAATGCCTTCTCCCCATATCCCTTGATCCCTTTAGCCTTAAGAAATATATCTAACTCCTTCTTGAATATATTTAATGAATTGGCCTCAACTGCCCTGTGTGGCAGAGAATTCCACAGGTTCACCACTCTCTGGGTGAAGAAATTCCTCATCTCTGTCCTAAATGGCTTACCCCTTATCCTTAAACTGTGACCCCTGGTTCTGGACTCCCCGGCCATCGGGAACATCCAGTCATTCATTCATTTGCTGTTTGTGGGATCTTGCTGTACGCAATTTGGCTGCTGGGTTTCCTACATTACAGCAGTAGATACACTTCAAAATTACTTCATTGGCTGTGAAATGCTTTCCTTGAGATGGTGAAAGTCCTTTCTTTCATTGGTGTAGGCTGGGGATCTGCCCATCACCCCCTCTGTCCTCAACCAGAGTTTGGTTGTTTAACCAAAGAGGGGTAAAATAATTTGACGATGAGAATCACCGAGATTGCAGCAAAAGTCAGTACTTCATAGTCCCAGTGTCCTGCCTCCTTCAATCAACAGCACCAAAAGCCGACTGGCTATTCAACAACAACTTGCATTTATATAGTGCCTGCAATGTAATAAAATGTTCCAAGGCGTTTCACAGGAGCGTAATCGAACAAAAATGTGACACCGAGACATTAGGACAGGTGACCAAACGCTTGGTCAAAGAGGTAAGTTTTAAGCAGAGTCTTAAAGGAGGAGAGAGAGGTGGAGAGATTTAGAGAGGGAATTCCGAGCTTAGGGCCCAGACAGCTGACGGCACGGCCGTGAATGGTGGGGCGAAGGAAGTGGGGAATGCACAAGAGGCCTGAATTGGAGGAAACACTGTGATCTCGGAGGATTGTACGGCTAGAGGAGGTTACACAGCTAGGGAGGGGCGAGCCCATGGGATTTGAACATTAGGATGAGAATTTTAAAATCGGGGAGTTGCCGGACCGGGAGCCAATGTAGGTCAGTGAGCACAGTGGGTGATGGGTGAACGGGACATAGTACGAGTTAGGTTACGAGCTGTAGAGTTCTGGATGAGCTCAAGTTTATGGAGGGTGGAAGATGGGAGGCCGGCCAGGTGAGCATTGGAATAGTCGAGTCTGATGGTAACAAAGACACAGGATGAGGGTTTCAGCAGCAGATGGGCTGAGGCCACTAGAGGGCGTGAGAGCAACTTCCATCATCTGTGCCCAGCCAATGACCAGTGTCATGTGATCGAAGGCCATGTGATCAAATGTCACATGATCAAATCTCCAGGAATATATTAAACCTGGGTTGGCAACCCTACTGCTCAGGGAGATATTTAAAGCAACAATTTGGTGCCAGACCAATGAGAAGCAGAGGGACCCTGGTGTTGGAACTCGGCAGTCAATTTTTAGTTATCACCTGGAGCATTTCCTGATAGCTGAGTCCAATCCCACTCTGCTCCACACACTATAATATCCCACCCAGTCTAATCCCACTCTCCTCCCTCCCCACACACAATATCCCACCCAGTCTAATCCCACTCTGCTCCTCGCTCCCCACACACAATATCCCACCGGCTAATCCCACTCTCCTCGCTCCCCACACACTATAATATCCCACCCAGTCTAATCCCACTCTGCTTCTCGCTCCCCACACACTATAATATCCCACCGGCTAATCCCACTCTCCTCGCTCCCCACACACTATAATATCCCACCCAGTCTAATCCCACTCTGCTCCTCCCTCCCCACACACTATAATATCCCACCGGCTAATCCCACTCTCCTCGCTCCCCACACACTATAATATCCCACCCAGTCTAATCCCACTCTGCTTCTCGCTCCCCACACACTATAATATCCCACCGGCTAATCCCACTCTGCTCCTCCCTCCCCACACACTATAATATCCCACCCAGTCTAATCCCACTCTGCTCCTCGCTCCCCACACACTATAATATCCCACCCAGTCTAATCCCACTCTGCTCCTCCCTCCCTACACACTATAATATCCCACCCTGTCTAATCCCATTCTCCTTGCTCCCCACACACTATAATATCCCACCCAGTCTAATCCCACTCTCCTCACTCCCCACACCCTTTAATATCCCACCCAGTCTAATCCCACTCTCCTGCTCACTTCCCATACCCATTAATATCCTACCCAGTCTAATCCCATTCTTCTGCTCACTTCCTATACTGTTTAATAACCCACCCAGTCTAATCCCATTCTCCTGCACGCTCCCCATATAGGTAAGTGTGAGGTGGCTCATTTTGGTAGGTGGAATAAGAAGGCTACATACTCCTTGGAAAGTAAGAGTTTAAATGGGTAGAGGAGCAAAGAGATTAGTGGTCTCCTCTACATTGGGGAGACCAAATGCAGATTGGGTGACCGCGTTGCGGAACACCTCCGTTCAGTCCGTAAGGGGGACCTCAAGCTCCCGGTGGCCTGTCACTTTAATTCTCTGCTCCATTCCCCATTCCCACTCAGACCTCACCGTCCTCGGCCTCTTGCACTGGCCCACGGAAGCTCAGCGTAAGCTCGAGGAACAGCACCTCATCTTTCGATTAGGCACTCTACAGCCCTCTGGACTCAATTTCAGATCATAACCTCAGCCCCTATTTTTCTTCTTCCCTCCCACATGGCAGCTGTCCTTCATTCTGCCAGCGCAATTCACACCCCATCTAGAGCCATCCTTTGTATTGCATCTTGACCGAACAGTAATGAATAGAGGAGACGGAATGTACCTTTTACTATTTACTGAGTAAATGGGTGGACATTACAGCACATTGTCTGCATGGCAGAACCTGAAACTGAAAGTGAAAGACAAAGTAAAACCGAGCCCCCCAGCACCCCCTTCAGGTAACACCCGGGAACTGGGACAAATTTAATTGAAGCAAAACTCAAAACACAACACTCCTTTCCCCCAGATAAAACCCCTTAGTCCTCCAGGCATCTGGGACGGAATCTAACCCGACTTGAGCGCCGCTGGACAGGCATAGTCGGGGTGCCACTGCTAGCCGCAGGAAAACCTTCCTCCGTGGCTGATGACTCCGTGACACCTTCTGTCGATGTGGCTTCCGTCGTTGTTGCAGGAAGCAGGCCGTCACTGCCTGGCAGAGGTGGCGGAGACAATGGCCTAGCCTGTGACGTCTCTGTTACTCTCACCGGAGTACGACCCCATAGCTGGTCTACGTGGCGTCTGTGTAGCTGGCCATCAGGTGTACGGACGCTGTACGACAGGGGACCCGTGTCCTCCTGCATAGCAACGGGCAAACACAGTCTCTGACGGCTCGAACTGCCTGGCGGTGCCCTGGTGCTTCTTAGCCAGCTCCTCTTGCTTTGTGTGCATCTCATCCCTGTAGTCCGGGTGTAGCCGGTCCAGTGCAGTCGCCAGCCGGCGACCCATCAGCATCTCGGCAGGACTCTTCCCCGTTGCTGAGTTTGGTGTGGTATGCTGTGATAACAGGAACCTGGCCAATCTGGTTTGCCAGTCCCCCACCGATATCCTCACCAGTGCCTCTTTTGTGGTTTGTACCATCCTCTCTGCCTGCCCGTTAGAGGAGGGGTGATAGGGCGCTGTGGTCACGTGGCGGATCCAGTTTCTGCCTGCAAAAGCCTTGAACTCCGCTGACGTGAAGGCTGCTCCATTGTCCGAAACCAGCACGTCGGGGACCCCATGTGTGGCAAACAGCAAACGCAATGCGTTGATCACTGCACTGGATGTCATGGAGCTCATGATAGCCACCTCCAGCCATTTCGAATGAGAATCCACCACTATCAAAAAGACCTTCCCCTGAAATGGCCCTGCAAAGTCAATGTGGAGTCTTGACCATTTACGAGTGGTCCACTCCCAGGGGTGAAGGGGAACCTTGGATGGGCTATGGCGAGTCAGCTGACATGTCTCACAGCTCTTTACCACCTCCTCCATGTCTCGGTCCAACCCCGGCCACCAGACGTAGCTTCTCACCAACGCCTTCATGTGCACAATCCCAGGGTGTGAGTCATGCAGCATTTTCAGCACCTCCTCTCTTGCGGCGGCAGGAACCACCACACGGCTTCCCCAGAGCACGCAGTTCTTGTGTGCAGACATTTCATGGTGCCTCTGAACGAAGGGCTTGAAATGCTCCTCCTGGACCTCGGAGGGCCAGCCATGCAGCAGCCAGCGTAGCACCCGTGATAAGACTGGATCTTTCTGTGTGAGGCTGCCAATCCGCTAGGCATGGAGTGGGGCCTCCGGGAGCTCCTCCAGTAGCAGCACCTCCGGGGGTGGTGGCGTCTCAGCCATTGGCCGGTTCAAAGGCAAGCGACTCAGAGCATCAGCATTAGCCAGCATCTTCCCAGGCCTGTAGCAAAGTTCATAACTGTAGGCCCCCAACATCAGACTCCACCGAAGCATACGCGGTGATATGATCTGGGGCATGGGCTTGGAGTGATGCAGGAGCCCCAAGAGTGGCTTGTGGTCTGTGTAGATGACGAACTGTCTCCCTAACAGGTACTGGCTGAACTTCTTTACCCCAAATATGATGGCTAGGGCCTCCTTGTCAATCTGGGCGTAATTATGTTCTGTTGTTGAGAGTGTTCTTGAGGCAAAACTGATAGGCACTTCCCGGCCATCTGGCTCTATGTGACCCAACAGAGCTCCCAGCCCGTATGGTGAGGCATCACACACCAACACCAATGGCTTGTTTTCATCATAGTGTGCCAGAACCTTATCTGCTTGTAGCAGTTCCTTTGCCTGTCTGTAGGCTGTTTCATGAGCTGAGGTCCAGTTCCACACTGTTGCTTGGTCTAACAGCCTGTGCAGTGGCTCTAAGATTGTGGCTTTGCCCTTGAGAAAACAACTGTAGAAGTTTAACAGTCTGAGGAATGCCTGCAGTTCGGTCTTGTTCTTGGGGGTGGGAACGCTCCTGATAGCCTCCACCTTCTCCGTAGTCGGATGCACACCGTCTTTGTCCACTCGGAATCCCAGGAACTCCACCCCATTGGCAGCGAACACACATTTCTCCTTCTGAAGGCGTAGTCCTACCTCAGCCAGCCGGCGTAGTACTTCCTGCAGCCGCTCATCATGGGCTTCCTGTGTCTTGCCTGTAATCAGTATGTCATCCAAGTAAGGCTGAACTCCCAGAACACCAGCCAACAGGGTGTCCATGAACCTCTGAAAGATTGCCACAGCCGTAGACACCCGAAACTGCAGCCTTGTGGCTCGGAAAAGTCCTCTGTGGGTGTTGATTGTCAACAGCTCGGCTGACTCTTCATCCAGGACCAGTTGCTGGTATGCTTGCTTGAGATCCAGCTTGGTGAACAGAGTGCCCCCAGCCAGTGTTGAAAACAGCTCTGTAACTGTTGGTAAGGGATACACATCTGGTAACACAGCAGTATTAACCGTACATCTGTAATCTCCACAGATGCGCAGGCCCCCATCCTTCTTTGCAATGGGCACGATAGGGGTGGCCCAACGGGAGTTCTTCACTGGCAAGAGAACCCCTTGGTTCACCAGCTTATCCAGGGCCTCATCCACCTTCTTGCGCAATGCAAAAGGAACTGGTCGCGCCTTGAAGAACTTAGGCGCTACCCCTGGGTCCACTTCGATTGAGACTGGCGGCCCCCGACAGGCCCCGAACTCACCAAAAACCTCTTCATAGTTCTCCAACATAGGCATTATGGGCTGTCGCTGTACCGTGTGTACTCCTGTCACTTCAATACCGAGGGGCTCAAACCAATCTCTGCCCAGCAGGCTTGTGCCCTGCCCCACCACCACATAAATTGGAAGTGTGTCCTTGACTGCCTGATACTTAACTTCCACATGAATCATACCCAACACCTGGAGTTGAGCTTGGGACCACTGCCGTAGCACGCCACTGACCTGAGCCATCGCCGGGGGTTCACTTGGCCACAGCCTATTGTAAGTCTCTTCACTTATCAACGAACACGCTGAGCCTGAATCCACCTCCATTCAGAGTGGTGCCCCATTCATGATCACATTTGCCGTGTATCCCCACCGTCTGTGGGGTAGCTGCTCAGCTTCCGTGGTATACACTGTGTACTCATCGTTGTCCTCCAGTGTCAGGGTGTGTGTCTGCGATGCTTGTGTTGGCTCTGCTGCAGCAGCCTGAGCTTTCTTCATGCAGACACGAGCTATGTGTCCTCTTTTCTTACAGAAATGACATACCGCTGACACAAATTTGCATGTAGTGGAACCATGGAGAGCCCCACAGCGGACACATTTTCTTCCTGTCTCTTTAGTTGCCTCCATGTCTCTCGCAGCAGCAGCTGCGTGTGTAGTCTTGTGCACCTCCTCGGTGGCCTGAGATGGTGCTGCCTCTGTACGGAGCATACGTGTGTTCATCAATGCAGCCTCTGCTGCTAAAGCCTTCTCCTCGGCCAGTCGGAACGTCAGGGCCTTCTCCGCTAACAGCTGTCGCTGCAATGCCGAGTCCAGCACTCCACACACAATCCGATCACGGAGCATATTGTCTAAATGGTCACCAAAATTACAATGTAATGAGCGTTTCCTCAACTCAGCAATGTAACTTGAAATAGATTGTCCAGGCTGTTGTTTACAATTGTGAAAATGGAAACGCTGCACAATCTCAGGGTTTTGGGTTAAAATGTTTCTGCAGCTTCTCAATCAAATCAGCATAATCCACCTCACTAGGTTTACGAGGAGCCACCAATGAACTCAGGACGGAGTAAGTAGCAGCTCCGCATACACTTAGCAACACTGAGCACTTCTTCTCTTTGTCAATATTATTGGCCTCAAAGAAACACCCCAGTCTTTCTGCGTATTCCTCCCATGAACTGTCCTTATCCCCAGAGAACTCTTCAATATGTTCCAAGGTCGTCATAGTTTTAATGTGCACTGTCTCTTTAAGATCCACGGACTTTTTTCTGTTTTTTAAAAATTCTTTTTCTCCTCCGGCCAGAGTTACGGTAGCTACACTCACGGTAGTTGCCTGGCCCGCACAATACTCTGTCCGCCGTCTACGTTGCAGCTAGCCAACTATCAAAATGCCATTGATGTTGCTAGCTGAGTGGCCCACTCATCGCAATTTCCAATATCACGGCTGTAGGTTCGCATGTCTATCTCCGTCCTTCTAGAGAGTTCAACAGCCGCCTCATCGCCAGTATTGCATCTTGACCGAACAGTAATGAATAGAGGAGACGGAATGTACCTTTAACTATTTACTGAGTAAATGGGTGGACATTACAGCACATTGTCTGCATGGCAGAACCCGAAACTGAAAGTGAAAGACAAAGTAAAACCGAGCCCCCCAGCACCCCCTTCAGGTAACACCCGGGAACTGGGACAAACTTAATTGAAGCAAAACTCAAAACACAACACTTTGTTTCTTAACCTGTCCCATTACCACCTCCTCTCGCCTTGAATATCTCTTAATGTCTCTCAATCTCTCCTGCCTTCTATCCTATCACTGACCTTCCCTTTTGTTCTTTCATCCCCTCCCCCTTTTCCCAGCCCCTAAACCTGTTCCATTTCCTGCTTTTTTCCAGTTCTAACGAAAGGTCATCGACCTGAAACGTTGACTCTGTTTCTCTCTCCACGGATGCTGCCCTGGCCTGCTGAGTTTTTCCAATGTTTTCTGTTGTTATTAAAGAGATTAGGGGTACAGCTTCACAAGTCATTAAGACTAGCAATGCAGGTTAACTAGGCCATAAAAAATGCAAACGAAGCACTGGGGTTCATTTCTAGTGGGACAGAATTGAAAAGCAGACAAGTTATGTTAAACTTGTATTGAACCTTGGTTAGACCACACTTGGAGTCACTGTGCACAGTTCTGGTCTCCATCTTACAAAAATGGTATCGAGGCACTGGAGAAAGTTCAAATTTTTTTTACAAGGATGATACCAGAACTGAGAGATTATAACTATCAGGAAAGACTGAACAGGCTGGGGCTCTTTTCTCTAGAAGAGAGAAGGCTGAGGGTTGACCTGATAGAGGTCTTTAAAATTATGAAAGGGTTTGATAGGGTAGACGTAGAGAAGATGTTTCCACTTATGGGGGAGACTTGAATTAGGGGCCATAAATATAAGACAGTTACTAATAAATCCAATGAGGAATTCAGGAGAAACTTCTTTACCCAGAGAGTGGTGAGAATGTGGAACTTGCTACCACGGGGAGTGGTTGAGGCGAATAGCAGAGATACATTTAAGGGGAAGCTGGATAAGTTCATGAGGGAGAAAGGAATAGGTTGTGCTGATGGGGTGAGATGAAGTAGGGTGGGAGGAGGCTCGTGTGGAACATTAACACCGGCACGGACCTATTGAGCCGAATGGCCTGTTTCTATGCTGTAAATTCTATGTAATTCTATGTAAGGGTATTAAGGGATATGGAGCAAAGGCAGATAAATGGAGTTAAGATACAGATCAGCCATGATCTAAAAGAATGGCGGAACAGGCTCGAGGGGCTGAATGACCTCCTTCCATTCCTATGATACACTCCATGCTCAATACCCTGCTCACTATCTAGATAAGCACATGAGAGAAGGAAAGAGAAGAACATTGAATGTGTTGCCGGGCAGCAGCCCTTCTGAGGAGATGCGATTGATAAAATGCACAGAATATCTAGCATTTACAGCGCAGAAGCAGGCTCTTCGGCCCAACTGGTCCGTGCCGGTGTTTCTGCTCCACACGAGCCTCCTCCTGTAATGATCAGTAACATGTCATTCTAGAATGGTACACTAGGTGGAGCTGTATGTTTAATAGTGGGCTACCCACAAGGCAGTAGTCAAGATGGATGCCTGTACACTAGTCCACATGGCTGAATAAATGACTAGCTCAAGCTAGCTGTTCATAATAAAAACGTCTATTTATTTATGAACATAACATGGTACCAGGTTTGGTAAAATCTGCTGAATATTGTGAAACGCGACATGGCGAATTTGAAGCCACCGGAGGGTTTGAAACTCATGGGGAATGTCGACTGCAATTGGCGGACTTTTAAACAACAATTCAAACTCTACATTGCCGCCATCGGGTTCAGTACGATGCCAGACGCAAGGAAAATAGCGTTACTGCTCACGGTTGCAGGCCCGCAGGCGATAGAGGTATTTAATATGTTTGTATTTGATCAAGAGGAGGACAGAGAAAAAATGGACGATGTGCTAAAGAAGTTTGATACACATTGTTCTCCCAAAAAGAACGAGACCTATGAGAGGTACGTGTTCCGTTCACGGACACAGCAGCAAAATGAGACTTTTGATAGCTTTGTGACCGATCTGAAACTGAAAGCACAGACATGTAATTTCTCTGAACTGAAATCATCCATGATTCGTGACCAGATTGTGTTTGGTATACATGATAAAAAGGTCAGGGAACGTTTGTTGAGAGAAACCGAACTAACATTGGAGGATGCTGTGAAAATATGCCATGCCAGTGAGCTAGCTCAACAGCACGCAAAGACTTTCAGTGAAATTAATAATAATGCGACTGGAATGAGTGACTGTGCTGCTGTCGGTGCTGTGTCCTACAAGGGGAAGAAACATGGGCAGAACAGAAATGCAAAGCAATCGGAGGATGGAACTTTTAATTGTAAACGCTGTGGTTACCAGCACCTGTCAAGACAATGCCCAGCGTTTGGGAAAATGTGCACAAAATGTAATGGAAAGAATCACTTTGCCAAACAATGCTTTTCAAAAGTAAAAACAAAGAAAGGGCAACAAGTCAATGTGATTGAGGACACTGATTTAAGTGAGACATTTTTTGTAGGAATGGTGTCATGTGACAATATAGAAAAGGATACAGAAAATGTGCAGCCCTCAGGAATGGACAATGCTGAACATAAATTTAATGCAGTAAAAGAGGACAAATGGATGATGCCACTGCAGGTAAATGGAGCATTAGTTACATTGAAACTAGACACTGGGGCAAAAGCAAACTTAATCAGTATGAGTGACATTAAAAATATGAAAGAAAAGCCCAAAATTCAGAAAAAGTCAGTACTACTGAAGAACTATAATGGACAGAAAATAGATAGCTTAGGTGTATGCACACTTAAAGTGATAGTCAAAGACAAAGTGCATCATCTCATGTTTTCTGTTGTGGCTGAAGGACTTGATTCACTACTAGGTGACAAAGCTTGTGAGGACTTAGAACTGGTCAAGAGGGTCTACCGTATAAACTGTGCCATAAGCAGACCAGATGACTCGGTGGATTCTGTAGTGAGTAATTTCCAGGATGTGTTCAAAGGATTTGGAGTTCTACCATTCACTTACAAGATCCAGCTAAAGGAGAATGCTCAGCCAGTGGTACATGCTCCACGGAGAGTTCCAGCACCCCTGCGTGACCGGCTCAAGAAAGAACTGGACAGAATGACTACACTAGGAGTCATCAGGAAAGTCGAAGAGCCAACAGACTGGGTTAACTCCATGGTATGTGTAAAGAAAAAGAACAATGATCTAAGAGTATGCATGGATCCAAAGGACTTAAATGCAAATATAAAACGTGAACACTACCAGATTCCCAAGCGAGAAGAAATCACCAGTGAAATGTCAGGTGCCAGATACTTCACAAAGCTCGATGCCTCACAAGGATTTTGGCAACTAAAACTGGATGAAGAGAGCACCAAATACTGTACCTTCAACACACCATTTGGCAGGTATTGTTTCCTCAGAATGCCTTTCGGGATAATATCTGCATCTGAAATCTTTCATAGAGCGATGGAATACATAATTGAAGGTCTGGAAGGAGTTCGGGTCTATGTTGATGACATCATCATCTGGGGCTCTACACTGAAAGAATACAATGAGAGACTGACTAAAGTGCTACAGAGCATACGCCGGAATGGACCGAAGCTCAACAAAGCCAAGTGTCAGTTTGGCGTCCAGGAAGTCACTTTCCTAGGAGATAATCTATCTGGTAAAGGAATAGAGCCAGATATGGAAAAAGTAAACGCCATACTCAACATGCCCCGACCCACTGACAAAAAAGGAGCGCTACGCATCATGGGGATGATAAACTTCATTGGAAAGTTCATTCCTAACTTGTCAGCCAAGACAGCCTGTCTGCGAGACCTGCTACATAAAACAAATGAGTTTGCATGGACAGGAAGACATGAACAAGAGTGGATGAACCTCAAAACAGTGCTGACAACCACACCTGTACTCACCTTCTTTGACCCAACAAAGAGAATCAAAGTGTCAACAGATGCATCAAAAGATGGCCTAGGCACGGTCTTGCTACAAGCAGAGGGTGAAGATTGGAAGCCTGTTGCCTATGCCTCCAGGTCTATGACTGATTCTGAGTGTCGATACGCCCAGATTGAAAAGGAATGTCTAGGCTTGGTAGTTGGACTAGAAAAGTTCCATGGCTACATATATGGACTTCCCACCTTCACAGTTGAGACAGACCACTGCCCACTGGTTGCCATCATAAAAAAAAATCCGAATGAGATGTCTCCAAGGATTCAACGACTCATGATGAAGCTGCAAAGATATGACTTTGAACTGATCTACACACCAGGCAAATACATAGTGTTAGCAGATGCACTATCCCGAGCACCCACAATGAGTCATGTGAGCTCTACTGAGGAAGACGTGGATGTTCATGTGAGTATGGTCACTGCTGCGCTGCCTGTGTCAGACACAAAATCAAAGCAAATAGCAGAAGAAACAGTAAAAGATACAGTGTTACAAACAGTAATAGAGAACATTCATTATGGTTGGCCAAAAGGTTCCTGTCCAAAGTACTATCACATCAGGTCAGAGTTAAGTGTCGCAAGTGGACTATTACTAAAACAGAACAGAATAGTCATTCCACAGGCTCTACATCAAGACATGCTCAAAAGGATTCATGAGGGACACCTCGGAATTGAAAAATGCAAAAGGAGAGCAAGAGACACTGTTTATTGGCCTGGCATAAATAAGGACATTGAGAACATGATAGGCATATGTGAGACATGTCAGAAACACCAAAACAAACAAGCTAAGGAACCAATGATAGTAGCTGACTTACCAACAGCACCATGGCAAAAGATTGGTATGGACCTCTTTCATTTGAATGGTAAAGACTATCTAATAGTGATTGACTACTATTCTAACTATCCTGAGATGGCGCTGCTCTCAAGCACATCAGCAAGCAGTGTCATAATGCATGTTAAATCCATCTTCGCCAGACATGGAATTCCCAGGATTGCCGTTAGCGACAATGGTCCGTGCTTCAACTGTAAGGAGTGGCAACAGTTTGCAGCACATTATGACTTTCAACACCTCACATCCAGTCCTCTGTATGCTCAGTCGAATGGTAAGGCAGAGAAAGGTGTTCAAGTTCTCAAACAGCTACTGAAGAAAGCAACAGAAAGCAAGTCTGATCCTTATCTCGCCCTGCTGAGCTACCGAGCCTCCCCTTTAGACTGTGGTTCTTCACCTGCTGAACTCCTAATGGGTCGCAAGTTGTGCACCACGCTACCCTGCTGTGCAAAAGAAAAGCAGAGTAAGGAACTGAGACAGAGACTTCAACTGTTAAAGCTGAAACAGAAATCACACTATGACAAGTCATCCAACAAGGGATGATGTTGTCAGGATTGAGGATCCAGATGCATGGAACAGGAAAGCTACAGTTCTTGAGGAAGTAGGACCAAGGTCATACACTGTTAGAACTGAGGAAGGACAGATTCTCAGGAGGAACCGCCGTTCCCTCCTGAAAACACAAGAAACTATCCAAGAGCAAATCGATGACAATGCCGCAACTGAATCTTGTCACTCACCACCAGAACAATCTAACACAAACACACATACAGGCTCTCATGAAAACACATCAGACCTACCTGTGCTGAGAAGATCCACACGTGAAGTAAAAAAGCCTGATAGACTTAATCTTTGAGTATAAAGAAAACTATAATAAAAGAATGAAAAGCTTAGAGTTCATAAAGTAAAGCTTTGAAAATGTGTTGACTGTTGTGAAGATGTTTATGTCGTTATGATTGATTGATATTGATTTTGTTTAACCTCTAAGGAAGGGGGATGTAATGATCAGTAACATGTCATTCTAGAATGGTACACTAGGTGGAGCTGTATGTTTAGTAGTGGGCTACCCACAAGGCAGTAGTCAAGATGGATGCCTGTACACTAGTCCACATGGCTGAATAAATGACTAGCTCAACTAGCTGTTCATAATGAAAACGTCTATTTATTTATGAACATAACACCTCCTACCCCTCGTCATCTCACTCTATCAGCATATCCTTCTATTCCTTTCTCCCTCATGTGCTTATCTAGCTTTGAGTAATTTCTTCACTCAGAGGGTTGTGAATCTTTGGAATTCTCTACTCCAGAGGGCTGTGGAGGCTCAGTCGTTGAGTATATTCAAGGCTGAGATCGATAGATTTTTGGACACTAAGGGAATCAAGGGATATGGGGGTCGGGTGGGAAAGTGGAGTTGAGGTCGAAGCTCAGCCATGATCTTATTGAATGGCGGAGCAGGCTTGAGGGGCCGAATGGCCGACTCCTGCTCCTATTTCTTATGTTCTTATGTTTGCCTTAAATGTATCTATGCTATTCGCTTCAACCACTCCATGTGGTAGATGAAGTCATCTATACCCATCCTACTTACTGTCCCAATCTGTGAGTCTGTTCTTCGCCCATTAACACAGCCCCTTGCCGGAGTGTATACTAACACCAAGGAATCCATTTTTTAGCGTGGGTTCTGAATTTTGTTTTCATCCTCAATCCAAACTGCAGTGGACACATTTCAATCCGGCTCAGTTGAATCCAGTCCGGCTTTTCTCTAACACCAAACTGAGGATGAATTCTTCACATTCCTCTAGAAGACTCAACTTGTATAAAAGGCTGGAGAACAACTTAGAGAGAAACAAAAGGACATTTTAACTACCCTCCCGCCCCACCACCACCACCCTTCTCCATCAGAGGAAATAAACCCCCACCAGGTGAGTGCGGTCAGGGTAACAGTTATTTACCTGCTGCTGTTGAAGTTTTCTGTCTGAGAAACAAATGGGAAAAGTTGGGACAAAGTTTGTTGTGGTGACTGAACTTTTTTTGCTCAGATTCCTGGGGCTCAAATCTCCAGAAAACTGACTCCAGCTGCCCCCCGAGGCCAGGACCCAGTATATCCTGCCCCCCTCCCCCACCCTCAGGACCCAGTGAATTCCCCCCCACCCCAAGTGACCTGGTGAATCCCTTTCTTCCACCCAAAAAAACCCCACTAATGTGAGCAGAGTGTGTAAATCCCATAGCCATTTATTTCTGAATATTGCCCAGAATATCTGGAACGCGCTGCCTGAAAGGGCGGTGGAAGCAGATTCAGTAGTAACTTTCAAAAGGGAATTGGAGCAATACTAGAAAAGGAAAAATTTGCAGGGCTAAGGGGAAAGAGAAGGGGAGTGAGACTAATTGGTTAGCTCTGTCAGAGAGCCGGCACAGGCATGATGGGCTGATTCACCTCCTTCTGAGCTGTGTGATTCCATGATTCTACACCCTAGAGTGAGCCTTAAACCCACGATCTGTAGCTGAGTCGACACCTGTCAATTGTGAGCAGGGCCAGCCCTACAGGTGGGCGACGTGGTCAGAGGGGTGCCGTGATCGAGAGGGACTGACATTAACGGCATCGACCACTGCGAAGAACTTGGCTCTCTCCAAAATCTGCTTCCAACAGACTGCAGTGCTCCTCAAGAAGAGCAAACTACAAATTTCAAGAGCAAGTTCCCAAACACATGGAGAGCACTCAGGATCCTGTTGACCGTGCCCGTATCGGTGGCGATGGATAGCACTCAGGATCCTGTTAACCGTGCCCGTATCGGTGGCGATGGATTGCACTCAGGATCCTGTTAACCGTGCCCGTATCGGTGGCGATGGATAGCATTCGGGATCCTGTTAACCGTGCCCGTATCGGTGGCGATGGATTACACTCAGGATCCTGTTAACCCTGCCTGTATCGGTGGCAATGGAGAGCACTCAGGATCCTGTTAACCGTGCCTGTATCAGTGAGCACTCAGGATCCTGTTAACCGTGCCCGTATCGGTGGCGATGGAGAGCACTCAGGATCCTGTTAACCGTGCCTGTATCAGTGAGCACTCAGGATCCTGTTAACCGTGCCCGTATCGGTGGCAAACAGCGAATAGAGCTTCTCAAAGTTGAAGCTCATAAAAACATATTTGCGATCGACCATGGGAGACGACAGGCTATCTTCGCTGGCCATCCGGTCTATCGAGAATGATATGGTGAACAAAGGTTTTTTATTTGTTATTGTTATTTATTCGTTTTAGTGTTTAATTTAATGATTAGTTTATTTGTCACTTAGCTATAATGTTATTTTTTATGACTTATATTGTTTATTATTTAAATTATAAAAAAACTTTTGAGATTACAGCTATATTTCTGAAACTTTCGCTAATACTACTACAGACTTAAACACAAAGAAAGGGTGGCAAGTTCGCCATTTTCCCCAAGGTCGGCCCTGATTGTGAGCCTCTGAAGCCCGTTGAATAAAGTTCAGCTCCTTTACTTTGTCCCGAGCCGAACCCCCGTTGCGAGTCGTCGCCATGTCACGGAGAGAAAGTCTGAAGACCGACGAAAACTTGGCTCTGATGAAAGATCTGGAGGATCGCCTGAGGGCTCAAGTCGACAAGTTGGAGCACCTGCGACTTTCCATCGCCGAGGTAACGCGCGTTTCATTCTCACGTTATTTATTTAACTCGCAATTTGCTACCATCCTGAGTTTAGGGACAGGTATCAGCCCCTTCCACAGAAATAAGTCCCTAAACTCAGGATGGTAGCAAATTGCGAGTTAAATAAATCTTCTTCTTAGGAAGTCATCCTCGGTTCTGAGGGACTGCCTAAGAAGATACCTGTGCAAGAGCATGAGTTTGTGCCTTGGATTCCTTACTGGGTGGGGAGAGGGTGTTAATTAAGATAAACATTGTGTCAGTACTTTTCTCCTAGATTTGGGCAGAGACGGTTGTACCTTGGTTACAATTTAGTGTCGGCCGTGGCTCAGTGGGTAGCACTCTCGCCTCCGAGTCAGAACGTCGTGGGTTCAAGTCTCATTCCAGAGACTTGAGCACATAATCTAGGTGGACACTCCAGTGCAGTACTGAGGGAACGCTGCACTGTCGGAGGTGCCGACTTTTGGATGAGATGTTAAACCGAGGCACCGTCTGCTCTCTCAGATGGATGTAAAAGATCCCACAACACTATTTCGAAGAAGAGCAGGGGAGTTCTCCCAGGTGTCCTGGCCAATATTTTTATCCCTCAACCAACATCACTGAAAACAGATTATCTGGTGTGGCGTGTGCTGACTCTTTGCATGCTTTCAAGAGGGAGCTTGACTGGGCCAGAGATCGCAACATACAGGAATTTTAAGTGGATTGTAGAATCATAGAATGACACTGCACAGGAGGCCATTCGGCCCATCGTGCCTGTGCCGGCTCTTTGAAAGAGCTCTCAAATTAGTCCCACTCTCCTACTCTTTCCCCATAGCCCTGCAAATTTTTCCTTTTCAAGTATTTATCTAATTCCCTTTTGAAAGTTATTATTGAATCTGCTTCCACCGCCCTTTCAGGCACATAACGTACCCATGATCCACGTGATCTCTTGGACTGGTTTCAGGGATCTTGCAGGGGGTGGGGGGGAGCGGTGTCAGAGAGGATTATCCAGAGTTTCTTTTTTCCCCCCTTACTGTCCCTGAGATTTTCTCTCCCAGGAGATTATAAGCTGCGGATGGGATGGTAGGGATGGGGTAGGACGTGTCTGGTCGTGCTGCTCCAGCTGTCGTGCGTGTCGGAGCAGGCTTGATGGAGCAGCTGGTCTTTTCCTGCCCGTCATTTCAGTATGTTTGACAGCGCTGTGCTGTGTGTTCCTGGGATCCAGGCTCTGTCACCCAGCAGCGAGATTGGCTTCGATTTTATACAGGACGCCAACGATGACCTGAAACTGTCGATTATGGACCACGGGGACTGGCTGGCGAGAATGAACGAGCGAATGGAGACGCTCCAGATGAACACGGCTGTGTTTGTGCAGGTGAGCGAGAGTTTGTAGTCGTGGTACAAATTTAAAAATATATAGATTGCTTCCCCCCCCACCCCCCGACAATGTTATGGCCCCTTTTACCACCAGCTAACTCAGCACAGATTTGTGGGGAGTTAACCTACACAACTTGCATTTATATAGCGCCTTTAATGTAGTAAGATGTCCCAAGGTGCTTTACAGGAGCGTTAATCAAATTTGACACCGAGCCACATAAGGAGATATTAGGACAGGTGACCAAAAGCTTGGTCAAAGGGGTGGCTTTTAAGGAGGGTCTTAAAGGTGGAGAGGCGGAGAGGTTTAGGGAGGAAATTCCAGAGCTGAGGGCCAAGACAGCTGAAGACACGGCCACCAATGGTGGAGCGAAGGAAATCGGGGATGCGCAAGAGGCCGGAATTGGAGGAGCGCAGAGATCTCGGAGGGTTGTAGGGCTGGAGGAGGTTACAGAGATAGGGAGGGGTGAGGCCATGGAGGGTTTTAAATACTCAAGATCCCGCTGGCCTCTCTGACTTGGCTACTCACTGATAAACTCAGAGTTTTTGAGTCATCTGCACGACACGCTATAAATTACTGTTAGAAATCCAGTGTGAAAGGTCCGTTCCACTGAGGCACAATTCGCCCCCTCCCTCTCCTCACCTCCAGATTGTACAGATCTACGATAGGCGGCATGCATTGTATTTTCTATTACAGAATTGTGTCTCCTGGTTGATAGAACCCCCAGATGTGTCTATAAATTCCAGTCAGCAAAGTTCACACTCATGCCCACCAGTTAGTGGAGATTTCAGTGTGTAAATCATGCACCATTTTTAGGCAGGGGTTAACACGATAAGTCGAGCAGCTAGAAATGTAGCCCACATACCTTCAGCACTTGTGTGTGAGCTCCACCAATCAGAATATCTACCCTTTGGATTTTAGATGATAAATATATAATGTATATGATGTGTGCATAATGTACATACAATGCATGTATGGTGTATGTATAATGTGGGTGCGTGTATAATGTACATGCGGTGCAAGTATAATTGTGTGCATGTACCTTGTATGTGGGATGTGTGTATAATATATAAATCTGTATATGATATACATATAATGTATATAATGTGTACAGCTCTAATGTTTGTATAATATGTGTGCTGTATGTATAGTGTATGATGTATGTATGGTGTAAGTATGCCTGTGCTTGTATCATGTATGCAATGTATGGATAATGTATATCCAATGTGTATAATGTATGTGATGTATATGGATAATGTAAGAGGTGTGTATAATGTACATACGATATATGTATAATGTATGAGTGTGTGTGCCTGTGTCTTTGTGTGCGCATGTGTGTCTGGTGTTTTTAATATAAAGCGTTGTCTTTCAGATGAACACAAAGCCCCGGATTTGGAATAACAAACAATCCAGCAAGCGCTATGGCCGCTGGCCGAAGTCCACGTACACAGACGACACGCGGTCGGAGGTGGGATGGTCCCCGGTGAGAACCCGGCGAAACAGCGATGCTGCGTCTGAGATGTCGTGCGCTTGGTAACAAACGGCCTGAGAGCCTCGAACCCCCCCCACTGCCCGTGATCAGATGTGGGGAGAAGGGGGGCGACTAACGACACATTGGCCTAGAAATTGGGTTGGGGCGCCAAAGTGGCGCAAAAGTCGCCTGAGCGCAGGATTTAGCGCAGTGATCGGAGTGATACCGATCGCCAGAAATTCAGTTTCAGTGCCCCTCGAGGGAGACGGGGCGAGGCTCGAGGCGCTCCACGTCCCTCTTAGGGCGCTGAAACTGATTATCGCAGCGCAACGTCCTGCAGCGCCACATGCTGCGGCACGGCACGCTGCGGTACTGCAGGCCTTCCTCCCACTGTTAAGGGGGAGGTGCCTGCAACAGCGCGATCCCCGCTCGCGAGTGCCGGCAAATGAGCCCGGCACCAAGGAGAAGTGCCGGGCTCTCGGGAAACAGCCGGCAATGCCGCGGGGGCGGCAGTTAGGAGGCCGGGGACGGAGGTGCTGGCAGGCGGCCGCCAAAAAAGCGGCCGCCCCGCACCTCCACCTTAACTTGTGCCGCTGCCGGCACAGTAAGGCCCCGTGAACCGGGCGCGGGTAGCGAGTGGCGCAACTGCAGCGTTCGCTACCAAATATCGCGAACGGGGCATGAATGGGGTGCTGCGCACACCGATGACGTCATCGGTGGCGGCGCAGCGCAAATGCCTAACGCCACCATTAGCGCCCCTACTGAATATCGCCGGAGACACAGCCAGTGGCGCTACAGCCACTGACTGCCTCTTTAGGCGCTAACAGGTGGCGCTACTCACCCAATTTCTCCCCCATTGAGTTTGGATGATCAGCCATGATCTCATTGAATGGCGGAGCAGGCTCAAGGGGCCGAATGGCCTACTCCTGCTCCTATCTTCTATGTTTGATTCCTGCTTGTGCGTCCCAACATTCCCAGTTTCCCAGATTCATTGCTCTAAACACAAGTGTCTCCAATTTGCACCAGACTCGATGATTCCAGCATCCATTCTCATTCTGTGTACAGACAAGAAAGGCTTCTCCGTCCCATTACACCTGCCAGCCATGGTCATTTGTTATGGTGTTGGCTGATTAAGAGGTCAGCTGTGGCTCAGTGGGTAGCGCTCTCGCTTCTGAGTCAGAAGGTCGTGGGTTCAAGTCCCCACTCCCGAGGCTTGAGCTCCCAATGCAGTGCTGAGGGAGCACCGCACTGTCGGAGGTGCCGTCTTTCAGAACAAACATCAAACCGAGGCCCCGACTGCTCTCTCGGGTGGATGTAAAAGATCCCGCGGCGCTATTTTGAAGAAGAGCTGGGGAGTTCTCCCCAGTGTCCTGGGCCAATATTTATCCCTCAATCAACATCTGGTCATTATCAAGATTATCTGGTCATTATGACATTGCTGTTTGTTGGAGCTTGCTGTGCGCAAATTGGCTGCCGCGTTTCCTACATTACAACAGTGACTACACTTCAAAAAGTACTTCATTGGCTGTAAAGCGATTTGTGACGTCCTGAGGTTGTGAAAGGCGCTATATAAATGCAAGTTCTTTCTTTCTCTCTGATTACCCCAATAATAATGACCGAAGACTACTTTTCACTGTTGCTGTGACAACAGCCCCAGATTTTATTACTGTTTCCAGTGGCAGGAGGGTCGGTAACCAGAGGACACAGGTTTAAAATAATTGGCAAAATAACCAGAGGGGAAAGGAGCGAGTTGTTGTGATCTGGAATGCGCTGCCTGAAAGGGCGGTGGAAGCAGATTCAATAGTCATTTTCAAAAGGGAATTGGATAAATACTTGAAAAGGAAAAATTTGCAGGGCTATGGGGAAAGGGCAGGGGGAGTGAGATTAATTGGAGAGCTCTTTCAAAGAGCCGGCACAGGCACAATGGGCCGAATGGCCTCCTTCTGTGCTGTCTGATTCTGCGATGAATCCTGAACACTAAGCTGTTATTGTCATATGATCCAAAGTAATTTCTCATTAATGTTTTCCACTTGCCGAGTTTTGCCACGATCGCTGCGGGATTTGCCAGGAGGGCATCTTGTGTTGTTTGAGCTGAAGTGAAGTGTTTTTGGGATGAAACAAATCCTGTTTGTCTGACAGAATATTTTGATGTTGAATAGCAATTTGCATCTTGCAACGGGAATAGAGGCATTTCGACCAAAAACAATACCGTGACCAAATATTTAAAATGCTGTTCCTTTTTAATATTTGTAAACTTTTGTATCTTGAATATATTTACAATGATAATGGGACAATACAGGTAAAGTGCTTTCAATTAAAGGTACGTTATGGTCGATGGACTAATATTTACGACTGTTAAAATAAAACGTTTTATACCGTCTTTGTTGTTCTTTTGAAATGCAACTAATATATCCATGTATATAGGCCCTGACATCCTGTTATCCATGTATATAGGCCCTGACATCCTGTTATCCGTGTACATAGGCCCTGAAATCCCGTTATCCGTGTATATAGGCCCTGACATCCCGTTATCAGTGTATATAGGCCCTGACATGCCGTTATCCATGTATATAGGCCCTGACATCCCATTATCCATGTATATAGGCCCTAACATCCCGTTATCCGTGAACATAGGCCCTGACATCCCGTTATCCGTGTATATAGGCCCTGACATCCCATTATCCGTGCACATATGCCCTGACATCCCGTTATCCGTGTATATAGGCCCTGACATCCCGTTATCCGTGTATATAGGCCCTGACATCCCGTTATCCGTGCACATAGGCCCTAACATCCCGTTATCCGTGTACATAGGCCCTGACATTCCGTTATCCGTGTATATAGGCCCTGACATCCCTTTATCCATGCACATAGACCCTGACATCCCGTATAGGTTCCACCGGAGTTCTACCTTAACTCCCTGGCGATTCCGATAGTGTCCCACCAGAGTTACAGCAGGAAAGCGATGGGAGATGGAGAATGAGCGATGTTCCGGAGGTGGAAGTTGGCAGTCTTTGTGTAGGGAGAGGATATGGAGTCGGAAGCTCAGCTCAGGGTCAAATAGACACCTTGGGTTGTGAACCGTTTGGTTCAGCCTGGGACAGTGGCCAGGGAGGGGGTTGGAGTCGGAGACTAGGGTACAGAGTTTGTGGCGGGGGGCCAAAGACAATAGATTCAGTCTGCCCAATGTTTAACTGGAGGAAATTACGGCTCATCCAGGGCAACCAATCGGACGAGGCAGTGGAGGGATTGGGAGAGGTAGAGCTGGGTGTCGTCAATGTAGATTTGGATGCTGGCATAATGTCTTTGGACGATGTCACCATGAGAGAAGGGG
The DNA here is from genome assembly GCF_052327205.1 of Somniosus microcephalus. Classification (NCBI taxonomy): domain Eukaryota; kingdom Metazoa; phylum Chordata; class Chondrichthyes; order Squaliformes; family Somniosidae; genus Somniosus; species Somniosus microcephalus. The sequence goes on from NC_141009.1 coordinate 6,204,277, forward strand.
CCAAGGATAGATCCTTGGGGGGTGGGGTGGGGTGGGGTGGGGCTCCAGCGCTAACTGTGCGGGGGCGGGAAGAGAATTAATTGCTGGAGATGCTCAGCTATGATTGGAAGAGTGGAACCAACTGAAGCAGCCCTGAGCTGGACAGTGGAGGCAAGGCGTTGGAGGAGTTTGGTGTGGTCAGCTGTATTAGAGGCTGTAGACAAGTCGAGAGGGATGAGGAGGGATAGTTTACCACGGTCACAGTCACATAGGATGTCATTTGTGACTTTGATAATGGCCGTTTCAGTGCTGTAGCAGGGGCGGAAACCTGATTCGAGAGATTCAAATGGAGTTTTGGGAAAGATGGGGAAGAGCAGCACGGTGGCATAGTGGTTAGCACTGTTGCCTCACAGTGCCAGAGACCCGGGTTCGAATCCGGCCTCGGGCGACTGTGTGGAGTTTGCACATTCTCCCCGTGTTTGCGTGGGTTTTCTCCGGGTGCTCTGGTTTCCTCCCACAGTCCAAAGATGTGCGGGTTAGGTTGATTGGCTATGATAAATTGACCCTTAGTGTTAGGGGGGATTAAATATGTGGGGTTACAGGGATTGGGTGGGATATGTGTCGGTGCAGGCTCGATGGGCCGAAATGGCCTCTATCTGCACTGTGGGGTTTCTGTGATTTAGGAGGTGACAACACATTCAAGGACTTTGGAGAGGAAAGGGAGGTTGGAGATGGGGTGATAGTTTGCAAGAATAGAGAGGTCAAGGATTTTTTTTGAAGAGGGGAGTGATAACGGTAGTTTTGAAAGGGAGGGGGACAGTACGTGAGGAGAGGGAATCGAATACAATGTCAGCTAGCATGGGGGGGCCAGGAAAGAAAGTTGAGTGGCCAACAATTTAGTGGGAATGGGGTCCAGTGATCAGGAGGTGGGTCTGATGGACAAGGTGTGCTCAAAGAGGACATATGGGGGAAACTGCAGAAACTAGAGAGAGATGTGGTTTTAGGAGCTAGGGCGGGGGTGGGAGCCTGATGGGAGGTTTGGCTTGGTGGCAAAGTGTCAAAAGTATTAACAAATCAAGGCAGCGTTGTGCTGGTTTCTTCTGACCTGGAGCCAGGAATTTCAAGCACCTCCCAAACGGCAAACTTCCCTCACGATGAGCAATTAACCTATAAATTGCCCTCCGAATATCGCTATTGACAAGAGTTGTGACCCGAAAAGGGAGGGCCGGATTAACACAGTTGTACCTCAGCAGCAGAATAATACATTAAGAGCAATGTTCAACTTTGGCAGGGGCAGAAAACGGGCAGCAGTGGATTCCTGTTATATACCTTGCCCAATGTTCCTTTCCAATGGCTACGTCACTGGTTGATTGATAGACCCCAGAGGGTTATGGTACCTTAAGTTTCTTCATCTCCAGTTTGTTAGATGCTCAATTTCTTACACGGGTATAATTCAAGTTAAAACAAAATAAACAATGGAGTTACACACACCATCAGATGGAACTGGAGCTATTAAGATGCTGAGGGTTGCCCATTTTTGGGTGATTGGGTGGGAAAGAGACAATATTATTTTTGACTCCACAGGAAGCACCTGGTTGAGTTTAACATTTTCTGCATCTTTTAATGTTTAACGCCTTTGTTACTACAGGGTTATAGCCTATGAAACCCAGGCAGAGAGGACCTGCGGGAAGGAGGGAGGAGGACAGTAGGAGTATGTGTGTGTGTGTGTGTGTTCTAGGCTGATGTAGATAAGGGGTAAGCCATTTAGGACTGAGATGAGGAGGAATTTCTTCACCCAGAGAGTGGTGAACCTGTGGAATTCTCTACCACAGAAGGCAGTTGAGGCCAATTCATTAAATATATTCAAGGAGGAGTTAGATATCTTTCTTAAGGCTAAAGGGATCAAGGGATATGGGGAGAAGGCAGGGACAGGGTACTGAGTTTGGATGATCAGCCATGATCTCATTTAATGGCGGAGCAGGCTCGAGGGGCCGAATGGCCTACTCCTGCTCCTATCTTCTATGTTTCTATGTAGCAGAGCCTGGTCTCCAATCGTCTTGGATCCCCTTGCCATTGGACCAAGACCTTGCTCTGTCAAGCCCGTGTGGTAGCTGGTGTGCAACGGTCACCCCACGTTAAAAGAATTCACGCACAGGCATCTTCCACCCTTTAAAATGAAGTTCAGGACCTGGAACGTCAGGACCCTCATGGAGAACCCCAACAGTGACAGAGAATGTAGGTCCCGCATTGGACTCATCAGTCACCTGAGAACTCATTTTTAGTGTGGAAGCAAGTCATCCTCGGTTCCGAGAGACTGCCTAAGAAGAAGATGGTACAGGGACTGTTGGCAACTTGGGAGGATGCTACCAGTGGGGTCTCACGGGGGTCTGTGTTGGGACCTCTTTAGCTTAATAGCTTTATAAATTTCTTTCAGAAAATAATATTTTGGGATACGGTCTGTGAGTAATTTGAGACATGACGTGTGGCGAGTGTAGTGTGCCACGATCTCACTGAATGAACAGGCTCGAAAGGCTGAATGGCCTCCTCCTGTTCCTATGAGGCGAGAGGGTTACCAGCCGAGCCAAACTGGACAGAATTCCCTGGACCTCAGCCACCTGTACGTTTATCTCACGGCGTTGCTTACGTGGCTTATCCTATTTTACCCCGAAGTGTACTTGAACTAGAAAAATAAAATAATTAAATAGTTTTTGTATCCAATAAACATAGAAATATAGAAGATAGGAGCAGGAGTAGGCCATTCGGCCCCTCGAGCCTGCTCCGCCATTTAATGCGATCATGGCTGATCATCCAAATTCAGTACCCTGTCCCTGCTTTCTCCCCATATCCCTTGATCCCTTTAGCCTTAAGAAATATATCTAACTCTTTCTTGAATATAAAGCTGCTTTTGTGATGTCACATCTTGTTTTTTCACCACCCACCCCCAGTAATTAAATTTAATTTCTAGCCAAGTGATATAACACTTGACCTGGGCGGATGAAGAATGCATTCGATCCACTTAAGCAACTGGGGGGGGGGGGGGGGAAATGTAATTAAGAAGTTGCAGTATTCTTTAAAGATCCAGATCCGTGGAGCAGCTGGAATCCAGTCCTGGCTTTACCCCCCGCCCCCCGTCTGGCATCCTGACTAATGAGAAGGCGGCTCACTGTCTCCCGTGGCGACAGACGGGTGAGCGCTCCTCCCCTTGGCAGGGCCGCGGGCGGCGCCGCTCCCCCATTTAATTTTAATTTGATTGAGTTTAATTCTCTGTTACCTCTCTCGCTCACCCCCACCGGCCCGCCCGCCGATGCAGGGAGTGCGGGCGGCGGCCCCGGGGTAGCGGTGAGGCGGCGGCCCGGCCCGGGCTCCGGAAGGCTCGGGAATGTTCCGGAAGGTTCTCGCCGCCGGCTCCCTGGTGCGCGCGCTGCACGCGGGGCTGACGTGGGCGGTGACGTTGGCCCTCTTCCTGTTTGAAACGGGTGAGCTCATCACTGGACTGAGGGGAGGGGGGCAGGGTGAGGGTAGTATCACAGAATGGTTACAGCACAGAAGGAGGCCATTCGGCCCGTCGAGCCTGTGCCGGCTCTCTGCAAAAGCACTTCAGCTCCTCCCACTCCCCCGCCCTTTCCCTGTAGCCCTACAATTTTTTTCCCTTAAGGTACTTATCCAACTCCCTTTTTGAAAGTTAAGATTGAATCAGCATTTATTGCCCATCCCTAATTGCCCTCAAGAAGGTGGTGGTGAGCTGCCTTTCTTGACAACTGAGTGGCTCGCTGGGCCATTTCAGAGGGGCAGTTAAGAGTCAACTACATTGCTGTGGGTCTGTAGTCACATATAGGCCAGACCGGGTAAGGACAGCAGATTTCCTTCCCTAAAGAACATTAGTGAACCAGATGCCTGGCAGTTTCGTGGTCACCATTACTAGCTTTTTGTTCCTGATTTATTTAATTAATTGAACTTAAATCCCCCAGCTGCCCTGATGGGATTGTGAACTCATGTCTCACAGATCATTAGTCCAGGCCTCTGGATTACTAGGCCATTAACATAACCACTATGCTGGTTGATACTGCACTTGTCTGGTTCCATTCTTATCTATTTAATCGTAGCAACCTGCAATGGCTTCTCTTCCCGCTCCCACATCGTTACCTCTGGTGTCCTCCAAAGATCTATCCTTGGCCCACCTCCTGTTTCTCATCTACATGTTGCCCCTTGGCGACATCATCCAAAAACGCAGTTTCAGTTTCCACATGTACGCTGACGACACCCAGCTCTACCTCACTCCCTCTTCTCTCGACCCCTCCACGCTGTCTAAATTGTCAGACTGCTTGTCCAACATACAGTTCTGGATGAGCAAAAATTTTCTCCAATTAAATATTGGGAAGACCGAAGCCATTGTTTTTGGTCCCTGCCACAAACTCCGTTCCCTAGCCACTGACTCCATCCCTTTCCCTAACATCTGTCTGAGGCTGAACCACACTGTTCGCAACCTTGGTGTCATATTTGACCCTGAAATGAGCTTCCGACCGCATATCCGCAGCATAACAAAGACCGCCTACTTCCACCTCCGTAACATCACCTGTCTCCGCCCCTGCCTCAGCTCATCCGCTGCTGAAACCCTCATCCATGCCTCTAGACTTGACTATTCCAACACACTGCTGGCTGGCCTCCCACATTCCACCCTACGTAAACTTGAGGTCATCCAAAACTCAGCTGCCCGTGTTCTAACTTGCACCAAGTCCCGTTCGCCCATCACCCCTGTGCTCGCTGACCTACATTAGCTCCTGGTTAAGCAGCGCCTCGATTTCAAAATTCTCATCCTTGTTTTCAAATCCCTCCATGGTCTCTCCCCTTCCTATCTCTGTAATCTTCTTCAGCCCCACAACCCCCCGAGATATTTGCGTTCCACTAAATCTGCCCACTTGAGCATCCCTGATTATAATTGCTCAACCTTTGGTGGCCGTGCCTTCTGTTGCTTGTGCCCTAAGCTCTGGAATTCCCTGCCTCAACCTGTCTGCCTCGCTACCTCTCTTTCCTCCTTTAAGACGCTCCTTAATACCTACCTCTTTGACCAAGCTTTTGGTCACCTGCCCTAATATCTCCTTGTGTGGATCGGTGTCAAATTTTTTGCCTTAAAATACTCCTGTGCAGCGCCTTGGGACGTTTTACTACGTTAAAGGCACTATACAAATACAAGTTGTTGTTGTCCAGATGGCTCATGATTTTGAACACCTCTATCAAATCTCCTGCTCAACCTTCTCTGCTCCAAGGAGAACAACCCCAGCTTCTCCAGTCTATCCACGTAACTGAAGTCCCTCAGCCCTGGAATCATTCTCATAAATCTTTCCTGCACCCTCGCAAGGGCCTTCATAACATTCCTAAAGTGCGGTGCCCAGAATTGGACACAATACTCCAGTTGAGGTTGGACCAATGTTTTATAAAGGTTCATCATAACTTCCTTGCTTTTGTACTCTATACCTCTATTTATGAAGCCCAGGATCCCATATGCTTTTTTAACCGCTTTCTCAACCTGCCCTGCCACCTTCAACAATTTGTGCACATATACCCCCAGGTCTCTCTGTTCATGCACCCCCTTTAGGATTGTACCCTTCAGTTTATATTGCCTCTTCTCGTTCTTCCTACCAAACTGTATCACTTAGCACTTTTTTGCGTTAATCACAGAATCACAGAAACCCCACAGTGCAGATAGAGGCCATTTCGGCCCATCGAGCCTGCACCGACACATATCCCACCTGATCCCCGTAACCCCTACACCAACACGTATCCCACCCTATCCCCGTAACCCCACGTATTTAATCCCCCTAACACTAAGGGTCAATTTATCATAGCCAATCAACCTAACCCGCACATCTTTGGACTGTGGGAGGAAACCGGAGCACCCGGAGGAAACCCACGCAAACACGGGGAGAATGTGCAAACTCCACACAGACAGTCACCCGAGGCCGGATTCGAACCCGGGTCCCTGGCGCTGTGAGGCAACAGTGCTAACCACTATGCCACCGTGCTGCCACGAGACAAGGAACTGTGTTCAGAATAGAACTATCCGATTTACTGAATGTTATTACTGATAAAAACACATTTAATACCATTATTAGTACTATATAAACATTAGGATACTTAGCCTTTCTTGGGGTAATTCTCTTTCTTTAAGACTGTGTTCTCCCCTTTGGTAACAGTGGTAGATCCTGTGAAGTACAACAACAACAAATAAATCCCTATTGGATTTATTAGTGACTATCTTATATCTATAGCCTCTAGTTTTGGATTCTCTCATAGAAATTTATGGCACAGAAGGAGGCCATTCGGCCCATTGTACCTATGCCGGCCGAAAAAGAGTTATCCAGCCTAATCCCACTTTACAGCTCTTGGTCCGTAGTCCTGTAGGTTACGGCACATCAGGTGCATATCCGAGTATTTTTTAAATGCGATGAGGGTTTCTGCCTCTACCACCCTTTCAGGCAGTGAACTCCCATCTGATCCTTCTACCAATTACTTTAAATCTGTTCCCCCCTGATTATTGGCCTCTCTGCTAAGGGAAATAGGTCCTTCCTATTATCTAGGCCCCTCATCATTTTATACACTCGCAAGTGGAAACGTTTTCTTTATGTCTAAAATAATTTCTCTGTGTCTACCTCACTTCACAGAGAAGAAACTGATACACAACAGTTGTAGCACAAAAGTTTGGAATTTTAAAAAATTGCATGATATAAAGCGCCTTGGTACATTTTTCTAAAAGAAAGAAAGGTTTGCATTTATATTGTGCATTTCATAATCTCAGGTGGACATGAAAGATTCCATGGCACTATTTCGAAGAAGAGCTAGGGAGTTTTCCCCGATGTCCTGGTCAATCAACATCCCTAAAACATTATCTGGTCACTTATCTCATTGCTGTTTCTGGGACCTTGCTGTGCGCAAATTAGCTCCCGCGTTTCTTACAACAGTGACTGCATTTCAAAAGTATTTCATCGGCTGTAAAGTGTTTTGGGACATCCTGAGTTTGTGAAAGGCGCTGTATAAATACAAGTTCTTCCTTATTGGTCATTACAGATCTGAGGCGGAGTGAGGAGCGTGGGGAGTTCCTCCAGCCAGTCACCTTCCTGCTGCTGGTTCTCTGTTCGATGTTACTGTACTTCATCACTTCCCTCATGGACCCGGGATACGTCACCTTTGACGATGAACTAAAGGTAAATCGACCTCCCTCTGGCTCAAACTGAAAGGGATCGGCGGGGCTGCATTATTCCTCAGAGCAAACAAAGAAAGTTGTGTCCTCCAGAAAGAACGTTACTCATTACATAAAATGTAAGGAATGATATACTTGCCTTAAAGGGGGTGCAAGGAAGGTTCATTTGATTAATTCCTGGGATGAAAGGGTTGTTCTATGAGGAGAGATTGAGTAGATTGGGTCTGTACACTCTGGAGCTTAGAGAGGTGATCTCATTGAAACATATAAGATTTTGAGGGGGATTGTCAGGGTAGATGCTGAGAGGTTGTTTCCCCTGGCTGGGGCGTCTGGGGTCATAATCTCAGGATAAGGGGTCGGCCATTTAGGACTGAGATGAGGAGGAATTTCTTCACTCAGAGGGTTGTGAATCTTTGGAATTCTCTACCCCAGAGGGCTGTGGAGGCTCAGTCGTTGAGTATATTCAAGACTGAGATTGATAGATTTTTGCACACTAAGGGAATCAAGGGATTTGGGGATAGGGCAGAAAAGTGGAGTTGAGATCAGCCATGATCTCATTGAATGGCGGAGCAGGCTCGAGGGGCTGTATGGCTGACTCCTGCTCCCAGTTCTTATGTTCTTATGTACAGCACAGAAACAGGCCATTCGGCCCAACTGGTCCGTGCTGGTGTTTATGCTCCACACAAGCCTCCTCCCACCTTAGTTCATCTCACCCCAACAACACATCCTTCTATTCCTTTCTCCCTCATGTACTTATCTAGCTTCCCCTTAAATGCATCTATGCTATTCACCTCAACCACTCCCTGTGGTAACGAGTTCACTAACGTTCACCCACTTGTTCAACGTGAAAACTTTAAAAAGAAATAAATTCTCTATATGTTATTTTGAAGATTTTGAGTTTTTAATTTCCTGATGGTTTTTGCTGGTTCTTCGCAGACCCAGGTTGCTCGATCGAATCAGGGTGCTGGTGATGAGAAGGAGCAGATGATCCCTGTGGTACAGAAAGCACAGAGACTGAGGCGCTGTGGCTATTGCATGGTCCAGGTGGGATTTCTCTACCTTACTAAATGAAAATTCAGCATCTGAATGAAAAGAAAGACTTGCATTTCTATAGCGCCTTTCACTATCTCAGGATGTCCCAAAGCGCTTTACAGCCAATGAAGTACTTTTTGAAGTGTAATCACTGTTGTAATGTAGGAAACACGGCAGCCAATTAAAAAATTTTTTTTTTTTATTCATTGATGGGATGTGGGCGTCACTGGCTAGGCCTGCAATTTGCGCACACCAAGCTCCCACAAACAGCAATGTGATAATGACCAGATAATCTGTTTTTAGTGATGTTGGTTGAGGGATAAATATTGGCCCAGGTCACCGGGGAGAACTCCCCTGCTCTTCTTTGAAATAGTGTCATGGATCTTTTACGTCCACCTGAGAGCGCAGATGGGGCCTCGGTTTAACGTCTCATCCAAAAGACGGCATCTCCAACAGTGCTGCACACCCTCAGTACTGCCCCTCCGACAGTGCAGCACTCCCTCAGTACTGCCCCTCCAACAGTGCGGCGCTCCCTCAGTACTGCCCCTCTGACAGTATCGTGCTCCCTCAGTACTGCCCCTCCGACAGTGCAGCACTCCCTCAGTACTGCCCCTCCGACAGTGCAGTGCTCCCTCAGTACTGCATGGCATTAAATTGTATAATTAGGATCAATCTGATTATTGGTTATTGATACTAGTGGACTTCTTGTGGCATTGCTCGTGGTGAAGTGTGATCTTCTGATTTATCTTCATTTCAGCCAATCAGAAACTGCAATGCCCGAAGCGAGACACAGGAAGTGTGACGTGATACATGAAATTGTCCTGAGATAAATAGGTGTAATTGAAGGAATAATTACAAGTCCTAGCCCTTTTCGGGCTACCCCAGATCAGGCGTATTCCCCAGACGTTCACCTTCAACTAAAGTTAAAGATAGCCGAATTCTATAAGACGCTTAATTGGGTCTAAAGGTTCAGACTATCCCTAAAGGAAAGGAATGTCGTGAAGATATTACTGTCCTCCGGATAGCACTTTTAATAAGTTTAACTAGACTGTAACCTTCCGGATATTATGAGGGTCCGGAATACCCCCCAGAATTCTGCAACTCCTTACAAAAGAGTGTATAGAAATTGAGTTTGCAAGGTTGATCCAGAAATACTCTGAGACAATTCTAAAAATATAGTTTTATTTAAGAGCCGACATTCAGTTAACAGTTGTTGAGTCAGTCGCAACATTAACAGTTCAAAAACAATTAGCTTACACAATCTTATTCTCAGAGATCCTTATTCTCAAATCTTAACTTCGTTACATTTCCACACTTCTACTTATTCTTAATCCAGAATATCCACCAAAATCAAATACCTTGATTACCCGAGACTCAAAGTTAAAGACTTAGAGCGTGCCTGTGAAGTTGAGAAACGCTTGCCCTTCCAGCGACTTCTGACTTTCCATTTGAAAAGGTCTATTTTTATATCCTTTTTTAGTGGTATATTCTTTGAAGTTTTCTGCTGATGTAAGCTAATTATCTCTAGTCATTCTTTCTGTTGACTTCTTTCTGATCTTGTCAATTTAGCTGTTAACTTTTAGAATCCTGTCTCTGTGTTTAGGTGTTTCAAAAACTTACCATAAAAACAATATGACAGTAGTATTTATTTGATGTCATTCTTATCGAAGGTTTTCCATTTAATTCTTAATATTGGCTTAACTGTTTATTAGCAGACATTGTGTCTCCGTGGTGTTCCAAGTTCAATACAAACACAATGTAATTGCTTGGTGTATCTATTGAAGTCATATTTTCAAAGTGTTCTGTAGGTATTATATTTACAATATGTAAATTAAAGATACTTCAACGAGGGTGGTTGTTTTCCTATTTACTTCAATTGGTTGTATAACAGACTTCGGGACTCCATATTTCAAGCTTAACATAAAAACTATTTGACTAGCAGGTGTTTCTTTTACTTGATGTCATTTTTTCAAAGGCACATGCCTCTTTTAATGTTTCTGTTCAACGTGTTAGTTTATAACACTTTATACTTGGGTCATTCCATTGTGTTTCTCCCAAACTCCAGACCTTCTGGAAGCGCCAAACTGCTATTTCAATAGGGCCATTGTTTTAGTATTAACAATCAATTCCCATTTCAAAAGCTTGCGGTGTTTACAACTTTTGTGTTATCAAACCATCCCATCTCAGAAGCCTGTATTGACACAGCCTGTGTTGCCGAGGCTTTAGATTTTTAAACCCAGTATATCATGTATTAATAATATCAGAAATCTATTCATATGTGTATTTCTTGGAATATGGCTTTTTCCGTCACATAATGGGTTCCTAATTTAACACTGAAGAATCATTCATCTATTTTCCTACCACTGTGAATCTCCAGCATTTTCTGTTTTTATTTCAAATTTACAGCATTCACTTTTTTTGTTGTAAATTTGATTAATTTTTAGTTGCCGTGGTGGGATTTGATCCTATAACCTCCTGGGTTTACCAGAACAAGGTAGAAAATTTTGTATAATTGAAACACATTAGGTAAACTTTCAAAAAGGTGACTCAACCATGGCTAACAAGGGAAATTAGGGATAGCATAAGATCCAAGGAGAGGACATATAAATTGGCCAGAAAAAGCAGTAAACCTGAGGATTGGGAGCAGTTTAGGATTCAACAAAGGAGGACAAAGGGATTAATTAAGAAAGGGAAAATTGAATATGAGAGTAAGCTTGCAGGGAACATAAAAACTGACTGTAAAAGCTTTTATAGATATGTGAAGAGAAAAAGATTGGTGAAGTCAAGCGTAGGTCCCTTGCAGCCAGAATCAGGGGAATTTATAATGGGGAACAAAGAAATGGCAGACCAATTAAATACATATTTTGGTTCTGTCTTCACAAAGGAGGACACAAATAACCTCCCAGAGATGTCAGGGAACATAGGGTCTGATGAAAGGGAGGAACTGAAAGAAATCAGTATTTGTAGGGAAATGGTGTTAGGGAAATTGATGGGATTGAAGGCCGATAAAGCCCCAGGGCCTGATAATCTACATCCTAGGGTACTTAAGGAAGTAGCCCTAGAAATAGTTGATGCTTTGCTGATCATCTTCCAGTATTCGATGGAATCTGGAACAGTACCCATGGATTGGAGGGTAACTAATGTTACCCCACTATTCAAAAAAGGTGGTGGAGAGAAAACGGGGAATTATAGACCGGTAAGCCTGACATCGGTAGTGGGGAAAATGCTAGAGTCCATTATAAAAGATGTAATAGCAGAGCACTTGGAAAACAGTGACAGGATTGGACAAAATCAACATGGATTTACAAAAGGTAAATCGTGCTTGACTAATCTACTGGAATTTTTTGAGGATGTAACTGGTAAAATAGATAAGGGAGAACCAGTGGATGTGGTGTATTTGGACTTTCAGAAGGCTTTTGATAAGGTCCCGCATAAGAGATTAGCGTGTAAAGTTAAGGCACATGGGATTGGGGGCAAGGTATTGACTTGGATAGAGAACTGGTTGGCAGACAGAAAGCAAAGAGATGGAATAAACGGGTCTTTTTCCGAGTGACAAGCAGTGACTAGTGGGGTACCGCAGGGATCGGTCCTTGGGCCCCAGCTATTCACAATATATATTAATGATCTAGACAAGGGAACTAGATGTAATATCTCCAAATTTGCAGACAAAACAAAGCTGGGTGGGCGTGTGTGCTGTGAGGAGGATGCCAAGAAACTCCAGGATAATTTGGACAGGTTGGGTGATTGGGCAAAAGCATGGCAGATGCAATATAACGTGGATAAATGCGAGGTTATCCACTTTGGTGGCAAAAACAGGAAGGCAGATTATTATCTGAATGGCAATAGATTGGGAGAAGGGGAAGTGCAATGAGACCTGGGTGTCCTTGTGCACCAGGCGCTGAAGGTAAGCATGCAGGTGCAGCAGGCGGTTAAGAAGGCAAATGGCATGTTGGCCTTTGTAGCGAGAGGGTTTGAGTACAGGAACAAGGATGTCTTGCTGCAGTTGTACAGGGCCTTGGTGAGACCACATCTTGAGTATTGTGTGCCGTTTTGGTCGCCTTATCTGAGGAAGGATTGGGTCGACTGGGCTTGTACTCGCTGGAGTTTAGAAGTATGAGAGGGGATCTCATTGAAACTTATAACATTCTGACAGGACTAGACAGACTAGATGCAGGAAGGATGTTCCCGATGGTCGGGAAGTCCAGAACCAGGGGTCACAGTCTAAGGATAAGGGGTAAGCCATTTAGGACAGAAATTAGGAGGAATTTCTTCACCCAGAGAGTGGTGAACCTGTGGAATTCTCTACCACAGAAGGCAGTGGAGGCCAATACATTAAATATATTCAAGAAGGAGTTGGATATATTTCTTAAGGCTAAAGGGATCAAGGGGTATGGGGAGAAAGCAGGGACCGGGTACTGAATTTGGATGATCGGCTCGAGGGGCCGAATGGCCTACTGCTCCTATCTTCTATGTTTCTATGTTACTGTTTGCTGCAAAGCAGCCAATTAGAACAACAACAACTTGCATTTATATTGCACCTTATATTTGACACTGAACCATATAAGGAGATATTTGGACAGGTGACCAAAAGCTTGGTCAAAGAAGCTTGGTCAAAGTGGTAGGTTTTAAGAAGTGTCTTAAAGGAGAGAGAGGTGGAGCGGTTTAGGGAGGGAATTCCAGAGCTTAGGGCCCAGGCAGCTGAAAGCACGGTGCTTAAGATCGGTGATGTGCAAGAGGCCAGAATTGGAGGAGCACAGAGATCTCAGATGGTTATAGGGGCTGGAGGAGGTTACAGAGATAAGGAGGGGCAAGTCCATGGAGGCATTTGAAAACAAGGATAAGAATTTTAAAATTGAGGCGTAAAGAATAAAATGTAATGAGTTTCCTTTGTTCCAGCAGCAGCCCATGCGATCCAAGCACTGTCAGTCCTGTCAGCACTGTGTTCGTCGGTACGACCACCACTGCCCCTGGATCGAGAACTGTGTGGGGGAGAGGAACCATCGCTTCTTTGTGCTCTACCTGACAATGCAACTAACCGTCCTGCTGTGGGCCTTCCACATTGCGTGGTAAGGGTCTGCGTGAGCTTGTACCACGTGGGTTAGGAAGAGTGGGTGGGTTTTAGTGCACGAGAAATAGAGCCCGAGATACCACCTGCGATTCTCCCCTTTCCATTTTTAGCCATCGAGCCTCTCGCCGGTTGAGATTTCTCAGTTGGACTATTAAAGGGAACATAGTTACATAGGAACAGGAGGAGGCCATTCAGCCCCTCGAGCCTGTTCTGCCATTCAATTAGATCATGGCTGATCTGTATCTTAACTCCATCCACCCGCCTCGGTTCCCTAACCCTTAACACCCTTACCCAACAAAATATCAAATCTCAGTTTTGAAAATTTCAATTGACCTCAAAAGCTTTTTGTGGGCGAGAGTTGCAGATTTCCATTTCCCAGTAGACTGCAGGGGGAGAGTGTGAACTCACAATCACCACCAAGCCTCTGTCCATGCATCTCGCCCTACGAGCCAATTTAGTCTAATCCCACTCTCCTGTTCACTCCCCATGCCCTTTCATATCCCTCTTTTTCACATAACTATCTGATTCCCTCTTTAAAATAATTTAGGGATTCTGCTTCAATAACCATTTGCGCCTGAAAATTCCACATTCTACCCACGTGGTCTGAAGATCTATTTATAACACCCCGCTTGATTCTTTTTGTGATTATCTTAAATTTGTGCTGTCTCCTTACAGTCCCACAAACCAGTGGAAACGAACCAACACAATTTACGTGAAGATCTCTTCTTACGCCACACCTTAACCTTCTTGGCTGTAGTGGGAGGGAAAACACTCCTAATTTCTCAAATTTCTGTTCAAAACCCCTCATTCAATGTTCCCTCTAATTTTTTGGGCCTGCGCGGCCCCTTTTATGAGCTACGCAGGACATTCAAAATTCCACGCATATGCAGTTTCTCTATTTAAAAGTTGTCTCACCGGCTGCACGGGACCTTCAGAGTGCTGCTCAGCTGTGCAGCTTAAATGGAACATTGCCCCTCATCCCTGGTACCATCCGAATGAACCTGCACTGCACTTTTCCCATTGCTTTTATACCCTTCCTATAACAAGGGCCCAAAACTGTGCACAATTATCCAAACTGTGGCCTGACTAAAAGTCTTGCACATGTGCAATATTACCTCCTTGCTTTTGTATTCTATGCCTCTAGAAACAAAATCTGTTTTCCTTTTTTTCTGGCCTTATTGAGGTGTGAAAAAGACAATATTACTTAGTCACAATAGTAACTTTGCTCCAAATAATACTGAATGCAGCACATTGTACAGAAGCGCTAGAGGCAATAGTGCCTCTGAACGTTTTTTCAGCTGCTGTAAATCACCATTTGTTACCTCCATTTCCACCTGTCGGGGGAGTCCAAAACTAGAGGCCATCAATATAAGAGAGTCACTAATAAATCCAATAGTGAATTCAGGAAAAACTTCTTTACCTAGAGAGTGGTGAGAATGTGGAACTCGCTACCACGGAGTGGTTGAGGCGAATAGCATGGATGCATTTAAGGTGAAGCTAGATAAACACATGAGGGAGAAAGGAATAGAAGGTTATGCTGATAGGGTAAGATGAAGTAGGGTGGGAGGAGGCTCGTGTGGAGCATATGGCCTGTTTCTGTGTAATGTAAATTCTGTGTAATTCCATTCTATAACCTCTCTTTATTGCCACCTGTTAATAAAAGACTTGCATTTCTATAGCGCCATTCACGACCTCAGGACGTCCCACTTTCAAGCCAGTGAAGTGCGTTTGAAGTGTAGTCACTGTTGTAATGTAGGAAACGCAGCAGCCAATTTGTACACAGCATAGAAACATAGAAGATAGGAGCAGGAGTCGGCCATTCGAGCCTGCTCCGCCATTCAATGAGATCATGGCTGATCATCCAAATTCAGTACCCTATCCCTGCCTTCTCCCCATATCCCTTTAGCCTCAAGAAATATATCCAATTCTTTCTTGAATATATTTAATGAACTGGCCTCCACCGCCCTCTGTGGCAGAGAATTCCACAGGTTCACCACTCTCTGGGTGAAGAAATTCCTCCTCATTTCAGTCCTAAATGGCTTACCCCTTATTCTTAGACTATGACCCCTGGTTCTGGACTCCCCGGCCATCAGAAACATCCTTCCTGCATCTAGTCTGTCCAGACCTGACAGAATTTTATAGGTTTCGATGAGATCCCCTCTCAATCTTCTAAACTCCAGTGAGTATAAGCCCAATCGACACAATCTCTCCTCATACATCATTCCTGCCATCCCAGGTATCAGCCTGGTGAATCTTCGCTGCACTCCCTCCATGGCAAGAACGTCCTTCCTCAGGTAAGGTGACCAAAACTGCACACAATACTCAAGGTGCGGTCTCACCAAGGCCCTGTACAACTGTAGCAAGACATCCTTGTTCCTGTACTCGAACCCTCTTGCTACGAAGGCCAACATACCATTTGCCTTCCAAACCGCCTGCTGCACCTGCATGCTTACCTTCAGCGACTGGTGCACAATAACACCCAGGTCTCTTTGCACTTCCCCTTCTCCCAATCTATTGCCATTCAAATAATAATCTGCCTTCCTGTTTTTGCCACCAAAGTGGATAACCTCACATTTATCCACATTATAGTGCATTTGCCATGTTTCTGCCCAATCACCCAACCTGTCCAAATCGTGCTGGAGTTTCACGACATCCTCCTCACAGCTTACCATCCCACCCAGCTTTGTGTCGTCTGCAAATTTGGAGATATTACATCCAATTCCCTCGTCCAGATCATTAATATATATTGTGAACAGCTGGGGTCCTAGGACCGATCCTTGCGGTACCCCACTAGTCACTGCCTGCCACTCGGAAAACGACCCGTTTATTCCAACTCTTTGCTTTCTGTCCGCCAACCAGTTCTCTATCCAAGTCAATACCTTGCCCCCAATCCCATGTGCCTTAATTTTGCACGCTAATCTCTTATGTGGGACCTTATCGAAAGCCTTCTGAAAGTCCAAATACACCACATCCACTGGTTCTCCCTTATCTATTTTACCAGTTACATCCTCAAAAAATTCCAGTAGATTAGTCAAGTATGATTTACCTTTTGTAAATCCATGTTGACTTTGTCCGATCCTGTCACTGCTTTCCAAGTGCTCTGCTATTACATCTTTTATAATAGACTCTAGCATTTTCCCCACTACCGATGTCAGGCTTACATGTCTATAATTCCCCGCTTTTTCTCTACCACCTTTTTTGAATAGTGGGGTAACATTAGCTACCCTCCAATCCATGGGTACCATTCCAGAGTCTATCGAGTTCTGGAAGATGACCAGCAATGCATCTACTATCTCTAGGGCCACCTCCTTAAGTACCCTGGGATGTAGACCATCAGGCCCTGGGGATTTATCGGCCTTCAGTCCCATCAATTTTCCTAACACCATTTCCCTACAAATACTGATTTCTTTCAGTTCCTCCCTTTCATCAGACCCTAAGTTCCCCGGCATCTCTGGGAGGTTATTCGTGTCCTCCTTTGTGAAGACAGAACCAAAGTATGTATTTAGTTGGTCTGCCATTTCCTTGTTTCCCATTATAAATTCCCCTGATTCTGACTGTAAGGGACCTACGCTTGACTTCACCAATCTTTTTCTCTTCACATATCTATAAAAGCTTTTACAGTCAGTTTTTATGTTCCCTGATAGCTTACTTTCATATTCTATTTTCCCTTTCTTAATTAATCCCTTTGTCCTCCTTTGTTGACTCCTAAACTGCTCCCAATCCTCAGGATTATTGCTTTTTCTAGCCAATTTATATGTCCTCTCCTTGGATCTTATGCTATCCCTAATTTCCCTTGTTAGCCACGGTTGAGTCACCTTTTTTGTTTTATTTTTATGCCAAACTGGGATGAACAAATTCTGTAGCTCATCCATTCGGTCTTTGAATGTTTGCCATTGCCTATCCACCGTCAACCCTTTGAGTGACATTCCCCAATCAATCCTACCCAACTCGCTCCTCAGACCATCGTAGTTTCCTTTATTTAAATTGAGGACCCTTGTCTCTGAGTCAACTACTTCATTCTCCATCTTAATGAAGAATTCAATCATATTATGATCGCTCCGACCCAAGGGGCCTCGTACAAGATTGCTAATTAATCCTTTCTTGTTACATAATACCCAGTCTAAGGTGGCCTGATATCTGGTTGGTTCCGCGACATATTGGTCCAGGAAACCATCCCGTAAACACTCCAGGAATTCCTCCTCCACAGTATTGTTACTAATTTGGTTGGCCCAATTTATATGTAGATTAAAGTCACCCATGATGACTCTGTGCCCTTATTGCATGCTTCTTTAATTTCCCTTTTAATGCCATCCCCAACCTCCGCCTTACTGTTTGGAGGTCTATATACCATTCCCACTAATGTTTTTTTCCCCTTAGTATTTCTCAATTCTACCCATACAGATTCCACATCATCAGAGCTAATATCCTTCATTACAATTGTATTAATCCCTTCTTTAACCAATAATGCTACCCCACCTCCCTTTCCTTTTTGCCTATCCTTCCTGAATATCGAATACCCCTGGATGTTGAGTTCCCAGTCTTGGCCATCCTTGAGCCACGTTTCCGTAATCCCAACCAAATCATATTCGTTTACCTCTATTTGCGCAGCCAATTCATCCACCTTATTACAAATGCTCCTCGCATTAAGACACAAAGCCTTCAGGCTTGTTTTTTTAACGCTCTTAGACCTAATAGAATTATTATTTATTGTGGCCACGTTTGATTTAAACCGTTGATTTCTCTGACTGCCACTTTTGTTTTTCTCCTTCCTATCTTTTGCTTTTATCCCCGTTTTCCTTTCCTCTGTCTCCCTGCTCAGGTTCCCAAACCCCTGCCATTTTTGTTTAAACCCCCCGAACAGTGCTAGCAAACCTCCCCGCAAGCCCCCACAAACAGCAATAATGACCATATAATCTGTTTTAGTGATGTCGTTGAGGGATAAATTTTGGCCGGGACACCGGGGAGAACTCCCCTGCTTTCCTTCAAAATAGCGCTGTGGGATCTTTTACATCCATTTAAGCGTGCAGATGGGGTCTTGGTTTAACATCTCATCCAAAAGACTCCCTCAGTACTGCCCCTCCGACAGTGCGGCGCTCCCTCAGTACTGCCCCTCCGACAGTGCGGCGCTCCCTCAGTACTGCCCCTCCGACAGTGCGGCGCTCCCTCAGTACTGCCCCTCCGACAGTGCGGCGCTCCCTCAGTACTGCCCCTCCGACAGTGCGGCGCTCCCTCAGTACTGCCCCTCCGACAGTGCGGCGCTCCCTCAGTACTGCCCCTCCGACAGTGCGGCGCTCCCTCAGTACTGCCCCTCCGACAGTGCGGCGCTCCCTCAGTACTGCCCCTCCGACAGTGCGGCGCTCCCTCAGTACTGCCCCTCTGACAGTGCGGCGCTCCCTCAGTACTGCCCCTCCGACAGTGCGGAGCTCCCTCAGTACTGCATTGGGAGTGGCAGCCTAGATTATGTGCTTAAGTTTGTGGAGTGGGGCTTGAACCCATGACCTTCTGACTCCGGAGACAAGAGTGCTGCGCACTGAGCCACGGCTGACAACCTGTAATATTCTTAAATGTTGTTGTTGTTACTCGCAGGTCGGGGTTCTGTACCAAGGCTGCGTGGAACGACTGGCTCCGCGTCAACATTTTCCTGCTGTTGGCGTTTCTGGTCATTATTGTCGTCACCGTGGTGGTGATGCTGCTGCTGGTGTCGCACCTGTACCTGGTATCCAACAACACCACGACGTGGGAGTTCATGTCCCGCCATCGCATCTCTTACCTCAAACACTGCGGCTCGGAGGAGAACCCATTCGACCAGGGCATCCTCGGGAATCTGTGGACATTTTTCTGCGTGTGCAAGACAGTCGTGTGGGAGAGGATCTATTTTCGAGACGAGGATGAGCTGGTTTAGTGAGTGGGACGTTCTTAATGGGCGCACTCTACTCTGCAATTCTTTTTTGCTTTTCTGCCTAACGGGGATTGTAATATTTATCGTCAGCGATCTCATAACATCCGCAACTTTTCCAAATTGCCAGGCTCAGAGGCAGTGGGAAATCCTCCCCTCGTCGAGGGATGAGGGGTCATTCCCCCCCCCCAGGCTGAGGATAGACGACAAAAGAGAAGCATAAAGGCAGCAAAATGCCCAACGGAGTAAGGGGATGAGAGATGTAGATTGCCCTCTCTTTTCTCTCCCCGTCCCTTTTTCCTCTTCTCACTTTTTTTCCCCCTTTTGCTTTTTCCATCTCTTCCCCCCCATCCCTTCCCCCCCTTTTTTCCCCGTCTCTTTTCCCCCCAACTCTCTCCCCCCCCTCTCTCTCTTCCCCCCACCCCCCCGTCGCTCTCTCTCTCTCTTCCTCTCCCCTGTCCCTGAGCTCGGTTGTGCCTCTGCGAGAAGGCCAATTTCTTGGCCGGGGGGGGGGAAATAAAATATTTAAAAAGATAATTTATCCAGGATCACTGTCAGTGACTTCCAATCCGAGGAGCTGTAGAGTAGAAGGGGTGAGGAAGTGTGAGGAAAGAGAGGGGAGGAAAAGTGATTTTCGAGGAATTCTGACCGAGTTCTGGGAACAGGTATTGCAGTTATGAAATCATCCTTTATTAACGCTGCTGGACTCCGATTAAATGCGCACTGATTGCTCATTTATCTAACAATACGCACTACACTTTAATGCAGTATTTTTTTGATACTTGATAAAATAGGAGTAGCTCTGAGTTTCTTTTGGATGTTCTGAAGCATCAACAGTTTAACATTGATCGCTAATGATCTAATGGACTATTTTGCTGTCCACTTGTGTCTGAAATTTTGACAATAGCTGCATTGAATCATAATATTTCTCCCTGCAAAAACTCCTTCGCTGATATTTAACATTTGCCCAGGCCTTAAAAAGTGTAATATCGTTCCAAAATTCCTAGATTTTCACCTAGATGTACTGAAACCTACTCGACCACTTCCGTCAAGCGAATCTAGCGGTGCAAATTTGTAAAACTTAGAAATTGTGGAGTTGGAACTGCTGCAGAAGTCAGGAATTAGGACTTGTGTTAGCTGTAGCTCAGTGAGTAGCACTTTTGCCTGAGTTAGAAGAGACTTTAGCACAAAATCTAGGCTGCCACTCCAGGGGAGTACTGCACCATCTGAGGCCCCGTCTGCTCTCAGGTGGACGTAAAAGATCCCACGGCACTATTTCAAAGAAGAGCAGGGGAGTTCTCCCCAGTGTCCTGACCAATATTTATCCCTCAATCAACATCACTGAAACAGATTATCTGGCTATTATCACATTGCTGTTTGTGGGATCTTGCTGTGTGCAAATTGGCTGCTGCATTTCCTACGTTACAACAGTGACTACACTTCAAAAGTACTTCATTGGCTGTTAATCGCTTTGGGGCGTCCTGCGGTCATGAAAGGCGCTATCTAAATGCAAGTTATTTTCTTTTTGAAACCTCAGTCGCCAATGGGGAAAGGAGAGGGATTACCCACGAAGATTGTTCTCCATTACATATCCAACGTTGGCTGCAACACTAATCCCCCCAGCCAGGGGACTCTGCAAGTGTAGTGAGCACACCGTGCGGTTCCTCCAGTCTCTTCAGTACCATGACGTGTTGAGCATGAACGGCTGAACCCTGATGGAATTGCAACCCAAATTTTTCCTTTTCAAGTATACTGTATATCCAAATCCCTTTTGAAAGTTACTATTGAATCTACTTTCACCACTTTAAGGTAGTGCAGTCCAGGTGTTTTCAAATCCCTCCATGACCTCACCCCCTCCTTATCTCTGTAACCTCCTCCAGCCCTACAACCCTCTGAGATCTCTGCGTTCCTCCAATTCTGACCTCTTGTGCAGCACAGATTTCCTTTGCTCCACCATTGGCGGCTGTGCTTTCAGCTACCTAAACGTCTCCGTCTCTTTTCCTTTAAGACTCTCCTTAAAAAACCTACCTCTTTCACCAAGCCTGCCCTAATATCTGTGGGGCTCGGTGTCAAATTTTGTCTGATTAAGCTTCTGTGAAGCGCCTTGGGATGTTTTACTATGTTAAAGGCGCTATATAAATGCAAGTTGTTGTTATACCATGTAGAACACCGCGGATCCTTTTGCAATGTACTAACTTTGCGTTTTTGAACTTGATTTGTTCCGGTTACTCATCCACTCCTCCCTGCAAATTTATTAATTTTAAAAAGCGTTGCAATCGTACCTCAATCTGCTGCACAAGTAAACGGGTTCATGTAGTTGAGAAAGTCTGCACTGAAATCCAAAGTACAGCATTGCACTCAAGTAGAGTCTCCATTGTTTTTTAATCCAGAGTCGCAAGATCAGAGAAAATTGGTCTGTGTGTTTTGCCCAGTAATGCGTTATTGGTGTGTCACCAGCAATTATTTAATTCTCTCCACCTCGGTCACCCCTCAGTTTTGATCCCTTCAATTAATAGCATTTGGCCAGTTTATCATTGTTAAATTCAAGCATGAACACATTCAATGGGAAATTGGTGAAGTATGATTATATGTGCGTCGAATGTGTTTCTACACATCCGAATCTCAAAATAGCAACAATGGATCTACAATATGCATGGTGAATATTCAGGGATCAAATTGTTCAGATTTATCATCTGATTTCAAACACTGGGCTGATGGTTATTGCTTTTCCATGCAAACAGTGGAATTTAGACATTTTAGTCTTAATCTGCATCAAATTGTACCATTTTAAATTTAAGCTAGCAGATCTCCTGTGACATTACACAGAAGATAGTCTGGGGTACAGATGAATGAGGCTGATATTTGACAGGGGGCAAGTTCCATTGTATTAGTACCTGTTGCAATTCAGAGCCAGCATCACCCCAGCTCATTACCTCTATTGGCAGAAATGGAATGGTGCAATGATGCAGTAATGAATGGACTTGCTCATTTCATCTTCATCCCCTATAATGAAGTGTTTGACTCCTAAATGAACGGTACAACCCTGGATGTATAATCCCTTAATGTAGATTTGAGCTACTGTATTTCTAAACAATTGTTTAAATTCCCTATTAATGCCCATCATCTCTAAATAGCTCATCAGCTAGGAGAGCAGGGTAATTACAACTCACTCACATACCCCATAATTAACACAATTCAGCCAACAGAAGCGACATAGCTGGTGGATTGAAAATAGAGCAATCATCCTCCCCATTATTAATCTATTGGCAAAAAATACATTCTGAATCTGTCTGAGAACTGTCTAGCCCTGCCGAATTTAAAGATAGGGGAAGAAAGGGAGAGAGGGGACTGTACAAGGACTCGAAGTAAAATCATTGCTTATAATGCAGAGTACAGAGGTAGTATATTTTTTCATGACTTTGATACTTTTATAATAGTCTTAAAATTATTTTAAAAACTTCCTGAATGGGTTGATTGTATTCTTATTCAAATATTGGACGGTTTTATTTTTGGACTAGAATCTATACTGTCGCTTTGAGCTGTTATCAAATTATGTTCTGGTAAAAATATTGATTAAAACATTTAAAATCTACACTAGTTTGTTTTAAAAAGTCATTTGTTTTTTAATATTAGTTTTATCCACAAATACAGTTTTTTTGTGGTCAGTAAATAGAGTCTTTAGTAACTAGCAGAACTCCCATGATAGAGGAAATGCCATTTTTACAGGAATATAAAATTTGAGCCAATCTGTATAGAAGCAGAGTCTGGATAATGTCTGCAAGGGATTGCACATAGATAGTGAAGAGGAAGGAACGAAGGATGGACCCTCGGGATACACTGGAAGAGTACATGAGAGAAGAGAAGCCATTGGCAGCCAGTTTATGCTTGTAT
The DNA here is from genome assembly GCF_052327205.1 of Somniosus microcephalus. Taxonomy (NCBI): domain Eukaryota; kingdom Metazoa; phylum Chordata; class Chondrichthyes; order Squaliformes; family Somniosidae; genus Somniosus; species Somniosus microcephalus. The sequence goes on from NC_141009.1 coordinate 6,227,338, forward strand.
TGAGTCAGGCGAGAGTGGAACCAGGAGTGCAATGCCTCAGCGATGGACTGCAGAGGAGACATTGGGAGGAAGATGGAGAGGTCAGTGGTGTCAAAAGGTGACATATGGCAAGGAGGACGATAACTAGGAACCCACAGTGCAAACATCATGCTTCACATTTTGATTATATCTCCTGCTGATGGCAATTGATAGTAACTTTAGATAGGTCTAAAAAATAATTAAAAGGCTGGATAGCATGCCTATTGAGAGATTATTTCAGTTTCACAGAATAGGGAGGACCTGGAGACACGAGTTTAGACTATGCAAGAGTAGGAACAGACTATTGTGGTAAACCACTGTTACCGTTCACAACCGTTCACTATTGTTACACTGTTGTTATCGCTACACAAGGTTACCTCTTGCCACGCACACTGCTATACCTGGGCTTACCTCAGCTGACTCCGCCCATGGCTCCGCCTGCTTGCCCAGGTATAAAGGTGACCGCTTGGCTAGTATTCTCCCTTGTTGGAACCGATCGCCCACGAGGGTGGGCTCTGTTATTTAGCCAATAAAAACCTATAGTTACTACCTTAACTCGTCGCTTTTCATGGAATGAATGTTGCCGGCTGGTGTGGTGGGTGCCGACTCTCTGCCTTCAAGAGGCAGCTGGACCGGTTCTTGAAATGGGGCAGAGAACGCATCTTTATAGATAACACCTGGTCTGGTTTTGATCACCCAAGTGGGTCAGAGAGAAATTTTCCAGAGTATTTTTTCCCTTATTGGCCCTGGGTTTTTCTGTGCGTGTAGCTGCAGATAATCTCTATTTCCAAGCCTATGGATTTAAGAGTAACTCAGGAATGCATGGCTAATTCTCAAATTTTACTAGTGAATGTCATAAAATACAAGCCATGTTACATTAATAAATATGAACAATGTTCTGTGCTTCATCTTAAAATGAAGTTTTAAAACCAAGTTCCCATCAATCTCCATAGTGTTTTTCATACAAAATTAATCTTAAATATATCTATATATAAAGTATATTGTTTAAGCAAATAGCTGGATACAGGAAACTTTGGTTTATCCGGAGGTTGTATGTCCGGAAACCTCGATCTACCGGCAGAAATCAGGAGCCGATTTGTTAGGTTTTTTTTCTTCTCATGGCTTTGTTTTCAACAGTCTGGCTCTGGAGAGTCTCTCTGAAGCTGTTGCTAAGCTACAGAGACGCTTCCAAGGTACGGGCCGACTGTTTACAAGCTGTTGCTAAGCAACAGTGTTTGTTGTCAGATACGGAGATGAAAACCTCCGTATGCCTCAACATTAACTTTGTATGTCCGGCAGTTTTGATAGATCGGCAACAGCTCGGTGCCGGATATAACAAAGTTTCCTGTATGTTTCCTTCATATTAAAGCAATACTCCTGACTTTCAGAATGACATGTTATTAATCCTTAGGAGGAATCAAATAGTTCCACTTCCTCCATCCCTCAGACTGCATATCACCTGTGGCTGGAAGGTCAGGCCAAAAACCTCCTCCCAAGCTTCTGCCAATGGGAGTATTTAACAGCAGCCCAAGGATGAATCTGCCTCAGATTTTCTTTTGCTTCCCTGGCAGGTACCTAATCTTCCACTTGCAGGAGAGTCGAGATCAGGAAACACAGATATGGGAGAAGCTTTGAGGTCACATGTTCATCTCTGGTCATTCTAATATCAGTGCTGATATTTTCCTCTGTGCCTCACTTTTGATTTAGTTTATAAAAATGTTTATGAACTAATTAAAAGCAACATACGGAGGAAGATATTGCAGTAGGCGTTTAAAGTTAAGTGCAATAGTTTAAAAGGACTTTTCCCCCCCACAAATCCAAGGTATTTAATGAACATACTCAGCAGGAGTTAGAAGGCAAACCACAGCAGTAAGTTGGAGCTTGAACAGTGATCAGATGTAATTCCTGGACTTAACTGCTGTGGAGACAGGCTAGATACATTCCCCACAGGAGGGGAAAAGGAAAGTCAGTCACTGGGATACAGTCGAACTGTCCTTGCAGCATCCACAGAAGCCTGGGTGCAGCTCTCCAGCCTGTCCTCTTGCTTGGGAAGGTGCATGGTGCAACAAAAAAGACCAACACAAAATAAGTTAAAAGGCTACTTGAATATATCCAGAGTGAAACAAATAGAATAAAAAGGAGGCAGAAATATATACTTCCCAATTTGCAGGTGGGGGACAAGGAGAGATGAAGTGAACAAACTCCTCACAATTATTTAACCCCCACCTGGACAAAATAAATTTTATAACTGACCATGTGAGGTTCAAATCCTCCTGATTCATGTGTAAATCTGCCGGCAATCATTGGCGATTTGGCCCAGTCCTCACTGCATGGGCCCAGTCCTCACTGCATGGCACTGTACGTGGAGAGGGGAAGAATTGACCAGGCCAGTCTTGCTTCAGAGAAGGATCTCCTGTATCTCTCTGATCGCAGAACAGCAATGATGGCAGCTTTAGGAGATTGAGGATGCAAGGAGGAGGACGGTGGGATGAGGCAGTGGTGTTGGGAAGGGGGGAAAAGGAAGGGAGAGGTGTGCATGCAATTTATTATCGCAACCACTTCCCAGACAAAGAATCAAAATTGTGGAAAAAGTGCTTGGAACAGGAAGTTCCTTTGCAGAATCACTTTAAGCAGGAGGCCAGCGATGGACTTGCCTTTTCAGACACCAACAATGGTGTACATCTGAATAAAAAAAACCTGACCTAGCAACCCTTTAGTTTGTCCCGAATTTAACATTATGATTCAATTAATCTCACTACAAGTCCATCTGTTCTAGGAGTCACTTCTTCCCACTGCTATGGTGTAGTTTATTTCCAAACTAATGGATAATTTTATCTATTCCCTATAAATGATTAAGGTTCACACATTGATTCTGGAAAGGAAAGGAAATAAAATACATTCATAGAATGAAACTCTCAGGTCCAGTGTTCTGATCACCTTGAAAACTAAATAATCATTCAAATCACCATGGAAGCGAGCAGCAAATGTTTCAACGTTTCCGGCAACAAGAGCTTTGGTTCGCCCTATAGCAAGCACTCACTGTTCTCAAGATGTGACCCGTCAGCACATGGGAGCCTTGCAAGCCAGTCACCTTGTTAGAGGTCAGCCACACAGTCAAACCCTTCAAACATTGCTTGTTCCTGTGCAGTTAGTGGCTGGGAGTCACAGAACGGAGTCAGGACTGGTTTCTGGGAGGTGAACTCTTCATCGAAGTTCCGGACATCCTTTAGGCCGCTTATTTTTGGGACAAATGGCGGCTTTGCTCTTCGAGCAAACAGGGCCTCCCAGTCCACTTCCTGTGGGACAAAGTTACAGATGAGAATGCCTGGGTGCTATGTGAAAAAAATTTTAAAAATGGAAACTACACAAAAGAAGTGACGGCATCAAATTACATTCAACATACATCAACGGTGCACATGTATAAAATGGTCAGTCACAGCAGCATTACCCACCAGGTGCTCTAACTTGTGTGGAATATGCCACTACCAACTACGGGAATAGCGGACAAAATCCCCTTCCCAGATTAAATGCATAACTGGTAGGAAAAAAAAATCTTTTAGAAACATTCTGCAACCTGCCGGACTCACCGAGTCCAACAATTTAAGATCATAAGGGTTGATAATGAGAGGGCACAGATTTAAGGTGATTGGCAAAAGAACCAGAGGGGAGATGAGGAAAAACTTTATGCAACGAGTGTTAGGATTTGGAATGCGCTGCCTGATAGGGCGCTGGATACAGATTCAATAGTAGCCTTCAAAAGGGAATTGGATAAATACGTGAAGGAGAAAAAATTGCAGGGATATGGGGAAAAGAGCGGGGAGAGTGGGACTGACTGGATTGCTCTTCGGAAGAGCCGGCGCAGACTCGATGGGCTGAGTGGCCTCCTTCGGTGCTGTACTATTCTATGATTCTATAACCACTGCTCCCATTTTTTCAGGGAACGTGCTGGTAATGGTTCTGCTGTTACTATTTACACCTCATCTAGACCCATCTTTTGTTCCTTTACTTGTCCCATTACCACCCCCTTTTGCCTTGCATCATCCCTTGTCATTTAATCTCTCCTGCCTTCCACCCTATCACAGACCTTCCCTTTTGTTCTTTCCTCCCCTTCCTCCTTGCCCTGAATCTGTACTTGTTTAAAACCGGTTACATCTCAATTTTTTCCAGCATCCGCAGTATTTTGCATTTAGAATCATAGAGTGATACAGTACAGAAGGCCATTCGGCCCATCATGCCTGTGCCGGCTCTTTGGTAGAGCTAGCCAATGAATCCCACTCCCCTACTCTTTCCCCATAGCCCTGTAATTTTTCCCCTTCAAGTATTTATCTAATTCTCTGAAAGTTACTATTGAATCTGCTTCCACCGCCCTTTCAGGCAGCGCGTTCCAGATCATAACAATTTGCTGTGTAAAAAATGATTCCTAATGTCACCTCTGGTTCTTTTGCCAGTTATCTTAAATCTGTGTCCTCTGGTTACCGACCCTCCTGCCACTGGAAACAGTTTCTCCTTATTTACTCTAGCAAAATCATTCATGATTTTGAACACCTCTATCAAATCTCCTCTTAACCTACTCTGCTCCAAGGAGAACAATCCCAGCTTCTCCAGTCTCTCCACATAACTGAAGTCCCTCAGCCCCGGTACCATTCTAGTAACTCTCCTCTGCACCCTCTCCAAGGCCTTGACATCCTTCCTAAAGTGTGATGCCCAGAATTGGACACAATACTGCTGAGGCCTAACCAGTGATTTATAAAGGTTTAGCAATACGTTCTTGCTTTTGTACTCTATTCCTCTTAATAAAGACAATGTTTTGTTTTAGAAACATTTGTCTAGTTTGTTTATTCATTTGGCTCGTGAAACCTACTCTTGAGCTAGGTACCTACAAAGTGAGCAAAAGCAGATTGGGTGATTTGCCTGCTAACCTCCCTCTTCCTTCCTGTATGGTCCCCAGTCAGTACTTTCCCCAAGATGTCACACCATGCTGGGAAATGGCAGAAGCAACCACACACCCTTCCACCCTGCCATGTGTGCTACATCAATTGAACCAACGGTTCACCTAAGGCGTCACAGAATCTAAGAGCAGAGAAAGTGACCATTCGGCCCATCGTGCTTGTGCCAGCTCTCAAGAGCTATCCAATTAGTCCCACTCCCCTGCTGCTTTCCCTGTAGCTCTGCAATTTTTACCTAAGCATATAATGTGAACTCCCAGATCTCTGTTCCTGTATCGCCTTTAAAATGGTACCATTTCGTTTATACTGCCTCTCCTCATTCTTTCTTCTAAAATGCATCACCTCACACTTCTCCGCATTAAATTTAATCTGCCTTGTGTCTGCCCATTTCACCAGTCTGTCTATGTTCTCCTGAAGTCTGTTACTATCCTCCTCATTGTTTACTACATTTCCAAATTTTGTCTCATCTGCAAACTTTGAAATTATGCCTCCTATACCCAAGTCATCATTGATGTATATTAAAAAGAGCTTTAAAAAAGTGTCTTGCTATTTCTTACTTACTGTGCCTGTGGAACCAGTAACTGGAGGCGGGTTGCAAGCAATTCTCGAGTCCCAAACGGCTGGCTAGCTCTGGCAGGCTGGGAACCCCCCCCCCCCCACTGTAAATAACTCACCCTGAAATACATCTCCTTTTTCACTTCTTCTGCATCCTGTTCACCAGCTCCCAGACGATGTTCGGGATTCTTTCTCAGAAGCTGGAACAATGAGGGGGGATAAAATGTCACATGAAACGCTTTGTTAACTTTTATTTCTCCTTTAACCTTCTTCGCTTCAGATAGACTGCAAACAAATAAAAAGTTGCAATCCTGTCAGACTGACCTTTCTTATGACTGAAATGGCCTCTGTTGAAAGGAATCGTGGGTAGCGGACTTCATCGTTGACAATGCTATCAAACACCTCGTCATCATCATCTCCCGGAAAGGGACACTGCAAGTAACCAAACACACACTGAACCACTTTCCAGGTTATATTAAAATAGAGTGGATGGGCGAGGCCCAGTGGTGTAAACGAGTTAGTGCGGTGATGCTGTGGGCAATGGAAATTTGAAAACTTTTATTCTTCCATTTTCTTTACTCAATGTTTCATGACTGATCAGTTTCATTCATAAATGTGCCAAAAGGATTTTAAAATAAATTATTTTCCTTCCGAGAGCAAGTCAACCTCCTCGTGGGTGGTTCAAGACTGGCGTTGTCAGAGTGCTGGAGCAGGTCATCTACCTGCCTTCTCAATCTTAATATTTTTACAAAGCATTCCTTTATATTTCAATAAAAATTCACTTGCATGACTTTTTTTTAAATAAAAGATTTATTTACCCCTCTGTTTCCCGGGCACCGTGTCCCATCTCCAGCCAGGAGAACAGAGAGGCAAACCAGCCCTGTGCTTTACGAACTGCCTGTAGACGTGAGAGACAGGCGCTGAGAGACACTCCGATTTCCCTGTCACCTTCCCTGTAGGGCCAACGCTGTACTCAGCACCTCCCCGCAACTGAAATCAAAAACCTGCCATGGGGAAATGGGCCATCACAGGCTTTAACCTGCACAGCACACTGCTCTAGGAATTGTCGAAGATCTTACCTCTCCCACCAGCATTTCATAAATGAGAACACCCAGACCCCACCAGTCGACCGCTCGTGTGTACGAGGTCTCAGTCAGCACCTCCGGAGCCAGGAACTCGGGGGTTCCGCAAAATGTGTTTGTGTGATCGCCAAAACCCATTCCTGCAAACAGACACGTTTCAATTACTGTATTGAAAAGAAACTTGTATACATGTGAATGCTGTGGCCTACAAGATGACAGCAGCCTAGGAGGGTCACTCAGTCTCAGCCGCTGGTAGCGTTTAATTCCTTCAACAGCATATATAAAATTGAGAATCACTCCAGTGTGACATAAACCTTAATTTGGGCTGCAATGCATCATTAAGGTGATTGGCAAAAGAACCAGAGGCGACATGAGGAAAATCTTTTTTATGCAACGAGTGGTTAGGATTTGGAATGCGCTGACTGATGGGGCGGTGGAAACATTCAATAGGAGCCTTCAAAAGGGAATTGAATAAATACTTGGAGAAAAAATTGCAGGGATGTGGGGAAAGAGCGGGGGAGTGGGACTAACTGGATTGCTTTTCGAAAGAGCCGGCGCAGACTCGATGGGCCGAATGGCCTCCTTCTTTGATGTACTAGTCTATGACTTTGTGCAATTGAAGTTATATAATTTTATTTCCTGTCTTTTGTTGGAGTTTTCTTGCATGATTCCTGACCAACAGGATGGGAAGGAGTCCTGCTCCTAAAGCATCCAGCCTGGAGTACCCGGCTCTTGTATTTTCCGTCATCTTGTGGGGTCCACTCAGTTCCTCCCACGATAGGACAACTGGGATCAAGAACTCCTCCTTTGGCTGAATCACAGTAGAGAGACAGGCCATGGGCAACTGCTCAGGGATACAGCAGCAACATATTGCAGCACACTTCTTATTTACTGTTTTAAAAGGAATGTCAGAGTTACAGAAAAACCACAGGGAAAGTCCAAAAGCAAAATACTGCAGATACTGGAAATCTGAAATAAAAGCAGAAAATGCTGGAAACACTGAGCAGGTCAGGCAGCATGTGTGGAGAGAGAAACAGAGTTAACGTTTCAGGTTGATGACCCTTCGTCAGAACAGGAAAAGTCCAGAGGGTCCATTGAGCCAGTCTTGTCCCAGCATGATACAACGTACACCCTGCAGTCACACAATCTCCCAGGAAAGGCAAAACAAAACTTTGGCCAAGTTAGGAAAAAACTCGGCGAAATTCCTCTCTAATCCCTGAAGACAACCCCCCCGCAAAAAAAGAGCGTGCATCATGCACCTCCCAAACCTGCAACCTCTACCACCTAGAAGGACAAGGGTAGCAGGCGCATGGGAACACCACCACCTCCAAGTACCCTTCCAAGTCACGCACCATCCTGACTTGGAAATATATCGCCGTTCCTTCATCGTCACTGGGTCAAAATCCTGGAACTCGCTCCCCACCAGCGTTGTGGGAGTATATTCACCGCACAGACTGCAGCGGTTCACCACCACCTTCCCAAGGGCAATTAGGGCTGGGTAATAAATGCTGGCCTCGTCATCGACACCCACATCCCCATAACGTATATAAAAAAAGTGTTCAGCTGCCAGAAAGAAGTGTTGCTGAAAGGCAGCAGTTTATGCTGGAGCTGCTCCTTGGTTTGGTCCTGTCAGTGAACAAGACAGCGCGAGCCACAGTTGCCACCTGCGGACCATCTGACAAAGGCTCCACTATGTTCCACCCCAGAGAACCCTCCTGTTTTAAAGAGCTCCATCTAGTGGTTTGACTGAGAACAAGGGAAGTGTCATTCAGCAAATGAGGAGCTCAAATATCAGCCAAAAGCTAGGATTCAAAGTCAGCGTTTGATCTGGATCCAAATCAACTTCATCTCTTTCTATTCTTACAATTTTTTAAATAATTTCATGATGTAACTCTCTCCTGTAACTTTTCAACCAAGTGCATCCTTTTTAATATAGAAACATAGAATGGTTACAGCACAGGAGGCGGCCATTTGGCCTGTCGAGCCCGTGCCGGCTCTCTGCAAGAGCACTTCAGCTAGTCCCACTCCCCCGCCCTTTCCCCGTAGCCCTGCAAATCCTTTTCCTTCAGATAGACACTAATCCAACTCCCTTTTGAAAGCCACGATTGAATCAGCCTCCACCACCCTTTCAGGCAGCGCATTCCAGATCATAACCACTCGCTGCGTAAAAAAGTTTTTCCCCTCATGTCGCCTTTGGCAATCACCTTAAATCTGTGTCCTCTGGTTCTCGATCCTTCCGCCAATGGGAACAGTTTCTTTCTATCTACTCTGTCCAGACCCCTCATGATTTTGAACACCTCTATCAAATTTCCTCTCAACCTTCTCTGCTCTAAGGAGAACAACCCCAGCTTCTCCAGTCTATCCACGTAACTGAAGTCCCTCATCCCTGGAGCCATTCTCGTAATCTTTTCTGCACCCTCTCTAAGGCCTTCACATCCTTCCTAAAGTGCAGTGCCCAGAATTGGACACAATACTCCAGTTGAGGTCGGACCAGTGTTTTATAAAAGTTCATCATAACTTCCTTGTTTTTGTACTCCATGACTATTTATAAAGCCCAATTTTTTTCCCCCACCCCAAAGAATCCTTCAATTTTCCTCCCTTTTTTTAAAAAAAAGGCGCCGACTCTTGCTGGGAGGGTGATCCTCTGGTACCTCACCACACAGAGCCATTCTTCATTTCCGAGCCCGGACAGTTGTGGTGCCTGGCTATTCAACCATGGGGGCCTCAGAGTCAAGCCTGATGCTCTTCCCATCCAACATCTATATGCACACGCCATCCCAGCAGGATGACTGATTTCCCCTGCCCCCTGCCCTCCCCCCTCCAGATGCTGAGGGCATTTACACCCAACTGTTAGCTCAGTAGAGATCAACTAACAGACTGAGAATGGGACTGGGGACATTTGCGGTTTGTGTAGTTTAGTACTACCCTGGGTGGCGCCTCCACTCACTGGGAAATTGGGGAAGCCAATAGGCCATTATTTAAAATGAAATAGGAGAAACAGAAAATGCTGGAAATGCAGAGGGTCAGTATCTAAAGAGAAAAGTTTTGGGTACATACCCTTCATCAGAAATCTACATTAAACAACTCATTATTTAACATTGTTTGCTTACTTCACCCAGGGAAACCAGGAAGTTTACCTTCTTTACATAGCCCAAAGTCACCAATTTTAACATAACCTTCAGCATCCATCAACAAATTGTCCAACTTCAGATCCCTGAGAGAGATGGAGACAAAAATCAGTGACAGATCTGCACTCAGTTATGTTCATTACACTGCAGGTAGAAGTGAATGCGATCAATTGCATAAATCACATTCATTCTTGACAAGTCATAAGAACATAAGAATTTGGAGCAGGAGTCGGCCATACTGCCCTTTGAGCCCGCTCTGCCATTCAAGAAGATCATGGCTGTTCTTCAATCTCAACTCCACTTTCTCGCCCGATCCCCATATCCCTTGATTCCCCTGGAGTCCAAAAATCTATCGATCTCGGCCTTGAATATACTCGACTCAACCCTCCGAGTGAAGAAATTCCCCCTCATCTCCGTCTTAAATGGCCAACCCCTTATCCTGAACTATGCCCCCCCAGTTCTAGACTCTCCAGCCAGGAGAAACAACCTCTCGGCATCTACCCTGTCAATCCCCTCAGAATCTTTTGTTTGAATGAGATCACCTCTCATTCTTCTAAACTCGAGAGAGTATAGGTCCAATCTACTTAATCTCTCCGCATAGGACAACCCTCTCATCACAGGGATCAATCTAGTGAACCTTCATTGCGCCGCCTCTAAGGCAAGTATGTCCTTCCTCGGATAAGGAGACCAAAACCGTCTCACCAAAGCCCTGTACAATTGTAGTAAGACTTCCTTACTCTTGTACTCCAACCCCCTTGCAATGAAGGCCAACATGCCATTTGCCTGCAGTCTTCAATCAATCACTTTGCCCATTCCTGGCAGTGTGGCAACTTGCAATAGTTGAAAATGCCAACATAAAAGTGGATGTATTTAAAAAAAATAAACATACTGTTTGTACTGTTAAAATATAGGCACAGCATTCTATAATGGACAGTAAAAGTAGGATGCAGATTCAAACCTGCAAATACCCACATGGCAAGTTTCCATACTGAGGTCACAAAAGGGCCTATATTTCCCACATTACAACAGCGACTACACTTCAAAAGTACTTATTTGGCTATAAAGCACTTTGGGGGGGCCACGAGGTTGTGAAAGGCGCTGGAGAAATACAAGTTTTTTTCTTTCTTGTATAAATAAGTCGCTCTTACAAAGAAAGGTTTCCCTCAATGTCACTTTCAACTTCAGCCAGCAGAACAAGGCGAGTTGGTTCACAGGGCTTCCCACATCCAGGTGAAGCTCACACAATGGAACTGGCCGTCTTTATTTTTCTCTTGCCCTCCCTTCCCTTTCCTGCTCAACACAGAGTGCCTGCCATCTAGTGGCTGGGATGGGAATTGCCAAGAGTCACTCAATGACAAGCAGCAGCCAGGGCTCGGGTGTGAACTTTCTATCCTACAGAATGAGAGTCCAGTGTTCTACTGAAGCAGTTTCTAAGCTCACCCTTATGTACAGATTCTTCAAAAGTGACTAAGCTAGTGTGGAGTTAACAAGACCATTGGTGTATTTCTCCATGGTTACCTGTAAACTATATTTTTCTCATGTAGAAATTTCAATCCCAGGATAACACAGGCTGCATAAAACCTGGAGAAATATAACAAATGAATCAGATCACTCACGAACCCAAAGACAATTTATTACAATAATAAATGCACAGATACTTACCAAACTCATCATCCAACCTACAATTAAGACAACATTGAGCAAAGTCACAGGAAAAGTCAGAGGTTATTCAGTCTGTTGATTCCAGTCCACCATTTAGTGTCCTGGCAGCTTTATATCTCTTTTTAAATTTGTTCACAGGATGTGGGCGTCACTGGCAAGGCCGGCATTTATTGCCCATCCTTAACTGCCCTCGAGAAGGTGGTGGTGAGCCGCCTTCTTGAACCGCTGCAGTCCGTGTGGTGAAGGTACTCCCACAGTGCTGTTAGGGAGGGAGTTCCAGGATTTTGACCCAGCGACGATGAAGGAACGGTGACATATTTCCAAGTCAGGATGGTGTGCGACTTGGAGGGGAACTTCGTGCATGGGAACAACATCACCTCCATGTCCTTCTTGGTGATAGAGGTTGCGGGTTTGGGAGGTGCTGTCGAAGAAGCATTTTAATCCCAATTCTCCACCCCGTTTCCATATCCCTCAGTATCCTTACTTCCAAGTGATCATCTATCTTCCTTTTAAATATCTCAATTCATTCTATATCCTAGGCCTCGTGAGCAGCATATTCCAGATTTTCACAACCCTCTATGTGAACATTTTTTTTAAAGTTTGAATTTAAAGTTCCCTTGTTCTGGATTCTAATACAAGACAGCAGTTGTCATTCATAGAAACATAGAAAATAGGAGCAGGAGTAGGCCATTCGGCCCCTCGAGCCTGCTTTGCGTGGTTGACTCTTAACTGGCTTGCTAGGTCATTTCAGAGGGCACTCAGTTGTAAAAAACCGCTACGAAAAACAAGAATAATAAAACCACCCAGCATCGACCGCGGCACCGGCTATGGATACGACAACGGCACGCCCAGCCCAGTCGACCCTGCAAAGTCCTCCTCACCAACATCCGGGGACTTGTGCCAAAACTGGGAGTGCTGTCCAGACAGTCATACTCACAGAATCATACCTTTCAAATACCTCCACCACCATCCCTGGGTATGTCCTGTCCCACCGGCAGGACAGACCCACCAAGGGTATACAGTCGAGAAGGAGTGGCCCTGGGAGTCCTCAGCATTGACTCTGGACCGCATATCCCTCCCTCAGCTGATGAATCAGTACTCCATGTTGACCACCACTTGGAAGAAGTACTGAGAGTAGCAAGGAATGGGTGGGGGACTGCACCAAGAGAGGCTCAGTAGCACCACTACTGACCGAGCTGGCCGAGTCCTGGGCCTGTGACAGGTGGTGAGAGAACCAACACAAGGGAAAAACCGACTTGACCTCGTCCTCACCAATCTACCGGTCACAGATGCATCTGTCCATGACTGCATTGGCAGCAGTGACCACCGCACAGTCCTTGTGGCGATGAAGTCCTGTCTTCACACTGAGGACACCCTCCATCGTGTTGTGTGGCACTACCACCGTGCTAAATGGGAGAGATTCAGAACAGATCTAGCAGCTCAAAACTGGGCATCCAAAAGGCGCTCTGGACCATCAGCAGCAGCAGAATTGTATTCCACCACAATCTGTAATCTCATGGCCCGGCATATCCCTCACTCTACCATTACCATCAAGCCAGGGGACCAACCCTGGTTCAATAAGGAGTGAAGAGGAGCATGCCAGGAGCAGCACCAGGCATACCTAAAAATGAGGTGCCAACCTGGGTAAGCAGCAACACAGGACTACATGCATGCTAAAAAGCGGAAGCAGCACGCTATAGACAGGGCTAAGCGATTCCACAATCAACGTATCAGATCAAAGCTCTGCAGTCGTGAAGGGTGGTGGACCATTAAACAATTAACAGGAGGAGGAGACTCCATGAATATCCCCATCCTCAATGGTGGTGAAGCCCAGCACGTGAGTGCAAAAGACAAAGCTGAAATGTTTGCAACCATCTTCAGCCAGAAGTGCAGAGTGGATGATCCATATCGGTCTCCTCCTGGGATCCCCACCACCACAGAAGCCAGTCTTCAGCCAGTTCGATTCACTCCACGCGATATCAAGAAATGGCTGAGCGCATTGGATACAGCAAGGGCTGTGGGCCTCAATAACATCCCGGCTGGCGTGCTGAAGACTTGTGCTCCAGAACTAGCCGTGCCTCTAGCCAAGCTGTTCCAGTACAGCTATAACACTGGCATCTATCCGACAATGTGGAAAACTGTCCTGTCCACAAAAAGCAGGACAAATCCAATCCAGCCAATTACCGCCCCATCAGTCTACTCTCAATCATCAGCAACGTGATGGAAGGTGTCGTTGATAGTGCTATCAAGCAGCACTTACTCACCAATAACCTGCTCAGATGCCCAGTTTGGTTTCCGCCAGACTACAGGAAACTTTCGATTAACCAGCCACTAAATAACCGGAAATGTCAGTTAACCGGCAAAATTCAGGAGTCGGTTCAGATAACTTTTTTTTACTTTGAGTTACTTTTTTTTTTTAAACTCATTTCTGGCTGTGCAAGCGTCTAACTGAAGCTGTTGCTAAGCTACAGAGACGCTTGCAAGCTGTGCTGATTGTTTTGAAGTTGGGGTTTGTTGCTTTAGACGGAGCGCTGAGCTCCGTATCTTTTAACTATAGCGCTCGATTCTCCAGCATTGTTGATAGACCGGCACCAGCTCGGTCCCGTCCGTGCCGGATACCAGAAAGTTTCCTGTACTTGGTTCCAGACCTCATTACAGCCTTGGTCGAAACATGGACAAAAGAGCTGAATTCTAGAGGAGAGGAGAGAGTGACTTTTTTTTTTTAATTCGTTTATGGGATCAGGGCGTCGCTGGCAATGCCAGCATTTATTGCCCATCCCTAGTTGCCCTGGAGAAGGTGGTGGTGAGCCGCCTTCTTGAACCGCTGCAGTCCGTGTGCTGATGGTACTCCCACAGTGCTGTTAGGTAGGGAGTTCCAGGATTTTGACCCAGCGATATACTTCTAAGTCAGCATGGTGTGTGACTTGGAGGGGAACTTGCAGGTGGTGGTGTTCCCATGTGCCTGCTGCCCTTGTCTTTCTAGGTGGAAGAGGTCGCGGGTTTGGGAGGTGCTGCCGAAGCCTTGGCGAGTTGCTGCAGTGCATCTTGTAGATGGTACACACTGCAGCCACGGTGCACCAGTGGTGGAGGGAGTGAATGTTTAAGGTGGTGGATGGGGTGCGAATCAAGCGGGCTGCTTTGTCCAGGATGGTGTCGAGCTTCTTGAGTGTTGTTGGAGCTGCACTCATCCAGGCAAGTGGAGAGTATTCCATCAAACTCCTTACTTGTGCCTTGTAGATGGTGGAAAGGCTTTGGGGAGTCAGGAAGTGAGACACTCGCTGCAGAATACCGAGTCTCTGACCTGCTCTTGTTGCCACAGTATTTATGTGGCTGGTCCAGTTAAGTTTCTGGTTAATGGTGACCCCCCAGGATGTTGATAGTGGGGGATTCGGCAATGGTAATGCCATTGAATGTCAAGGGGAGGTGGTTAGACTCTCGCTTGTTGGAGATAGTCATTGCCTCGACTGCCCTCAACATCAAGGCAGCATTTGACCGAGTGTGGCATCAAGGAGCCCTAGTAAGACTGAAGTCAATGGGAATCAGGGGGGCAAACTCTCCACTGGCTGGAGTCATACCTAGCACAAAGGAGGATGTTTGTGGTGGTTGGAGGTCAATCATCACAGCCCCAGGACATCGCTGCAGGAGTTCCTCAGGGCAGTGTCCTAGGCCCAACCATCTTCAGCTACTTCATCAATGACCTTCCCTCCATCATAAGGTCAGAAGTGGGGATGTTCGCTGATGACTGCACAGTGTTCAGTGCCATTTGCAGCTCCTCAGATAATGAAGCAGTCCATGCCCGCATGCAGCAAGACCTGGACGGCATTCAGGCTTGGACTGATAAGTGGCAAGTAACATTTGTGCCACACAAGTGCCAGGCAATGACTATCTCCAACAAGCGAGTGTCTAACCACCACCCCTTGACATTCAACGGCATTGCCATCGCCGAATCCCCCACCATCAATATCCTGGGGGGGGGGGGGGGATCACCATTGACCAGAGACGTAACTGGACCAGCCACATAAATACTGTGGCAACAAGAGCAGATCAGAGGCTGGGTATTCTGCAGCAAGTGTCTCACCGCCTGACTCCCCAAAGCCTTTCCACCATCTACAAAGCACAAGTCAGGAGTGTGATGGAATACTCTCCACTTGCCTGGATAAGTGCAGCTCCACCAACACTCAAGAAGCTCGACACCATCCAGGACAAAGCAGCCCGCTTGATTGGCACCCCATCCACCATCTTAAACATTCACTCCCTCCACCACTGGTGTACCGTGGCTGCAGTGTGTACCGTTGACAAGATACACTGCAGCAACTCACCAAGGCTTCTTTGGCAGCACCTCCCAAACCCGCGACCTCTTCCACCTAGAAGGACAAGGGCAGCAGGCGCGCGGGAACACCACCACCTCCAAGTTCCCCTGCAAGTCACACACCATCCCGACTTGGAAGTATATCACCGTTCCTTCATCGTCGCTGGGTCAAAATCCTGGAACTCCCTCCCCAACAGCACTGTGGGAGCACCTTCACCACACGGACTGCAGCGGTTCAAGGCGGCGGCTCACCACCACCTTCTCAAGGGCAACTAGGGATGGGCAATAATTGTTGGCCTTGCCAGTGACGCCTACATCCCATGAACAAATAAAAAACATTGCTGTCTGTGGGAGCTTTCTGTGCACAAATTGGCTGTTGCATTTCCTACATTACAACAGTGACTGCACTTCATTGGCTATAAAGCGCTTTGAGATGTCCTGAGGTCATGAAAGGTGCTATAGAAATGCAAGACTTTTTTATTAATATTCACTCGCGATGTGGGTGTCGCTGGCAAGGCTGGCATTTGTTGCCCATCCCTCATTGCCCTGAACAACCGAGTGGTTTGCGAGGCCACTTCAGCAGGCAGTTAGTGTCAACCACATTGGTGTGGGACAGGAGTCACATGAGTAAGAACGGCAGGTTTTCCTTCCCTAAAAAAGGACATCAGTGAGCCAGTTGGGTTTTTACGACAATCCGACAGCTTCATGGTCACTTTTATCGAGATCAGCTTTTTTAGTTCTAGACTTTAAAAAACTGAATTTAAATTCTCAAACTGCACATTTGAACTCATGTTCTCCAGATTATTAGTTCATGCCTCTGGATTACTGGCACAGTAACATAACCCCGACACCACTGTACCCTTTCTCGCTTCCCTCTCCCCCATCCCCCCCCCCCCCCCGAATGAATGGCTTACCTCCTAATGTCACATCACAATGCAATACATGGGATCAGGTTCCAAATTCTCACGGACCACTTACCGAGCTTGGGGTTCCGAGAAGACATTGGAACGAATATGCATCATTAGGTCTCCTCCGGGTGCATACTCCATCACAAAGCAAACGTGATTTGTGGTTTGAAAGCACGCAAAGAGGTTCACAAGGAAAGGGTGCTGTGCAGAGCTTGCTGTCTCAAAGATTCGCTTCTCACACATCAGGCTAAAAATAGAAGGCAGTATCAGACATAAGAATATAGTAGGGCTGGTGAGAACAGTTCATTAATCTTCATTTATACACATATTTCTGCAGAGCAAATAGCATTTAATGTAACAATTAGTCTGATCAAGAAATGATTTCACATTTTTTTTTGCCGAGGTCACTAGCAGTGTGGAAAGGAGAGTTCATTTTCTTAGTCTCCCCCTTTTTTGTGAATTTGTGCAGCAGCAGTGAATGGGAACAAAACCACTGCACCCCCACCCACAAATCAGAAACTAGCTCACTTGGATACAGCCCTTAGTGGCTAGTTACAGAGCAGATTAGCACAAGCATGGCAAGAGGTCGTCTTACTGCCCTCTTTCTTTCTCCTGATGCTGCCTCTTGTTAAGCAGCTCCCAGAGGAGGCCGGATGAAAACCTGATCTTAGGCTGAGCGTCAACAATACATTACAGCTGGACACAGACAGGTGATCAAATAGCCCTCAGACATCCATCCACCACCTCCCTTCCTGTAGGGAAGCCTTTGCTCTCTACTCTGTGGCTTCCCTACAATGGTACACGGAGGTGAAAAACTCACCAGGTGAGGAACCAAAGTTATTAAAGCATGTGTTAACTCTAAAGACTTGACTATTCCAACACACTCCTGGCCGGCCTCCCACGTTCTACCCTACGTAAACTTGAGGTCATCCAAAACTCGGCTGCCCCGTGTTCTAACTCGCACCAAGTCCTGTTCACCCATCTTGGGCTTATACTCACTGGAGTTTAGAAGATTGAGAGGGGAATCTCATCGAAACCTATAAAATTCTGTCAGGCCTGGACAGACTAGATGCAGGAAGGATGTTCCCGATGGCCGGGGAGTCCAGAACCAGGGGTCACAGTCTAAGGATAAGGGGTAAGCCATTTAGGACTGAGATGAGGAGGAATTTTTTCCACCCAGAGTGGTGAACCTGTGGAATTCTCTGCCACAGAGGGCGGTGGAGGCCAGTTCATTAAATATATTCAAGAAGGAGTTGGATATATTTCTTAAGGCTAAAGGGATCAAGGGATATGGGGAGAAGGCAGGGACAGGATACTGAATTTGGATGATCAGCCATGATCTCATTGAATGGCAGAGCAGGCTCGAGGGGCCGAATGGCCTACTCCTGCTCCTATCTTCTATGTTTCTCCCCTGTGCTTGTTGACCTACATTAGCTCCTGGTTAAACAACACCTCGATGTTAAAATTCTCATCCTTGTTTTCCAATCCTTCCATGGCCTCACCCATCCCTATCTCTGTAATCCCCTCCAGCCCCACCCCCACCCCCAGATATCTGCGCTCCTCTAATTCTGTCCTCTTGAGCATCCCAGATTTCAATCGCTCAACCAACTGTGGTTGTGCTGTCAGCTGCCAAGGCCCCAAGCTCTGCTTCCTAAACTTCTCCGTCTCACAACCTCGCTTTCCTCCTTTAAGATGCTCCTTAAAACTGCCTCCTCTGCCATAATTTCTCCTTATGTGGCTCGGTGTCAAATTTTGTTTTGTAACGCTCCTGTGAAGCGCCTTGGGACTTTTACTACGTTAAAGGCGCTATATAAATACAAGTTGTTGTTGAATCAGTAGCAGCTATGAATCAAGTAATTTCAAGAGTAATGTTTTAAGCACATTATAGATCAAGAATATCTCATCACTCAAAACCACGGGTTAGAATTATTCTCAGTCAGACCACCCAATGATATGCCAGACGGGGAGATGGGGGAAAAAGTGTTCTTCATCTAGGCCCTGGGAATGTGAACCGGTCCCAGGTTAGCACAGTCTACAGTCACATGGAAGTCTTCTAAAAAAATAAACCGTACCCTTCCCCGTTGCTCACTCACTCCCCCACTGGATCAGTGAGTTTATCCAGCATGCAACGGAGCCATACCAACCAGGAAGATCCAGATTCAACCTCCAGCCGTGGCCCAGTGGGCAGCACTCTTGCCTTGGAGTCAGAAGGTCGTGGGTTCAAGCCCCACTCCAGAGAATTGAGCACAAAAATCCAGGCTGACACTCCAGTGCAGTGCTGAGGGAGGGCTGCACTGTCGGAGGTGCCATCTTTCGGAGGAGATGTTAAACCGAGGCCCCGTCTGCTCTCTCAGGTGGATGTAAAAGATCCCATGGCACTATTTTGAAGAGCTAGGGAGTTATCCTCGGTGTCCTGGCCAATATTTATCCCTTAAATCAACATCACTAAAACAGATTATATGGTCATTATCACATCACTGTTTGTGGGAGCTTGCTGTGCACAAATTGGCTGCCACATTTCGTACAATACAACAGTGACTACACTTCAAAAGTACTTTATTGGCTGTAAAGCGCTTTGGGCTGTCCGGTGGTTGTGAAAGGCACTACAGAAATGCAAGTTTGTTTTCCCCCCAGTCTGTGCTGACTTAGCTGACCTCACAGGTTCAGGAGAAAAATCAGCCAGAATTTGTCTTACCCACCGCTGAAAAGTGCCCATGCATCAGGGTCAGGCTTGATCGTGATGCCCCCTGCAGTCAAATACAGGAAACTTTGTGCTATCCGGCACCGACGGGACCGAGCTGTTGCCGTTCCCTCAAAACTGCCGGACACACCAGCGTTAATGTTGAAGCATACGGAGCTTTTCATAAGAACATAAGAAATAGGAGCAGGAGTAGGCCAATCGGTCCCTCGAGCCTGCTCCGCCATTCAATAAGATCATGGCTGATCTGATCCTAACTGCCAATCCACTATCACAGAACCATCTCCTGAATCTAACAGAATTAGACACTCGAAATAGTAGCAGGATCAGGCTACACAGCCCCTGGGCCCGCTCCGCTACCCACAGGGCCATGACCGATCCGAACCTAGACTCATGTCCAATTTCCTGCCCGCTCCCCGTAACCCTTAATTCCCTTTACTTCTAGGAAACTGTCTATTTCTGTTTTAAATTTATGTAATGATGTAGCTTCTACAGCTTTTTGGGGCAGCATATTCCATGGACCTACCACCCTCTGAGTGAAGTAGTTCCTCCTCATCTCAGTTTTGAAAGAGCAGCCCCTTATTCTAAGACTATGCCTCCTAGTTCTAGTTTCACCCATCATCGGGAACATCCTCCCCGCATCCACCCGATCCAGTCCCTTCACAATCTTATATGTTTCAATAAGATCGCTACTCATTGGAGTTCAGAAGAATGAGAGGAGTCCCAATCTACTCAACCTCTCCTCATATGTCCATCCCCTCATCCCCAGGATTAACCGAGTGAACCTTCTTTGTACTGACTCGAGAGCAAGTATGTCCTTTCTTAAGTATGGACACCAAAACTGTACGCAGTATTCCAGGTGCGGTCTCACCAATACCTTGTACAACTGAAGCAATACCTCCCTATTTTTATATTCTATCCCCCTAGCAATGAAAGCCAACATTCCATTGGCCTTCTTAATCACTTGCTGCACCTGCATACTAACCTTTTGAGTTTCGTGCACCAGGACCCCCAGATCCCTTTGTACTTCAGTACTTTCCAGTTTCTTGCCATTAAGATAATAACTTGCTCTACGATTTTTCCTGCCAAAGTGCATAACCTCACACTTTCCAGTATTGTATTCCATCTGCCAAATCTCTGCTCACTTACTTAGCCTGTCTATGTCCCCTTGAAGGTTTTTTATGTCCTCCTCACTCACTACTTTCCCCCCCATCTTAGTATCATCTGCAAACTTTGATATGTTACACTCGGTCCCCTCCTCCAAATCGTTGATATAGATTGTAAAGAGTTGGGGACCCAGCACTGACCCCTGCGGAACACCACTAGTTACTGATTGCCAGTCTGAGAATGAACCATTTATCCCAACTCTCTGCCTTCTGTTAGATAGCCAATCCTCTATCCATGCCAGAATATTACCCCCAATCCCGTGATTTTTTATCTTAAGCAATAATCTTTTGTGTGGCACCTTGTCAAATGCCTTTTGGAAGTCTAAATACACTATGTCCACTGGTTCCCCTTTATCCACCCTATATGTTACTTCCTCAAAGAACTCCAGCAAATTTGTCAAACATGACTTCCTTCATAAAACCATGCTGACTTTGTCCTATTAAATTATGATTATCCAAATGTCCTGTTACTGTCTCCTTAATAATGGACTCCAAAATTTTACCTACCACAGATGTTAGGCTAACCGGTCTATAGTTTCCAGCCTTCTGTCTACTGCCCTTTTTAAATAAGGGTGTTACATTAGCAGTTTTCCAGTCTGCCGGGACCACTGCCGAGTCCAGGGAGTTTTGGAAAATTATTACCAATGCATCCACAATCCCTACCGCCACTTCCCTCAAGACCCTAGGATGTAAGCCATCAGGTCCAGGTGATTTATCCGCCTCGAGTCCCATTATTTTACCGAGTACCACTTCCTTAGTGATTTTGATCGTGTTTAGCTCCTCCCCCCCTTTAGCCCCCTGTTTGTCCAGTGTTGGGATATTCTTAGTGTCTTGATATTCTTAGTGTCTTCTACTGTAAAGACTGATGTAAAATATTCATTCAGTGTTTTTGCCATCTCCATATTTCCCACCATTAATTTCCCGGTCTCATCCTCTAAGGGACCAACATTTACTTTAGCCACCCTTTTTCTTTTTATATAACTATAAAAACTCTTACTTTCATCTCCGTATCTGACAACAAACACTGTTGCTTGGCAACAGCTTCTAAACAGTCGGCCCGTACCTTGGAAGCGTCTCTGTAGCTTAGCAACAGCTTCAGAGAGACTTTCCAGAGCCTGACTGTTGAGAAAAAAAATCCACGAGAAGAAAAAAAATCCACGAGAAGAAAAAAAACCTAACCAAACGGCTCCTGATTTTTGCCAGTGGCTCGAGCTTGCCGGACACTTAGCCTCCGGATAACACAAAGTTTCCTGTAGCTTGCCAAAAATCAAGCCCGACTCCAATGTACTGATGTATGTTCACTTTCCAGCAGCGATCATGGACTAGAGTCAATCTGTGAGAATGATGGCCAACACTCACTTGTGAATAATGGGCATTGGAGAGCACCTGATCCCTGTGGCACCATACCCCAGGCAGCAAAGAGTCAATACCCTCAGGAAAGATGGGGAAATGGAGAGAATTAAGTCAGGGGGAAAAAAACTGTCCCTGTTGCACAGGTCGCAAACACCCACCTGTCCACTTCATCTCGAGACACTACATTTCCTTTCTTCAAGGCTTTAATAGCAAACATTTTCTTAGTCAATTTATGTTCTGCTAGCAGCACCTAGGATAGAGCAAATTAGTTAGAACAGAAGTACTGTCAACCCAAGGGTTTCTGAAAGTGAGGTCCCCATACCCCCAGAGATGTGCAAGAGGATCCCAGCAGCACCAATGGTCATGTTTCCACACACACACACACACACCAGGGGTGCATAGGAACTGCGAGCAATTTTCCCCTCCCGACGAGGCCAACTGTAGTGCTTTTAAATGACCACACTCCCTCCCCTTGGACCAAGGTCAGCTAACTCAACACAGACCAGGCAATGAAACCAAGACCTCCTGGTCCATCTGGCTTAGATGCTCACTCGATAAACTTACTGAACCAACAGAGGGGAGCCCAGGATGAAGACTGTTATATAAACTCAAAGGCTTTTGTTATTTTAGCACATATTGACTGTACACTTTTAGCTGCCATACAGCTCTGCTTTAGAATGGGTTTTTACACCAGATATTTTCCTTGGATCCAGCATCACAGGCCACTATGACCAGGAAGCGTCTTAACTTGCCCAATATTTAGGTAAATGTAGCGAGCCCAGGGGCTAAACAGAGACTCCTTCTCGCTGTGTTTCCGCTTACTGGATATATGTCAAGCACCAACAAGTGCTTTGCACAACTTCGAACGGTGGAAGAATAAAGTACTAGAAATGTGTCTTGGGTGGTATCAGATCAGCTGCCAGTTCTATGCAGCACCTGGTATCCTTTGTAGTCAATGGAACTGAATACCAGGCGCTGCGTATAACGGACGGCCAATCAGATACCACCTGAGGCAAATTTCTAAGCTAAAGACTTTTAGAATGTGGCTCAGGCTACAAACTACTACTCAGATGAACAGTAACTAGATAAATGAACAGTATTAAATACAAATAGTAAGTTTACAGTAATTCCAGATTTTACAGTTTGCCTTGTAATATTGAAAACAACAAAGGCATTTCTCCTGCACATTACTCAACATAAAACTGAACCTTGAAATTGTCCATTATGTCTGATGTGGTTGTTCCCCATCACAGTTTTCTTTTTTTTGACTATAGGGGTACAATCCTAAAGGGGGTGCAAGAAGAGATAGACCGAGGGGTATATGTGCACAAATCGTTGAAGGTGGCAGGGTAGGTTGAGAAAGCGGTTAAAAAAGCATACGGGATCCTGGGCTTCATAAATAAATAGAGCCAGAGAGTACAAAAGCAAGGAAGTTATGAACCACCTTTATAAAACACCGGACCGACCTCAACTGGAGTATTGTGTACAATTCTGGGCACCGCACTTTAGGAAGGATGTGAAGGCCTTAGAAAGGGTGCAGAAAAGATTTACAAGAATGGTTCCAGGGATGAGGGACTTTAGTTACGTGGACAGACTGGAGAAGCTGGGGTTGTTCTCCTTGGAGCAGGGAAGGTTGAGAAGAGATTTGATAGAGGTGTTCAAAATTATGAGGGGTCTGGACAGAGTAGATAGAGAGAAGCCGTTCCCATTGGCAGAAGGGTCAGAAACCAGAGGACACAGATTTAAGGTGATTGGCAGAAGAACCAAAGGTGACGTGAGGAAAAACTTTTTTACGCAGCGAGTGGTGATGGATCTAGAATGCACTGCCTGAAAGGGTGGTGGAGGCGGATTCATTCGTGGCTTTCAAAAGGGAATTGGAGAAGTAACTGAAGGAAAAAAAATTGCAGGGCTATGGGGAAAGGGCAGGGGAGTAGGACTAGCTGAAGTGCTCTTGCAGAGAGCTGGCATGGGCTCGAAAGGCCGAATGGCCTCCTCCTGTGCTGTAACCTTCTATGATTCTAAGAAAGGATTTGGGGGGAAATAAAAAGTTACTTTTAATGCTGTGTTTTTTTAAAAAAAAGCAATGTGTATTCTCACGAGTTTGGAAAATAGGAGATACAACTTATATTCATATAGTGCCTTTAACGTAATAAAACATCCCAAGGCGCTTCACAGGAGCGTTATCAGACAAAAAAAAATTGACACTGAGCCACATAAGGAGATATTTGAGCAGATGACCAAAAGCTTGGATGAAGAGGTAGGTTTTAAGGAGCATCTTAAAGGAGGAGAGGTGTAGAGGGGTTTAGGGAGGGAATTCCAGAGCTTAGGGCCTCAGCGGCTGAAGGCACAGCCACCAATGGTGGAGCAATGGAAATCGGGCATGTTCAAAGGCCAGAATAGGCGGCGCGCAGAGATCTTGGGGATTTTAGGACTGGAGTAGGTTAGAGAGATAGGGAAGGGCGAGGCCATGGAGGGATTTAAAAACAAGGAGAGAATTTTAAAAATTGAGGTGAAAGGTGGTTAATATGTTAGCTGGAATCTGTTTCTCCCAGAGTCTAAACAATAAGCAATTAGTCAACTTGCCTGGCTTTTAGAAAGACACCTCTCGCCATAGTGTTGGAAAACCCTCATGTCAGTCTGGGGGGTGGGGGGTGTAGAACAGGGACATAGTTTTTTTTTAATAAACGGAACACATACCAAAAACAGTCACACAGAGAAATGCTATGAGAAGGGTAAAAGGCATGAGACTGGGGGGAGCGGGCAGGAAAGAGGAGGAAAAAGAAAAAGGTTTTGCCTTGGGTTATTAGGACAGAATGGAGAGAAGTCATGCAAGGCAACCCTCTGATCACACAGCATGTTCAATCTAATCACAGAGAGAAGTTGTAAGTTTTCAACCAAATGACCCTCATGGTAACTATTGGCATGTGTTCACAGTACTGAGGAATAAAGCTGCTTAACAATTCAAAACCAAACCTCATCTCAGCTAGTGTTAAATCCCTCCAAAGGTTGACCAGTTTAAGAAATACACGTGCAGAAGATACGTAGATGCTGTCCACATCACAAATGGGTTTCCAGTGCTACAACCATGGGTTTTGCGATCAGACAAGCAGATACAAGGCAGTACAAGCGATGTTCAGTCCACTTATGAGAGTGATTGACATCCTTGAACCCAAGAAGATATCTATACCAGACACAACCTATAACAGCTAACATGGCGTCTCTGGCTGGCCCTACTGCTGTCTCTCAGAAACACAGCCCAAGATAAAGTTCTTAACATATTCCAGAACAAGAAGGAAACTGAATCATTATTTGCTCAACTCAGGGTTGCCAATCAGATACTTAAAAAAAAAAAATCTACAATGTCAAATACTAAAGATATTTACTGGTCAGGGAAAATCCTTTAAGTCTCAAAGCCTGTAAACTACAGGCCTGTAAATGTATCCAGGCACTTGCTACTGACATAATAGTGCTAAGGACCCTGCAGTTAATAACGAACAGCAAATTAAAACATGTTTTATTCCATGGCAGAAACCTATAGATGCCAAGAACACAAACACGAGCAAGAAAACCCCATCCATATGCCAATGCCTTTGAAATGGTCCTTTGCATACCAGACTGTATGGTGTACTATCTGCAACCTGCAGAAGCAACTAGCAGTGACACATGTTTAAAGAGACGGAAAGCAGCAAGACGCTGAAAAATATAAACTTTAGCAGAAAGATGACCGAAACGCCCAATTCATCACAAATGTCCCCCATACCTTTCCAAAGTGACCCTGTCCCAGCAAGGCAACACAACAGAAATCTTCAATATGCAAGGTCTGCTTTCTGCAAGGAGATATTGGAATGTTTATTTTAGTGAGGACTGCAACAATATTTAGCTGGATAATAACTAACTAGTTTTGACAGAAACTGCTAGAAATACACAGGAAGCCAGTTAACATCTGAAAATAAAATATTTTTTAAAAAGAGGGGGAGGTTAAAATTGCAGTGGTTCTGATGAGGAACCTCATTCAAAACAGCAACCCCTGCTTCTTCCTCCAGCAAAGTAAAACAGCCTGAAAGCACTTACTGTCTAGGCTTATACATGAAGAATGGTCACCTGGGCGAGATAGTGAAGGACTGCGGGCACCCACAGAATCACACCTCAATAAAAGTCAGAGCTTTCAGGGAATAAAAAAATAAAATGGGTGGGGGAGGGAGGAGGAAAAAATCAATACCGACAAAAAAAGGGCTGGAGTTTGAACTTAAGTCAAGTCCCAGAGGTAACAACAAAGTATAGAGGAGCAATCCAGCATCTGATCAAGAAAAAGTATCATGTAAAATTGACTAAATGAAGGTCCATCTTGGGAAGAAAGAAGATTAAGATCCAAGTTAATAAAATCCCACTTACAGTGCTGAAATGGAGTTCAATTTCTTGTAACTTCATCTACTTAAGCTGCCTACCTGTTCAGGCTTTAGCCTTTATTACAAAAGAATTGGAGTACAAAATTAAAGAAGTCTTACTGCAATTATGTAGCGCTTTGGTGAGACCACACCTGGAGCACTGTATACCGTTTTGGTCTCCTTACCCAGGAAGGATATACTTGCCTTAGAGGGAGTGCAACAGAGGTTCACTAGACTGATTCCTGGGGTGGAGGGTGGGGGTGGAAATTGTTGTATGAGAAGAGATTGAGTAGACTAGAAGAATGAGGGGTGATCTCACTGAAATGTATACAATTCTTAAGGGGCTTGACAGGGTAGATGCAGGGAGCATGTTTCCCCTGGCTTGGAAGTCTAGAACTAGGGTCACAGTCTCAGAATAAGGGGTCAGCTATTTAGGGCTGAGATAAGGAGAAATTTCTTCACTCAAGGGGTTGTGAATCCTTGGAATGCTCTATCCCAGAAGGGCTGTGGATGCTCATTCGTTGAGTATATTCACGACAGAGATAAATAGATTTTTGGATACTAAGGGAACCAAGGGATATTGCGGGAAAGTGGAGTTGAGGTAGACGATCAGCCATGATTTTACTGAATGGCGGAACTGGCTCAAAAGGGACGAATAGCCTACTCCTGCTCTTATTTCTTATGCTCTGTACATTCTTCGATATACAAAACATTGATAATGGTCAGCCCTTACCTTGGTGTAACCCAAGCTTGATTTGGTATCACTGGGGCTTGGTTAGTCTGTTGAGTAATCGCCTCCGTACCATTTCTGATTGCACTCTACAAAACAGAACCGAATAATCTGAAGCGGCAACAAAATTTGCAGTAGGGAGGAAAGTGAACAAGATATTTTCTTGCACAGGATTATGGACTTGCATTCCACTATCATACAGTACAGCAGATTGTGGTTAAACTACATTAAATATTAAGCAACCACTTCTAAAGAAATAAAGTACTGGAAGTTATATATAGCACCCTATCTACCAGAAACATACCAAAGTACTTCACAAATAATGAAGTACTTTGAAGTGCAGTCACCTACCTCGGCCAGCTTGCACCCAGTAATGAGATGAAGTGACCAGTTAGTCTATCTTTAATTGGAGTTGGTTGATTGAGGAATATTGCCCAGGATATCAGGAAAACTCCCTACTTCTCAACATCCACCTGGATTCTAGCAAGTTAATCATGTAGCTGCAATCAAAATGCTCCACTTAAATCCCCATATTTACCTCAAAATGTGTACATCAGACATATTCTCATTTAGTAGGCACTTTTCCCCCTTTTTAAAAAACAGTTGGAAGCCACCATTTTCTTGTTTTACAAACCAATTACACCATATTTATTACTCTCTCTCTCTCTCTCCCCACTGTGTCCCTTCTCCAATAACTAGCATTTCTTACCTGGCTGTCAGCAAGTGAAAGTATCCTTTCCTCTGAAGTGCAATTTATAAAAAGCCGAGGTGGCTTGGGAGGAGGCTCTGGACTGAAGTTTAGGTTGATAGGTGTAAAGTCCCTATATACACACAGACACACAAAACCAATTAAATAATGAGAACAAAAGACCAAGATCTCACACATGGAAGACCATCTGTGTCTACTATTGCTTAGAAGATTTTGGGGTCTAGGGCACATGTTTTAGAAACTGCAAATATAATTAATTACTTCGGTTTGAATTTTTCCATCCTAGCTACAGTTATAGTTTCTTGTGACTACAGCTCCTAATTTAATTGAATGGCAAGGAGTTCCAATATCTCATCATTCCTGCGAGAAGCTGGGTAATTACCGTCATCAGGTATCACAGCCGTGTGTGATCTGTCGTCACAAAACGTCCATACATGCACTTTTCACAGAGGGTCTTTGGATACCATCAGGTGTGTGTACCTGGCTACATTTTTCCCTTTCTGGCCCAGGGGCATTCTGGTGCACCTTGGCATCCTGACATCTGCCCAGAGCTCAGTTGTAAAAAGGTATCAAACTGGGACCCTCCGGGTTGATATTGCTCAGTTCCACAACGGGCAGAGAATTTATCAACTTGGAGACTTACGCTTCAAAAAGAGGCTATCCTACTAGTTTTTAAATTTGTTCAAAACATTTTGCAGCTTTGATATTTCATGAATTAGAACACAAAGACCCAGCGTTTTATTGGCTCATTTATTGATTTTGTTTCACAGTTTATTATTAGCAGTTGAGTGCATAAAGGCTGAGCCGGTCAGGACCTTAAGTACAAAGGCAGCTAGCCACTCACACTTGCTTCAGTTGAGAGAACTTTGTCAGTTCGCAAGTCAGTCTACTAGATGAAGATTAGCATGGAAGTATTGTACCGCTAAGCAATACCTCGATTTTAAACTTCTCATCCTTGTTTTCAAATCCCTCCATGGCCTCACCTCTCCCTATCTCTGTAATCTCCTCTAGCCCCACAACCCTCCAAGATATCTGCCCTCTTCTAATTCTGGTCTCTTGAGCATCCCTGTTTTAATCGCTCCACCATTGGTGGCTGTGCCTTCAGCTGCGTAGGCCCTAAGCTCTGAAAGTCCCTCCCTAAACCTCTCTGCCCACCTTTCCTCCTTTAAGACGCTCCTTAAAACCTACCACCATCTGCCCTAATATCTCATGTGGCTCGATGTCAAATTTTGTTCGATAGCGCTCCTATGAAGTGCCTTGGGATGTTTTACTACGTTAAAGGCACTATTATAAATACTAGTTTTTGTTATTGTTGTGCATCTCAGAGTGGCAAACATTTCCGATCCTCATCTGACTGGATCGTGCCTCCTGCCCAACAATCCCAGGGCTGAGAACAGTTAGGGTGAAGTCAGTAGCGCAGACCATCCGGTTTATTAAAAATTGGAGAGGTATTGGTGGCGACCGACAGGAACAAAACCCGTGACAAGACAGCTAATAATAAACAGTTGAATTCAAAAGAACCTTCACACCACCTAGAACTTGGTGGCAAAAAAGGAGAAGTTTCTTCCCATGCAGGGTTCTTGTAATCGGGTTTCTCCTGTATTTGCAAGGTCAGTATAGGCTGTGGACAACTCCACAAATTCTGTAAACACTGACACAATTCAAAGACCTCAAAGTGTGGAGCTTCTCGCCTCTCTCAGTATTCCCTTCCTGCTACAGGATTTTAAAATTCAAGCTTGGAGTCACTTAACCATTATTTATATTTTGATCCCACATTCTCTTTCACTTTGTTCAACCATGGTGGTGTCCTGCAGTATGGGTCTCATCCCTTCACCTAGGTTTCTCAAATTTACAAAAGCAGAGACAATGTTCCCGTTAATTTTTCTTTGGCTGTGCGGCCCATTCAAATTTCTGCACATGCACGGTTTTTCCATTCAAAATCCGATGAGCCAGCTGTGCGGGACCTCCAGACAGCTGTGCGGCTGCTTAAAGGGAACGTTGTGCGGACAGAATATATTGGTTCTTTCTTCCCCCAGCCCTGCCACATCAGATCACAAATTAGATTCGGATGTAGGCCCTTCAGCCGATTGAATCTAATCCTTTCAGAATACCAACACTGCGGTCTTCCCACTCTCTACTACAGCCCAAGAGTGCTCAGACTTATTTAAGTCAAAACACGTGGGTTGACAGATCTAGGAGTCAAACTTATGACTGTCTGGTCAGGAATCCGACCAACCCATTTGAATTAATGGATCACAAGAGGTTTTCCATTTGTAAATACAAAAGGGACAGCAATGATTTAGATCGTGCAACTTGCCTTGGTTCTGGCGACTCAGTGCTAGAATTGCACGCTGCTCCAGGTGGGGACGCGAAACTGGGATCGGCCGGGGGCAATGGCGGACTCGTCGTTGTCATGGTGCTACAAGGAGGCAGCATGCTCATCATTAGACGCCCCCAAGTGGCAATATTGATATTCATCTGTGATGCTCTCAAGAAGTTTTTCCCTGTGAAAAGATAAGGTACTTCAGTAAGAATATTTTCAGTGACTGTCCCTTTTGCTTATGCACAGGCTAAATACTTAAAGTACCATAACATCCCCTTCCCCAAAGTTTTCAGCCGACCTTTTTCTTCCTTTTAATGCACTGGGGTCCAATGTTCCCATTAAGTTGTGTGGCTGCGCATCAGTCTGAGGTCCCTCTCACCAGCTTTACAAAAGGAAATAACCACGCATGCGAAAAATTGAATGAGCTACGCAGCCAATTAAAGGGCCTGCGCACCCAAAAAAAAATTACAGGGAACATTGCTGGGGTCCTATAATGGCTCATCAGGATTGAATCATCAAAAATAGTTCAAGAGAAAAAGAATTTCTGCTATTCGGAATTTAACAAAAAGCAGTCACAGTTCTGTATGCGTTATATAAAATATCTCTGCTACATTTGAGAGTTCTATCATGAGGAAATATTTTGCCATCAAGCGAGTAGATTTGATGGCACCCACCTTTTTCTTTGGGGAAAATTCGATTCTGTCGTCGTAGCTTTGGGTATCGGTCAATGGCAGGGTTACAGAAGATCACCTGCAATGTTCCACACATAATTGTTGAGTCCTCAAGAACTTCTTTATTCACACGGAGCATACTTAGACTACGAATTAAACACTATCCCCAATACTTTGATGAATGCATGGAGTATGCATGTGAAAAATTGTATTTTTAAACGTGACTCCTTCAGTGGCAGAGCATTTTCAGTTTCAAACACGGCACCCCATAGAGTGTTAGTATTGTAGATGGACTCCACAATTCCTAATCTCAGCCATGCCATTTTGGAGTTGTGCAGAGCACAGGACAAGTACTCATAGAAAGGGAAGGGAATTCATTGGTCTCAACAGCCTGCTCTCTCATAGATCTCCCAGAGGAAAGTTACATGACTTGGCTGGAGAGTAGGTCACCTGCCCTCCCCTATAGGGCATGTCATGCAGTCAACAAGCACGAAGAGAAGGAAGAACAGACTCACCTCTGCAGAAAGCACCCCCTGTGGCTCCAAGCACAGAGTCATCACATGGCACTGGTTGTCCAGGAAATCTTCAAGTCGTAGGAACTTTACGGCACACAGCTCTCGCCAGTCCCGCCAGTAAACAGCGATTTCCAACTCACGAGACTACGTAGAAGGAAAACCAAACACGCAAAGCAAGTCTGAATGCTGCACCAACATAAACCATGACTATTGTTAATGATTAATATGGGTGCACATTGCTTTAATCAGGCAAGTTTAATAAAAATCACACACATACACTATTAAACAAGTATGTTACAAACTTTACTGCCAAAAGCAAAGCATTAAAAAGTTGTTCCGTTCAATCTCAGTACATCAAGTAAAATAGCTGCAACAGCCTCAGAGAGCCAACCATGAATCGCAGGTCTACTTAACAGTTGATCAGTTTGGTTAGTTTTTGGCTGGAGCACCTGAAGGAAGTGCTCCTTCTGTGTTTCCACTTTCTCCAGCTGTACCTGGTGATTAAGCCAAGTACGGACAAAACTTATACATTGTGGAGTGTTCGTACTAAAGTCAACACTATTTGTGGATTGCTGTGGTGATGGCATAATATTATAGGAGACTCAAAAACATTTGCTTGAGGTTTGTGGGTCTCCAATAGAGTGGTTCTGTAACTGTATTGAATTGGTATGGGTGGGAAAGACAGGGACTACAGCAAACATCAGTTTTGTGGTCTGACAACAGGAGGAATCTACAAGCTGCAAGATCTTTACCTGAGGTGACCTGGTGGATGCAGCCCCAAGCAGTCTCAGAACTGATAGCTCTTTCAAAAAAGTGGTAATAGCAGAAGGGGCAGCAAATTGCATGCAGATACCCAATAACACTATCCCATGGTCCAAGTTCACTTTGTACTAGAAGTCAAATTTGACGTCTTCTTGGTAAACGGAGTTATTTTAATTACGTGCACGGATTGCAAGTTTACATTGCACATATTTTGTCTTCAGGCCAAAGCGTTAGCACTCAGTGTTGCAGAATCTGATAATCTTGACTTGGTAGCCATCTGTGAATTATTCTTGACGTACAACAGCTCTATCACTCAGCATGACCACGGCAGATGGCGGTGGAGCTGCACTATTATTCAAAGCATGGGTTGGCAACCTCAAGCGTGATTTTCAATTGAGTACCTTTGAACTTCAAGGAGAGGAGATCCTTTCTAGCAAGACTTTATCATTTACCCCTCAAGTATCAGGTTTGCTCACTTAGTAGCATTCTTTCCTTCAAAATCAGAAGGTGTTGATTCAAGCCCCAATTCAGGACTTAAGTACATAATCTAGGTTGACACTTCAGTGCATCAGTGTACAAATGGATGCTACACATCCCATGGCTCTATTCAAAGAAGAGCATGGAGCTCTCCAAGTGACCTGGTCCACATTCGTCCCTCAACCAACAAGACCATTCATCTCATTGTTGTTTATGGGACCTTGCTGCAAACAAAATGGCTACCACATTCACCTATTCAACAGTGAGTGCACTAACTCAGCCTATGTGAAGCACTTTGGGATGTTTGAGAGACTTGATAAAATGCTGTATAAAACGCAAGTTATCTAACAACGATTCTGCATTTCTAGCAAACAGAATTCAGTCATCTATTCTTAAATACATCATCAGTGCCTAGATCTCTACTGTTACGACATCAAGGTGCTGCCTCATTATGATTTCAAAAAGGGCTGGTAGCCAACATTCCCGCTAAGCTGCGCGGTGTGGAGATCCCACGTAGGCCGCTCACTGGCTTTTCAAAGGGAGAAACCATGCATGCGTGAAATTTTGATTGGGCCATGCTGCTCGTTAAAAGGACCACGCACCAAAAAAAAAAATTAGGGGGAACATTGGCTGGTAGTAGTTCAGTGTCAAATAGCAAGCTTTGGTGGACCACTCAGTTAGATTTGCTGATGGAGAAAGCAATCATGTCAGATTTGCATAACTATATTTCACTATGCTTCTTTACATAAGATACAGCACAGAAACAAGCCATTCGGCCCAACCAGTCCATGCTGGCGTTTATGCTCCACCCAAGCCTCCACCAGTCTTTCCTCATCCAGCTATCAGCATAACCCTCTGTTCCCTTCTCCCTCATATGCTTATCTAACCACCCCTTAAATGCATCTAATATTCGCTTCAACCACTCCTTGTGGTAGCGAGTTCCACATTCTCACTACTCTCTGGGTAAAGAGGTTTCTTCTGAATTCCCTATTTGATTTCTTGGTGCCTCTAGTTTTACTCTTCCCCACAAGTGGAAACACTCTCTATATCCATTCTATCAAATCTTTCATAATTTTATTAGGTCACCCCTCAGCCTTCTCTTTTCAAGAGAAAAGAGACCCAGCCTGTTCATCCTTTCCCCGATAGGTATACTCTCGCATTTTTGACATCATCCTTGTAAATCCTCCCTGCACCCTCTCCAGTGCCTCTATATCCTTTTCATAATATGGCGACCAGAATTGTATGCAGTACTCCAAGTGTGGTCTAACCAAGGTTCAATACAAGTTTAGCATAACTTCACTACTTTTTAACTCTATCCCTCCAGAAATAAACCCTAGTGCTTGGTTTGCATTCTTATGGCCTTGTTAACCTATGTTGTTACTTTTAGTGATTTGTGTATTTGTACTCCAAGTTCCCTTTGCTCCTCTATCCCACCCAGACTCGCACCATCCAAGTGATAAGTGACCTCCCTATTCTTCCTACCAAAATGTAATACAGGAAACTTTGTGCTATCCGGCACCCACGGGACCGAGCTGCTGCCGTTGCCTCAAAACTGCCGTACTCTCCAGAGTTAATGTTGAGAGATACGGAGATTCTTATCTCCGTATTTGACAACAAACACTGTTGCTTAGCAACAGCTTCTAAACACTCGGGTGTGGCCTGCAAGCTCTGTAGCTGAAGCTGTTGCTATAGCTACAGACCTTGCACAGCTTGACTGTTCAAACAAAGCAAAAAAAAACAAACAAAAAGAATAAAAAACGGCTGCTGATTTTTGCCGGTGGCTCCAGATTGCCGGATAGCTCACCTCCGGATAGCACAAAATTTCCTGTACCTCACATTTATCTGTGTTGAAATTCATTTGCCAATTATATGCCATTCTGCAAGTTTATTAATATCTTCCTCTAATTTGTTGCAGTTCTCTTCAGTATTGACCATCACCCCCAAAAAAATTTTTTGTGTCATCCACAAATTCAGAAATTGTGTTTTTGATTCCAAAGTCTAAATCATTAATATAAATTGTGAACAAAGAGTCCCAGCACTGATCCTTGTGGAACACCACTTTCGACCACTCTGAATAGCTACCCTTTACCCCACTCTCTGCTTTCTGTCTTGAAGCCAGCCAGCTATCCATTCTGCTACTTATCCCCCGACTCCGCATTCTCTGACCTTATTCATTACTCTATTATGTGGCACTTTATCGAAGGCCTTTTGAAAATCTAGATAAATTACATCTACCACATTACCCTTGTCTACTCTGTTACCTCTTCAAAAAATTCAATGAGGTTGGTCAAGCAAGACTTTCCCTTCTGAAATCCATGTTGACGATTCATTATTATAATTTTGGTTTCTAGGTGTTCTATTTTCTCCTTTAGTAGGGATTCCATTAATTTTTCCCACAGTCAATGTTAAGCTGATTGGTCTATAGTTCCCTGGACATATTCCATCTCCCTTCTTAAATATAGGTATTACGTTAGCTATCCGCCAGTCCTCTTGCACTATACCGTTTCCCTAACGAATTATTAAATAGGTGTAGTAATGCCTCTGCTATCTCTTCCCTAAATTCTTTTAAAATGCACAGATGTAATCCGTCCAGACCAGGGGTTTTATCCTGAGTTTGATTAGTTTATTTAATACATCTTTTTTTATTTTAAATGCAGTTATCTCATTACTAATCTCATCATCTGATGTCATGTCTACCTGTTCTATCTCCCTAGTAAATACTGAAGCAAAGTAATTATTTTATATTTCTGCTATCTCTCCCTGTGGTATTATCCTGCCAATGCCTTTGTGGCCCTATTCCTATCCCGGCCTTCCTTTTTTTATGTGTCTATAAAATATTTTACTATTTTGTTTTATGTTCCTTGATAATTTAATTTCATTGTTCCTCTTTGCTTTCCTAATTGCTTTTTTGACTTCTCTCCTAATCTCTTTGTATTCTCCTTTATCATGCTCTCCCCTGCTGTCCACGAACCTAATACATACCTCTTTCCTTACCCTCAATTTTCCCTTGTGGCGTTATTCATCCATGGTGTCTCATTAGTGTTTAGCTTGTTCTTGTTTTAACGGAATATATTTTTCCTGCACTCTGTTGAACACTGTTTTAAATGTTTCCCATTGCTGTTCTACGTCACTGTTTGCCAATATTGTTGTCCATTTTATTTTCACAAGTTCTATTCTCAGCCCCTCAAAATCAGCTTTTCTCCAATCTATTACCCTGGTCTTCGTCATACTTATGTCCTTCTAAATTATCATCTTGAAGTGTATTATATTATGGTCACTATTGCCTAGCTGTTCCCCTCTACTTTTACTTCTCTTATCTGCTCTGGTTCATTCCCAATTACTAGATCTAATAGCAAATCCTCTGTTGGGCTTCTTGCATATTGGGTTAGAAAGGAGTCCCGTACACATTGAAGGAACACCATTCCCTTATCCCCTTTACCTACCTCTTCTGCCCAATTAATATCGGCTATTTGTTTGTGTTGATTATAAATTTTACAGCACAGAAGGAGGCCATTCGTCCTATTGTGCCTATGCTGGCTCTCTGAAATAGCTATCTATTTAGTTCCACTCCACTCCCCTGCCCGTTTATGATAATCTTTTCTTTTTCAAATATTTATCCATTTCCTTTTTAAAAGCTATTTTGGGCTCTGTTTCGCCACGTCTGGTAGGAGCATTCCACGTTTAACGATCATCTATGGAAAAAAAAATTCTAACTCTCCTTTCGTTCTTTTAGTGATTATCTGAGTTTCTGCACTCTAGTTATTGACTTTTGTACAGCAGAAATAGTTTATCCCCATTTAACTCATCAAGATCCTCCCTCTGAACACCACCTCGCCCCCGTACCACCCCAATCAATTCTCCTCTTAACTTTCTCTATTCTAGTCAAAAGAGCCGAGCCCCAGTTTCTTTAGTTTGTCCGCATAACTAAAAGCTCTCAATACTGGGGTCAACTTAGTGAATCTCTTCTATACCCTTCCCCCTGGCATTGACATCCTTACAAAGTAGAATGTCCAAAACTGCCTACAATATTCTAACTGCAGCCTAACTTTTTAAAGTAATTGGTAGAAGGATTAGAGAGGGGAGTAGACGGATTAGAGGAGAGTTGAGGAGAACTTTTTTCACCCAGAGGGTGGTGGGGGTTTGGAACTCACTGCCTGAAAGGGTGGTAGAGGCAGAAACCCTCATCACATTTAAAAAGTACTTGGGTATGCACTTGAAGTGCCGTAACCTATAAGGCTATGGACCAAGAGATGGAAACAGGGATTAGGCTGGATAGCTCTTGTTCGGCCAGCGCAGACGCGATGGGCCGGATGGCCTCCTTCTGTGCCGTAAATTTCTATGATTCTAACCAATGATATGTAAAGATTTTACCATTACCTCTGCTTTTGTGCTCTATTCATTTATAAAATCTAGAATCCCAAATTCAGTATTTGAACCATTTTGACCAACAAAGCCAATTACAGTTCACATCATTAATAACATACCCGGTCGAGCTCAATGCTGAAGGTCTGGTCCCATGCTTGATTCTTCACTGGCCGCCAGTGTGTTTGTCCCACGATTCGATTGTCCAGTTTCAGGACAGCACTCGCTTCAGCTGAAATAAAGAATCTGAAAGTTAATTCAGGCTCCAAATAGCTTTCAGTACCTTCAAACAAGGCACCGTTCCTATTGGATATATCTGCAAAAAAATAATGTGGAAAGCGATGAGCTGCTTCGACAGTGCCGAGCACTTCCCATCAGCCAGCCAAAGGAAGGATTGGCAGGTGTGGCAACCGGTCATCTATCTGCACTCTGGGTAGCACAAGCAGACCCAAGACAAGACAGGAGTATAAATTCCACCCCCAACCCAAAAAAGGTTTTAATATACAAATGCACGTCAATAACTAAATACTCACTACTCGGCTCCTCTGATTTTAAGTATCGACTTGCTGTATTC
Organism: Somniosus microcephalus; assembly: GCF_052327205.1. Taxonomy (NCBI): domain Eukaryota; kingdom Metazoa; phylum Chordata; class Chondrichthyes; order Squaliformes; family Somniosidae; genus Somniosus; species Somniosus microcephalus. The sequence goes on from NC_141009.1 coordinate 6,264,671, forward strand.
CGCCCATGAATATTTATCCCTGCCCGTGTCTTAACAGACGATAGAGGTGTTCCTGGACTGGGTGATGCATTTGCCATCCACGAGCGACCTGGGACATTTTCAAGAAGCTGCTGGCATCCTATTAACTTTACTTCCAATGTGCCTGTGGAATTAAGTTAGGGCATATTTGTACTATGTTCTGTGGCACAGATTTTACACATGTTGAGCTGGATACCAATAACATGTTGTCCCCAATGGAAAAAGATAAGAAAATCCTTCAAAACTATATGCCTCCAGGCATCAGGGAGAGATTGGATGGAACCATGAACATTGCTGAAGGTAAATGGACGAAATCCAATCCAAACATACGTCACACAATATTGGCTTTTCATCGGTACATAAGTGTTTTTTAAAAAAAAAACAGATATTGATAGATAGGCTCAACAAGCCTATTCCTTCTCGATTTCTGCTCCAGTCTTCAATTCACCCCAACCCCCACTCCAAATAAAAAGCCTTTGCCCTGCAATCTGCCAAGCAAGTGTCAATAGAAACTTCAGTCAACTGGCAAGCAACTCACTTGGGACTTTTTGGATCAAGACAAATGCTCAACCATTTTTATTAGCAGGTTGAAAAGCTAGTCTAGTTTCCTCCTGTGCACTTTCCTTTTGGTAACATCCTTCTCCCGGCAGGGCAAATAACTGAGTCACAAACATCTGCAGGGCGAGGTGGCAAAAAACACCAGATCTCAAACTTCTGGGCAATAGTTCCACCTTCGGTTCTGCTTCCTGGACATCACACAAATCCCTTTAGCAGGAGCAAAGCCAAGATAAACCACAGACCATTTGCAAGATCGTTAAATGCCAACATCGGTTTTAGGTAGCAAACTATGTTTTCATGTGACTAACAAACCAAGTTTTATTAACATGTGGCATTGGCGACAGACACGGCAGCATTAACAGTGCTGCTCAAAGTGATGCCAAGTTTGTTTCGTGCTTGCAGTCCTCGCCGCACACTGCCGTACCAATCACAGCTAAGCCGCTCTGGGGAAGCACCAAGCAAAGATCAGGTACTTTCCCACCAGGGGTAGGTGTGTAAAAAATATACAAGAGTCACCCTCAGTTTCTTGTGCCGCCCAGCAGTTGGTTAACAAGCTTCACTAACAGAGGCTTGTAATCCAATTATCATGGGGTACAGTAGCATAGTGGTTATGTTACTGGACTAGTAGTAATCCAGAGGCCTGGACTAATGATCTGGAGACAGGAGTTCAAATCCCACCACGGCAGGAGAATTTAAATTCAATTAAATAAATCTGGAATAGAAACATAGAAGATAGGAGCAGGAGTAGGCCATTCGGCCCCTCGAGCCTGCTCCGCCATTCAATGAGATCATGGCTGATCATCCAAACTCAGTACCCTGTCCCTGCCTTCTCTCCATATCCCCTGAACCCTTTAGCCTTAAGAAATATATCTAACTCCTTCTTGAATATATTTAATGAATTGGCCTCTACTGCCTTCTGTGGTAGAGAATTCCACAGCTTCACCACTCTCTGGGTGAAGAAATTCCTCCTCATCTCAGTCCTAAATGGCTTACCCCTTATCCTTAGACTGTGACCCCTGGTTCTGGACTCCCCGACCATCGGGAACATCCTTCCTGCATCTAGTCTGTCTAGTCCTGTCAGAATTTTATAAGTTTCAATGAGATCCCCTCTCATTCTTCTAAACTCCAGTGAATATAAGCCCAATCGACCCAATCTCTCCTCATACGTCATTCCTGCCATCCCAGGTATCAGCCTGGTGAATCTTCGCTGCACTCCCGCCATGGCAAGAACATCCTTCCTCAGATAAGGCAACCAAAACTGCACACAATACTCAAGGTGTGGTCCTGTACAGCTGCAGCAAGACATCCTTGTTCCTGTACTCGAACCCTCTCACTACGAAGGCCAACATACCATTTGCCTTCTTAACCGCCTGCTGCACCTGCATGCTTACCTTCAGCGACTGGTGCACAAGGACGCCCAGGTCTCGTTGCACTTCCCCGTCTCCCAATCTATTGCCATTCAGATAATAATCTGCCTTCCTGTTTTTGCCACCAAAGTGGATAACCTCGCATTTATCAACGTTATATTGCATCTGCCATGCTTCTGCCCAAATCACCCAACCTGTCCAAATCATACTGGAGTTTCTCGGCATCTTCCTCACAGCACACACGCCCACCCAGCTTTGTGTTGTCTGCAAACTTGGAGATATTACATCTAGTTCCCTCGTCTAGATCATTAATATATATTGTGAATAGCTGGGGTCCTAGGACCGATCCCTGCGGTACCCCACTAGTCACTGCCTGCCACTCGGAAAAAGACCCGTTTATTCCAACTCTTTGCTTTCTGTCTGCCAACCAGTTCTCTATCCAAGTCAGTACCTTGCCCCCAATCCCATGTGCCTTAATGAAAAGCTAGTATCAGTAATGGTGACCATGAAACTACCAGATTGTCGTAAGAACCCATCTGGTTCACTAATGTCCTTTAGGGATGGAAATCTGCCATCCTTACCCAGTCTGGCCTATATGCGACTCCAAACGTACAGCTATGCAGTTGACTCTTAACTGCCCTCTGCCACTCAGTTATATTCAAGAAGGTGACTCACCACCAACTTCTCAAGGGCAATTAGGGATGGGCAATAAATGCTGGCATTTCCAAAAATATCCACATCCCGTGAATGAATAAAAAAAAAACTTAACAGCTAGCACCATTTCCTAACAACTAAAAAATAATGATAAAAGGAGAATACGAAACAGGAGCTTCTACCTGTAAGTGCTGCTGATTTGATAAAGGCCAGGGAGAGGTACGATGCACCAATACGGGTTAGTGCCACCGAGGGCGAATTCACCATCTTCAACTCTTCTTTGATAACTTCCTGTTTGGGGTGACCATTAGGGAGCTCTCTTAGGCGGCACTCTAGTGACATGCGAAGCAGATCCATTTTCTGGGCCGACTCCTGCAACCGTGACTGCGCCTAGTGTCAAATGCAAAACAATTAATTTTTTTCAAAAAAGGATCTTGATGCATATTGTAAAAATCGTTACTTTTGAAACTATCATGAACAGGCTTTTCCTCCCTAATTTTTCCTTCCTCCTTTCCTAAAGACACAGATTCATGCTGAAGCACAACTCTACCAGCACCAATAGTTCTCTAGTGCCTTGCCCAAGTATCATTCTGCCCATGTGAGCGTAGACAGCAAGTGTCACAAGCTTTTCCATAAATGCAGATGACGTCCCTGTGGTAAACCACTTTTACCGTTTACTATCGTTACACTATAGTTATCACTGTTAGATCGTTTCCCTATAGTTATCACTGTTCACATTGTTGTATCACTGTACGAGGTCGCCTCTTGTCACGCTGCTATACCTGGGCTGACCACTGCCGACTCCGCCCATGGCTCCACCTACCTGCCCGGGTATAAAGGTGGTCGACTGGCTGGTATTCCTCCTTCTTGGATCCGATCACCCACGAGGGTGGGCTCTGTTATTTAGTCAATAAAAACCTATAGTTACTTTCTTAACTCGTCGCTTTTCATTGGACGAATTGATAGGTATATCAATTTTATTGACTAAATTTTAAAATGTCGTCACTTGAGCAGCCAAACAACCAGTCAACGGAGCAGCCAAACGACCAGCCAGACGCCCAGCTACAACAGCCACAGCAGCCAGCTTGGCTGCGAGCCCTCAAACCACCGTACCTGGATCTAAACCCACAAGCAACAAACGCAGCCCTCGACTTCAAACACTGGCTGTGCTGCTTCGAATCCTACCTGGAAGAATCCGGCGTCCCTCAGAGATCCAAACTAAGAGTTCTGACCGCCCAAGCGAGCCCTAAAGTATACGCACTCATCCAGGACATTACTACTTACGAGGCCGCTATCAACCGACTGAAACAACAGTACCGGAGCCCGGTAAATTCCATGTATGCCAGACACCTCCTAAGATCCCGCCCGCAACAGCCAGGAGAGTCTGTAGCTGAATTTTTACGGGCGCTACGAACACTCGGCAGGGACTGTGACTTTAAAGCAGTATCGGCTGCAGAAAACACTGAAGATAACATCCGCGATGCCTTCGTGAAAGGCCTTCGGTCCGACTACTCACGGCAGAGACTGCTGGAATCAAAGGACCTCGACCTGAACACAGCTGCAGCCTTGGCCTACTCCCTAGAAGTGACCCAGCGGGACCGCGAGGTGTATTCCAGGTACAGTTTGCGACTCTGGGACTCGGGCCCGACCCCGACCGCAATACCCCTCGTAGCGCCGCCCCCGGGACCTACCTCAGCGTCGGCGTCCCGGACCGCCACCCCCGGTACCGGCTGCGACTTCGGACCCCCGCGACCGGGCCGCCGGCTGCTTCTTCTGTGGGCAGGCGAAACACCCGAGGTCGCGCTGCCCAGCCAAAAACGCGACGTGCTCCAGCTGCCTGAAGAAAGGCCACTTCGCGAAGGCCTGCAGAGGGAGAGCAGCAGAGGCCAGCAGTGCCTCGTGCGAACTGTGGGGGCGGCCATCTTCTATCAAGGCCACAGATGAGCAATGGGGGCGGCCATCTTTGATCCAGGCAACCGACGCCAGCAGTGCCTCATGTGGGTTGTGGGGGCAGCCATCTTCTCCGCCATTTTGCCCCACCTCGTGGGCGCCTCCATTTTACCCACCACGCTCGACCGCCACCTTACCTCCAGACCTGACGACCGCTTCACCTACAGACTACAGCGACCCGCTCAGCCACACACTAGCCTCCGTCACACTGGACCAAGCTCGCCCGCATCAGCTGTCCAAGTCAATGATGGACATCAAAGTAGACGGCCACGCCACGACCTGCCTGTTCGACAGCGGAAGCACGGAGAGCTTCATACGTCCAGACACGGTGAGCCACTACTCCCTCACTGTCCAGCCAACGCGCAACCGGATCTCGATGGCATCGAGGTCCCACGCCACAGACATCAGCGGCTACTGTGTTGTGACCCTGTCGGTTAAGGGCACGGAGTATAAAAACTTTAAACTCCTCGTCCTGCCCCAGCTATGCGCTGCCGTCCTACTAGGGCTGGATTTTCAATCCCACCTCCAAAGCGTCACTCTAGCATACGGTGGACCCCTCCCCCCGCTCACAGTCGACAACCAGCAGCCTTTAAATCGCCCACCGCGTAACACCTGCGGCCTATCCACCCTCAAGGTCCCGCCACCTTCCCTGTTCGCTAACCTCACCCCCGACTGCAAACCCGTCGCTACCAAGAGCAGGCGGTACAGCGCCGGGGACAGAGCTTTCATTAGCTCTGAGGTGCAGCGTCTCCTGAAGGAGGGCATCATCGAGGGGAGCAGCAGCCCCTGGCGTGCCCAGGTTGTAGTCGTTAAGACCGGCAATAAAAACCGCCTGGTCATCGACTACAGCCAAACCATAAACCGGTACACCCAGCTGGACGCATACCCCCTTCCCCGCATATCTGATATGGTCAATCAGATTGCTCAATACCGGGTATTCTCTACCATCGACCTTAAGTCGGCCTACCACCAACTCCCTATCCGCCCCGAGGACCGCCAGTATACCGCCTTCGAGGCGAATGGCCGCCTCTACCACTTCCTTAGGGTCCCCTTCGGCGTCACCAACGGGGTTTCGGTCTTCCAAAGGGAGATGGACCGGATGGTTGACCAGAACGGGCTGCAAGCCACGTTCCCCTATCTAGATAACGTCACCATTTGCGGCCGCGACCGGCAAGACCATGACGCTAACCTGGAAAGATTCCTCCGTACGGCCCAACGGCTGAACCTCACCTACAATAAGGAGAAATGTGTGTTTAACACCTCGCGCCTTGCCATCCTCGGCTGCGTAGTAGAGAACGGAATCATCGGCCCCGATCCCGAAAGAATGCGTCCCCTCATGGAGCTACCCCTTCCCCACTGTCCAAAGGCGCTGAAGAGAACCCTGGGGCTCTTCGCCTACTATGCCCAATGGGTGCCGAATTATGCGGACAAAGCCAGACCCCTCATGAAGTCCACCTCCTTCCCCCTTACGGAAGAAGCGCGCGCGGCCTTCTCCCTCATCAGGGGAGACATTGCTAAGGCCACTATGCACGCAGTGGATGAGTCCATCCCCTTCCAAGTGGAGAGCGATGCATCCGACTTCGCCCTAGCCGTTACCCTCAACCAGGAGGGGAGACCGGTGGCCTTCTTCTCAAGGACCCTCCAGGGTCCTGAGATCCGACGCTCTTCGGTCGAGAAGGAGGCCCAGGCGATTGTGGAGGCGGTACGCCGCTGGAGGCATTACCTCGCAGGCAAGCGATTTACCCTCCTCACCGACCAGCGTTCGGTCGCTTTTATGTTTAATAACAAGCTGAGGGGTAAAATCAAGAACGACAAGATCTTGAGGTGGAGAATCGAGCTATCCACCTACGATTATATCTTGTACCGGCCTGGTAAGCTGAACGAACCCCCTGACGCTCTATCGCGAATTACATGCGCCAACGCGCAAATTGATAGACTTCAGACCCTCCACAACGACCTCTGCCACCCCGGGGTCACCAGGCTTTACCACTTCATTAAGGCCCGCAACCTGACCTACTCCATCGAGGAGGTCAGGACCATGACCAGGAACTGCCAGACCTGTGCCGAGTGCAAACCGCACTTCTTTAGGCCGGACAGAGCAAGCCTGATCAAGGCCACCCGCCCCTTCGAGCGCTTGAGCATCGATTTTAAGGGGCCCCTCCCGTCCTCTGACCGTAATGTGTACTTCCTCAACATTGTTGATGAGTACTCCCGTTTCCCCTTTGCCTTCCCCTGCCCAGACATGACCAGCACCACGGTCGTTAAATGCCTGAACGACCTCTTTGCCTTGTTCGGGTTCCCAAACTATATACATAGTGACCGGGGCGCCTCCTTCATGAGCGAGGAACTCCGTCAGTTCCTACTAGCGAGAGGCATCGCCACCAGCAGGACCACCAGCTACAACCCCCGAGGGAACGGCCAGGTGGAAAGAGAGAACGCGACGGTATGGAAGGCCGTCCTCTTAGCCTTAAAGTCTAAGGGCCTCCCAACCTCTCGCTGGCAGGAGGTCCTCCCGGCAGCGCTGCATTCCACCCGGTCACTACTTTGCACTGCCATTAACGCCACCCCCCATGAACGAATGTTTGTTTTCCCCAGGAAGTCGACTACGGGAACCACGCTACCAACCTGGCTGACCTCTCCGGGACCTGTCTTGCTGCGAAAGCACGTGAGGGCCCATAAAATGGACCCCCTGGTCGAGAGGGTGAACCTCCTGCACGCCAACCCCCAGTACGCCTACGTGGCATACCCAGACGGGCGGGAGGACACAGTCTCCTTACGAGACCTCGCACCCTCGGGCACTCCGGAGACACCACCGCTACCCCCCCCCACCACCCCCCCAATTCCAGCCCAGGTAGACGGTACGCCGGAACCCCAAGAGCCTTCGCCTACCTCGCAGACGCCAGCATTAACACCGGAGAACGCAACACCGCCGCTGCGACGATCAGACAGGCTTACGAGGCCTCCGGACAGACTGACATACCAGAACTGGTAGTACACTTCACCCCGCCGGACTCAAATCTAAACAAGGGGTGAATGTGGTAAACCACTTTTACCGTTTACTATCGTTACACTATAGTTATCACTGTTAGATCGTTTCCCTATAGTTATCACTGTTCACATTGTTGTATCACTGTACGAGGTCGCCTCTTGTCACGCTGCTATACCTGGGCTGACCACTGCCGACTCCGCCCATGGCTCCACCTACCTGCCCGGGTATAAAGGTGGTCGACTGGCTGGTATTCCTCCTTCTTGGATCCGATCACCCACGAGGGTGGGCTCTGTTATTTAGTCAATAAAAACCTATAGTTACTTTCTTAACTCGTCGCTTTTCATTGGACGAATTGATAGGTATATCAGTCCCAAGGCATATCATAGGGGAGAAATAGACCCCCGAGTGGCAAGAGGGATAAACAAAAGCATGGCCCACAAGTGTCTTGAGGAGGCTTTTAAAGGCAGAGAGAAGTGGCAAGAGGTTGAAGGAGGGAGTTCTTTACAATGGGACCTAGACAGCTGAAAGTTTGCCACTAGTGGAGGGATGAGGGGAGGATCAGCAGGCCAGAGTTAGAGGATCAAAGGGTATGGGCTACAGAGTATGGCTTGAGAAGGCAAGGCTAAAGAGGGCTTTATAAATGAAGACAAGGATTTTGAAATTGATGCACTGGGGAGCAGAGAGCTTTGTGGAGCTCGATATGGGACAGGTTGCGGGTGGGCATATATTTAAACAAGTTGAAATTTGTGGGCTTAGGAGGAAGAGTCTAAAAGGCAAAAAAAGCAGGGATGAGGGTTTTAGCAGCCCAGAGATGCTGTCTTTCGCGTGATATTAAACCGAGGGCCCATCTACCTATTCAGGGAGACAAAGATCCCATGGCACTACTCAGAGTAGGAAAGTTCTCCCAGTGTCCCTCAATCAACATCATCAAAAAAACAGATCAACTGATCGGTTATCCAATTGCTGTTTGCCAACCTGGCTGTGCGGAAATTGGCTGCCGCGTTTGCCAATACAGTAACAGTGACTATACTGCAAAAATTAATTAATTGGCAGCAAAGCACTTGGAGATGTCCTGGGGAGATAAGAAGCAGCTATATAAATGCAAATTCTTCCTTACCATAAGCATTTATCAAAGGTTTCCCCCCACATAAGATCTAGATCGATAAAACAATACAGATGGTAAGTTTTGAACCCTAAATACAATAATGAAATTGACCATTCACTTTATAAAAGAAAACATAAAAATGCAGCAAGCATGTAAATTTTCACTATTCAAATTGTAGGTCACTCCAAATAGAAATTTCTCTCAAATTGAGGATCCGATATTTGCATTTTTATTTTAAAACATTAAGACTTTTTAGCTTTGCTCATTGTTATTACGCGTTAGAGTTTCAGATTGGATTTCCTTTGCAAGAATAAAACTATCTGTTTGTATGTGTGATGGACTCGAGACTATTAATATAAGATGTATGTAATAAAGATGAATTTGATGTGTATGAATCTCCCAGGGAGATTCATACACATCAAGGCACCTCAAGGCAACGGCGCGAAACTTAACAAAGGAAACCTGCATAACAGGATAACCCCCCATAGAGACAGCATCGAAAACCCAGCGAAACTCACCAGCGAAACGCAAGAGCCATTAAAAGGTGTTAAACAATTAACTTAATCAAGAAATGGCACCAGCCACTGCAGACAGACACATGTTCAAAGGAAAGCCAATCAAGAACTGCCATGAAACTAAGACCCAATCCTGGGGTCTTAGTAATTTAGACTAGAGACAATGGACTTAAAAAGATATAAAATAAGGAACCCAAAGGCTCAGGCTCTTGCTCTCTCTGGATGACCATGCGGAAAAGCAGGAAGCCCTCCCTCTACAGACCAGACCAAGAAGCAAGGAAAAAGGTCGCGTGCATTGCTTGACTCAGGGAAGTATAAGTCTGTTTAAATCTAGTACAATAGCAAAATACTGCAGATGCTGGAAATCCAAAATAACAATAGAAAATGCTGGAAAAACTCAGCAAGCCAGGCAACATCCGTGGAGAGAAAATAGAGTCAACGTTTCGGGTGAAAACCCTTTGTCAAGACTAAAGAAGCACAGGAAATGAAATAGATTAAAAGGCCAGGCTGGGAGAGAACAAAAAAGAGAAGTGAAGAGACATTAAGAGGTATTCAAAACGAGACGGTGATAGGAATGATGGAGACAAAAGACGGCTCCAGATTAGGTGTGAAATGCACTGGCAGAATGGGAGACAGCTGCCATGTGGGAGAGAGAGGAAAAAAAGGGGGGGGGGGGGGAAAGCCAAAACAAAGGTGTGGATAAAAAATAAGTAAAAATGTGATAGGGGCCGAGGTTATGATCTGAAATTGTTGAACTCGATTCAGTCTGTAAGGGTGACCCTGAGCTTCTGGTCGCCTGTCATTTTAATTCACCGCCCCATTCCCACTCAGACCTCACCGTCCTCGGCCTCTTGCATTGTTCCACGGAAGCTCACCGTAAACTCGAGGAACAGCACCTCATCTTCCGATTAGACACTTTACAGCCTTCCGGACTCAACATTGAGTTCAACAATTTCAGATCATAACCTCGGCCTCTATCACATTTTTACTTATATTTTTTATTTTGGCCTTTCCCCACCCCCCAACCCCCTTTCTTTTTTTTTCTCTCTCCCACATGGCAGCTGTCTCTCATTCTGCCAGCACATTTCACACCTAATCTAGAGCCTTCTTTTGTCTCCACTAGTCTTATCACCATCTCGTCTGGTTTTGAATACCTCTTAATGTCTCTTCTCTTTTATTCTCTCCCAGCCTGGCCTCTTAATCTATTTCATTTCCTGTGCTTCTTTAGTCTTGACAAAGGGTTTTCACCCGAAACGTTGACTTTAGTTTCTCTCCACGGATGTTGCCTGGCCTGCTGAGTTTCTCCAGCATTTTCGTTGTTATTTCTGTTTAAATCTAACCCATTACGTTACCTGTTGTAATCGGGTAGAGTCCATAGGATACCAGTAGGCTATTGTTTTGATGTGCATGAGTGTGTGTGTTTAATAAACTTATTCCAAATTGTTTCAAAAGAATTGGTCTTGCTGTCAATTTAATGCCAGTCGAAATAAAAAGCTTACCCCTTCCCTGAATACCAAATGCATAAATGAAGGGACCCTTCTCTCCTCTTCCATCACCTGCTCCCCTTCCCATGCAAGCGCAGGAGATGCAACACCTGCCCTTTCACCTCTTCCCTTCCCACCGTCCAGGGCTCCAAACACACCTTCCAGGTGAAACAGCCATTTACTTGTACTTCTTTCAATTTGGTATATTGTATTCACTTCTCACGATGCGGTCTCCTGTATTTGGTCAGTAATCGCTTTGCTCCACACCTCCGTCGAGTCCGCAGGCATGACCGAGCTTCCGGTCGCTTGCCACTTTAATTCTGACCTCTGTCCTCGGCCTCCTACACTATTCTCAAAGAACAGCACCTCACCTTTCGATTAGGCACTTTATAGCCTCCCAGTCTCAAAATTGAGTTCAACGACGTCAGATCATAACCACTGCTCCCATTTTCTCAGGCATCAGGTGCTGGCAATAAAAACAGAAAATGCTGGAACTACTCAGGTCATCGATCTGAAACGTTAACACTGTTTCTCGCTCCACAGATGCTGCCGGACCTGCTGAGTATTTCCAGCATTTCCTGTTTTTATTTCAGATTTCCAGCATCCGCAGTATTTTTCTTTTATACAGGTGCTGGTAATGGTTCTGCTGTAACCATTTACACCTCCTCTGGACCCAGCTTTTGTTTCTTTACTTGTCCCATTACCTCCCCTTTTTTATTGTACCATCATCCCTTTGTCATTTAATCACTCCTGCCTTCCACCCCATCACAGACCTTTGCCTTTGTTCTTTCATTTCCCCTTCCCCCCGCCCCCAAGCCCTTTTACCCTGGCTCTACACTTGCTTAAAAACTTTCCAGTTCTGACGAAAGGTCAGCGACCTGAAGCATTAACTCTGTTTCTCGCTCCACAGATGCTGCCTGACCTACTGAGCATTTCCAGCATTTTCTGTTTTTATTTCAGATTTCCAGCATCCGCAGTATTTTGCTTTTACCAAATGTATTCTAATTGAATCGCAGTTTTTCCGCAACGGAATTGAAAATCACTTTTTGTATGCTTCCTCAGCCTCACCCATTCAGTACAAATCGTGAAATAGTCCAAGAGAACAGCATCATCATACCTCAGCCAGAACTTTCTTGTCCTGGACTTTCCTTCCATCCAGCAACTTCACTGCATTTTTTGCACCATCTGCTATTGCAGATTCAACCTGGAGGTGATGCCTCAGTTCTTCAATTCGCAGCTCCAGGGGGCTGATGGTTCCTTTGTTGCAACCCGCAAATAGATAGAAAATAAGATCAAACAGTCTCAGTGATAATGTGTGGCTTTCTTGGGGTGATTAAAGCTTTCAGTTGTCAAAAGACACTTGCTCAGGATGGCAGCCCACAGCCAAGCCATATTGCATGGATAGTACAATGTAACGGCCAGAATTTTTTAAAAACTTAATATGGTTATCCAAAATGACTTTTGATGAGTCTCAGCCGTATGCATTTTTGAGAAATTTGGAATTGTGTATACCTTCTAATTAATGCACTATGCAATGCAGCAGGAAAGATTAAGGCTACCGGAGACAAGGTAGTGCACTGTTGTGCCAAAGCACACGTCACAATTTGCACTTGGAATTACCTACACCGCAGCTCTGCTGCGCCACTGAAGAAAGGTGCTAAATGGAGGTCAGGCACTTCCCCGCAGGTACAAAGGAAAATTGGATGGAGAAATACTACAGGCTGCCCATCTACACTCCAAGTGATGGTTTGATCTTGTGAGAAAGTCACTTGCCCATTCTCTCTGCTGGGCAATGGTGCACAATGCTGGAATAGAATCACAGAATCAGAAAATACAGCATAGGAGGCCATTCGGCCCATCAAGTTTGCGCCGGCTCTTTCGAACAGCAATGCAATTAGTCCCACTCACCCGCTCTTTCCCCAAATCCCTGCAATTTTTTTCTCCTTCAAGTATTTATCCAATTCCCTTTTGAAGGCTACTATTAAATCTGTATCCCTCACCCTTTCAGGCAGCGCATTCCAAATCCTAGCCACTCGTTGCGTAAAAACGTTTTTCCTCGTGTCGCCTCTGGTTCTTTTGCCAATCACCTTAAATCTGTGCCCTCTGGTTAGCGACCCTACAGTCATTGGAAACCATTTCTCTTTATTTACTCTATCTAAATCCTTCATGATTTTAAACACCTCTATCAAATCTCCTCTTAGCCTTCTCTGCTCCAAGGAGAACAACCCCAGCTTCTCTAGGAACTGTATTCCCTCATCCTTGGAACCCGAACAAGGGAGTAGGAGATATAAAATAAAAACCATACTAAACTGACAGAGTGACGTGTTGGGGCAGCAGTGCTCCAAATTGGTGCTGTGCAGCTACAGCCCATGCACTGCTACAGTGAAAGAGCAGTTTTGTCACTTTAGCCTTGGAGTTGACAGTGTCCCTCATGTTGTGGGGAGACACTAATCTGTCACATCCCCACAGAATGAAGAAACATCAGAACGTGGCTCTAGACCATTGCTGCGTCCTCCCTAACTGCTGGTTAAAAGCAGTATGAGCAAAGCTTTTCGAGCAAGGTGCCCATCCACTGAAGTGGTTTAACAACCAGCAAGCAGAAGAACAAAAGTGAACACTCCCCACCCGCAAACACTTGCAAATAAAGGTCGAAGAAAAACTGTGAAATAGGTACATTTTCTGGCTCAGATTTCCAATTTGTGGCACCTACCGAGAGTTTCACTGCTATCCTCGGATGTTCCAATGGTGCGAGTTACTTTAACAATCTGCATTCGGATTATGTCAATCTTTATTTTACTGTCTTGTAACATCTGTTGTGCTGCTGCTAACATTTTACGATCCTGGTAACAATCACAGCACAATTTTTTTTACCACTCTAGGCAGAGAAGAGGAAGCAAGTTCCATTAACATTAAGAAAACAGTGCATTTCAAATTAGACATGAAAATTAATCATCAGTTCTTGGAGCCTCATTTTCTAGCACAAGCAGGAAAGAACGTTCCTTTAAGTTTCAAGTGAACCTATGTAACAACAGAGAAGTGGAAAACACTTGCTCAATCCCCTGCACCATTAAGTTCCTGATCGCTGCTGTGCAAAAGACAGCAGGCACATTTCCCTCCATACAGGAAAGGGAAAAACAGCACAAGAGTAACCCCAGGGCCATCTTAGAGAAACACAGGCAGATGCACTGGAGTAAGTAAACCACTATCTCAGCCACTAGATCTGCTTATCTTAGCAAGACCAGACTTTGGCAGGGGAGAAGAGGAGAAACAAAATCTATTCAAAACAGCGTGTTGCAGCACAGATGTCTGGTAGCATGGAGTACTGACATTTTCCCCATACTGCTGAATCACTGGGAAATGCAGAGCAGAAGCCAGGTGATCCCTCACAGTGGAAGATTAAAATCAACGCTGGGTCAATCTAACAAATCATCTACGAGCCAGCACAAAGGACCCCTATCTCTTAAACGCATTGCGTTACTTAACCTGTCTGCAGTCAAATCTTACTATGTTATAGATTTTGTTTTGTAGCTATGCAACATTATCATTTTTTTTTGAAAGTTACAAACCTTTCAAAGGTTCATGCATAATATGGGAAATGTTAGCTTCAAAACCAACTTTAGTTCTTTCCCTCCCTCCTCCAAGTGAAGAGACCCAAAATCAATGACCCTCACTCACCTCTAAATTCTTACCATCACAAAATTTGACCTTCTCCATTTTATCACTACTTGGCTTCCTTTTAAGCTAGAAATAGACCATCTTACGCATTAGCCTCCTTCCCGATCCTCTCGGTTTTAAAATCAGCACTCTTTCAGTGTTTTATTCTAACTCACTGACTAAATCAGACCCATTGCTAAGCACGCCCTCTGATCTACCTCCCTGCTAGAGTCAAGTCCTGCTCTACAAAGTTCCCATCAAACCTCAACACCTAGAGCTACCAAAGAAAACAAAATGATGCAAGAGCCTCAGTGAACATATCTGCAAGTACAAGGTGATGTTATCTGTAATGCACCATCACCAAGTATGTAACTTCTTTAAAAACCGTTGTGCCTGGTGAAGTTGGAGCATCGAGATCTTACCTTTGATGGCCCATTTGAGTACATCTGGATCATGTTTTCAGCTCCCTGTCTCACCTTCATTTCAATATTTAGCTGTTTCTTCAGAGCGGTGATTCGACTGCTGAGAGGAGTTAAACATGGCTCCCAGCAACAGGGGTCTGGAGACATTCCATCATCTGCAGAAATTAAACAATAGAAGCTCTGGGTGCTTTTTCTTTATTTACTATAAAGACAGACCTTCATCAGGGCTCAGAATTAAAGGGAGCCAAAGAACTTATTGATCTCTGCTGAGCTGATGACCTCGTTTGACTCACATCTCACAAATGCCAATTGTGACCAATACCACAGCATCCAGCAGACAAAAGCTTTTATGTTTTCAAAATTACAACATTTAGGGAGTGTTGCACTGTTAAAGTTGCTGACCTTCAATAAGACATTAAACTGCGCCCCTGTCTGCCTATTGCAGTGGTTCAAGTGGATGGTAAAGGTCCCATGGCACTTTTCGAAGAGCAAGGAATTCTCCTGGAGTTCTGAGAAGCATCATCCCTTCAACCAACATCAAAAATAGATAAACTGGTCATTCATCGCAGTGCTGTTTGTTCCACCGCACTGTACTTCAAAGTAACAGATTGTATGGGAACTGTTTTGGGATGCTTCTGAGACGCAAGATGCAATGTAAGTTCTTTATGTCTAATTAAAATATATACACATTTTCAGCTTATGGAGTTTAGTTAGAAGCCTCTTCGACTGGCTTTGCACCAGCATAAATTGTGTCCCAGTGTATCAGTCACCCTTACATTACTGCGTCCGTTCCTTTAAAACTCCTCATTAGAGATAGTCCAGGAGTAGATGCTCTGTGCAGATTGCCCCTTCAAATTTCACAGTCTATCATACGTACAAGCAGAAATCTTCTGCTATCAATCATGGTAGCACAAACTCACTGCACAGTGGGGAAAATTACATTAAATTTATAAATCTCAGCTAAGCAGCACCATGGATCCAGGAATGTTTTTATTTCCATAATTAATTTTTGCTGCAGAATTTTAGGAGCCAAGCAGAGCCCTATTTATTACTCTTATTGCAAATATACTTGGCTTACAACACATGGGTCATAAAATACATTATGCTGTGTGCTATGAAAGTAATAGTGAGCGAGCCTTGGAACGGCATGGGCTGCTCACTCACTATTGTACTCACAAGTACCCCATCGTTGGGAGTGGCGCTCTTGTGCTTCTCTGTTGAATGCACGGTCTGGCGAGTTTCAGTTATGCGGCCACAGCTTTATGAATTAAGATTTGGTGGGGTGACGTGTGCACCTCATGTGGTGCTTAAACTATGCAGGGGACAACGAGAGGAGGGTAGGTACGAGGACCAAATTCTCAAAAAGGTCTCTTGATTCAACCCCGGTGATTCCCCCCCGCCATGGTGGCCTAATGTCCAATAATTACATCCAATCATTGGGAGCGTCCATCTGCTTCACCTCAGCAAGATACGTCATCGGACTTGTTTCTCTGCTCCTTTTTTCTCATCCACTCCCAATGGTGCTGGATTTTGGTTTCATGGGCTGTCGGCACCCTTCATTATCTCACCCAAGTGAGCCCCAACATCCTAGAGTCAGCAGTTCTTTTTGCAGAAAAAACCTGGGGGCATCACAGTCAAACCCGTTTTAACCTGCATATGTACACACTTTATAGCAAGTGGCACTGGAACGTGATTAGGAGCAGAAATCCTCTCTCATTTATTTTCGCTTCCTAGCTCAGAGTCTCAGAGACCAGGACCAACTGTGGCATCCCCATCAGTGCCCCAGCTGAGAAAGAAACAAAGACTTTCACATCCCAAAGTGTTTTATAGCCAACTAAGTCATTTTTGAAATGTAGTCACTGTTGTAATGTAGGAAATGCAGCAGCCAATTTGCACACAGCAAGCTCCCACAAACAGCACTGAGATAATGACCAGATAATCTGTTTTAGTGATGTTGATTGAGGGATAAATATTGGCCAGGACACCCGGGAGAACTCCCCTGCTCTTCTTCGAAATAGTGCCATGGGATCTTTCACATCTACCTGAGAGAGCAGACAGGGCCTCGGTTTAACGTCTCATCTGAAAGAAGGCACCTTCAACAGTGCAGCGCTCCCTCAGTACTGCACTGGGAGTGTCAGCCTAGATTTTAGTGTTCAAGTGTCTGGAATGGGACTCAAACCAACAACCTTCTGACTCAGAGGCAGAGAGAGTAAAGCTTCTTTATTTCCCCCCAAAAAGATCAGCGATTGAATCAAGAAATTATCAGTGGACAAAAATTTTTTAACTGGTTGACTGTGGAATTGGGCACGAGGAATATACAGTTCAATTCTAGATTGAATTTTAATTTAATCACCATTTTGTACAGTGAGATACCTAACGTTTTAGCTACATACAAAGGGTTATAGCCTCCTAACCAAGGCTTAGGAGCCAGTTGCACTCACCTCTTAGATTGTCCCTGTCTGTGACAACAATTCGTGCATTCAGCTCCTGCAGCTCCCAGTGCAGGCGTTCCAATTTGCGATTTGAGGTTTTCAGAATGTTTTCCACGTGCGTCAGATTTTTTTTGTCTGTCGTCACCTTGCGCAAGTTCTCGGTTCCCTCTTTGATTTTCAGCTCCTTTTGTATTTCACGCCGAATCAGATCTTTCACTCCATCGAGTTTATGCTGCATGTCTGGGTCCAAGAGGTCAGCTCCCTCTGCCCGGTCCAGCCGCTGGCCGATCAACAGCTGGTAAGAATTGCTCTAAAAGATGGAATTAATGGTTATGGATTTTCATTATTACAGCAAATTAAACTGCCACATCCAGTAAATTACTGCAGAACTTGTAACAATATAATAATGAAGGCAGCCCTTTTAAATACGCTTTTAGCAACTGAACAGGCAAACTTGGTTTAATATTGCATCTGATCTGAAAGACGGCCCCTCTGAAAATGCAGTTAAGTTACCTCAATACTGCCCCAAATGCCAGCTAGATTGTGAGATCAAGTCCTGGTGAACCTTCTGACCCAGAGACAAGAGTGCTATCAACTGAGCCACGGTTGACAACATTTAGATCAGCAATCTAGTTATTGAAAAGTTAATGGCCCAGAAATTCGGGTCCCCACGCATGAGTACGCACTGTCTACTCACGCGTAGGCCCAACGAAAGTGCTGGTTTTGTGCATGCACTGCGCATGCGCGGGAAACCGGAACTTCCGTTCCCTTGAAAGGGCTTGACAGGTGGAACGCGTGCACCGGAGAGGCAGCGCGTGCACATCGAACTTACGTTTTTTTTGCAGGGTTCTCCGGGAGGGTAAGTCTCCAGCAGTTACACTTTTAAAAAGCAGTCGCAAGGCCTGCTTTTAACAAAGTAAGTGGTGAATTAATTAAAATTAAAACATTTTTTCCCCCACAGGTTTATAATTTTTAAATACTTTAAAGAAAGGTAAGTTTATTTTTAGTCCCATTAGAAAATGTAATTAATTTTTTCAAAACTTTAAATTATTGTTTAAAAGTTATTTCATGTAATTTAGTTATTTTAAAAATGTGATTTAAAAAAAAAAATTATTTGAAGTTTTAGTTATGTTTTGGGGCTTATAGTATTTATAGGTTTGACAGCTCTTCCTGTCAAATTTATGAATGAAACATTTCCTGCTACCACTGGCTCTCCATGGCCCACGTGATCCCAGGGGATGCATTGAACTAACTGCGCCCGTGGGATACGCAAGCACTGCGCGCCGGCAGTTGGAGGAGGCCCAGGATCGGAATCCCACGCGGGCTCAACAGCCGGCGCGCTAGGTAAGTGCAGGTCGGGGGCTTGCACCCGCAGGAAGCTTCCGACCCGAATTTCTGGGCCAATTGTCTTAAAAGTTACCCAGTGTGATTGTCTGTTCTGGTATCTTGGTCGTCACAATTTGACTAATGGCCATAATCAAATTGAATGGCAGAGTAGGGGCAAGGGGTTGAATGCCCTAACGTTTCTATGTTACTGATGTTTATTCCAATATTAAAAGCCTAACATGCCAACTACTGCTACATCACATCATTCAGTTACAGTGCATGTTACATTTACTATAGTCCCTTCTAAAATTTGATGCAAAAATCTCAACTTGTGCCCACATATTAACCTGCATTTAATGCTGTATTTTTGAGTTCTTTTCTTGTGAACCGGTCAGCTTTTGCTGGCTTTCTGGGTTGGCACATTTGATTATTTCAACCAGTTTCCACATTGAATCGATAATATTTTTTCAGTGCACCAAACAGGAATTAACAGGTGCCCAAAGTCAGTTGCTTATCTGTACACTTGGCCTAAACAGTCACAGCACCACACCCATTGTGAAGCACTTTGACATGATTTTCTCAGCCCTAAGGCACTGGGTAAACAAACAAGCAAACTCTTGCATTTATATAGCGTCTTTCATGACCTCAGGACGTTCCAAAGCAAGTGCTTTTTGAATTGTAGTCACTGTTGTAATGTAGAAAACTTAGCAGCCAATTTGTACACAGCAAGCTCCCGCAAACAGCACTGAAATAATGACCAGATAATTTTTTTTGTGTGATGTTACTGGAGGGATAAATATTGGCCAAGACACCGGGATAACTCCCCTGCTCTTCTTCGAAATACTGCCATGGTACGTCCACCTGAGAAAGCAGACAGGACCTTGGTTTAACGTCTCATCCGAAAGACTGACCCTCCGACAGTGCAGCACACCCTCAGTACTGACCCTCCGATAGTGCGGCGCTCCCTCAGTATTGCCCCTCCAACAGTGCAGCACTCCATCAGTACTGTCCCATCTTCAGTGCAGGGCTTCCTCAGTACTGCCCCTCCAACAATGCAGCGCTCCCTCAGTACCGCCCTGTCGACAGTGCGGCGCTCCCTCAGTACCGCCCCTCCGACAGTGCGGCGCTCCCTCAGTACCGCCCCTCCGACAGTGCGGCGCTCCCTCAGTACCGCCCCTCCGACAGTGCGGCGCTCCCTCAGTACCGCCCCTCCGACAGTGCGGCGCTCCCTCAGTACCGCCCCTCCGACAGTGCGGCGCTCCCTCAGTACCGCCCCTCCGACAGTGCGGCGCTCCCTCAGTACCGCCCCTCCGACAGTGCGGCGCTCCCTCAGTACCGCCCCTCCGACAGTGCGGCGCTCCCTCAGTACCGCGCTCCCTCAGTACCGCCCCTCCGACAGTGCGGCGCTCCCTCAGTACCGCGCTCCCTCAGTACCGCCCCTCCGACAGTGCGGCGCTCCCTCAGTACCGCCCCTCCGACAGTGCGGCGCTCCCTCAGTACCGCCCCTCCGACAGTGCGGCGCTCCCTCAGTACTGCACTGGGAGTGTCAGTCTAGATTTTTTTTGCTCAAGTCACTGGAGTGGAATTTGAACCCACAACCTTCTGACTCAGAGGCTAAAGTCACCAGACTGTTCAGGCTCAGGCAAAAAGATGCTAAAATCGGATTTATTATATTTTATATTTGTGTCAGCTGTCGCCGGGCAGCAGCCTTTCCTTCGAGTGACTTTCCCTGACCTGTTGGACGTCTCCCGCCATCTTCGCTCAGGTACTTTCTTTTTCTTTCCGAGGACGGACCCCAGTCGGCTATCCGGCCATTCCTGACACACTCAGGCCACTCACTGTTTACACGACGACTGACAGTTTTCTTTTTTTTTAAATATTTTAAAACTCAGGGCGCACCAACCGCCCGGATTTGAACGGGCAAGCTGCGACGAGCCCTAGCCGCTCATTGGGCAATCATGCTCACGTGATGCTGTCAATCACCTCACCGCCGGCCAATGGGACGAGAAAGGCGGGAGCCAAAACGCATGGATGATGTCATCGATTTGACTGGGGCTGACGTCATTCCCCTCCCTGGCTCAGGTTCCCTAACACACTAAGGGAGCTCCTCCAGAGCTCTGCAGCCAGGAGATGGACAGCCAACACAGCCTCCAATATTTCCCTAGTACGATAGCAAAATACTGCAGATGTTGGAAATCCGAAATAACAACAGAAAATGCTGGAAAAACTCAGCAAGTCAGGCAACATCCGTGGAGAGAAAGTAATGAAGATGAACAAGGTTGAAGAGCCAAACGGAGATCCCGTCGCAGAGAAGAGCAGAACTTCTTCAAGGTAGGCATTCCTAGAAGAGGTGTGGCAGTGAACCAAACACTAGTACGATAGCAAAATACTGCAGATGTTGGAAATCCGAAATAACAACAGAAAATGCTGGAAAAACTCAGCAAGTCAGGCAACATCCGTGGAGAGAAAGTAATGAAGATGAACAAGGTTGAAGAGCCAAACGGAGATCCCGTCGCAGAGAAGAGCAGAACTTCTTCAAGGTAGGCATTCCTAGAAGAGGTGTGGCAGTGAACCAAACACTAGTACGATAGCAAAATACTGCAGATGTTGGAAATCCGAAATAACAACAGAAAATGCTGGAAAAACTCAGCAAGTTTACAGTAAATCACATTTACAGAGCTCAAGTCTCAGCTCTTTGTACAAAGTCACAAGCCCTCATGCCGACAAGGCAGGGATCCCAGTCTCTACAAGCTTCTTGGTCATCTTCACTTGTTCATCCAGATAGTGGATCTCCAGGAATTCACACAGATG
Source organism: Somniosus microcephalus (assembly GCF_052327205.1). Classification (NCBI taxonomy): domain Eukaryota; kingdom Metazoa; phylum Chordata; class Chondrichthyes; order Squaliformes; family Somniosidae; genus Somniosus; species Somniosus microcephalus. The sequence goes on from NC_141009.1 coordinate 6,285,956, forward strand.
AGGGTCGGCGCTCCCAGTGCAGGGTTTATGCAGATCCGGCAGACTCTGGTTGACATTCTTCTCCATCTGCAGGGCTCTCTGCATCTCCATCTGCAGGGCTCTCTGCATCGCCGAGCAGAGCTCTCCCGACCGAACAAGTGGACTGTAAAAAAGCTTAAAAAAACCCTAGATTAATATTTAAAACTTATCAAATTAAATTAAAATCACCCCGGCCGGGGTGATGATGCACTCCAGCCCCGTGGCGCCCACCGGTCGCGGAAGGTCTCGAGTGTGCCGGCGGACACCCCATGCTCCATCTCCAGGGCCACCCGGGCACGAACATGGCTGCGGAAGAGAGGCAGGGCAGTCGGGCCGAACGACCCCCTCGACCGCCCGCTGCCTGGACCAGTTGATGGCCTTTTTGGCCAGGCCCAGGAGCAGTCCTTCGAGGAGGTCCTCCGACCTGCCCGCTCCCCTCCGCACCAGGTGACCAAAGATCAGGAGCGTGGGACTGAAGTGCAGCCAAAAATCGAGGAGCAGCCCCTTCAAATAGTGGAAGAGGGGCTGCAACCTCTCACATTCTACATATACATGGAACACGGACTCCTCCAGGCCACAGAAAAAGCAGGCGACCTGGGAGTCCATGAACCGACTTAAAACCTTATTGCACAGGACTGCTCCGTGCAACACCCTCCAGGCCAAGTCCCCAATAGAGAGCCCTCCATTGGGGAACCTCCGCCTCCGCTCAGGTTGGTGTACTCTTTTTGGTGCAAACAAATAAACTGTAAATTAACACAAAAAAAATTAAAGGAAACTTAACTTAAATTAAAATTTGGTTGCCGGGGGTAATGATGCACTCCAGTACCTCCAGTGCCCACCGGTCACGGAAGGCCTCGAGCGCGCCGGCGGACACCGCATGCTCCATTTCCAGGGCCACCCGGCGCGAACGTGGCCGCGGAAAAGAGCTCAGGTTGGTGTACTGACGTCTTTGGGGTAGCCCTCATCCTTTTCTTTGCTAGGAGTCAAAATGCCTTTTCTTAATAAAACCATAAGGAGACACTGGGTTGCCCCAGTGTCATCAAACAAAACACCTAACAAAAGTTAGGTCTTTGGAAGGGCACAACTAATTCAGAACTAAACCATCAAACCAGTATGCCCTCTAGTCCCTGTGGTGCCCACCGGTCGTGGCTCAGTTGGGCAGCACCCTCACCTCTGAGTCAGAACGTTGTGGGTTCAAGTCCCAATCCAGGTGCAGCAGGCGGTTAAGAAGGCAAATGGTATGTTGGCCTTCATAGTGAGAGGATTCGAGTACAGGAGCAAGGATGTCTTGCTGCAGTTGTATAGGGCCTTGGTGAGACCACACCTTGAGTATTGTGTGCAGTTTTGGTCGCCTTATCTGAGGAGGGATGTTCTTGCCATGGAGAGAGTGCAGCGAAGATTCACCAGACTGATACCTGGGATGGCAGGAATGACGTATGAGGAGAGATTGGGTCAATTAGGCTTATATTCGCTATAGTTTAGAAGAATGAGAGGGGATCTCATTGAAACTTATAAAATTCTAACAGGACTAGACAGACTAGATGCAGGAAGGATGTTCCCGATGGCCGGGGAGTCCAGAACCAGGGGTCACAGTCTAAGGATACGGGGTAAGCCATTTAGGACAGAGATGAGGAGGAATTTCTTCACCCAGAGAGTGGTGAACCTGTGGAATTCTCTGCCACACAGGGCAGTTGAGGCCAATTCATTAAATATATTCAAGAAGGAGTTGGATATATTTCTTAAGGCTAAAGGGATCAAGGGATATGGGGAGAAAGCAGGGACAGGATACTGAATTTGGATGATCAGCCATGATCTCATTAAATGGCGGAGCAGGCTCGAGGAGCCGAATGGCCTACTCCTGCTCCTATCTTCTATGTTGAACACAAAAATCTTGGCTGACACTCCAGTGCAGTGCTGAGGGAGTGCTGCACTGTCGGAGGTGCCGTCTTTCGGATCAGTCGTTAAACCGAGGTCCTGTCTGCTCTCAGGTAGACGTAAAAATCCTGCAGCACTATTTCGAAGAAGAGCAGGGGAGTTTTCCCCAGTGTCCTGGGGCCAATATTTATCCCTCAAATCAACATCACTAAAATGCAGATTATCTGGCCATTATCACATTGCTGTTTGTGGGAGCTTGCTGTGCGCAAATTGGCTGCCGCGTTTCCTACATTACAACAGTGCCCACACTTCAAAAAGTACTTCATTGACTGTAAAGTGTTTTGGGACCTCCAGTGATCGTGAAAAGCGCTATAGAAATGCAAGACTTTCTTTCTTTAAGGCCTCAAGCATACTGGCGGCCACCGCATTGCTCCCTCTCCAGGGCAAGGAGTCAAAATGTGTCTGGAGAACCCACAGAACAATTTTGTACTTGTGGACCACCTTTAACCTAGTGAAAGAAAAGAAAGACTTGCATTTATAGAAACATAGATGATAGGAGCAGGAGTAGGCCATTCGGCCCCTCGAGCCTGCTCCGCCATTCAATGAGATCATGGCTGATCATCCAAACTCAGTACCCTGTCCCTGCCTTCTCCCCATATCCCTTTAGCCTTAAGAAGCCTTATATAGCGCCTTCTGACTCAGAGGTGAGTGTGCTACCAAGTGAGCCACAGCTGACACTAGTGAGATGCGGCTAGATGTTTCACCAATTGTGGGTTGGTCAAGAGATAGGGGTTCTGCCCAAGGTGCACCTGCAGTGGCAGGTTTTAAGGAGGCTTTTCAAGCTGAGGAGCGACGTAGCAAGGCGCAAGGATTTGGGAAGAGATCAAAGACAGAGAGGGCAAATGGAGTTGGACATTGAATGAGAGGTAGGAGGGAATGTTACAAATGAGATTTCGAAACAAGAAACTTACATTTACATTTATATAGCGCCTTTCACATCCTCAGAATGCCCTAAAGTTCTTCATAACCAATGAATTATCTTTAACACATAGAAACATAGAAAAATAGGAGCAAGACTAGGCCATTCGGCCCTTCGAGCCTGTTCCGCCATTCAATGAGATCATGGCTGATCCTCTATCTCAATACCATATTCCCACTCTCTCCCCATACCCCTTGATTCCTTTTGTGTCTCGAAATCTATCCATCTCCTTCTTAAATATATTCAGTGACTTGGCCTCCACAGCCTTCTGTGGTAGAGAATTCCACAGGTTCACCACCCTCATGCTTTTAAAAGACGCCTTAAAAACCCTTTTTAACCGTGCCTTCAACTCCCGCAAACCTAACCCTCTCCATTTTCTCTTTTCCCCTCTCACTTGGCGTTCACTGTTTTTCCTTCCTTAATTTAAGATGTTTTTCTGCACACGAGGCATGCTATAGAAATGCAAGTTGATTTTTAATTTACAGGAAATTCTCATTACTGGTTTTGCTTGTGGCGAGTTGGTATGATCTGGAATACACTGCCTGAAAGGGTGGCGGAAGCGGATTCAATGGTAACTTTAGTGATAGCTGTGGTCCCATGGTAGCACTCTCGTCTCTTAGGTTTTGGGTTCGAGTCCCGCTCCAGGGACTTGAGCACAAAAATCCAGGCTGACACTCCAGTGCAGTACTGAGGGGAGTGCTGCACTGTCGGAGGTGCCATCTTTCAGATGAGATGTTAAACCGAGGCACCGCCTGCTCTCTCAGGTGGATGTAAAAGATCCCAGGGCACTATTTCGAAGAAGAGCTGGGGAGTTTGCCCCTGGTGTCCTGACCAATATTTATCCTTCAACAAACATCACTAAAACAGATTATCTGATCATTATTTGTTTGTGGGAGCTTGCTGTGCGCAAATCAGCTGTCACATTGCCCGACATTACAGCAGCGACTACCCTTGAAAAGTACTTCATTGGCTGTAAAGCACTTTGGGACGTCCTGGATTTGTGAAAGGCGCTGTAGGAATGCAAGTCGATTCTTTGGAAAGAGAATCGGATATATACTTGGAAAAAAAAAGATTTGCAGGGCTATGGGGGGGGGGGGGGGCGGGGGCGGGTAGATACTAACTGGGTATGTGTTTCAAAGATGTGGCACAGGCAGGATGGGCCGAATGACCTCCTTCTGTGATTCTCAGCAGCATCAAGTGAATAGGAATCCTCCAGCCAGCAGGGGGACGAGGGAGGGGAAACTGTCTGAGGAACTTCTAAATGCATGGAGATCCATCTTTCGCACCCTTGTGTAGGATATTTAAATATCAGCTGCAAGAATGCTACAGTTAAAGGGGAGGAATACAAAAAGATACATTCTTCAGGCAATAACGTGGGCTCTAGGCAAAGTTTAGATAAAACTTAGTGACTGAAGGGGTTTATATATTTATTTTTAAATCATTGAACAGTTTTTTGGGGGGGGAAGTGGAAATAAAAAGTTTTTTTTTACTTTTTAAAAGTTTTTTTTTAAAGGGGTAAGAGATGTGGAGGATGTGGCAGGTGTTGGTGCCTCTGGTGCTAGTGCGGGTCTCCGCTGTGAATGGCCACAACGCCACTCAGCTGAAGCTGGAGGAGGAAGACTCCGGAGATGAGCTCTTGCTCTGCAGGTCGTGCGGTTTCGAGGTGGCCGCCAGCCGCGACCTCAAGTTCGTGGCCAGCCCCCTGGCTTTGGCCCAGAACAACGACACGGTGATCGGCGAGCGCAGGGTGTCGGTGCAGCTCTTCCAGAACCCGCAGGGGCTCCGTTTCCAGCTGCTGACTTTCAAGCGAGCCGCCGTCCACAAGCACTGGCCGGCGGACGAGCAGTTCTCCTGGTTCCCTGGGCACTCGTGGACAGTGGCGACGTGTCCCAGGTGTCACAGCCACTTAGGTTGGTTTGTGTTAGTTTCATTACCGGGATTTACAGCTGCACCACGTTTTTGAAAGTGTGGCAGTCCTTTCAGTTTCTTATGTAATTAATCAGTTGTGAATATTACTTGGATAAATCTTGTGATTATAATTGGCATTTCTATAAGAACATAAGAAATAGGAGCAGGAGTAGGCCAATCGGCCCCTCGCGCCTGCTCCGCCATTCAATAAGATCATGGCTGATCTGATCCTAACTGCCAATCCACTATCACAGAACCATCTCCTGAATCTAACAGAATTAGACACACGAAATAGGAGCAGGATCAGGCTACGCGGCCCCTGGGCCCGCTCCGCTACCCACAGGGCCATGTCCGATCCGAACCTAGACTCATGTCCAAATTCCTGCCCGCTCCCCGTAACCCTTAATTCCCTTTACTTCTAGGAAACTGTCTATTTCTGTTTTAAATTTATGTAATGATGTAGCTTCTACAGCTTTTTGGGGCAGCATATTCCATGGACCTACCACCCTCTGAGTGAAGTAGTTCCTCCTCATCTCAGTTTTGAAAGAGCAGCCCCTTATTCTAAGACTATATTTCTATATTTGTTTATTTATTCATTCCTGGCATTTATTGCCCGTCCCTAATCGCCCTCGAGAAGCTGCTGGTCAATGTAACCCTGAAGGTGCGCAGCTGCACATTCATCGAGGTCCTGCGCAAGCCGCTCACCAGCTCCTGCCGCTGGAAGAGATATTGCGCAGCAAATTTAAAAGGACAGTGCACGAGAAAAAGTTAGAGGGACATTGGTGGTGGTGAGCCGCCTTCTTAAACTGCTGCAATTGTACAGGGGCTTTGATGAGACCACACCTGGAGTACTGTGTACAGTTTTTGGTTTCCATACCCAAGGAAGGATATGCTTGCCTTAGAGGGGCGGTGCAATAAAGGTTCACAGGATTGATTCCTGGGATGAGAGGGTTGTCATATGAGGAGAGATTGTGTAAACATAGAACACAGAAGATAGGAGCAGGAGTAGGCCATTCGGCCCCTCGAGCCTGCTCCGCCATTCAATGCGATCATGGCTGATCATCCAAATTCAGTACCCGGTCCCTGCTTTCTCCCCATACCCCTTTAGCCTTATGAAATATATCCAACTCCTTCTTGAATATATTTAATGAATTGGCCTCTACTGCCTTCTGTGGTAGAGAATTCCACAGGTTCACCACTCTCTGGATGAAGAAATTCCTCTTCATTTCTGTCCTAAATGGCCTACCCCTTATCCTTAGACTGTGACCCCTGGTTCTGGACTCCCCGACCATCGGGAACATCCTTCCTGCATCTATTCTGTCCAGTCCTGTCAGAATTTTATAAGTTTCAATAAGATCCCCTCATTCTTCTAAACTCCAGCGAGTACAAGCCCAATCGACCCAATCTCTCCTCATACGTCATTCCTGCCATCCCTGTAGATTATACTCTCTCTGGAGTTTAGAAGAATGAGGTGATCTCCTTGAAACATGTAAGATTCTGAGGGGGATTGACAGGGTAGATACTGAGAGGCTGTTTCCCCTGGCTGGAGAGTCTAAAAGTAGGGGTCTCAGGATAAGGAGTCGGCCATTTAAGACTGAGATGAGGAGAAATTTCTTCACTGAGGGTTGTGAATCTTTGGAATTCTCTACCCCAGAGAGCTGTGGATGCTCCGTTGTTGAGTATATTCAAGGCGGAGATCGAGATTTTTTGGACTAAGGGAATCAAGGGATATGGGGATGGGGTGGGGGGGGCTGGTAGATGGAGTTGAGATGATCAGCCATGATCTAATTGAATGACAAAATAGACTTGAGGAGCTGAATGGCGTACTGTTCCTATATTAAACATTGGGATGACCGAAGCCTCTCCCCAAACTCTGTTTCCCAGCCACCGATTCTATTCCCCTCCCTGTCCAGTCTCTGGCTGAACCAGACTGCTCACCACCTCACTGTCCTATTTCACCCACAGCTGAGTTCCGACCCCATATCCTCTCCAAGACTGCCTCTCCCACCTCTAATATTGCCCGTCCCTGTCCCAGCCCATCTGCTTCTGGGACCCTCGTTCATGCTTGTGTTATTTCCAGACTCGACTATTCCACTATTCTCCTGGCCGACCTCCCATCTTCCACTGTCCGTAAACTTGAGCTAATCCAAAATGCTGCTGCTTGTATCCTAACTCGCACCATGTCCCATTCACCCACCACCCCATAGCGCTCCTGAATTCCTTATTGGATTTATTAACATTGGCTCCCGGTCCACCAATGCCTCAATTTTAAAATTCTCATCCCCGTGTTCAAATCCCTCCATGGCCTTGCCCTTCCCTATTTCTGTAACTTCCTACAACCCTCCGAGATCTCTACATTCCGCCAACTCTGATTACGCTCCTGTGAAGTGCCTTGGGACATTTTACTATGTTCGAGGTGCTATATAAATGCAGGTTGTTGTTGATGTTGTTTAACACTTTACCTATCATGGGTACAGCTGATGTTGCAAGCTTAGTTTTGGTGTGTCTATATTTCATAAATTTGATGTGGATCTTCTGTTTCTTATCTTTCAACAGGGTGGTCATTTCAGCCCAGCATCTGGCCTCAACATAGTACAGATAAAGAGTTTGAAGAATCAGAAGAGACGTTCATTGCCCTGATTATAGACAGACTCCTACAGGAGAACTTCGCTGCCACACTTCTCATGGTGCCCAAGTCTTACCGGAGTTGAAATCACATTTTGTTATACTTATTTTCGTAAATAAAAATATTCTTAAAAAAAAAATCAGCCATTATTGAGGGAGGGAGGGCGGGCGGTGTGGGAGGGAGGGCGGGCGGTGTGGGAGGGAGGGAGGGCGGTGGGGAGAGTGGGAGGTGGGGGAGGGAGGGCAGGGAGAGTGGGAGGTGGGGTGGGTGGGGGCGAGGGGGGGCAGGGAGAGTGTGAGGTGAGGTGGGGAGAGTGGGAGGTGGGGGAGGGAGGGCAGGGAGAGTGGGAGGTGGGGTGGGTGGGGGCGAGGGGGGCAGGGAGAGGGTGAGGTGGGTGGGGGCAGGGAGAGGGTGAGGTGGGTGGGTGGGGGCGAGGTGAGGTGGGTGGGTGGGGGCGAGGGGAGGCGGGGAGAGTGGGAGGAGAGGGGTGGGGGGAGGGAGGGAGGGGAGGTGAGGGGGGGAGGTGTGGGGGGAGGGGGAGTGGGGGGAGGGGGAGAGAGGGTGGGTATGAAGCTCAATGGAAGCTCGAGCAACAGCACCTTATCTTTCAATTAGGCTCTTTACAACCTTCTGGACTCAACATTGATTTCAATAACTTCCGATCAGAACCACAGCTCCCATTTTTTCCCCCCCAGACAGCAGGTGCTGGTAATGGTTCTGCTGTTGCCATTTACACCTTGTCTAGACCCATCTTTACTACCCCTTTTGCCTTGCACCATAAACCCTTTGTAATTTAATCATTCCTGCCCTCCACCCTATCTTTCTTTCCTTCCACTCCCTCCCCCCTTATCCCTGGCTCTATATTTGCTTAAAAACTGTTCAATCTCTAACTAACTTCTTCCAGTTCTGACAAAAGGTCATCGAACTGAAACGTTAACTCTGTTTTTCTCTCCACAGATGCAGCCTGACCTGCTGAGCATTTCCAGCATTTTCTGTTTATTATAGTAACAAAAGCTTGTTCTTCGGCTGTTTTCACTGTTGAAGAACCCTTCTATGTTTCCAAATTTCTTGTCATCCTCGCGTGGCAAATAAATGTCCAAAGTGCTCGAGATAATGAAGATAATCCTGCAACTCTGTGCTCCCACCCGAGAGCCACACTGGAAGGGTGAGCGGGTCAGAGAAATGGGGTTACTATATTCTAAGCATATCTCTGACAAGTGGGCGGCACGGTGGCATAGTGGTTAGCACTGTTGCCTCACAGCGCCAGGGACCCGGGTTCAAATCCGGCCTCGGGCGACTGTCTGTGTGGAGTTTGCACATTCTCCCCGCGTTTGCGTGGGTTTTCTCTGGGTGCTCCGGTTTCCTCCCACAGTCCAAAGATGTGCGGGTTAGGTTGATTGGCCATGATAAAAAAAATTGGCCCTTAGTGTTAGGGGGGATTAAATACGTGGGGTTACGGGGATAGGGCTTGGGTGGGATGGCTGTCGGTGTAGGGACCGGGTGCTAGGGTTTGGATGATCAGCCATGATCTCGTTGAATGGCGGAGCAGGCTCGAAGGGCCGAATGGCCTACTCCTGCTCCTATCTTCTATGTTTCATCGAGCGCAACCTCCCCGCTGGGGGAACAGGAGCCAAGGAGTTATCCCCAATAAGAAACAAATTGAATGTTTACATTTTAAAAAGCAGCTACTTATGCTAATTCAAAGCGTATCAATCAGCACCTGAAACATAGGTTAATGTTTTGAGAGAGGACCTTCATCAGAATCAAATGATGGGTCCCAGCTGCAATGTTATTCAGATGTTAACTGGCTTGCCATGCATTTCCCAGGATTTTCTGTCAAAACTAGTTTGTAGCTATTATCAACTAAGTATTTAACTTCAGAATCATAGAAGTTTACAGCACAGAAGGAAGCCATTCGGCCCATCGTGTCTGTGCCGGCTGAAAAAGAGCTATCCAGCCTAATCCCACTGTCCAGCTCTTGGTCCGTAGCCCTGTAAACACATATCCAAGTACTTTTTAAATGCGATGAGGGTTTCTGCCTCCACCACCCTTTCAGGCAGTGAGTTCCAGACCCCCACCACCCTCTGGGTGAAAAAAGTTCTCAACTCCTCTCTAATCTTTCTACTAATTACCATAGACAAATTTGGTAAGAACTTGTGGTAGTAGTTTACCAGCCCGAGGAACGACCTCAGTTGTGACACATTTTCCGGTGCTGGAGCCTGGACTACTGCCTCAATCTTGTCAGGGGACTTATGTAACCCCTCTTCATCGATGACGTGGCCACAATACGAGATCTGTTTCTGGAAAAACTCGCACTTGTGGCGATTAGCTCGTAGCCCATACTCCTTTAATCTGGTGAGCACCTTCTCCAAGTTGGCGAGGTGATCACCGTCATTTTCGCCTGTGACCAAGATGTCGTCCAAATAACACTGGGTCCCTGGAATCCCTTGCAGGACCTGATCCATCGCCCTTTGCCAGATAGCCGGAGCCGAGGCTACTCCAAACACCAGCTGGTTGTATTGATAGAGACCTTTATGAGTGTTGATCGTAAGGTATTGTTTCGAAGCTTCCACCTCCATTTGCAAGTACGCCTGGGCTTGATCAATTTTGGTGAAGCGTTTACCTCCAGATAGCGAGGCGAAAATATCCTCAATTCGTGGAAGCGGATATTGTACTGTGAAGGACTGGGTTCACTGTCACCTTAAAATCCCCACAGATGCGGACCTTCTTTGGTTCCCCAGGCGTATTACTCAACGACCTCTTCATTACGGGAACAATGGATGTAGCCCACTCGCTCCAGTCCACTTTGGACAGTACTCCCGAACGTTCCAACCCTTCCAGCTCTGCTTCAACAGCTGGTCTGATTGCATAAGGCACTGGTCTGGCCTTCAGAAACTTTGGGCTTGCATTTTCCTCTATTTTAATCGTTGCTGTTATTCCTTTTTGTGTTCCTAGTCCCTCCTGGAACACTTCTTTTGCGTCAGTTAGCATTTTTGACAGTCGTCCAGGTGTGATGTCGTCATCCTTTTTGGCCTCAACCTTCAGTGCCTGTATGGAATGCCAATCTAATTGTATCTTCCGGATCCATTCACGTCCTAGCAGTGGTGGTCCTCCATCTGGCAATACATATATATCCATTTTAGGTATTTCCTGGCCTTTATATGTCACTTTCACCCTTATTTTTCCTTTGGGGTAGACTTTTTGCCCCGTATACGTCTTCAAGACAATCTCTGTAGCTTTCAAGGGTATGTGTGAAAATAGCCGCTTGTAGTCTCTTTGATTTATGACTGTTAGAGCTGACCCTGTGTCCAATTCCATTTTCACTTGGACTCCGTCTATCTTGAGTGTAACCCAGATAGTCTGGTGATCCTCCATTTCGGTTACCTTATGTAGTTTCAGACAACCCAGCTCCTTGCTTCCGGAGTCTATCACTTTTCTGTTCGTCTGAACCACTGTCCATCACCTGGTGTACCTTTTTGTACTTCTCCTGTGGAGATTTCTTACTGTTGGTTTTCTTCCCAGACCTGCAGACTCTTGCTATGTGTCCTGCTTGCCCACACTGTCTGCACACTTGGTCCTTGAACCAACAATCTTTCTGGTCATGTGTTGTTCTGCCGCAGCGATAGCACTTCCCTGTTCCATAGGACATTTCATTGGTGCCATATTCTTGCGGTCTCCGTTGTATCTCTGCAGCGCCCCTTGCGGCTGCTTCGTGTGATACTGCCATACTGAAAGCTTTGTCCAGCGTAAGATCTTTTTCTGATAGAAGCCGTTTCTGGGTTCCTTCACTTTGTAGCCCACACACAAACTTGTCCCTTAACGTATCTGCTAGTCCCGCTCCAAACTGGCAGTGTTTCGATAGCTTGCGCAGTTCCGTTAGGTACTCAGCATTGCTTTCGTCTTTGTGTTGGTTCCTTTTATGGAACTTAAATCGTTCTATCAGCAGCGGTGTGGGGTTTAAGTGGTCCTGTAGGATTTCTACTATGCTTTCAAAATTCTTGTTTACCGGCTTCTCTGGGGTTATTAGATTTCGCAGTAACCCATAAGTTTTTGCACCCATGGAATTTAACAGAACCAGTGCTTTATTAGCATCTGGCACTTCAATCGCCCTGCAGTACACCTCAATACGTTCCACATATGTCGCCCAATCTTCTACTTCATTGTCGAACGTAGAGATACTGCCACTCTTCGGCATCCTTGGGTGTGAGTTAACTGTCAAAAATGGCGCCTCCCGCGCTTCCCCTTCTTCTCCGCTGGCACAAAATGGCGTCTCCTGCGCTTTCCTTCCTTCCCGCGCTCGCCCTTCTCCGCTGCGGCTTCTAAAAATGGCGTCTCCCGCGCTCTTCCTTCTTCTCCGTGGCTCAATGGCATCTCCCGCGCCCCCCTTTCTTCGCCCCGTGGACCCTGTTCAGCCCGTGAGCCCTGGCTGTGCTCTGCGCGTTCTTTTTATACGCCGCTCAGTCTAGAACCCGGCTGTTTCTTTACCCTCTCTCCGGTTTGTTTTCTTTTTCTCAACGCCGCTCGGTGTTCAACCCCCAGCTGCGCCCTGTGCTCTTCACCCTCTGTCTTACCCTGTCAACGCTGCTCGGCTTTCTCTCCGCCATCGGTCGGCTCCAGCCGCCGCTGCTCGGGAAGGGTCTGCGCTGGACCTGTCGTCGGTCTCCTGCTGCTCGTCGTGGCTGGGGAACCAAGCCCGGCTCTCCACAGCCTCCCCTGCGAAGTTCAATCTCTGCCTGACGGCTGGGTGCTTGCTCGTGGTCGACGCCCGTGTTCCTGGTTTCAACTATTTTTTTTTATGTTGCAGGTAGATTCGAATCGACACTCGTCGCCACTGTTGGATCCGTGATTCAGAGGATATGCTGTTATTAAGTTATCACACGGATGCTGTACATTAACAATAAACAGGTCTTTACTGGAGGAGGGTAGTCTCAAGACAGGGGGTACAGAGGCATGCGCAAAGCTTATATACCGGTGTGGTCACTGCCGGTACTACAGTATACAGGAGCTGTAAAAGTAGTTCTGACTTAAAGGCACATACACTACAATTTCCACTACCCTTTGTATGAAAAGTGTTTCCTAGTCTCACTCCTAAATGGCCTAGCCTGAATTTTAAGATTGGACCCCTTTGTTCTGGACCCCTTCACCAGAGGAAATAGTGTCTCCATATCTACCCTATCGAATTCCTTAATCATGTTAAACACCTCGAATAGATTACTCCTTAACCTTCTAAACTAAAGGGAATTGAAGCCAGGTTTATACAACTTGTTCTCGATTTGACCCTTTAAGTCCTGGTATTATTCTGGTGAAAAGACACAATAGACATTCTAGACACAAAAGGCATCAAGGGGTATGGGGAGAGAGCAGGAATGTGGTATTGGAATATGATAGAGGGTCAGCCATGATCATATTGAATGGCAGAGCAGGCTCGAAGGGCCGAATGGCCTACTCCTGCTCCTATTTTTCTATGTTTCTATGAATCTGTGCTCTGCCCCTTCCAAGGCCAATATATCTTTCCTGAGGGTTGGTGCCCAAAACTGATCGCAGTACACTAGATGGGGTCTGACCAAGGCTCTGTACAACTGAAGAATTGCTTCCTCATTTTTGAATTCCATCCTTCTTGATACGAAGGCCAACTTCGATTAGCCTTGTCGATTACCTTTTGTTCTTGTGCGCTAGGTTTTGCTGATTTGAGTACATGGACACCTAAATCCCTTTGCTCCTCTACAGCTCCTAGACTCACCATTAAGAAAATATTCCAGTTTGCAATTCTTAGATCCAAAGTGGATGACCTCACACTGAAGTCCAACTACCATAGTTATGCCCGTTCACTTAAGCTGCATATGTCCCTTCCTGCGCCTATCCACACAACTTACTGTGCTTCCTAACTTCATGTCATGTGCAAACATACACAACTCTCCATTCTTTCATCCAGGCCATTAATGTGTGTGGTGAAAAGCTGAGGCCCCAGCACAGATCCCTGGGGAACACCACTTGTCACATCCTGCTCCTCACGCACACTCCCATTCCCATTCTCTAAGCTTAATTAGCATCCTTTCAAACCTTCCATTGAATCATGCCACCCAATCTCACCAACTTCCTCCAACCACCTTTTGTTCCCCCGACAATGGGTTTTTTCTGGTTCCCCATATACGAACATACATACGAATTAGGAGCAGGAGTAGGCCACTCGGCCCTTCGAGCCTGCTCCGCCATTCAATAAGATCATGGCTGATCTGATTACTCCACATTCCCGCCTACCCCGGATAACTTTCACCCCCTTGCTTACCAAGAATCTATCTATCTCTGCCATAAAAATATTCAAAGACTCCGCTTCCACCGCTCTCTGAGGAAGAGTGTTCCAAAGACTCACGACACTCCAAGAAAAAATTTCTCCTCATCTCGGTCTTAAATGGGCGACCCCTTATTTTTAAACAGTGACCCTAGTTCTAGATTCTCCCACAAGAGGAAACATCCTGTCCAGACCCCTCAGGATCTTATATGTTTCAATCAAGTCACCTCATTCTTCTAAACTCCCAACGGATACAAGCCTAGCCTGTCCAACCTTTCCTCATAAGACAACCCGCCCAGTCCAGGAATTAGTCTGGTAAACCTTCTCTGAACTGCCTCCAACGCATTTACATCCTTCTTTAAATAAGACGACCAATACTGTACACAGTACTCCAGATGTGGTCTCCCCAATGCCCTGTATAACTGAACCATAACCTCCCTACTTTTGTATTCAATTCCCCTCGCAATAAACGATAACATTCTATTCGCTTTCCTAATTACTTGCTGTACCTGCATAGTAACCTTTTGTGATTCATGCACTAGGACACCCAGATCCCTCTGCATCTCAGAGCTCTGCAATCTCTCACCATTTAGATAATATGCTTCTTTTTTATTCTTCCTGCCAAAATGGACAACTTCACATTTTCCCACATTATACTCCATCTGCCAGATCTTTACCCACTCACTTAACTTATCTATATCCCTTTGTAGCCTCCTTATGTCCTCTTCACAATTTACTTTCCTACCTATCTTTGTGTCATCAGCAAATTTAGCAACCATACCTTCGGTCCCCTTCATTCAAGTCATTTATATAAATTGTAAAAAGTTGAGGCCCCAGCACTGATCCCTGTGGCACACCACTCGTTACATCTTGCCAATCAGAAAATGACCCATTTATGCCTACTCTCTGTTTCCTGTTAGCTAGCCAATCTTCTATCCATGCCAATGTTACCCCCTACACCATGAGCTTTTATTTTCTGCAATAACCTTTGATGTGGCACCTTATCAAATGCCTTCTGGAAATCTAAGTACAGGTACAGTACATCCACCGGTTCCCCTTTATCCACAGCAAGTTACTTCCTCAAAGAACTCCAATAAATTGGTTAAACATGATTTCCCTTGCACAAAACCATGTTGACTCTGCCTGATTACTTTGAACTTTTCTAAATGCCCTGCTATAATGTCTTTAATAATAGCTTCTAACATCTTCCCTATGACAGATGTTAAGCTAACTGGCCTGTAGTTTCCTGCTTTCTGTCTCCCTCCCTTTTTGAATAAAAGGAGTTACATTCGCTATTTTCCAATCTAATGGAACCTTCCCCGAATCTAGTGAATTTTGGAAAATTAAAACCAATGCACCAACTATCCTCAAACAACAGAAAATGCTGGAAATACTCAGCAGGCCAGGCAGCATCCGTGGAGAGAGAAACAGAGTTAACATTTCAGGTCTGGGACCCTTCATCAGAACTGGAAAAAGCTGGAAATGTAACAGATATTAAGACCCTAGGATGAAGTCCAGCAGGACCTGGGGACTTGTCAGCCCGCAGCTCCAATAATTTGCTCAGTACCACTTCCCTGGTAATTATAATTTTCTTGAGTTCCTCCCTCCCTTCCATTTCCTGATTTACAGCTATTTCTGGGATGTTACTTGTTTCCTCTATAGTGAAGACCGATGCAAAATATCTGTTCAATTCAACTGCCATCTCCTTATTTTCCATTATTAATTCCCTAGACTCACTTTTTAATAGGACCAACGCTCGCTTTGTTAACTCTTTTTTAAATATCTATAGAAACTCTTACTATGTTTTTATATTTCTAGCTAGCTTTCTCTCGTACTCTAATTTTTCTCTCCTTATTAATCTTTTAGTCATTCTTTGCTGTTTTTTATATTCTGTCTAATCTTCTGACCTGCCACCCATCTTTGCGCAATTATATGCTTTTTCTTTAAGTTTAATACTATCTTTAACTTTTTTAGTTAACCACGGATGGTGGGTCCTCCCCTTGGAATTTTGTTTTCTTGTTGGAATGTATATATTCTGTATATTTTGAAATATTCCCTTAAATGTCTGCCACTGCAACTCTATTGACCTATCCCATAACCTAATTTGCCAGTTCACTTTAGCTAGCTCTGCTTTCATGCCCTCATAAAAGTTTAAAATACTAGTCTTGGACCCACTCTTCTCTCTCTCAAACTGAATGTAAAATTCAATCATATGATCGCTGCTACCTAGGGGCGCCTTCACTATGAGGTCATTAATTAATCCTATCTTGTTGCACAATACCAGGTCTAGTATAGCCTGCTCTCTGGTTGGTTCCAGAACGTGCTGTTGTAAGAAACTATCCCGAAAACATTCCATGAACTCCTCATCTATGCTACCTTTGCCCGTCTGATTTTTCCAGTCTATATGCAGATTAAAACCCCCCATGATTATTGCCGTACCCTTCTGACAAGCTCCCATTATTTCTTCCTTTATGCTCCATCCTACCATGTGGTTACTGTTAGGGGGCCTGTACACCACTCCCACAAGTGACTTCTTGCCTTTATTATTTCTCATCTCTACCCAAACCGCTTCTACATCCTGGTTTCCTGAACTTAGGTCATCCCTCTCTATTGTGCTAATACCATCATTAATTCTGTCATCCCTTCCTGTCATAGTCTGTTTATCATTTCCCATATTAATACCTTTCTCTATTGCCTGGTCTCTAATCTTTGAATTACCACATCTTCCCAAATTTGATCCCATGCCCCCAATATTTAGTTTAAAGCCCTCTCCACCGTCCTAGTTATACGACTCGCCAGAACACTGGTCCCAGTACAGTTCAGGTGAAGACCGTCCCAACGATACAGATCCCACTTTCCCCAGTACTGCTGCCAGTGCCCCAGGAATTGAAACCCATTTCTCCCACACCAGTCCTTGAGCCATGCATTCATCTCTCTAATTTTATTTACCCTATGCCAATTTGCTTGTGGCTCAGGTAATAATGCAGACATTATTACCCTTGAGGTTCTGCTTTTTAATTTAGCCCCTAGCTGCTCATACTCTCTCAGCAGAACCTCTTTCCTAGTTCTACCTATGTCGTTGGTACCTACATGGACCACGACCACTGGCTCCTCCCCCTCCCACTGCAAGTTCCTCTCCAGCCCAGAGCAGATGTCCCGAACCCTGGCGCCAGGCAGGCAACACAGCCGTCTGGACTCTCGCTCTTGGCCGCAGAGAACTGTATCTATCCCCCTGACTATGCGGTCCCCAATTACCACTACATTCCTATTAACTCCCCCCGCTTGAATGGCTTCCTGTACCTCGGTGCCATGGCCAGTTTGCTCATCCACCCTGCAGCCACCGCTTCCATCCATACAGGCTGCAAGAACCTCAAAGCTGTTGGACAATTGCAAAGGCTGAGGCTCCTCCACCTCCTGGGTCCCCATACCTGCCTCGCTCACATCCTCCTGTCCCTGACCACTGACCAAATCAGAAGACCCTATCCTAAGGGGTGTGACTACCTCCTGGAATAAAGTGTCCAGGTAACATTCCCCCTCCCTGATGCATCGCAGAGTCCGCAGCTCGGCCTCCAGCTCATCAACTCTGAGCCGAAACTCCTCAAGCCGCAGACACTTACCACAGACATGTTCGTCCTGGATCACACTGGCATCCAGGAGCTCCCACATACTGCAGTCGCAACACATCACCTGCCCTGCCATCTTTATTGAGTCTTAATTTATTTATTTTTATTAATAATTAACAAACCCTACTACACCTAATAAGATTTATTACTGCTAGTAAACTAGTACTAATGAAACCTTACAATTACTAATACATTTCCTGGGCTTTAAAAGATAAGGGAAGTGAGCAAAATACTTACCAACCAATCACTTACCCTTTTCCCTGTGATGTCACCTTTTATTTTTCTCCAGAAGCGGTTGGGGGGGGGGGGGGGGGGGGGAGTCACAGAGCCGAACTCCTGCTGCTTCTCTGTCCCCTCTTGTGCAGATTAGCTTCTGCTCTCCTGGAAGCTGACAAAGATAGAAAAAGAAAGGAACACCTCCCTCCCCCACTCACCAAACTCGCAGCTTAAACACTCTGTTCTGAGCTGCACTCCGTGACAAACTGCACTCTAGCCTCCCTTATTTATACTGCTGAGATTTAAATAAGTGAGTTCTCTGGCAGTTACAGAACCAGATTAGACCAGTTAATTAATTAACTACTCTCACCTGCTCTCCAGCACAGAGCTTGCTTAGCCCTGCCCAAGCCTGGAAGAAACTTAAAACTTGAAACAGTAAATTTAAATTAAATGTTAATTGCAAGCACACAAGACTAGATTTTACTAAAAAAAGAGATTACCCTTTAAGATTCACTCCCTCACTCACCAAACTTGTAGCTTAAACACTCTGTTCCAATCTGCACTCAGTGTCTTCCACCAGGAGTTGCTGCTCGTTTCAGTAAGCCCCACTCTCTGGCGCTCCCATTCTAGATTCCTCTTAGTTTGGCTCAGTTAGTAGCACTCTCAATTCATGAAGGATGTGGGTTCAGGCCCCATAAGAGACTTGAGCACGTAATTTAAATTACATTGACTGCACTATTGAGAGAATGCTGCATTGTTGGAGGGAGTTCTCCTGGGGCCCTGGCCAACATTCATTCCTCATCCAAAACAAGTTGACCATTTATTTTATATGCCATTATTATTGGACCTTGCTGTATACAAATGGGCTGCCATACTTACTGCCACAACAGTAACTACACTTCAAAAGTAATTAATTAGCTGTGCAGCGCTTTGGGACATCCTAAGGATGTGAAAGGCACTATATAAATGCAAGTTCTTTCCATCCTTGGTTCCGGTTGTCGTCATTATTCATTAGCTTGCCTATGTATTCAGTAACGTTTGAAACAATCAGCTCATTCTAAAAAAAAAGTGGATTTAATAAAACCTACAGAAATATTAGATTTGCATAAAATAAGGTCTCCAATTTTAATACATCTGGGAATAGGAGGCTATACAGCTCCAAGCCTGTTCCGCCATTCAGTGAGTTCATGGCTGATCTGTATCTTAACTCCTTCCACCTGCTTTGGCTCCAAATGCTTTTATACCCTTATTTAGCAAAAATCTTAGCGCTCAGATTTAAAATGATTAATTGAGTTAGCATCATCTGCGTTTTGAGTGTTCTACACTTCTACCCACCCTTTGCATAGGATATACAGCACACAAACAGGCCATTCGGCCCAACCAGTCTATGCCAGCGTTTATGCTGCACTTGAGCCTCTTCCCATCTTTCCTCATCTAAATCTAATCAGCATAACCCTCTAATCCCTTCTCCCTCAGATGCTTGTCTAGCCTCCCCTTAAATGCACCTATACTATTCACTTCAACCACTCCGTGGTAGCGAGTTCTTTGGGTAAAAAAGTTGCTTCTGAATTCCCTAGTGGATTTCTTGGTGGCTTATATTATATTGATGGCCTCTAGTTAGGCTCTTTCCCACAGGTGGAAACATTCTATCTACTCTATTAGGCCACCCCTCAGCCTTCTTTGAGAAGAGAAACCCAGCCTGTTCATCCTTTCCTGATATGTACACCCTTTGTGTGAAGAAGTGTTGCCTAACTTCTGTCCTGAATGGCATAGCTCTGATTTTAAGGTTATGTTCCCTTGTCCTAGACTCCACCAGCAGAAAAAGTTTCTATCTTCCCCTATCAATTCCTTTCAAAATCCTAAAAAGTTCAAGCAAAGCATCACGTAACCTATATTCAAGGGAATACAAACCTAATTTACACAATCTCTCCATATAATCTAACCCTTGGAGCCCTGATAACTTTCTGTTGAATCTATGATGCACTCCTTCCAAGACCAATATATCCTTTCTAAGGTGCAGTGCCCAGAACTGTAGTGCTCCAGATGTGATCTAACCAGGGCCATGTATAGCTGTAACAAAACTTCCTCTTCCCCCTCTATATTCTTGCCCTCTAGTTATAAAGGCCAACATTCTACTAGCCTTTGATTATTTTTTGTACCTACGACATTTTAGTGTACATGGACCCCTAAATCTCTTTGGACCGCCACTGTTCTAGCTTTTCACCATTTAAATACACAGATCTATCCTTTTGGTCCAAAATGGATGACCTCACACTAACCTGGGTTGATATCCATCTGCCAGTTTCACCCACTTAATCTAGCAATGTCTTTGTAATTTTATGCTCCCACTACACTAATCTGTGTTATCAGCAAACTTGGATATATTGCTATTGTTTTATTTAAGTTAATATAGTGAATAGTTGAGGCCCCAGCACAATCCTTAATCCTTCTGGTGGAAGCGATAGAAATGAAGACTATGATCGGTGACAAAAAAATTGTCAAAAGATCAAATGAAAACTGTTAGCTACCCAAAGTTAAAGAATGCTAACACTGCAGAAAATGTTGGATTAATATACAAGGAAACACATGTTAATAACTCAACAAGTTTAGAAATCTGAACCTTGGAATCCCCAAGGGAACCCATTTGGAAAACAGTAAGTGTGTCATCAAAATCCAGGTTACAGAATAAATGCTTTAGGGCAGAAAAGGTGTACCCAAAAATTGGAAGAGGTCTCTGCTCAGAAGCAGCAATCCTAAAAATCTAATTACTCAACCAGTGGAAGGTCACCCAGAAGTAATCATGTCATGCAGCTGGTCATCTAGAATACTAATGGAATGAGCAGTACGCAGGACATATGTACTAAGAATTCTTTGCTCCGTGACTGACATTTGAGAGTAGAAAAAGGCTTGTATACATAATTCCAGTATCAACTACATAATCTGGTTCCCACAGCCTGGGACTCAAATGTAATTTTGTTCAATTTGAGGAAAATCTTGCTTACCAAAGCCACATCTATTTGCTAGCTGAAGAGTTTGGCAATTCTTCTGAGCGTTCCAGAGAATTTTTTTTTTTTACAATCTGAAGTTTGAATGCTGCCAAAGGGAATGAACAACCTTTGATGTGACAAAAAAAACACATTTGATCGAAGATTTAGCTTGGTCTGACTTCAACAAGGGGTTAAAAATCTGCTTCACTCAGGAAAAAAAATGTTTCAGCTAACTTTGATAGTTATTGCCAAATCAACAGTTGTCAGGCATATGTCCAGGCGAGGATCGGAGGCGTTCCTTGCTCCTATAACCCAGGGCAATCCGTGCCTCCCATTTTGTCGCTGGCTGGGAACTTGTTGGCACCTCTTGCTTTGGTCTCCTCTCCAGGTACTGCGCTTTTATAATGGCATGCTCTCTAAACTTGTGCTTTTCCAAATAGTAAAAGTAAGCATAGACCAGCAATATGCTGCAGAAACTGGACAGACCAGTCACAGAAATCTAGAATCCCAAATACTGCCAGTTAAAGTAACCATGAACAGTATGGACTGATACCAAATCCAGAGAACTGTTTGAGCAAGATGTAAGGAAATCAATCTTGGATAATGGAAGGCAAGTAGCAGTCTGGGTACACAACTTGTGGTCTTACTTGAATAAAAGTCTAATTCAATATAGAGTAAAAGTTAATCATGAACTTACATTCCCTCGAGTTATGTACTCCACAGATATTAAGTACGGATTTAATTGAAGATTTACCCAAATAACCAAGTCACTAAATTAAAGTTATAATTCCCTATTTATTTTCAGAACAGGAAGTGACAGAAATTGAATTACATGCATCAACTAAATTCAGCCCCATTCAAAATTGTAATTCTTGAAGAAACTCTACTAGCGAACCAGATTCCCTGTAGATGCCTATACCAACAAATGGTGAACTGCATACATGGATTATTTTCCGATAGCACTGGTATAGCAAGTTTCACAAGCAGGAGAAACTACATGTTGCATTTTGCCAGAGGAATGGCTTAATGGCACAATTCCTGAAATGTTATCCATTCATTGCCCTGAATGGTTTATCAGATGAGGAGTTAGCTACTAATACCAGTCAGGTACACTCTTGGATGATAACCACCAGATTGTTGATATCTAGGAAGAGTACAGTAAAACACACTCCTGTGGTAATGGCCAGTTTATTCCAATTTAAACACCCCAAAACATATTTGGCTACTGTACAATTGTAGCTTCTAGAACTAACAGCCAGTGTTAACTTAATGTGAAGAATTTCTCCATGTCAGTTGGATAAAATTAAAACATATCTCCAGATGTACACAATGAGCAGTAAAGACAACACACAGCACTGTGGCAAAACATGTATACAAACTTTATTGTAGATAACAGTAAAGACAGATTGATGGGAACCAATTTTAATTTAAAAAAAAGTTTAAGATGAAGTCAGGACACCTTAGGCTGCCACTTGAAACAAACCCCAGTACACACTTAAAGACCAGGTGTCTATAATCCAGTGGAACATTCTGAAATATAGTTTATAGACACCTTGCTCTCCAGAACAATGCCAAGCAAAATGGTGGCTCAGCCATGTCAGAACAATTATATAAACAAAAACAAGTTTCTGAAGAAAGAAAAACTAAATACAGCTCTGGTTATACTCAGTAGGCTACTGGTATGCCATCATTTCTTAGATGAAATTGTTCAGGTCCATTATTACTGCTAGTGTAAGGAACCGCATGCCTTATGCTTGCATTGCTGGTGGTAGAATTATTAGTCATTCCATCAATTTGCCAAATGAAGCAAATTGGCATGGTTGGTACCAGCCAGAGCTATATTTTTTTTGCATGCCAGGAGGGGTTTCCCCACCTACAACTCAGTTTCTTTGTCTCTACCGGAGTGACAAGATTGCATCGACAGACAGGAAGGACCTGCTCAAGAGAACGGATTTCCCAAGTGAAAAACATGCAAATGTACAACAATACCCTCTTGTGAAGACACACTAAACTTAAAACACCAGGAGAAATTGAACAGAGATTGCATCTGTGAAACAACTGTATTCATCAGCTGCTCAGGTTATATTGCAGTCTAATTGACTATTTGGGGAGAGGGGAGAATTAGATATTATGAAAATATCTACTGAAGCCTGCAGCAATTCCAACCACTAAATATAGTTAACTAGCAGGAGGAGTATACAAAGCCAATTCAGGACACTGTTCTGGCAATGTTCAGCGCAAAGAGGTCACATATGCTGTAGCGATACATAATGGCCTACTTTATAACTGATAGTACAAGTAAAATGGCACCATTTCCCACCCACGGCAACTGCAAAATTCCAATTGTAAAGGAAGTCGCTAAAAACATCCAAGTGGGAAAGGGTTAAAGCAAAATGTTACACTGGCAAGGAATTTGTAACTCAAAAGTTCTTGATAGCATTTTCAAATCAGGATTAATGGAATTGGGAGAAGTTCATAAATCACAGAAAACAGTTGTAATCAGAGGCCAACCTTTTCATTGTACAATAGCAATTCAAACAAGATCACGGTTTAGTACAATATCAGTATAAGTTCTGGAAAGATAAGAAAATTGACCAATTAAACAATGTAATAGCAATAGGAGTGTACATTAAATACTGCAAGTAGCTTTGACTTAGGATACCTACACCTCGGACATTTGAAAAAAGGTGTGCAAAAGCTCCCATGTTACCCAAAACTAGCAGTGGGTGACGAGCTAGTTATACCACAACTGTGTCCCTAATCAAATAGGAGCCAGAATGGATTAAAACAGCACAAATAGATTCTTTTGCATTACCAGAAATATGAAGGATTTGCAAGAGTTGCACCAAATCCACTGCACATCTTATACCAGTAATTTAAAATGGAATACCAATCTTCTGCAACAGCAAATTTATGGGGCAGGGTTATTTTAAAGGTTCAATTTTATATACACACACATCACAACTACATTTTGTTGCTAAATGTGCTGTTGGTGTAGTTTCCATGGAGACCCTGGTCTCAAGAAAATGGAGCCATCAGTCCAATGGACGTGTGTTGCAATTAGTGCCAAGACAATATATACACTATGTACTAACTTACATAATTTAACCACCAAAGGCACAAAGCGATCAAGTGCAATCTTGGTAGTTAAAAGCAAGACTATTCAGTTAGCAAACTGTCCACACAAACAAAACGTCTGGCATTCAAATTTAAACCAGAAGAACTTACAGTGCAGCACTGGACCCAACTGATTGAAGGAGAACATCAAGTTCTCAAGAGTTGCCATTCACCCTTTGTAGTTACAATCTTGTTTCCATTAAATACAGAACGGGTATCTAATTATTACAAATATGTAGGCTTCTTGCACATCTTGGACAGACACCAGGCTAGAAACACTACATATTGGTATATAATAGTAGGAATGGAAGTTATCGATTGGTGTTGCCTGTTCCAGTCATGGTGCACCCATGTTCCAACAAGAGAGTTCGATCGCAACAAACCAAATTAATGCTGAATTGCATCAATTAAGTTCACAGGTGCAAGACTGCATTCAATCCTCAAAAATCACACCCAGTGGAGGATGTGGGAGACCAGACGATTTGTTCCTTAACTTGTTACTTGCACCTTTCATCTTTGCTTGTGTATATACTAGGGTTGTTATAATTTGGCTGTTTAAAAGTAGAAAATACTCGATGCAAGAAACTTTATTTGGAGTGGCCGTTTGGAATGATCAATTTTAATGCCAATAGCTGTAGCGTTTACTTCAGGTCGGTATAATCTTTCCCATTTAACAAAAATAACCACTCAAGACTGACTGCAATCAAGTTCTCAAAACATCCCAGGTTAAAAGCAAACTCGCCACACACTTTTCGTGTACACATTTAGTTTTATTGTAACAAAGCAACTTGTACACTTTTAACGTTTAAAACTGAGCAATTTTCCTTTCCAGTGAAACAAAAAATTACATTAGAGAATGTAGATTCCAATAAGATTCTACAGGTTGTCGCTCCTCCATCTGCTGTGGGGCTCAAATCGATTAATATTTAAAAGTGTTGGCTTTGGTTGCACGGATGTTGTAAAAATATACAATGCATCAACATGCTAAGTACAGCCACGTCCTCAAAATACCCAACAAACCCACCCATTAGAACCCAACCGTCTGCATCTACCCCAGGTGCTTCAGTCACACCGCAATTTGTTACAAGAGAGAAGGAAACAGGGACTCGATGGTAACTGCTAATTGTCCACATCACATGGAAACACAGTGTCATCTCTGGGCCAGAACAGGTAGGAAGAAAAAAAAAGCCTATTCAAAATTATCTATAGTCACAGCACAAAGGCAGAAAGAAGCTCTGGGCTTCCAGCAGAGGGATGGGGAGGGGGGTTTAAAATAAAAAGTAAAAAAATACAATCACATTACTACGGAAGATGGTGTGCTGATCAGCTGGCTGGAGGAGAATTCATATCAGTTCATGGAAAATGGCAGAGATTGCCACTGTAGTTTGCGCATGTAACTCATCCCAATTGTGTATAATGGTTTAAGGACCTCAGGAGAACAAGGAAACTGAGCACAAAAAGACAGCAACTTGCTCCCAGGGACTAAAGAAAAAAAAAGTAGGGGAGAGGTGAATGTCAACAGCAACCAGATCAGTCGTCTTCTCCTTCCTCCTCCTACAAAGAAAGGGGAAAAAGTTAGTGCAAGGCAGCTAGATGTAAATAAAAAACCTACATCAGAACCTTCAGACTCTCCCCTCCCCAAGGGTGATCGACAATGGCTGCGCAAATCACAGGTGTCAAGACTTAAAGCAAATTAAAGAATTTGCACCGACAGTATTACTTAATTTACTCTGGTGTGTTAAATTTCAGATTTCTCTTGCACAAGATACTCGAATAAGTTTAATAGAGGAAGCAAAGTATAGTGAGCGCAACTTAAAGCACCTTCCCATTTTACAAAATGGAGCAAAATGATTTTTAGTGTTTCAGCATTTAACCAAAATTATCATCTTTCCTAATGCATGGGCACTCAAGCCAGCTCCTCTTTCCTGCTAGGCTGTTCTGATGGCAAAACCAAAGGAAAAGAATATCACACATCAGGTGGTTAACACGTCACTAGAAATATTTGGCCCAAATCTCATGCTGGAAATTGACTGAATAATGCAAAACTGTTAAGAAAGGAGATTGCAAAATAGATTTGGACTGGTTCAATGCCCAAGACAAGAGGCAAAATTTAGCCTGCCGAAGCATTTTAAAGTTTTCACATAGACATTACCACATCTGAACCAGGAGTTCAAAAAAGGACAGCACTTACCTCTGCCTCTTCTCCTTCCTCCTCTTCCTCTTCATCCTCCTCTTCTCCCTCTTCATCCTCATCCCCTTCTTCATCAATGTCCTCCAATCCCTCCTCTTCCTCCTCATCATCATCTTCCTCTTCACCATCCCCTTCTTCATCTTCCATATCTGGAACCTGGCAACACATCATGGTAATTAACCTTCTCGTTAAGTGACACATTTGTGCGACAGCTCCACACCACAATGCTCGAGCTTCTGTACAGGAGACACAACTGGTCTTCAAGCACCAGTGGGACAAGGGGCCTCTTAAGGATGTAAAGTAAGCATGCTGTTGCACGCAAAATCCCCCCAAAATTGTTGCACTATGCCAATCCAGTAGACAGGCAGCAGATTGAATATACAAATGTATACTGACCCACTACAGTAGATCCTCAAGCTATCTGGCCCTCAGTCAACACACCTTAACCAACCCAATCACCCTCATTATAAAGCAATTAAAAAGGTCCCCTCAAAAGGCAGGCAATCGGCTTACGGCTCTGCAACTTGGGAGCCATTAATCGATACCCAATAGGCCTGCTCCTTTTCACGGGAGCAAATGGCAAACTTCCCATGAAAGAGAGATGTAATCACGGCTGGCGAAGCCGAATACCCGTAGCCCTTATGCCAAGTAGTAATTAATCACCTATCAAATCAGATGTAAAGTGCTAAGTTTGCATGTTTAAGACTCGAGTTTTTAAACTTCACAGAAAGAACCAAGTGTACTCACTAAGTAGTACTGCAGGGGGTTCGGCCAGATGTCATCCTTGATAACCTCTCCCAGTTCATCTGCACCTGCATCCGAGTGATCAGTAAACCAGGTGAAGAAGCTTTCTGGTTCTTCATGCTGTCGCTTCCTGCCCGCTTTAGTCTGTGACTGGCTGGAGCGCTTTGTCAGGTCCTTGAAACAAATGAATACTTAGTTATTGGTAGGGTAGATGCTTAATTGTATTAAGACTGTTCAACAGAAGGTTTAGATACACAAGTACTTGTTTGTGGGGCATTAAGGGCTTCAAACAGCTGCATTAATACCACATTGTATAGTTTTCAGTTAGAAAATTAAAAGATCAATTCAATACAAACGATGCAAAGATGCAGCAACAGAATACATTTTATTACAGTGCAGTATTAAAGTGTTGAGAAGGATTATAGAATTAAGCATATTTAATAGCAACCAATATTATTCTAAACTAACTGCAATGGTATCAAGATGCTCAAGCAATTTTTGTTACGAGCAAATGTTAGAACACCCCTTCTCCAGACTGTCCTCAGGAACTGGAAGGGAAAAGGAAGGAGAACTGCAGCTAAGCACTTAAAATCTTTACTATAGACGAGGGGAGCACAAAAAAAAAACAATCTTTTAGGAAGCAGTAACACAAGGCTTCCTCTCATAAGATGCAATGGCAACACACCCTGGCAGGTGCTTAAAGTTGTTAACAGCCAGTCTCCTAAAAGCAAATGAGAATGATTTGCATAAAACAGGAGCAGAACCCTTGCCATTTCCCTCTTTAACCTGGTACTAAGATCAATTGTAGAAACCCCATCACTGCCACAGCAGATAACTGAACTGAACAGACATAGGATTGAAACTTCCGGGCTGTATGGCCCAGTACTTGGCCGATCAAGGGAACGGGAGATTGCTCATCCGTTTAAAGCTAAGGAATACAATTTATTTGGCAACTAAATTGATGCAAAGGGTAAAAATACATTTTGCAACTAGAAAACAAACTATCGTGAATAGCAATCAGATACTAGCTCAAATGCTAACTCCTTTGCAGCCACTAACTTATCCATGAATTGAGCAAAATATTCCACTAATTTGCCAGAGACGTATTCTTTCACAAACTGACCAGAGATGGTGCTAAGATCAAAAGGCATGCAAAAATTTGGGAAAATTCAAATCCTAGCCTAATTGTATACATCAGCTATGAAGTACAGCGAAGCGCTTGTCCAAAGGAAATGAGGAAGTTATCACAACATACTGCTCTCAATCATAATTGGGTTCGGAGAAGGATTGTAACAAACAGATCACCCACCTATCCATCTCCAATCTTAAGGTAGAAACAATGAAATTCCAAGTCAAGATCCATGCAGTCTTTTCAGATAGGACAGGTTTAGGAACATAAGGAGGCCAATCAGATCATGACTGATATCTTAACTCCATCCACCCACCTTGGTTCCTTAACCCTAATCTAACAAAAATTTATCAAACTCAGTTTTTAAATTTTCAATTGATCCCCAGTCTCAACAGCTTTTTTGCATGAAGAAGTGCATCCTGACATCACCCCTGTAAATCTGGGGTTTCTCTCAAAATGTCAACATAACTGTAGGCTTACATGCTTTTCAAATTAAATATCCAGGATCACCCATGACATTAAAAAGCATTCTGGTAGTGCACAGCCAGTGATTGGTCTTACCTTTCCTGGTTTCCATTTGATCTCTGTTGATTTTGAAGATGGGTCTCCATTTTCATTCAGGTGAAACTCTTTGGACAGAACTTTATTATCAAAGTACGGGTTCTCATCAAAATACTGAAAACAAAAGCCACCCATTAGCTTGCCTTCATAATTAGTGCCATTAAGAAAACTTGGGTTGAAATTCCTAAAGCAAAAGGAAATCCAGACAGAACATCGAGCAAAACAGAAGCACCTAGTACAAAATGTACCTAGTCCATACCCAGCTAGGATTCTCAAATTACTCTAAAAGCAGCCATATAAAACATTTCTGAATTTTAAGTGTGACATATTTAATGAGGTTGTATTATTATGCAATGAATTGAAAGTGGAGCATTCACCAAGCAATTTAAAATATTTGGCAGCTATTCCAAATACTTCTTACTTGAACAATACTGTTGGCAATACAAGTGCAGAAAAAACAAAAGTGCTCCATGTATACTATTTGCTAGACTTGAGAAAACTGAAAATCATAGGCGAGTTACATTATTCAAGAGCAATGTACTGCAAAAATGTTCATGTATTTCAAATCAGCTACAGCCATGGCTCAATGGTAGTACTCTCACTTGAGCCAGAAGGTCAGAGACTCGAGCCCCACTCCAGAGACTTGAACACATAATGTAGACTGACTTGTCAGCCTGGCATCGAGGGAGTGTTGCACTGCCGGGTGCCGTTTTTTTTGGTAGACTTTCAACTATGGCGCTACCTGCCTGTCCTGGAGAATACAAAATATGAGCAGGCAAGTTCTCAGTATCTTGGCCAACATTTAGCCCTCTACAAACACCAAAACAGATTAACTGGTTATTTCTCTGCTATCTGTGGGACCTTGTGGTGTTTTGGTTTTATATTAATTCTCAGGATAGGAACAAGGCCAGCATTTACTGCCCATCGCTATTTGTCCAGGCTTTCTTAACCTCTGCGGAGTGCAAATTGACTTCCATGTTTGCCCACATCACAGCAGTAATGACATCTCAAAAGCAATTAATTGGCCTGGCCGTCAGGTACTTTGGGATGTCCTGAGGACATGAAAGGGGCCAGAGTTCAGGACTGTTGAAAGTGAATTAATGAATATCCCCCACCACAACTTTGGCTCAATTTTTACAAAGCTCCTTAAAACAAAATATTTTGCTCACCCAGCTTGCATGAATAGAAAACGAGCGCAAAAATTAAGTAAATAAATGCAGGTCAACAATCTCTCCACCTCTCAGACACGGGTTTAATCCAACCCATATGGGATTAATATCTCTCCATACTAGCGGTTTCAAGTTAGTTCTCACTAGACATAAGCCCATAAAACAACCTCTAATGTCAGTCACTTGGGCTCAATACCAATTGTTAGCACGGAATGCCACCTTGACTTATGAAGTGTTTTGCAGAGTTGGGGGCAGAGTGCAGTTAGTCAAGCTACAGCTGATCTGGGACTATTTGATGCATGTGCCAGAAGTGGATCATCGGTCTTGATGAGAGCAAGTTTCATCCTTAATGCAAGAGACAGCAAAGATCAACAGATGATCTGACAATGGGGGAACACCACCGCCAAGCTGTAGCATCCCTACCAGCACCATCCGAGCTTCGATCTGTTAACTCGGTCCTGACCAGGAATCAAATTTGGGATCTTTGCTAGTTTGGTGCAGTTATATGCACTGATTACCAAGACCGATTTATAAATCATTAAAATAAAATTCCATTTTTATTACACAAGATTTTAGGAATTTGATTTTTTTTGGGAGTGGGTTAAAAATTCAACAATTACCTAATTTTCTGTGAAAGCAACCAGTGCCTTTTAACAATCATTACACTAAAAACTCATTAAACCTCAGACAGGTTTGCATCTTTTAACTTTCAATACAAGATGTTATTTCTCAAAAAGCAATTTTGAAACCAGAGTTAAAACATGACAAAGGAAATAAGTAACTCTCCTACCAAAAAAATTACATTATACTAAAAACAATGACAAGTGGGAATCGTTATCACTCCTATGGGTCATCACATCATAAAAATCTGACAATGAATTATATAGAGCTGCCCAATATTTCTCAGTTCTATGAAACAAATTTGCTTTTAGTACTCAATCCAACAAGAACAATGTACTTACAAAATCTATTCTATAGCCTGATTTGATATCTTCGAATTCTGTCACCTCCACTCTCGTCAGATAATGCAGTGCCTCCTCGTCTTCCTCTCCCAGAAGCGCAGATACTGGAAAATATTAGCAATTTAAAAATAAGTTTCACCCAACTGAATTTCATACTAAAAATATTTTAAATTTGAAAATTTCAGGCCAATGTTGCTACAAATACACCAGCCAAATCTTGTATTGCAGTTTCAGGTCCACAAGATTCTTGCACATTTAATCAGTACTAACATCAAACACAGTCACATGGAGACAGCAATGCTGTAACATGGACAAAATTGAAAACACTTCTCGTTTACAGAAAATTTACTGCCTTTTAAAATATACTAAGAGCACATCAAGTAAGACCTAAGTATACAGACATGATCTCAGAGTTAAACATGAGGCAAAGTGCCCAAATAACCATAAAATGGACCACATGCACAGGACAAAAAATGTACAACATTAAGTGGCAGGGCACTTGACGACTGTTGCATTTGGGGGAAGGAAGGCAAACAATCAAAAGGCCCATTCAGTGCATACACAGTACTGTGTCCCTTTCCCAGCTTTCATCAGGTGATATATTTCAGAGACTCCAGGGCAGATTTCCAAGAGCTGTGTACATACAATGCTGAAAATAAAAAAAACATACAATGGCAAATTTGGTGTGTAAACACACACATCCACTGACCACTTTGCTTAATTTTACCAGACAGCAGAACCATTTCATTCCAAAAGAGAAAATGAGAATATATGCAGCAGCCAAGATTCATTGAATAGTTGCACAAAATGTAGTGCTTACATTAATTTGACAAAAAGTTACAAGCCACACTGCCATGACCAACATTTTCCTTTATCTCACTGTTTGTGGGATTTCACTATGCGCAAATTGGCTACCGCATTTCCCTACATTACAACAGTGGCTAAATTTCAATTGCACATCACTAAAAGGCGCTACATGCAAGTTATTTATTTCATTCACACTACTGCAAATGCCATTAGCTAGGAGCCAAACCACTCCAATTAATTACTATAAACTGTCCTATACCACTTACATAAAATTAAGTTGCAAAAAGCCCATTTGGAATACAACAGATGTAAACACTCAATACGTTATGGTTTCCAACACAAAAGTTACAACTTATTTCTTACTTCTGGCAAGTTAGACAATTTCAATTGAGGATGTGGGGGCACAATAATCAGTCTCAATGCACCAAGGCTTTTGGGAAATGAACAGGGAGCAACGATGCCACCCCTGGAATGTCAGGGCAACAGGTCGTGGAAGGGGGGGGGGGGTGGAGGAAGGGAGCTGGATGCTACGGAAATTCGTCCCAGCAAGAATCAGGGCTTCTGTGGAAAGACAAGAAAACCCTTTTTAATGAGTTCTCTTCCTCTTTATGTCATCCTATGACACACAACCAACCAATAATGGCACAATGACCAACCTTTGCATCTAGTGAGCAACCAACTTTCTGTTCACCCTCCCAAAATAGAGAACAAATGATTTGCCTTTGCTCGGATATTTTCCAAATGGCTAAGTTTGGGAGTAAAAACATTTGACGGAACAACGAGCTATGCCACTAACAGACTTCTTAATTGCTCTCTATTTCAAATGTAAAAACATGATCAAGTTCAGATTTAAAGCTGAACACTACCTAACCAGGCTTTATAATTCCTATTGTGTATAAGCCAAAAGGGTTGCAAATCATTATCATACAGGAAACTTGCAAAACACACCATAACTTAGCTTGGGAAACAATCACATTATCAGCAAAAAGAACATGTAGTGTGTCAACTATAATCTTGGCTGCAGAAACAGCATAACCCAGTGAGGCCAGCACAACACAAGTTTAAAAAAAATAGCAAACTCTCAAATGTTTCAAATCGCGAAGGCTGTTTGCTGTAAAGCCACACCAACTTTCGATTAGTACTGCAGTAAACAATGTGTGCCTCTAGGGGTCATTGTTAAGGAGCGGCAACTAGTATTCATTACAATGTCAAAAAGTTCACCGAAATTAAGCCAACACATTCTGGCTTTAAACTATGCCAAAGAGCATCTAAAATTGAATCACACTTGCGTCAATTCCTTGGAAGGTGACCTGCGCTGCATAGTCAGATTCTATTGTACACAAGGATCAAATGCCTTTCTTTTCAGTACAAAGTATTAATTAGACAGCAACAAATAGTACACAGGTGACATTTAAACTTGGCAAATTCTTTTGATAGTACAGTAAAATCCATCTTTTCCAAGTTTGTTCTCCCCAATCTATTTAACAGCCATTCTAGTCACCACCAATGTTATATCCATTCAAAACGACCTACTGCACTTCACTGCTTACCTTGTGGGTGGTTGACAAACGTAGTCACCCAAAAGTTGGGGATTTTGGCAATGAGTTCTGACCGCTTCTGGAAGTATGGCTGGCGTAGCTTGTTGTATTTTTGCTCTACTTTCAAAATTTCCTCACTTGCCTGTTCATTCAGTCTAAACAGAAGAGAGATTAAGTCACGAGAATAATTTGTAGCCTGGTAAAACAATACTTTCTGGGGTACAGGAAAAAGCAAGAGTCTTGTGAGCATACACAAAAAGATATGTTTAATTCACTACATCACTCAGTTGCCAAACTGACATGCACCGAACAGGGCAACAGCATCTGTGCACGCCAGGGGCTGGGACCCTAGAAATAAAAAGGTGACGCATTTCCTTCATTAGAAACTAAATTGCCCAAATTCCACCACTGTAAACCAGAAGTGGCATGGCAGTTGTACTTTAAGGCTGCACAAGGGGGCTTAAACCAGCCTGGCCAATATTGTAAGACAGTACACTTATCCACTAGCTACAGGTTCACAGTGACCTTTTCTTTCTTCCAATTAATCCCACACAGATGTTGACTACTTCATGGGCTACCCTCTGGTCACCTTCCAATTGCTTGCCCAAGAAGCCATAATGTACGTGTCGTAACAATGCCAGTCGGCTAGTCAACTGGAGTACAATCACATCCCAACCAACACTGATTTCCACTGGACATCCAACACTTGTATTTCAAGCTGGGGTGGCTCAGTAAGAGCAGGAAGTCTGGCTGTTTCCAATTCAGCCAGGGGTACATTGGGAAACATGTTCTAAATCAAAAAGGCTAATGGAATGTTAGCCTTTATATCAAGATGGCTAGAAAATAATGGTGGGGGGGGGGGGGGGAAGAAAAGGTTTTGCTACAACTATACAAAGCCCTGGTTAGACCACATCAGGACCACTGCGTATAGTTCTGGGCACTTTACCTTAGAAAGGATATACTGGCCTTCAAAGGAGTGCAGCACAGATTCACCAGAATGTTACCAGGGCACCAAGGGTCAAATTGTGAGGAGATTTTGCATAAACTAGGCTTGCATTCTCTGGAATAGCATTCTCTGGAATATAGAAGGTTAAGGCAGCGATCTGACCAGGGCAAGCAGATGCTGAGGATAATATTGAGTTTATGATGCACCACTGCTGGCACTTGTGGAACTATACCTCAGCACAAGTCAATACCTTAAAGGTGGAAAAAGATGGATACATAGAAGATAGGAGCAGGTGTCGGCCATTCGGACCCTCGAGCCTGCTCCGCCATTCAATGAGATCACGGCTGATCATCCAAACTCAGTACCCTGTCCCTGCCTTCTCCCCATATCCCTTGAGCCTTAAGAAATATATCTAACTCCTTCTTGAATATATTGGCCTCCACTGCCTTCTGTGGTAGAGAATTCCACAGGTTCACCACTCTCTGGGTGAAGAAATTCCTCATCTCTGTCCTAAATGGCTTACCACTTATCCTTAGACTGTGACCCCTGGTTCTGGACACCCCCGCCATCGGGAACATCCTTCCTGCATCTAGTCTGTCGAGTCCTGTTAGAATTTTATAAGATGGGATGAGACAGCATGATGTTGGTTCTTGGACACCATCATGCAAGCTCATATAATATGGGCTTTCCCCAAAAACTAAACGTTCTCTGGGAGACTAAATGGCACACGCCAACCAAAATTGCAGTCTACAGCAAGTCAGAGTTTAAATTATTTCTCTTCATGTGATCTGATAAAAGTTAAAATTAGGATTGGAGATCTCCAAGCGTTAACACTCTAAACACAACTGACAATTAAAAGCACAAATAGTACAATATTAACAGGCATACTCCCATCTAACATTATAAAGCAATTCTCTCAATCTGTGGATAGCGGTATTTGAAAAACCATCCCAATATAAGCAGATTTCTTTAAATTTTGTTTTAAGAAACTCATTACTTGTTAATCACAGAGTAAGTATTTATCTTTAATTTCACAGAAATTTGAGTGAATTTATATCACACCAAGTTTCAGGAACACTTGTATTGGCTCATCAATACAAGTGAAGCAGTGGAAACTTTTTCAAACCAAGGACCACTTCGCCTAATGGAACACCAAAATTATAGCTGCACTAAATTTTGTCCACTTCCTTTACACTACCTGTCTATTTCATTCTGTACTTCATCAATGTGTTCAATGGCTTCCTGTTGCTCTTTTTCTGTAAAGAAAGTTAAAAAAGTCACAAAATTGGAGAGGTTTCTCAATCAGCACACATACCAGTTCTAATAGACATTTTTTTAAATGACAACTTCAAAATTGCCTTTAACCCAAAGACTCTCCCTAAACTAAATACATTCTTTGGTAATTCTAAAACCTAAAAACAAGTACATCAAATATGGGTTCACTGAAACTTTCACTGGATGGCAATGTTCCCTCCAAATAAAATTGCACTTTTCTTATTCTTAAGCTGGCGTTAAATGATTTTGCATCATTTCCTATGGACTGATGCCCTTGGGAAGAAACATTGCATTAAATCTTTAAAGGCAATGGGTAAACTTGGAGGGACTGCGAGGCACATTCCCCAAGTTAATCTTGTACAAGTAACAAAAAGAAATACCGTCGAGTAATATTTTACCGAGAATTTACAATCACAGCTACAAAAGTAGACACAGCGAAATCTGTCACTAAACCACCCTCCGGGAAAAACACGAGTGTAACTCATTTCCTTTTACTCACCTATTGCCTGGAACCGTGAAAATTACGGAATGTGCCATTCTTAAACAGCAGGCTGATTTATCCAGGATGGTAGGAGATAAACACCCATCCCATTAATAGCGAATTTAGACTAAGACCTCAACAATTCGCCTGCGACCCACGTTTCAGAGCCGCTTCCCTTTGTGTTGAATGAACCCCTGCTAAATTACGGGCCGCGTGGTTCATCCCCAAAGGAAGTCGCTGCTTTAATATCGACATCTCAGAAAATAAACGAATTGCAACGAAAACAAATTCAAAATCGAGCATTAATGCAGACTGGCTTGCACATTTGCCTTCGTTTAAAAAAAACCATTTTCCTTATTTTCACAATTTTAGTGAATGCAAATCATTTTTTTTTCATGAAATGCATTCAATTTCTCCCGCCTCCCCCGTAAATCACACTAAATGCTGCAATTAAATTCTGGAAATACATTTGACTATTATCTCCCAATTTTTGCAAGTCTTGAAGTCACACGCATACAGTTTCTCAAAAAGGAAAACATCTACTCAAAAAAAAAACGAGGCGGTTTCAAAATCTGCATAAATGTGTTCAGGAAAGGATTTTTTTTTGGGAAGGGGGGGTAACATTGCGCCTTTTCATTCCCTGCGAGCAAAAAAAAATGAGGTGGTTAATCCCTTTAACAGCAGGCCGCGTGGTTAGGCCTCGCTCTCTCACTCTTTCCCAAAGCGTCTGCCTGCAACCCGCCCCAAGTGCTAGTGCTGCTGCTAGCGGGAAGCCCAGGTCGGGACATCTGCCGCCCAAGCACATTATCCTCGCCTAAAGAAGCGTGGTGTGGGCGGGTAGAGAGAGAGAAAGGGGGGCATCTCACCTCGGGCCGACAAGCAGGCCGCGGCGGCTCCATTTCTCTGCCCTGGTATCATGGCGGCCGCCTCACACAATGAGGGAGGGAGGAAGGAGGAGAGATTCGGTCTCTTTTCTCTCTCTTGCTCGCTGTGTGTGTGGGTTCATAAACATGGCGCCGGAGTGAATGAGTTACCCTCCCGCGCTGCTGTTCAGCCTGACCGAGAGGGGGAGCGTGGGGCCGCCATTCCGCGCGCACACAGTATATCTACACACATATAGGCCTTCATACAACTCGCACAAGCCCTTCCACACACCATCTTTATATATATTTATACCACATACACACACACACAAAAAAAATCATCATACAAAATTACCTGAGGTCTCGTCTGCTCCGTCATGGTTCGAGTTCACCTCTTTTTTACTCATCTTTGTGGCTGGGACCGACATCTTGGAAGAAGGAGGAGGAGAGAAAAAAAAAGAGGGGGGGAAATAAAAAAAAGGAAGAGGAGGAGGAAGGGAAAAAAAATGAAAAGCCCTGAATCGCGCTTTTTTTTTCTTCTTTCACCTAATCTTCTCTTTCCTCACACACACGCGCTGTCTCTCTCGTTCGCTCGCCTCGATGGCTCAGTGGGTCTGGCGCCTCTTCTACCAACAGTGAAGCGGGAGAGAGGAGGAGTGGAGTGGGGGCGGGGAGGGGGGACGATGGACGAAAAGCGCTCGAGCTCAGCCCGCTCACGCTACGCTACGCATGCGCGGCCACACAGCACGGCGGGACAGCCCCTATCCACCGCGCATGCGTCGGCGAACCCCTCCAGCCTCGCCTTCCCCATTGGCCGGTCCGGCGGCGCGCGAGGGGCGGCGGTGACGTCGGGCGCTAGCCTCGCCTTCCCATTGGCCGGCCTCGGCGGCGCGTGCGCGCAGGGGGGGGAGGCCACCCCATTTGGAGCGGGTCGTCATGGCGACCTCATTGGGTCGCGTCGAGTATTAGCTCATGCTGTGCGTGTGTGTGAGTTTTTTTTTAATCGGGTGGATAAGTTCTTAATTCTGAACCTTTTAAAAAAAATAAACTAGTTTGGGGATTTAAAAAAAAAAAGAGCCATGTTCACCGACGAGGTGCGAGAGGCCGTGTCGGTGGAGTCGTGCTGGAGGAAGGCTCCCGAGCTGTGTGACGCAGTTTGCCAAACGGCGGCGGTCCGGCGCGCCGAAGCCTCGGCGCAGGTGCGGCGCCGCGCGGAGATCGGCACGCAGACCGAGCCGCTCGAGTGCCGAGTCCCGCCGGCCGTCGATCGGAGCGCCGAGCCGGCGATCGATTCCCCGCGCCTGGCCCGCTTTCTCCGCCAAGTGGAGCCACTGGTGACCAAGGAGTTAATTCAGAATGCCAAGAGCCACGCGTTTGATAGCTTTGAAGTCAACTGGATAGACCAGCCACAGACAGTGAGTTTTGCATTTGCAAAAATGGGATCCTGGCTGTATTTCAAATCCTATGCAATTTTCCAACATTATTTGCAAAATGGGGTCCTGGATGTATTTTAAATTATATGCAATCCAATACATTTACGAAACGAACTTCTTTCGTAATTTGGACATCATAATCTCATAGTTCCATTCATAATTCAGCATTGCCATAGCCGGGCAGGACCCTCCCCTTGGTGCATGCACGGCAAACAGACGCTGTTTGCATGGCAACAGCTGGACCATGCCGCGCTCCTGTAATTTGGTAAATAGGAAGCCAACTGGCCAGTAACAGATTTTAAGAAGCAAACGCATTTTGTCAGGTCGAGACAGATGAAATAACGAATAAAGACAGAAGATGCTGGAAACACTCAGTAGGCCAGGCAGCATCTGTTAATATTTTGGGTTCATGACCATTCGTCAGAACAAGGGTCATCGATGTGAATGAAAAATTAACCCTACCTTGCTGTCTCTTCACAGATGCTGCCTGACCTGCTGAGTGTTTCCAGCATTTTCTGTTCTTATTTCAAACAAAATAAGGGCTAGGTGGAGAAATATATAGATACTGGGGAAATGTATAGAAATATATCTTATTTGAAATACATCCAAGTTCCCATTTTCTATATTTTTAAAATATATTTTGATATAAAATGCTTAGCAGCGTTTCAATATTTAGTTGTAGTAATTTATGCTAATTCCCATGTCATTTTATTTGACCTTACTGGAAAAAGATATATTCCTGTACTTTAAGAATGTGTGTGTATGAAAGAAAAAACTTTCATTTATATCTCTGCTTTCGTGACCTCGGGACGTTGCAAATACACACACACTTCTACCTATATGTCTGTCTCTAACTTCAGTTGTACAAGGTATTGGTGAGACCGCACCTGGAATACTGCGTACAGTTTTGGTGTCCATACTTAAGAAAGGACATACTTGCTCTCGAGTCAGTACAAAGAAGGTTCACTCGGTTAATCCCGGGGATGAGGGGATGGACATATGAGGAGAGGTTGAGTAGATTGGGACTCTACTCATTGGAGTTCAGAAGAATGAGAGGCGATCTTATTGAAACATATAAGATTATGAAGGGGTTGGATCGGGTGGATGCGGGGAGGATGTTCCCGATGATGGGTGAAACTAGAACTAGGGGGCATAGTCTTAGAATAAGGGGCTGCTCTTTCAAAACTGAGATGAGGAGGAACTACTTCACTCAGAGGGTGGTAGGTCCATGGAATATGCTGCCCCAAAAAGCTGTAGAAGCTACATTCATTACATAAATTTAAAACAGAAATAGACAGTTTCCTAGAAGTAAAGGGAATTAAGGGTTACGGGGAGCGGGCAGGAATTTGGACATGAGTCTAGGTTCGGATCGGACATGGCCCTGTGGGTAGCGGAGCGGGCCCAGGGGCCGTGTAGCCTGATCCTGCTCCTATTTCGTGTGTCTAATTCTGTTAGATTCAGGAGATGGTTCTGTGATAGTAGGTTGGCGGTTAGGATCAGATCAGCCATGATCTTATTGAATGGCGGAGCAGGCTCGAGGGGCCGATTGGCCTACTCCTGCTCCTATTTCTTATGTTCTTATGTTCTAACACGCACTTTCTATCAGTTACATTCTAGCATTGTCCCTGTATTTGGAAAATTTCTGTATCACACTTGTTCCACCCCTACTTGCATCTCTTGATTGGCTGATATGCAAATGTAATAATCCGTCTTTTGGATGAGACGTTAAACCGAGGTGCTGTCTGCGCGCTCAGGTGGGCATAAAAGATCCCGTGGCACTATTTCAAAGTAGAGCAGGGGAGTTCCCCCTGGTGTCCTGGCCAATATTTTATTTATCCCTTAATCACCATCACTAAAAACAGATTATCTGGTCATTATCACATTTTGTGGGATCTTGCTGTACTCAAATTAGCAGCCGCATTTCCTACATTACAACAGTGACTACACTTCAAAAGTACTTGATTGGTTGTAAAGTACTTTGGGACGTCCTGTGGTCGTGAAAAGCGCTATAGAAATACAAGCCTTACATAATTATAGTTCAAATTTAGTCATTGTATTTTGCTCGTATATAGAAATGTTTTAGCAGGAAGGTGAACTCAAAACAACATTTCAGGATAATATGAAGAAACTTACCAATCGACATCTCTTGTGTGTGTTTGAGTACCTTTATTTAATTCTTGACGGTCTTGGCCTCTTCGAACCAGGATTAGGATTTTTTTTTGCCCAGAGATATGACAGTTGGCTGTTTGCAAATCCCACAGTCTGAACACGTGCAGTGCGCTGAATTTCCCGGGCTCCTTCAGTAGTATTTGGTCAGCCCAACTGGAAAATGGTTTCTCCTCCACCTCAAACAGTTGTTTGTTAGTTACTTGATGAAAAGCTATGAGATAAATTTCAAAAACTTCAGGTAACAGTTGGTGCTTTTTTCAAATAAGCAGAGGTTGTGTGTGACAGAGAAGAAAAGGGAAAGAAATGGGCAGAAACCCACAACAAACATCATGATACTGACTACATGTCTGTGGTAACGTTTATCTGTTTATTTTGTTTACTTTTAAATTCCAAACATTCTATGATTTTTACCCACTGCAGTAGTCAGATTGTGTCTGTGTGTATAACAGTTCCAGTTTGTGTATTTGCAATTGATTTGAATATAAATGAGACAAAAAATTTGAATAGGTATTCAAAAAACCTCTTAAAAACTATTAAATCATTGCCAAGCTTTACAGACTGTTTCTATTTATAATTTGAAAAGAAGAAAGACTTGGATTTCTCCAGTGCCTTTCACCACTTTGGGACGTTCCAAAGCGCTTTACAACCAATGAAGTACTTTTGAAGTGCAGTCACTGTTGTAATGTAGGAAACAAGATCACCGGCCCCGAAATTTGGGTGGGTGGGTGGGGGGGGGATGAAGGAGTTCTGAAATACGAGTTTCCTGGGCTGCAGGCGCATTAAAAAAAAAAAAATGTCACTAGATTTCCTGCCAGCCCGACAGCCAGCCTGCATGTTGGGGCCTGGAGGAAGCACTCCTGCTCCTCCTGGCCCACAAGCAGTTCTGTAAAGGCACCTACCTTATGGATCCGGCTCTTCTCGCCTCCTTTTACCCGCTGAGTTTCCCGAATGCCGGGAAAACTGGCCGAAATGGGTAAAAAAATAAAAAGTAAAAAGTATGTAAAAATGGCGGCACGCAGGTTCCTTTAAACGGTTTTACCAAACCGACCTGCCTTCTAAGAGTGGGTTGGTCGCCCGCCTCTCTTAAAACCGTAAGTAGGTGAGTTGGGTCGGCTTTGGAAATTTTCAAATTTTAACTTCTCATCCGACTCGACCCCACCCGTTCTTGGGGG
This sequence comes from Somniosus microcephalus, assembly GCF_052327205.1. Lineage (NCBI taxonomy): Eukaryota > Metazoa > Chordata > Chondrichthyes > Squaliformes > Somniosidae > Somniosus > Somniosus microcephalus. The sequence continues at coordinate 6,327,034 of NC_141009.1, forward strand.
TTCAAATGACCCCACTGTGTACGCAAGCTTCTACAGCGAAGGTGGGCGGGGGAAACACTAATTATTTACTATTGAGTGGAAAATAATAGAATAAAAATTTACGGCACAGAAGGAGGCCATTCGGCCCATTGTGTCTGCTGGCCGACAAAGTGCGATCCAGCCTAATCCCACTGTCCAGCTCTTGGTCCGTAGCCCTGTAGGTTACGGCACTTCAAGTACGTATCCAAGTAGTTTTTAAATGTGATGAGGGTTTCTGCCTCGACCACCCTTTCAGGCAGTGAGTTCCAGACCCCCACCACCCTCTGGGTGAAAGAAGTTCTCCTCCACGCCCCTCTAATCCTTCTACCAATTACTTTAAATCTATGCCCCCTGGTTATTGACCTCTGAAGTAAGTCCTTCCTATCCACTCGATCTAGGCCCCTGAATCCTGGAAGGCATGTGAGGGGATCTTTCTTTTGGTATGATAACCTGTTAACACTGTCAACGGTAACAATAACTTGCATTTATATAGCATCTTTAACGTCGATAAACATCCCAAGGTGCTTACTATTTTGTTGTTGAGTTTCTAATGCAGAAAAAGGCTCATACTTGTAGTTAAGGTAAATACTTTCTGAAGTATATTTCTAGAAGCCTTGTCATTGACAGTGACAGCCCCCACCCCCTTCCATCCACTTTCCAAGGGTGGAGAAATTAATGACTGAATTTTGCTTGTTGAAAGTTAACATACATTTTATCATTGTAGCCGTGTGTTTATTTAGTCTTCCAAGGACCAGAGACACTGAATCTGTGTATTTGAGGCTATTGTATTTCCTAATTTCACAGGAAACGTTTGCAGAACTCTTACAACAGCTGACATTTATATATCGCCTTTAATGTAGGAAAACATCCCAAGACGTTTCACAGAAGCGCAATCTAGAAAAAAACTGAAATATCTTAATTCACTGCTTAGAGATCTCTTAGAAACTGGCAAATAAGTGCTGCCAGACCGTAAACTCCTCACCCCAATATAGTCAGACCACTTCCCTTCTACCACCCACTACTGCTGGCAGACATCAGGAATCTACCAGTGAACCAAACCCCACATTCGACCCCAAATTCTGACGCACCCCAGTTCCTCCTGCACAGTGCTGCCAAATCTTAGCGGCTGCACACCCAGTGTCCTAGTCAGCATTTCTCCCTCGACCGACACAGCCAGAAACAGATCAGTTTGTCTCTGTCGCTGCTTGTTGCTGTGTTTCCTGCATTACAACAGCGACTCCACTTCAAAAAGTACCTCATTGGCTGTAAAGTGCTTTGGGACATCTGGTGGTCAGGAAAGGAGCTAGAGAAATGCAAGTCTTTTTTTTGTGGGATCTTGCTGCTTGTGTGAAAATTAGCTGCAATGTTTGCCTACATAACAAGCATTAGCTGTGAAGTGCTTTGGGACATCTCGTGGATGTGATAAAGTGCTGTGTTGATGCAAGTTAATTTGCTCTTCCACATTCCAATGTAAACTATTTTTATGTCTTGTCTGAGTGTGCAGGTCTGTACATCTCGTCTAGCTTCTAATCTCTTTTACTTCTTTTGGTTCTTTTATTCTTTTGTCCGATCGCAGCCCTGCCTTCGATCTAGTTCCTTTTCTCTCCAGTTTTGAAGAAGGGTCAAACCCGAAACGTCAACTCAAATTTCTCTCCACGGATGTTGCCTGACTTGCTGAGTTTTTCCAGCATTTTCTGTTGTTAGTACAGATATAATATTGTATTATAATTTTTCTACTCGGCCTATTATATAAACTTTGTATGTAAAAACAATCTGCGAATAATTGTGCTCCTTGGGTAACATTAGCGACCACCCCCCACCCCCGCTCCATGTTGATATGCCTCCACGGTATCAAAGGCTCATACAGTGCTCTCTGCCAAATCTGTTAAAGCAGCCATATCATTGTGTTTGTTTTTGCAGTTTGTTTCCATGAACTTTTTTAATTTTTGGCACAGTCCCAAAGAAAGCCCAGACCAATTCCGAATGTAATTAAACTCCCTGTCAGCTGTTTGACTGAGGCACCGCTCCACTCGCCCGATGATCTTGTCTTGCAATAGTGCGTGCAAAACAGTGCAAGTTTCCTTTCGTCAGTGTGCCTGTCAGCTAAGTTGACTTGGGGTTAGATAGAATCAAGTCCACCATGATTTCATCCATAAAGTGTTCAGTGCTTTGCTGATTTGTGCCTGAAACTTCATTATGCCGATTCTACTCCGCCTCGCTTATAACAAAGCAAGTTCTGGCACTTTGGGTCCCTGTTAACTTTTTAACAGCTTGATTTAAAAAGAAAGACTTGCATTTCTATAGCGCCTTTCACAACCTTGGGATGTCTCTAGGGGAATCCAGGGATGTGGGGATCGGGCGGGAAAATGGAGTTGAGGTCGAAGATCCGCCAGAGCAGGCTCGAAGGGCCATATGTCCTACTCCTGCTCCTAATTCTTATGTTCAAAGTGCTTTACAGCTAATGAAGTACTTTTTGAAGTGTAGTCACTGTTGTAATGTAAACACAACAGCCAGTTTGCACACAGCAAGCTCCCACAAATATCAGTGTGATAATGACCAGAAACCAATAATTTAAACTGGGTGTCGCATTAAATTCCATACCCACTGCAGGAACATGCTGGAGGATGAGGGATTTTTATCGGTACACTGTAGTAGTGTGTATGTTAAAATTGTGGTAGTTTCTTCTTAGCATAGATAAAGTACTCATTAAAGGTTCAAAGAGCAGTTTCAGCTATGAAAATAGGTAAAAACTGTTTCCATTAGGAAATTAACCTTTAGAAATCACTGGTTAGACCTCAGATAGATTATTGTGTTCAATTCTAGGCACTACACTATAGGAAGGATGTCGAGATCTTAGAGAGGGTGTAGTGGGGATTTACCAGAATTATATCAGGGATGAGGCACTTCAGTAATGTGGGGAGACTAGAAAAGCTGAGATTGTTCTACTTAGAGCAGGGAAGATTAAGTGGAGATTTGATAGAGGTGTTCAAAATTATGAGGGGTTTGCAAAAATGTCTGCTTCCAGTGCAATGGAAATATTGCCTGGGTTTGGCAGACGCTGCGTGAATTTTCTTCATACATTTTTAACAAAACACAGCGGAGCACAAAATTCTGATTAAGAAATTGAGAGAATCCCAGAGATGACTGGCTATTTACCAGGGTTATGGTCCTTGTTTAATTGGAAGTAAAGTGTAAATCCATAATCACCCCATTCTTCCAGGCAAATTGAAGTCCAGCACCCTGCCACAAGATGCTGCTATTGTAACCGGCATGATCGCAAATCATTTAATGCCTTTGCATTCCAATGTCCAGTTGATTCAATTTACTGACATCAAACCATTGGGCAAAGTAAGTGACAGTAAGGTACAGGAAGAGCTCGAGCTCATTCACAAATGGGCAGTGCAAAAGTGCATGGAATTAAATGCTGCAAATGCCCATGGAATGGTGATTTAAAAATTAAACCATCCTAGTCCTTTTTTTTAAGCTGGGTTGATGAAGTGAACAACTGGTCCTGCTTGGGTTTTTAATAGCTAAGAAGTTGGGTTTCCTGATTGCCAGGAAGGACTAACACAGTGCTCATGTTCTACTGTTTTTGTTTCTGGAGAATGACCTGTGTGCCTCTCTCTCCCTCTTTTTTTGTGCTGGGATCCACTGTCATGCAGAGATCCAATTGCCTAATTGAGTGAACATATGGTGATTATTTTCCCACGTTTCCTTTACTAAAATTTGTTCTTTTAACCTGATGGCCCCAGCTTGCTTTTGTATTGCACCTTTAACAAAGCGAATGTCCCAAGGCAGTTCACGAGGCGAAACGGGCGCCAAGCAGTAATGGGAAAATTAGGAGAGATGGCCAAGGAAATGGTTGAAAGGTTTTGAAGAAGCTTTAGAAAGTAGAGAGTTAGCAAGGTGGATAGGTTTAGAGAGGGACTTTCTGGGAATAAGGTTAAGATGGTAAAAGTCCAAAAGATATGGTCTTGAGGTTGCATAGGTAGAATCTTAGCATTTTCGTTTGCCAAACATAATCCGGAGGCTAACTTATTCAAGTCAGTGGCTTAAATGTAGCTATATAAAAAGTAAAACAGCAAAAGAGAGCGTAGGACCACTCGCGGGTGGCGAAGAGAGAGTCTAATTGGGGGAGGGAGAGGGTATAGTGGATTTATTAAATATTCGGCATCGTTTTTTACAAATCAAGGATGGCCAGCACAGATTTTTTTTTTACCGGCAAAGCTTGTTTGACCGATTTTTAAGGGTCCTTTTGAGGAGGTGGCTAGATTGGTAAAGGGAAATCACTAGATGTAGAGTGTATGGATTTTCAGAAGGTATTCAATGAGGTGCCTCGCAAGAGGCTTTGTAGAAAAAAATCAGGCGTATGGTACAAGAGAAAACATAGAAACATGGATCAAAAGTTGATTGACGGGCAGGAATGTCCCATGTCCGGGTATGTCGTGGTTTTTCTTTGGTCACTGCAGGACACCAGGCTGCTGCGGTTGAATCCCATAATTTGACTAATAACTGTGCACCATATGATGCCACAAGCTTTGATATTGAGATTAATTTTACTGACTGAAACAAGGCCATAATCTGGCTCCTATATCATTATTGTTTAACGAGTTTCTTTGTTTACTTCCTGCTGTAGGTTTCGTGTTTGCACACGCTGCATTATCCAGAAGCTCAGGAGCGACGGCTGCATGTTACCGGCGTGTCCTGGAATGTGACTGGCTCTGTCATTGCTTGTGCATACGGCAGGTATAGTAGCTACAAATAACCGACGTCAACCTGTCTATTCATTACTGGTGGTACGGCACGCTCAAATAAGGTGCCCGATGTGGCACTGAATCATCCAGAGTAGGAAGAAAAGACTCCAGGTACAATCCCTGATCAGGGAATGGTCGCAGATAGGACAGATGTGGGGAAGGACCAAGTGGAGCCTTTAATTCCGGTATTGCTACTGGAGGGTCAGTTCACATCAGAACCACTGTGACAAATGCCATGTTATCGTTCCTTTATAAAGGTAGATAGAGGCAGAATGAGCTTGGTGTATAATATCTATGAATTTATTGTGCTGTGTATACATCTAAGACCAAGGATGGGGGTGGGGGGGGATGTCTGAGATGGCTGTCTGGATCCAGCATGTCTAGCTCGCAGGAGATAGGCTTGTGTCTTTAACTTTCATAATGTTTGTGTTAACTAAATTAGGAAAATATTTGTTTGGGCGCTGTGACCAATGCCAACTTGTGTATCAGTTCAACTCAGAAATAGGTCTCATTGAAACATATAAGATTCTGAGGGGGGATTGACAGGGTAGATGTTGAGAGGTTGTTTCCCCCTGGCTGGAGAGTCTAGAACTAGGGGTCACAGTCCCAGGATAAGGGGTCGACTATTTAAGACTGAGATGAGGAGGAATTTCTTCACTTGGAGGGTTGTGAATCTTTGGAATTCCCTGCCCAGAGGGCTGTGGAGGCTCAGTCGTTGAGTGTACTCAAGGCTGAGACGATAGATTTTTGGACTCTAGGGGAATCAAGGGATCGGGCGGGAAAGTGGAGTTGAGGTCGAAGATCAGCCATGATCTTATTGAATGGCGGAGCAGGCTCGAGGGGCCGTATGGCCGACTCCTGCTCCTAGTTCTTATGTCCGAGGAAATGTCATTCCAGGTTGCTCAAAGGCTAACGGATCACTTAATCTGTGGTCTGGGAGATGAGAGAGAGACGGACAGACTAACGGAATCACAAAATGTGTGGGGACCAGGATGATCCTGGGTGGAATGTCGGAGACTGTTGTGGACTGTTGTTCAAGACACTCACTGCATTCGCTGCTGTCAGGAGCAGAGTATAGTTTTAAAAGATCAAGTCATTTACTGTTGTCGTTTGTACAAAATGTTGTGCTGTTGTGTACTTGTCTAAATTTTACATCAGGTTATTTAATTTGGATTCTGAGCCCAGTTTAGATGTGAGTTGATAATACCGTCTCCTGGAGTGGCTTTGAGAGAAGTAAAGTGCAGTGGGCACTGGGAGTTGTGAGATTCCTGTCCCATCACACTACCATGTACACTTTTTTTCATGATAAATGCATAACAAATGACCAAGAAATGAAAGATTGTGACACCGTGTTACTAAAGTGAACGGGATTTATAAATTTGAATTATGCTTCAAATCAGTTATACATTGACCTGAACTTCTCTGAATTGCCCTGTTGGAATCACTTAATGGTTAGCAACCACTCATTTTTGTTATCTGTATCAACTAAGAACTACAAGAATTATTTTTATACAAAGGGATATTAGAACATAGGATGTATTAAAACAAAAGAAAAATATAACTTTTATATCGCGCCTTAACAGTACTTCACAACCTAGGAATTATTTCTGAAGTGTAGTCACTTGTTATGTGGGTGAAGTTGTCACCCAGTTTGTGTACAGCCAAGTCCCAGAAATAGTGCGATAAATTATCACCGGAGAATTACTGAATGAGGGAGGCCATTCGGCACATCTTAATTCATCCATACAGACGCACCCTATTTGCATCATCCAATTGTTTCTTGGATGGCTCCAGCCCTCTGCCTCCACTCCCCTATCTGGGTTTATACCATGTTTTGATCACTTTGTGTGAAGAAGAACATCCTGATATTAGTCCTAAATTTATCTTTTGCTAGTTCACAGCCAGCAGATTACTTTTGAAATGTAGTCACTTGTTTTGTAGGGAAACGCAGCAACCAATTTGCACCGTGCAAATAGCAATGAGATGAATAACCAGTTTATAATCTATTTTTGGTGTTGGTTGAGGGAGTGATGTTGGGAAGGATATGGGGGGGAACACCCTGCTCTTGAAATAGTACCATGCAGAAGGATGCTACTACCTGCCCAGTTCGTTCCTTGCACTGTATTGTTGAGATACAGTGGTTTGCTCATTTGCTGTTTGTTAGTCAGTGGCGTCGAGGACAGAATCACGGTGCACAACTGCCTTCTTGCTGCGCCATCAGATTCATTCCCAGTGGATCAGCTCTGAGCCTGATGGTTGTGGGCTCCCTATCCCCTGAAGAATCCGAGAACGTAATCCAGGCTGACACTTGAGTGCAGCCCTGAGGGAGTGCAGTGTTGTCAGGTGCTGACTTTCAGATGAGGCATTAAACTGTCTGCCTGTTCAGGTGGGTGTAAAAGATTCCATTGCACTATTTGAAGAAGAGAAGTGGAGTTCTCCCAGTGTCCTGGCCAACGTGTGTGCTCCAACCAACATCATTAAAAGATTAGCTGGTCATTTATCTTGTTGCAGTGCACAAATTGGCTGCCGTGTTTGCCTTCAAGAGTAATTTGTTGGCTGTGAAGCATTTTGGGGTGTCCTGAGGATATAAAAGGCATTACAGGAAACTTTGTGCTATCCGGCACCCACGGGACCGAGCTGCTGCCGTTGCCTCAAAACTGCCGTACTCTCCAGAGTTAATGTTGAGAGATACGGAGATTCTTATCTCCGTATTTGACAACAAACACTGTTGCTTAGCAACAGCTTCTAAACACTCGGGTGTGGCCTGCAAGCTCTGTAGCTGAAGCTGTTGCTATAGCTACAGACCTTGCACAGCTTGACTGTTCAAACAAAGCAAAAAAAAACAAACAAAAAGAATAAAAAACGGCTGCTGATTTTTGCCGGTGGCTCCAGATTGCCGGATAGCTCACCTCCGGATAGCACAAAGTTTCCTGTATATGACTGTGAGTTTGTTGTTTCGTTCAATGCTAGTTGCAAGTTAACAAGGGATAAAAAGTACCTAAGAGAGCCGGTGCTTTCTTATGTGTTTTTTAATTCATTTTTTTTTTTGAAGAAAATAGTGAATCAGCTTTAAATAGCAAGAAATAATTCTGAAACTCTTAATAAAAATATTATACATTACACTGGCAATCGTGTTATTCATCATCAGTCATACGATTTAGTCCACTCGGTTTTAGCATCATTATGTTATTGCCAGTGTGATATCTGCTGTGTATAGATTAGTGTCTCTTGTCACCTTGCTTTCTGCTTTGGAACTGCTGGGCTAAAGCAGCCAAGAAGTAGACATGTTTGCTGGTGGATTATTCCTTGTGGATTATCCTGAAGTTCCTCTGGAGTTGATAATCCGAACGAGGACAGTGGATTGTGGCTGTATTCCCATTCGTGATGTTGCAGTTGAGAAATTGAGTGATGTAACAACTTTAGCGTCCTCTGCAAACGTGTGCTTCCAGACTGCCTGTAACCAGCAGATCAGTAACAAGAGACTATGGAGAGCACCAGTAATACTACAAAACTCTCCCTTGTATAACATTATGTGCAATTCAGTTGATCATTTTTCTTAATTAAGTCGCTGAGTTTGTGAATTAAAGTCACCAGTTGCCTATAAATCACCCCATCAAATGTGATGAATAAGGTTCGAATTGTTGAGCAATTTTGCACTCTACTTTTCGGTGTGAAAGTTTGTATTGGTGCACCCACAATAATTAGTAATGATTCTTATCAAATTTGATTGCAGGCTGGAGGATGGAGACTGGAGCACAGAGAAGTCCTTTGTGTGTACCTGGAATCTGGATCGGAGAGGATTGAACCCAAAGCGACCAAATACTGTGATTGATGTGTCTAGTGCTGTCATGTGCCTGGCGTTCCACCCAGTGGAACCTTCTTTGATTGCTGGTATGAATTTAGACTTTGATTTTAAAACCTGTATCTGTCCATCACGCTGTAGGGAGAAAGGGAAATGAGGTTGGACCACTGACATCATTGAGTTCCTAATCTTGGGTGTCAGATGCAGTAGATGAAAAAAAGACTTGCATTTATATAGCGCCTTTCACAACCTCAGGATGTCCCAAAGTGCTTTAAAGCCAATGAAGTACATTTGAAGTGCAGTCACTGTTGTAATGTAAGAAAAGCGGCTGCTAATTTGCACACAGCAAGCTCCCACAAACAACAATGAGGTAATGACCACATAATCTGTTTTAGCGATGTTGGTTGAGGGATATATATTGGCCAGGACACCGGGGAGAACTCCCCTGCTCTTCTTCGAAATAGTGCCATGGGATCTTTACCTGAGAGGGCAGGTTTAATGTTTCATCCGAGAGGCAGAAGAGATGCAATACATACACAATACACGTTGTCAGCAGGATTTCAGTAAAGCACAACAGTGACCATCAGTGTTTGGGTGGGAGTCACCCGCTGAGGGAACGTCTGTTTAAATGAACTTTTAGACTGAGCTGAGGCGAACTCTCCAATTTTAAAATTGGCCAGTAAAACTTCTAAGTCCAGCCACAATAAGCAACCTGAACACTACTCTGGGTCTGTGACACAGCAAGGCAGCAATTGAAGTCTCCCGTGCTGTACCAAAACCCAAATGTGAGTGGTATTCAAAGTGCATCAGTCCCCAGTCACTACCTTCACTTGTATACTGGGGCTTGCGCAGGTTAAATGCCCAGTGACAATACTGTTGATCAAATCTTTTGCTATCATTGGCCCACTGTTGAATCCCACCGGAGCTAACCAATAGGTTCATTATCAAAGCGGTTCCCAGCACGTGAATTGGATTTTGGCTGGTCAGTGCGAAAGGTGCCCCTGACTAACCAGAGGCTGAAATTATCGCTGCATCTGATCCTTTCAGATTGAAAGTTTATGTGCTTGAACTGGTTCATTGTTTCCTTTGCTTTTGTTTTACGCTGTGAGGTAAATCCTGAATTAGAAGAATGAAATAAAATGTTTTTCTGTTCAATACTGGAGTAAAGATTTACAGAGATTATGCTGAGGCTTTATAATGCACTTATCAAGCTAGACTTTGGAGTTTTGCGTACAACCTTTGGTCACCATGTTTCAGAGAGGACTTTTATGCATTGGAAAGGGTGGAGAGAGGAGCAACAGGACCGATTCCAAGTGTAAGAGGATGAACTATGAGGAGACATTAGAGAAACTCTACAGAGAGAATGTAGTTTGGGAGGATATAAAGTGTTAAATGGGATAAATCATAGAATGGTTACAGCACGGAAGAAGGCCATTTGATCCATCGAGCCCATGCCAGCTCTCTGCAAGAGCACTTCAGTTAGTCCCACTCCCTGCCCTTTCCCCGTAGCCCTGCAAATTTCTTTCCTTCATATACTTATCCACCTCCCTTTTGAAAGCCGTGATTGAATCAGCCTCCACCACCCTTTCAGGCAGTGCATTCCAGATCTTAACCACTCGCTGCGTAAAAAAGTTTTTTTTTACGTCGCCTTTGGTTCTTTTGCCAATCACCTTAAATCTGTGTCCTCTGGTTCTCGACCCTTCTGCCAATGGGAACAGTTTCTCTCTATCTACTCTGTCCAGTTCCCTCATGATTTTGAACACCTCGATCAAATCTCCCCTCAACCTTCTCTGCTCCAAGGAGAACAACCCCAGCTTCTCCAGTCTATCAACGCAACTGAAGTCCCTCATTCCTGGAATCATTCAGGTAAATCTTTTCTGCACCCTCTCTAAGGCCTTCACATCCTTCCTAAAGTGCGGTGCCCAGAATTGGACACAGTATTCCAGTTGGGGCCGAACCAGTATTTTATACAGGTTCATCATAATTTCCACACTTTTGTTCTCTATACCTCTCTATTCATGAAGCCCAGGATCCCATAAGCCTTTTTAACTGCTTTCTCAACCTGCCCTGCCACCTTCAACGATTTGTGCACACATACCCACAGGTCTCTCTGCGCATGCACCCCCTTCAGGATTGTACCATTTAGTTTATATGTCCTTTCCTCATTCTTTCTACCAAAATGTATCACTTCACACTTTACTGCATTAAATTTCATTTGCCACGTGTCCGCCCATTTCACCAGCCTGTCTATGTCTTCCTGAGGTCTGTCACTCTCCTCGCTGTTCACTATATTTCCAAGTTTTGTGTCATCAGCAGATTTTGAAATTGTGCCGTGTACACTCGCGTCCAAGTCATTAATATATATCAAGAAAAGCAGTGGTCCTAGAACCGACCCCTGGGGAACACCACTGTAGACCTTCCTCCAGTCTGAAAAATAACAGTTCACCACTACTCTCTGTTTCCTGTCACTTAGCCAATTCCGTATCCATGCTGCCACTGTCCCTTTTATTCCATGGGCTTCAACTTTGCTGGCAAGCCTATTATGTGGCACTTTGTCAAACGCCTTTTGGAAATCTATGTACACTACGTCAACTGCATTACCCTCATCAACCCTCTCTGTTACCTCATCAAAGAACTCAATCAAGTTAGATAACCACGATTTGCCTTTAACAAATCTGTGCTGGCTTTCCTTAATTAATCCACACTTGTCCAAGTGACTTGTCAATTTTGTCCCTGATTACTGTTTCTAAAAGCTTCCCCACTACCGAGTTCAAACTGACTGGCCTGTAGTTGCTGAACAATGGTGTAACATTTGCAATCCTCCAGTCCTCTGGCACCACCCACCTATCCAAGGAGGATTGGAAGATTATGGCCAGTACCTCCGCGATTTCCTCCCTCATTTCCCTCGGCATCCTAGGATGCATCCCATCCGCTCCTGGTGACTTATCTACTTTTAAGTACACCCAGCCTTTCTAATACCTCCTCTTTATCAATCAATTCTATATTACTTCATGATGCGTCTGGATAGTAAATTAGTGAAAAATAAATACAGATATTAGAATGTTTGGAATAATTTATCGGATTGGATAGATGAGACCAAGAAATATGGGGCATTCAAAATGCATTTGGAAACTCGGCTGGGAGTGTTGAGTGCCAGATAGATGAGCTTTGTGCTGAATAAGCTTTTCTTATCCTTAACTGTTATTTTGTTATCTCTATTAAACCTGCCCCCTTTTTTTTAATTAATCTTGTAGTTCTTTCTGTGCTAATCACATCTTTTAAGGGCAAATGATTTGTTACGAGGGATCTGCCACTGTTCCACTTACACCAGCTGCTGCAGAACATCCCAGATTGACTTTGCCTGGGTCTTCCTCTCATCCCCTACATAAGAACTTAAGAATTAGGAGCAGGAGTAGGCACTTCAAGCCTGCTCCGCCATTTAATAAGATCATGGCTGATCTTTTACCTCAACTCCACTTTCGCACCCAATCGCCATATCCCTTGATTCCCTTAGAGAGTCCAACAATCTGTCGACCTCTGTCCTGAATGTACTCAACGACTGAGCATCCACAGCCCTCTAGGGTAGCGAATGCCCAAAATTCACAACCCTTTGAGTGAAGAAATTTCTCTTCATCTCAGTCCTAAATGGCCGACCCCTTACTCCGAGACTGTGACCCTGGTTCTAGACTCTCCAGCCAGGGGAAACATCCACCCTGTTAAGCTCTTGAAGAATTATATATGTTTCAATGAGATCACTTCTCATTCTTCTAAACTAGGGAATATAGGCCTAGTTTACTCAGTCTCTCCCTGTAGGACAATCCCCTCATCCTCGGGCTGGGCCTGCTCCCTCATCCCTAGTCCTAAAACCCCAGAAACCAACACCCAATGAGCCTCCTGAACCCCTCGATTTGAATTTCTCCCGATGCAGGTACAGTCATGATGCATCAGTGCAGCCCTTTCACATGCACCATTCAATCAAAATGTATAAAGGCTTCATAAAAGGTACATGTGAGAATACACCTTTTGAGAATTTTATTTATATATATTTTTTTTTAAAGTTGCTTCCAGGAGGAAATGTGTATTGTTCATGATCCCGAATGCTGCTCTTAAAAACCAGCGAGAAGAAGAAAACAAAACACTGAATATGCACAGTGGGTCGGTCAGCATCTGAAAGGGAGGTTAGCCTAGTGGGTGGGGCCCACAGCCCCGATGAAACCTGACCTGTTCACCTCCCTTTCAGATGCTGTCAGACAAATTGTTCTCTTCCACAGTCTATTCCAGCAGCTCCCCACTAAATAAAAAGAAAAGAAAGGACTTACATTTATACAGTGCCTTTTAGTCCCAAAGCGTTTTACAGCCAATGAAGTACTTTTTGAAGTGTGGTCACTGTTGTAATGTAGGAAACGTGGCAGCCAATTTGCGCACAGCAAGCTCCCACAAACAGCAATGTGATAATGACCAGATCATCTGTTTTAGTGATGTTGATTGAGGGATAAATATTGGCCCCAGGACACCGGGGAGAACTCCCCTGCTCTTCTTTGAAATACTGCTGTGGGATCTTTTACGTCCACCTGAGAGAGCAGACAGGGCCTCGGTTTAACGTCTCATCCAAAAGACGGCACCTCCGACAGTGCAGCGCTCCCTCAGCACTGCACTGGAGTGTCAGCCTGGATTTTTGTGCTCAAGTCCCTGGAGTGGGACTTGAACCCACAACCTTCTGACTCAGGTGAGAGTGTTACCCACTGAGCCATGGCTGACTCAAGAAAAAATGTAAACTTCACTAATCATGTAAACTACAACCAATAAAGTACCTTTGAAGTGTAGTCACTGTTGTAATGTAGGAATCAAATCTGTTAAAGTCATTAAAGCCTCCACTTATTTAAACAGGACTGAAGGAAGGAGTAAGCTACATAAATATTAATATATATTTTGATTTGAAGGCATGAAGACCTGAGGTGAAGGTTTCTATATTGCTGTTTGCGGTATAGTGATTTCAGTTAAAGTTCTTGCAGTACATCATTACTACCACTGGAGGGTACTAGTGGCAGAAAGTCAATGATACAAGCGATAAGGGGCCAAAGTGTTTTGTTTTGTCAACTGATTGATGAATTTTGAATTCCAAATAAAAACATTCCAGTTTTTTTAATTGCAAAACCTGGTGCAGGACACCAACAAGATTAAAGCAAAATAGATAAATCAAGCTGCTGATGTAATTAAAAACCGCTTGAGTAGAAGGAAGACTGCGAAGGGGGAGGGGGAGGTGAGGAGCACCACTGAGTTTTCTGCCCTGAGAATGAGTTTAAGAGTTGGAGACAGCGCAGTCTTGCTTTCAGTACATTTGGGGAAAATACTGAGAATTTTTTCTTGTACTTCAAAGATTAATCGACTGCACACTATTTGTGGCTGAGACAATAAAAAAAAAGAAAGATTTGTGCCTTTCACTACCTCAGGACGTCACAAATGTAGTCACTAACGTAATGTAGGAAACGCAGCAGCCAAATTGAGCACAGCAAAGTCCCACAAACAGCAATGTGATAATGGCCAGATCATCAGGTTTTTTTTAAATGTTGGTTGAGGGATAAATATTGATCAGGACACCAGGGAACTCCCCTGCTCTTCAAAATAACGCCATGGGATATTTTACAATCCGCCTGAGAGAGCACCTTGGTATATTGTCTCATTTGAAAGATGGCACCTCCGACAGTGCAGCGATCCCTCAGTACTGACTGGCACTGTGAGTGTCAGCCTAGATTATGTGCTCAAGTTTCTGGAGTGGGACTTTAACCCACAACCATCTGACTCGGAGATGAGAGTGCTACCCACTGAGCCACAGCTAACTTCTTAATGGGTAAGCAATCCGATCCAACGCTTTAACCAATGTCTTTAGGCCCACCTCTGTTGCACGTGATTATTTGATGGAGTGACCCAACAAGCCACCCATTCTGGCACTCTGCCAGCGTCTTCTGTATCTGGTCACTCGAGGTGGACTAGAGCAGTGCAGGCTGCCATTTTTCCCTCTTTTGCTTCTCCCGCCTCCCCAGCCTTCATTTGGGCAAACCCTGAACCCTCCATATCTCAGCTGAGACCATGGACTCACCACATAGAGATTGACCGGTGCAAACCTGCATCCTCCCACTCTGATGATGCACACAGCCAATCAGCCTCCTCCCATTCCTGGGAATAAAAAACAGCACAGGTACCTCATGTTCCTTCACAAGAGTGTTCGAAAAGGACAGAAGCGCACGATCAAGTGTGATGGAATACTCTCCACTTGCCTGGATGAGTGCAGCTGCATCAACACTCATGAAGCTCGGCACCATCCAGGACTAAACAGTTCGCTTGATCGGCACCTCACCCACTAGCCTAAACCTCCACTTCCTCCACCACAATCGCACCGTGCCTGCAGTGTGTACTGTCTACAGGATGCACTGTGGCAACTCGCCAAGGCTTCTTTGACAGCACCTCCCAAACAACCTCTACCACCTAGAAGGACAAGGGCAGCAGGTGCGTGGGAACACCATCACCTCCACGTTCTCCTCGGAGTCACACACCATCCTGACTTGGATATAGATCACCATTCCTTCACCTTCAAAATCATGGAACTCCCTCCCTAACAGCACTGCGGGAGCACCTTCAACGCACGGAATGCAGCGGTTCAAGAAGGCGTCTCACCACCTTCTCAAGGGCAACTAGGGATAGGCGATAATGTGGCCTTGCCAGCGACACCCATCTCCCAAGAATTATTTTTTAAGAACATCAAGGTTTGTCCTGTTTGCTGTGGTGTGCTGTTTAAATAGACTCTGTAGACTGTTTGCTGTGGTGCGCTGTTTAAGCAGACTCTGCTGTAAAATAGACTGCTAGCTGTGAGTCCTGCCGCAAGTCCCGCCCCGCCTCCACCTCATTGGCTGCCACATTGGTGCCGATGGACACTTTGTAAATTGAGTGAATCAGGATTAATGAACTGTGGGGGAGAAAAAAAATAAAGATTTGCTTTCTACCTTAATGTATGTTCTGTCCTCTGTAGGTGGTCTGTACAATGGAGAAGTGTTGGTGTGGAACAGCAGTAAAACGGATGACCCTTTAATTGCTAGATCAGGCATGTCCGAGGATACCCATCATGAGCCTGTTTATCAGGTAAAAGCCTTAGTTCGGATTATTCTGATCCTTCTGACCTTCCCTCTCCTGCTTTAACATCCCTTTTACCTTGTTCGGGATCTGCAGGGAGATCGACGCTGAGATAAATTCTGCGTGTCGCACATTCCTCCCCTTCCCCCACCCCCCATTCACATTGTCATCACTCTTCATGTGGCCCCATTGGAGGGTTATTTGTGTGACGGGGACTAGATGTTGTGACAATTGTGTGCTGCATTGCGCCGCATGCAAAGTGGACGGCTCTGGAACTCACTCGGAGGTATGTAGGGACAGGAGGAGGCCATTCGGCCCTCCGAGCATGGAATTCTTTAGTATGTAATGAGAGTGCACTGAGGGAGAATCCAGCAATGTAACAATGGCGGAGAAGACGGATGAAGAGGAGAGGTCCAGTTCACTTCCGGCAGTAACTGCGCCAATGAGGAAAAACCCAGCCCATCGACTCTGCTTCAACAACACAACCAATATCAAAGTAACTGTTTTTATTTTTAAAAAACTCCAGACTGCCCAGTCGCAAACTGGACCAGTGGTAACCCCGGATAAAGAACAGTCCTGGCTGACCGAGACTGGGGTCTTGCAGGAGAATTGTTCGGGCCGCTCCTGCAGGTAGATGGAGTTAAAATATAGATTAGCCATGATCTAATTGAATGGCACAACTTGCTCGATGGGCTGAATGGCCTCCTCCTGCTCCTATCTTCCCATTCTGAAATTTGGCCCAGAAATTCGGCTCTCCACGGGTGAGTACGCACGTGGTACTCGCCCATAGGCCGAATGGAACTGCGGGTTTCCTGCATGCACTGCGCATGCGCGGGAAAGCGGCACTTCCAATCCTCTGAACGAAGGGGTTCAGAGGTCGAACGCGCGCGCAGGGGAGGCTGCGGTGCGCTTTGAACTTAGTTTTTTTTTTGCAGGTTTTCACGCGAGGTTAAACCTGTAGGATTTACACATTTAAAAAGCAGGCGTAAGGCCTGCTTTTTACAAGGTAAGTGGTCAATTAATTCAAATTAAAACATTTTTTCCATAGGTTTATTATTTTTTAATACTTTAAAGCAAGGTAAGTTTATTTTTAGCCCTGTTTTTTTTATAAAATTATTTTTTCAAAAATTTAAATTACTGTTTAAAATAGTTATTTAATGTAATTTATAGTTTATTTAAAAAGTGTGATTTAAAAAAAAATAAAAAAATTATTTGAAGGTTTACTGCTATTTTGGGGCCCATAGTATTCATAAGTTTAGACAGGTCTTCCTGTCAATCTTATGAATGGGCTTTTCCCTCTTCCGATTGGCTGCCCATGGCTCACGTGATCCCAGGGGACGCATCGCACTAACTACGCCCCTGGGACACGCAAGCACAGGAGCGGAATTCCATGGGGCCCTACAGCTCAACTGCCGGCGCGCAAGGTAAGTGCAGGTCGGGGGCTTGCACCCGCGGGAAGCCCCTGACCCGAATTTCTGGGCCAATATGTTGATCAGAGCCACTGAGTGACTGGAAAAGTCAAATGATGTTTATGAAATGGGATTCCAAGATTTTAAAAAAAAATCTGTTTTGTGGAATGCATTCTGCAATTCTGGATCCAATACTGCAGCCAATGTTCTTCCTGGTATTTCAGAAATGTGCCAGGATCCTGGCCCCCTCCTTGTACCCAGAGCTTTGTTCTCCCTCCCCCTCTTCCCCCCTTCCCTCCCCCTCTTCCCCTCCTTCCCCTCCTTCCCCTCTTCCCCTCCTCCCCCTCTTCCCCTGCCCCCCACTTCCTCCCTCCCCCCTTGTTCCCCCTTCCCCCTCCTCCCTCTACCCTCCCCACTCTTCCCCCTCCCCCCTTGTTCCCCTCTTCCCCCTTCCCCCCTTGTTCCCCTCTTCCACCCTTTCTCCCCATACCCCTCTTCCCCTTTCCCCCCTCCCCCCTCTTTCCCCCCTCCCCCCTCTTTCCCCCCTCCCCCCTCTTTCCCCCCTCCCCCCTCTTCCCCCCTCCCCCCTCTTTCCCCCCCCTCCCCCCTCTTCCCCCCCTCCCCCCTCTTTCCCCCCCTCCCCCCTCTTTCCCCCCCTCCCCCCTCTTTCCCCCCCTCCCCCCTCTTTCCCCCCCTCCCCCTCTTTCCCCCCTCCCCCTCTTTCCCCCCTCCCCCTCTTTCCCCCTCCCCCCTCTTTCCCCCTCCCCCCTCTTTCCCCCTCCCCCCTCTTTCCCCCTCCCCCCTCTTTCCCCCCCTCCCCCTCTTCCCCCCCTCCCCCCTCTTCCCCCCCTCCCCCCTCTTCCCCCCCCTCCCCCCTCTTTCCCCCCCTCCCCCCTCTTCCCCCCCTCCCCCCTCTTTCCCCCCTCCCCCCTCTTCCCCCCTCCCCCCTCTTTCCCCCCTCCCCCCTCCCCCCTCTTTCCCCCCTCCCCCCTCTTCCCCCCCCTCCCCCCTCTTTCCCCCCCTCCCCCCTCTTTTCCCCCCCTCCCCCCTCTTTCCCCCTCCCCCCTCTTTTCCCCCTCCCCCCTCTTTCCCCCCACCCCCTCTTTCCCCCCTCCCCCCTCTTTCCCCCCCCCTCCCCCCTCTTTCCCCCCCTCCCCCCTCTTTCCCCCCTCCCCCCTCTTTCCCCCCTCCCCCCTCTTTCCCCCCTCCCCCCTCTTTCCCCCCTCCCCCCTCTTTTCCCCCCTCCCCCCTCTTTCCCCCCTCCCCCCTCTTTTCCCCCCTCCCCCCTCTTTTCCCCCCTCCCCCCTCTTTCCCCCTCCCCCCTCTTTCCCCCTCCCCCCTCTTTCCCCCCCTCCCCCCTCTTTCCCCCCCTCCCCCCTCTTTCCCCCCCTCCCCCTCTTTCCCCCCCTCCCCCCTCTTCCCCCCCTCCCCCCTCTTCCCCCCCCTCCCCCCTCTTTCCCCCCCTCCCCCCTCTTTCCCCCCTCCCCCTCTTTCCCCCTCCCCCTCTTTTCCCCCTTCCCCCTCTTTTCCCCCTCCCCCCTCTTTCCCCCTCCCCCCCTCTTTTCCCCCTCCCCCCTCTTTTCCCCCTCCCCCCCTCTTTTCCCCCTCCCCCCTCTTTTCCCCCTCCCCCCCTCTTTTCCCCCTTCCCCCCTCTTCCCCCTCCCCCCTCTTCCCCCTCCCCCCTCTTCCCCCTCCCCCCTCTTCCCCCCTCCCCCCTCTTTCCCCCCTCCC
Organism: Somniosus microcephalus; assembly: GCF_052327205.1. Lineage (NCBI taxonomy): Eukaryota > Metazoa > Chordata > Chondrichthyes > Squaliformes > Somniosidae > Somniosus > Somniosus microcephalus. The sequence continues at coordinate 6,345,873 of NC_141009.1, forward strand.
CCCTCTTTCCCCCCTCCCCCCTCTTCCCCCCTCCCCCCTCTTTTCCCCCCTCCCCCCTCTTTTCCCCCCTCCCCCCTCTTTCCCCCCCTCCCCCCTCTTTTCCCCCCTCCCCCCTCTTTTCCCCCCTTTCCCCCCTCCCCCCTCTTTCCCCCCTCCCCCCTCTTTTCCCCCTCCCCCCTCTTTTCCCCCTCCCCCCTCTTTTCCCCCTCCCCCCTCTTTTCCCCCTCCCCCCTCTTTTCCCCCTCCCCCCTCTTTTCCCCCTCCCCCCTCTTTTCCCCCTCCCCCCTCTTTTCCCCCTCCCCCCTCTTTTCCCCCTCCCCCCTCTTTCCCCCTCCCCCTCTTTTCCCCCTCCCCCTCTTTTCCCCCTCCCCCCCTCTTTTCCCCCTCCCCCCCTCTTTCCCCCTCCCCCCCTCTTTCCCCCTCCCCCCTCTTTTCCCCCTCCCCCCCTCTTTTCCCCCTCCCCCCCTCTTTTCCCCCTTCCCCCCTCTTCCCCCCCTCCCCCCTCTTTTCCCCCTCCCCCCCTCTTTTCCCCCTTCCCCCCTCTTCCCCCCCTCCCCCCTCTTCCCCCTCCCCCCTCTTCCCCCTCCCCCCCTCCCCCCTCTTCCCCCCTCCCCCCTCTTTCCCCCCTCCCCCCTCTTTCCCCCCTCCCCCCTCTTCCCCCCTCCCCCCTCTTTCCCCTTCCCCCCTCCCCCCTCTTTCCCCCTCCCCCCTCTTTCCCCCCTCCCCCCTCTTTTCTCCCCGCCCCCTCTTTTCTCCCCGCCCCCCTCTTTCTCCCCTCCCCCCTCTTTTCTCCCCTTCCCCCTCTTCCCCCCCCCCTCTTTTCCCCCTCCCCCCCTTTTCCCTCTTCCCCCCTCTTTTCCCCCTCCCCCTATTTCCCCCTCCCCCCTCTTTCCCCCTTCCCCCCTCTTTCCCCCTTCCCCCTCTTTCCCCCCTTCCCCCTCTTTCCCCCCTTCCCCCTCTTTCCCCCCTTCCCCCTCTTTCCCCCCTCCCCCCTCTTCCCCCCCTCCCCCCTCTTTCCCCCCTCCCCCCTCTTTCCCCCTCCCCCCTCTTTCCCCCTCCCCCCTCTTTCCCCCTCCCCCCTCTTTCCCCCTCCCCCCTCTTTCCCCCCTCCCCCCTCTTCCCCCCTCCCCCCTCTTTCCCCCCTCCCCCCTCTTCCCCCCTCCCCCCTCTTTCCCCCCTCCCCCCTCTTTTCCCCCTCCCCCTCTTTTCCCCCTCCCCCTCTTTTCCCCCTCCCCCCTCTTTCCCCCCTCCCCCCTCTTTTCCCCCTCCCCCCTCTTTTCCCCCTCCCTCCTCTTTCCCCCCTCCCTCCTCTTTCCCCCCTCTTCCCCCCTCCCCCCCCCCTCTTTTCCCCCTCCCCCCTCTTTTCCCCCTCCCCCCTCTTTTCCCCCTCCCCCCTCTTTTCCCCCTCCCCCCTCTTTTCCCCCTCCCCCCTCTTTTCCCCCTCCCCCCTCTTTTCCCCCTCCCCCCTCTTTTCCCCCTCCCCCTCTTTTCCCCCTCCCCCTCTTTTCCCCCTCCCCCCTCTTTTCCCCCTCCCCCCTCTTTTCCCCCTCCCCCCTCTTTTCCCCCTCCCCCCTCTTTTCCCCCTCCCCCCTCTTTTCCCCCTCCCCCCTCTTTTCCCCCTCCCCCCTCTTTTCCCCCTCCCCCTCTTTTCCCCCTCCCCCCTCTTTTCCCCCTCCCCCCTCTTTTCCCCCTCCACCCTCTTTTCCCCCTCCCCCTCTTTTCCCCCTCCCCCCTCTTCCCCCCTCCCCCTCTTCCCCCCTCCCCCCTCTTTTTCCCCCTCCCCCCCTTTCCCCCTCTTTTCTCCCCTCCCCCCTCTTTTCTCCCCTCCCCCCTCTTTTCTCCCCTCCCCCCTCTTTTCTCCCCTCCCCCCTCTTTTCTCCCCTCCCCCCTCTTTTCTCCCCTCCCCCCTCTTTTCTCCCCTCCCCCCTCTTTTCTCCCCTCCCCCCTCTTTTCTCCCCTCCCCCCTCTTTTCTCCCCTCCCCCCTCTTTTCTCCCCTCCCCCCTCTTTTCTCCCCTCCCCCTCTTTTCTCCCCTCCCCCTCTTTTCTCCCCTCCCCCTCTTTTCTCCCCTCCCCCTCTTTTCTCCCCTCCCCCTCTTTTCTCCCCTCCCCCCTCTTTTCTCCCCTCCCCCCTCTTTTCTCCCCTCCCCCCTCTTTTCTCCCCTCCCCCCTCTTTCCCCCCCATCCTCCTCTCTTCCCCCCCATCCTCCTCTCTTCCCCCCCATCCTCCTCTCTTCCCCCCCATCCTCCTCTCTTCCCCCCCATCCTCCTCTCTTCCCCCCCATCCTCCTCTCTTCCCCCCATCCTCCTCTCTTCCCCCCCATCCTCCTCTCTTCCCCCCCATCCTCCTCTCTTCCCCCCCATCCTCCTCTCTTCCCCCCCATCCTCCTCTCTTCCCCCCCATCCTCCTCTCTTCCCCCCCATCCTCCTCTCTTCCCCCCATCCTCCTCTCTTCCCCCCATCCTCCTCTCTTCCCCCCATCCTCCTCTCTTCCCCCCATCCTCCTCTCTTCCCCCCCATCCTCCTCTTTTTCCCCCATCCTCCTCTTTTTCCCCCATCCTCCTCTCTTTCCCCCCATCCTCCTCTCTTTCCCCCCCATCCTCCTCTCTTTCCCCCCCATCCTCCTCTCTTTCCCCCCCATCCTCCTCTCTTCCCCCCCCATCCTCCTCTCTTCCCCCCCATCCTCCTCTCTTCCCCCCCATCCTCCTCTCTTCCCCCCCATCCTCCTCTCTTCCCCCCCATCCTCCTCTCTTCCCCCCCCATCCTCCTCTCTTCCCCCCCATCCTCCTCTCTTCCCCCCCATCCTCCTCTCTTCCCCCCCATCCTCCTCTCTTCCCCCCCATCCTCCTCTCTTCCCCCCCATCCTCCTCTCTTCCCCCCCATCCTCCTCTCTTCCCCCCCATCCTCCTCTCTTCCCCCCCATCCTCCTCTCTTCCCCCCCATCCTCCTCTCTTCCCCCCCATCCTCCTCTCTTCCCCCCCATCCTCCTCTCTTCCCCCCCATCCTCCTCTCTTCCCCCCATCCTCCTCTTTTTCCCCCCATCCTCCTCTCTTCCCCCCCCATCCTCCTCTCTTCCCCCCCCATCCTCCTCTCTTCCCCCCCCATCCTCCTCTCTTCCCCCCCCCATCCTCCTCTCTTCCCCCCCATCCTCCTCTCTTCCCCCCCCATCCTCCTCTCTTTTTTCTTCCCCCACAAAATGATTGGACTCCATGAGATAAAACCCCGTGCGATGTGGTACGGTGCTAGCTGACTTCCACTTGTATTTTATTGTTTGTTCTTGGGGTGTGGGTGTTGTTGGTAAGGCAGTAAGAGCCGACCATTATTGGGCTCGGTGTCCTTGAGGATGGGAGGAGAGTCCAACTTGTCTGTCTGCTGCAGATTGTTATTCAGTTCTACCTCTCCCTCCCCTCCCCTGTGACTGGGTGAATAGAGAGGACCCCTACTCTCTGTCAACGCCACTTTCCAAGCTCCGTTGCGAAGGATGTGCCGAAGGATGGTGAGCAGAACTGATTGGATGTGGCAGGCGGAATGGAGCACTGGCAGCCCAAGACCACATCGGCCAAAGTCACTAATGAAATCCTGTGCCACTGCGACCGTGGCATGTTGCCCCTCCTTAATCTCTCTGCAACTTTTATAAACAACTTGCATTTATACATCGCCTTTAATGCAGTAAAAACTCCCAAGGCGCTTCACAGGAGCGATTATCAAACACAATCTTGATACTGATATTAGGATAGCTTGGTCAAAGAGGTAGGTTTTAAGGAGCATCTTAAAGGAGGTGGAGAGGTTTAGGGAGGGAATTGCAGAGCTTAGGGCCCAGGCGGCTGAAGGCACGGGCCGCCAATGGTGGGACGAAGGGAGTGGGGCTGCACAAGAATCCAGAATTGGAGAAGTGCAGAGATCTCGGAGGGTTGTGAGGCAGGAGGAGAATTTTAAAAACTAGGCTTTGCCAGACCGGGAACCAATGTAGGTCAGCGCACACACGGGGTGACGGGTGAACGGGACTTGGTTCGATTTAGGATGCAGGCGGCAGAGTTTTGGATGAGCTCAAGTTTATGGAGGGTGGCAGTTGGGCGGAGGCCGGCCAGGCGAGCGTTGGAATAGTCAGAATCTGGAGGTAATGAGGTATGGATGATGGGTCCGCAGCAGATGAGCTGAGGCGGGGCGAAGACATGTTGATCTTTCCATCCTCCAGCCAGTACATCATCTCCGGTGGCTTCTCCCCCCACCTTCTGGTGTGCTCCAGCGCTGTGACCTCGGCTCCTCCTTTTCCTTATCTACATGTTGCCCCTGGTGGCGCTGCTTCTCACAGAGGAAGAGCTGCCAGCCCTCGCAGTCTGGGCACATGCACAGAATGTACCATTTTGGATGAGATGGGGAGTGTTGCTATCTGTGAATCAGGCACATCCAATTAGTTGTGCCCATGATCCAACAGCACATTGTGTGCGTGATTGAGCCTGGAGAATCATATTTGACAGGCTAACGTGGAGTGGGGGGGGGGGTCATCACTTGCCACCCAGCGTCCAGACATAGGGGAGGGGGAATAGGACTGGAGAACAATTGGCAGCAGGGCATGTGGTGTCCCTCAGGAGAAGGAAGGAACATCAGAGAAAGGAAAGAAAAAGTCTTAACTTGAGAGGGAATATTTTGAGTTTTAATACAAAACCATGTTTCTCCCCCACCAACCCCCCCCTCCAAAAACAGGTGCAGTGGATTCAGAGTTCGAGCCGCATTAACCGAGTTCACATTCTGAGCGCCAGCACGGATGGGAAGATTCTGATCTGGCAGATGGATGGGAGAGGCCAGCTGGTGCTGCAGGATGGGTTCGCCCTGATCGTTCAGCAGATGCCACGCAACGTCAAACTCAACAAGGTGAGCAGCCTATGTCTCACCAAATCGGGCTCGTGTAATTGACGTCCATGGGATGTCTGAAACTCCACAGCTACTTAGAAGTATAATACTTTTGAATATAGCGTCTTATCTCAACAACAACTTGTAAGAACATAAGAATTAGGAGCAGGAGTCGGCCATACGGCCCCCCGAGCCTGCTCTGCCATTCAGTAAGATCATGGCTGATCTTTGACCTCAACTCCACTTTCCCGCCTGATCCCCATACCCCTTCATTCCCCAGGAGTCCAAAAATCTATCGATCTCGGCCTTGAATATACTCAACGACTGAGCATTCACAGCCCTCTGGGGCAGAGAATTCCAAAGATTCACAACCCTCCGAGTGAAGAAATTCCTCTTCATCTCAGTCCTAAATAGCCGACCCCTTATCCTGAGACTATGCAATTATAACTTGCAATTATATACCATTTATTAAGACTGTAGGCCCTTCCACCGTCCTGATGGAGGCTGCCTATTGTATAGCTATTGAGGAGACTTGAGACAGCAGCTACCTGCAGATCGGGCTCGTATATCCAAGATTCGGCATCTGGCACAATTAAGTTGCCGAAAGGCCAGCAGATGCTGCCCAGCTCAATTGGGGTATGGTGTGTCTCCATTCTTTGGTCAGGTGAATGGTGACAATGTTCTCGCACATTTTATGGTAAGTTGCGCTGTTCATGAGAATCTCTTCGTATCTGCTATTTATCGAGCAAGTGCTCAAATCCACCTTTGTCAGTTGTTTATTGGTTCTCTTCCTAGGGGAGACGGAAGATTGGAACCTAGTCAACCTTCCGTGACAGACTAGGAAATCTGAGGCAAGCTGGTGTGCAGCACTCCAGGGCACTATTGATGATTAACTAGTCATCCTGGTTCATTAACGGGAGCTGGAGTTGTAGACCTGTCACTGGGGGCCGAGACATTACCCACTCTGCTCCAGATAACCCTACAAGCCAACGCCCTAATGGGTAGGGTGGTCCTGGCTGGACAAGCAGTGGCGAGCTTGTCCCGGTAAGCTGTGTGGCTGGTTGAACTCTATCAGTTCTCTTAAACTTGGTCTCTTGACAACCAGTAACTAAGCTCAAAAACAAAATACTGCAGATGCTGGAAATCTAAAATAAAAACAGAAAAGGCTGGAAATACTCAGCAGGTCAGGCAGCATCGGTGGAGAGAGAAACAGAGTTAACGTTTC